>NW_026947492.1:75252500-75855000 GCF_034190915.1 Cavia porcellus | reverse complement strand
AAGAAACAACATGTAGATTTTTTATTGTTGACCGGTCATTAATATCTGAAATAATTTTCTCCTCATACCCAGAAACTTTAAATAACAGACTTGGCCCTCTCTTTTAAAAAAAGTTCTCTTCTTCCCTTTAATGCATTGGGAATAAATATAAAAAACACATTCAGTTTAGTAAGCTGTGATTGTTAATTTCTTATGTGATCCTTTACCGTTAAGTCCTTAACTTAGGGGAAAAATAATCATTACAGAACCAAAACTGCACACATAAATATAATAAATTTCAAATACAAATAAAGTTCAGCTCTTAAATATGTATTTGCCTCAGTTGCATTGTTTTTTTTTTTTTAGTAAACAGAAATATTTTTAAAGTCATCTGAATAAAAGAGAAAATAACCATGAAAGCACAAGGGCAGTAAATACAATTTTTATAAAACAAGACCATGCACAGCTGACCTGCGGTCTGGCTCTTGTACATCTACCTGCAGTTTGATTTTCCTGCACTCTTTATTAACGTGAGACGCGTACACATACAGTCTCTGGCCTGGGCACAGTGTGGATGTTACTGAGTCCTTTGGACTGGCAGAAGTTTAAAAATTCTTTTGACTTTTTACAAGTGAGGATATGTTCCCATTTTTATTTTTTCCATGACTGTAAAGATAGTTTTAGACTTCTGATTTTGGAATGTAATCAATGATCTTCTTATGTGAATTATTAATATTTAGTTACAAAGAAATCATTTCTAAGATGCAGTGCTAAAATGTACAAGCCAGTTAAGAGAGTTAGAATGTGAACATAAAAGTAAATCTGCGATGCTAAACTGGAGGCAATTGTTAAAAATTTCCACTTAAAAAGAGTCTGGTATGTATTTGAACATACTCCACATTTATAGACACTTGATCAGGTGTTGATGTACTGACTGAAACACAGTAAGAATAAACTACTAAATCCTTTCAGGACATGGAATAGCATACATAAAAACAAATACACCAGTACTTGATACATTTTTAAAGAAAAACTCCATTTTTTCATCATTTGTTAAATTGCCAAACTTGTCAATATTACACGTTAGAAATAATCTGATGGTAGTTTTTCCACAAATCATTTTTTCATTCCCTTTGAGCATCTTGAGAAATTTTAATGTGTATTTACAAAATGAATGGAGCTGACTAGCGTGTACAGAGATGTATATTTTATTTAATTTAGCTCTTGGGAGCTCAGAGAATAGTCTCTTTTCCCCTGACAGGATCAGAATCACCCCCTGCTCCTGCTGCTGGGTGTGACTGCAGGAATCCTGGAAGGAGCACCAGCCACCTGCAGGCTGGAAGGAAGGGGGACGCTGGCCTCGGTCCTGTAGCCGCAGTGGCCCCTTCCCTCCCAGAGGACTGGGGGACTGAGCCAATTCAGGGTCTCAAGTCGCTTCTTCCCAGTCCCAGCTCTTTCAGAGCTGCCTGTAAACAGATTTAGCTCAATGGTGAAGTTAAGTAGTGGGGCGAAAAAATCCTCCACGTATAAAGCAAATGAGTTTTTAAAGAAAAGAAAATAATCTCTATGAGAAATTACTTCTAAATTATCCATGTGGAAATTAAGCCAGCTTTTTTTATCATTTCCATATAAATGCATTTTGATTAAACCAAACAAATAAACCAAAAAAACCCACCAAAAAACCCTAAAAGTAAGCATAGTGATTTATCAGCGTACTCACAAAGACTTCAGTCTCCTCCGCACTTTCTGTGCTTTTTTCTTGCTCTATCTGCTCCATCTCCTTTAACTTCCTCCTGAGCACACAGAGGCCTTCCCCAGGACTGAGCTGAGTCCAGCTCATTGCTGCCTGGAACTGTGTCCTGTCCCCACTCCGGACTGGGTCTTGGCTGGCCCAGTACATGCAGAGCGCCCTTTGAAACTGGTGAGTTGGGGAGGGGAGAGGTGCTGGGGCCAGGGACCGCGTGGGACCGGGGCGCCTGGAGTCTGTCCCGCGTGTGCAGTGCAATCCAGGCAGGAGTTTGCAGGGTAGCTGGCCTTCTAGAAGCAAAGGGGACAGGGGTGCTATTTCTCCCTAAATTTTACTAAGACTAGCAGTTGGGCTGGGGATTTAACTCAAGGACATAAGCACCTGCCTTGCAAACATGAGGTCGTGAGTTCTATCCCCACTACCAAAAAGAAAAAAGAAAAAAAAAACTTTAACAATTAACTGAAGTTTAGGCCTAAAAGTTGATAAAGTATTCATGACAACATTCACGTTATAGATTTACACCCTCAGATAAACAGTCAGATGCAGAGCAGCAATAATATCTGTCAGGTACTATACTTAATATCTCCCCCACGTTAAAGTTGGAGGGGGAGATTACTGCACTCAGCAGATCTACCTTTGTCTGTTATGAAGAGTGGGGAAAAATCTTTGTTGTAGATGATACTTTTCACATGTGCAAAGTTTTTATCCACTCAGCGTAGACAAGGCCAAACTTCATTTTGTCAAACCAAAACCATGCCATCAGGTGCCCTTGGTAAAGCAGTGGTATCACCTTCTGTGCACCAGACTGGTAGAAGAAATTAGGAATGGCTTAGCAGAGCTCAAGCACAGAAAGTATTTTCGTGTTCTTCTCTTTGGATTCACATTCATACCAGGTAGACTTTGTCACATACCTATAGAGAAGAAGAACTTGTTCATGCATGCAGAACAAAATAAAATAAGATTAAAAGTGCCAGGAAATCAGCCTGCTTCAAAACCCATTAAAGTGTGCCTGTCCCCCAGCTTTACAAAAGTGTTAATTGTGGCGTTCCAGTCATGTAAATATGGTCCCCGGGGTGGGGGCGGGGAGCGAGGGACTCAATGGCACTGTGAAGGCGCAGCCCGGGCAGCGCCTGCCTGGCTCTCAGTGCCCAGAAATGCTTCGCGGACGCTCCGGGCTGCCTAGCAATGGGACTCGCTGCTCCTGGCGAGCTCGACAAAGTAAATACAACGACTGAACACAAGGCAGCGCCTAGTAAAAGCAACAATCCCCCCTTGTGAGCACCTACACTGGCCGCATTAGAAATCCCTTCTTTATACCCAGGAGCTGGCAGGCCCTGCTGGGTGGGGGCCTCAGAGAAAGCACAGAGGAGCCACAAGACGAGGCCGCTCCACGAGCCTCCACAGCCATTGTCCAGGCTCCACAGTGCGCGCAGGTGGTTTGCGGCAGAGGGACATGTGGGCTGCGCCAGGCGACCTGCAGCCCTGTCCCCACGCACGCAGCATGTGATACTGTGACCACCACTCCCACAGGCACATCTTCGGATGGCATGGTTTAGGGCTCGTGTACTGTGAGCCTCGTGCTGGTCCAGGTGGGTGGCACAGCCACAGGTGGGTCTGTAACACCCGAGTTGCTGGGATTCAGCAGTCGCCTCACTGCGTGCACATTCAGCTGCCAACGGGTGACCCCAGAGGAGACGCCTGGTGAGAGTAACCTGAGTTTGAATCCTGCACATGCAGATGAAGGTTGCTTGCTTTCCTGGCCCCCATTTCTGGTCCGTCACACTTTCAGAGAGAAAGGAAAGGGGGCCAGGAGGCCTCAAATGGTCACACCTCAGCCTCACTCCTCAAAGAATGCTGCACAAGCTCCACATATGTGCGAGCGCTGTGTAGTCCAGAACCATTTCATGTTCTTGAGGCACTGGGCCTGGGACCAAGAGAGACACTGTCCACAAGTCAGGGAGGAGTGACCCTTCCCACACAGCGCCTGTGGGTCCAGATGCCTCCACAGCCTCTCTCTGAAAGGACCTGTCCCCTTCCTTCCGCTGGGAGGTGGCCCCAGGCCCCAGATCTCAATTGTCCAAATTGTGCCCCCCCCCACGGGAGCTGGAGCCCCCAGATCACATGGGAGCCAGGCTGGCCTTGGACAGCTGTCTAGGGAGCTCTGCAAAGCCTCCTTCAGGTCAGGGTGCAAAAAGAGAGGCTCCCAGGCACCATGGATGCCTGGGCTGACTTCACCCATGCACACCTTTGTCCCCAGCAGAGACTGACGTGGCAGAGTCCCTGTTACAGTTGCGTTATTCTGGCTGTGACCTAAGTGTTTTCCAGTCCTGGTCATGTTAAAACAGCAGTGGGAATAAAATGAACCAAAGAACAGAGGGGAAACCAAAGGACAAAGATACCACCTTCATTGTGTGTGGGAAGAAAACAGTGGGGAAGGGACGCTCTGTAGGGACCCCTGTCCTCTGCAGGGACCTGTGTCCTCTGCACACGTACAGGTGGAGAAGGCGCAGAGCAGGAACCCCGCATCCTACAGGAGGGACACCGCATTCAGATGCTGAGCTCCCTGTCAAGGTCCAACCCCACATGAGAGGATGATGCTTGCAGTGCCCCCAAGGCTCCCACTGAGCCTCTTCCCAGGCTGCCACCCGGCCTCCCTGCAGTCCTCCATGACCAGGTGGACCCCAAGAGTTGCCGCCTCCACCAGAGGAGGCGAGCAGAGACACTGGGCCACCAGGTCTCTAAAACCAGAAGGAAGCAGGAGGCACCACAGCTGCATTTTCCCATTAAATTCACTTCCTCACTGCCTCTCACTCTCTCGTGCACTAACCCCACAGCAACAAGCTGTGACAGACTCCACAAGGGTGGCCCCTGCCTCCCAGGCCATGCTCTGAGCCCTGATCCTGGCTGGCCCTGAAAGCTTATTTCTGATGAGGACTTTCCCCTCTTTGCACAGCCTGGGCCCCTTTCCTGCAGGCTGTGCGGGTCCCTCAGCCGTGCCCTCACAACACGCAGCACGGCTTCTGCTCCACTGGGTGGTGCCCTCTGCTGGCACCCGCCATCCGGGTGTCATGGCTCCCCTTGGGCTGAGCCAGGTGAACATCACGGCTGGTCCGATCACTGTGGGTGCCAGGGAAGCGGGGCCTTCCTATGTCTAGGCCGGAGAAATCAGACATAGCAGGAATCAGAGCACAGGCCGGGGATGGGTTGCCAATGTTGTGGGATCTCCCTGCTCCTTTCCTCGTTTCCCGCCAGCCACATGGTGCAGGGCAGAGGGAAACACTGACTTCCCGGTCCTCGAACTCCAGGGAGGGACTGTCACTCTCTGCCGCTGCTTGTGACGTTGTGGGGTGGGTGTCCACGTGTACTGCCCCTGCTCTGGCCGGCAGCCCTGCCTGCTCCTGTGAAGCTTTCCTTTGTGTCCTCTTCGGTCAGCTCTCATAGGCTTCTCGTCCTGGCCCTGTGATCGCTGCCACCGCAGGACACGATATGGAGGGTGGTACGGGTTTCGAGGTTGGGGGAGTGTTATGGATTAAAAACTGGTGGTCAGTTTAACACTAGCTGAATTAACTCAGCATGGTGCTTAGAGTAGATGGCCCACCTAAGGAAAGCTGCCAGCATAAATAGAGATGTGGAGAAGATGAGCAAGGCATTGTGGGTTTCTCTAAGTGTTACTGTTTGAGCCACTGGTTCTCCTGGAGGAGCTCATCATGACTGACTAGCTTCCCCAGGGTGAGTTCAACCGTTGTCATCAGAGGAGCTCGGGACCTTGTTGGTGAGAGTGGCTATGGCTCACTTTGAGAGAGCTCTGGTCCTTACATAGAGCATCTCTTCTTGGCTCCAGGGGGAAGATGTGTGTTGTTTAATCTCCAGGACAAACTCATCACACTGGCTTTCTGGCATGTCCTCAACTGTTCTTGTCAGAGGAGCTTGGGACTCTGTATCACTGAGGATGGCTGTGGTGCTTTTCAGGACAGCCCTAGTCTTTGTTTTGAGCGTGACTTCTCAGCTCCAGTGTAGAACCCTCAACCTACTGGCAGCTCTTTGAACCTTCTGGCATAGACTTTCTAGCTTCTACAGCTGACCCTTCGGCCTTCCCAGCAGATCTGTAAAACAGACTGGTGTGAGTCCTTGTTGTGGGCTCTAGACCTTTAGTTGGACTCATGGGAGGCACTGTCATGGGTTCTAGGTTTTCAGCAGGACTCATGCAGTACATTGCTGTGGGATCCAGGCCCTTTGGCCGAATATTCTGTGTTTAGTGTTGCACACAGATTTCCTGCACTTCCTTGTGTTTAACTCTGGGTGGCCGCCATAAAATAATACTATCAATTCTGGGTCCTGTGTGTAATTGTCCTCATAACCCCTGACCACTGCAGGGACTGACAGCTGGTTTAGGGACTGAGAAACCCTGACATGTATGTAGGCTGTGGCTTCTCCGACCTCCCAGGTGCTCCTTGCTGTCAGAGGTCCTGGGTTCCTTTCCTTCCCTTCCATTCCGCCATGACTGTCATAGCCCGAGCTGAGAGCTTGTCCCATGCCGTTCAAGGGTTCATGGCAAGAAATAATGCCACCTATCCCACAAAATGAAGATCACTGACTGAAGCTGCAGTTGTTGGTGTAACTGGGGGACCATGGACACTGCCGCCCCGGCCCAAGCTGGGCCTTCCCTGGGGTCGGTGGCTCACTGTCTCCTGGGGGCTGCATGGATACTGGGCTCCAGCCGAGGCATAGACCTCAGCAAAGGCCACTGCCGGGTGTGGAGCAGGTGCTGGCTCGGATGTGTCCAGAGCCACAGCCTGAGTACCAGGCCTCTGGTGGGCCTGGATCACATCACGGTGAGCACAAAGGTGCCAGGTTGGCGCTGGGGCCTTCTCAGGTCAGACAGACGTGTCTGTTACCAGCTTCTATACAAACAGGGTGTCAGTCAGGCCATTAGGACAGACCCAAGTTGCTGTGGTAACTCAGGTAGCACTATGTGGGACTCCCACAGGGGAGCCCAGGTGGGTGGCTACGGCCCTCCTGGTAGCCAAATGGATCAGGAAATCCTAGACTCATTCTGTGATGTTGCTCTGCCCTCTTCACGTGGTCCTGGATGGCTGCTGCAGTACCACCCCTCACACCCACATTCAGCATGTGGAACAAGCAAATTCAGGTTTACCCTAACATTTGCAGAGCAGCAAGAAAGAAAAGAGTTATGTCTGGCTGTTTAAGTTATAAAGCCAAACAAGCTGTTCTTCCTCAGGAGCCTAGGTTAAACTTCGGGCCCAGGTTCCACACCAGAGTCTGGAGACCTGGGGGCACTCAACCTACAGCACCGCCCCCAGGAGGACCACTGCTCACACTGTGGACACCCAGCTGCACAGCCCCCATCCACACCTCTGCCAACAGCTGTGCGGGCCAGTGACCACAGTCATCCCCCTCGGGGAGGAGCTGCAGCCCTCTGCTGTGAGGTCCTGAGTACCCAGGGTGTGGTCGAGCAGAAGGGGCACAGAGCCAGGCTCAGTGCCACACATCTGTAATCCCACCTCTGAGGGAGGCTGAGGCAGGAGGATCACAAGTGCAAGGCCTGCCTGTGCAACTGAGCAAGAACCTGTCTGAATATGAAAATTAGAAGGGCTGAGAATACAGCTTGGTGGTAGAGATCCCCTGGACCTAATCCCCGTTACTACCTTTAAAAACAGAAAAGACAGAGGCCTACATGCTCACTTCACCCTGAAGCCCCTTGGCCAGCAGAGAGAGCTGACTGAAGTGGCTGGGTCAGGGTAGGCAGGGGCCCAGGAATCACCCAGATGTTAGCCAGAAGATGTCCCAGGAGCCTTAAGGTGCAGCTGTGCACTGAGCCTGCCCAGGGCCAGGCAGCCTGGACCCCGCAGCTGGCCAGGGCCTAGCCCCACACACCAGCACTCTCAGACCTGCGGCTCCAATCCCTGACCTGGACTTCTCTGTGTCCCCTCCCTATCACGTCCACAGGAGGCGCAGGCACCTTGGTGCATGGCAGTGCTGGTGGAGCCAGGGAGATAGCCCCAGCGCAGGGTGCTGCAGGTCACCACTGACACCGGTGCACTTTCAGGGACGGGAGAAACCGTGCCAGCGGCACCTGAAACTCTGATGCCTGTCTATGTGATGCTGAGCAAAGCAAACTGTGACTCTGGGGCTGGATGGTGTTGGAAGGGCGAGGACACCTCTCTGTTGTCCACCGAGGGTCACAGGGCACTGTCAGCGCTCTCAAAAGCAGCCTGCAGGGCCCTGCCGCGATGCCTGGGAGACCCTTCTTTCCCGGGGTTTGCCCACCATGCCTATTATGCCTGGTGTCACCTGCACTCATTGCCTTGTAACTGTCCTTTCTGGTCCTGGGTTAGGCAGGTGCATGGGGCATGGTCTTGCTGCAGGCTCTGGAGAAACTAGGTGGGGCAGCGTAGGGGCACCTCAGCCTGGCCCTGGGCTCCAGGGTGCCCACCCATCCCTCTACAGGGGCTGCCTCATCACCAGGCCTGAGCTGGCATCTTCAGAGCTGCCCACCTGTCCTTGGCACGGATGCTTTGTTTTAGGCGAGGTGGTGATGAGCGTCTCCTGCAGGATCCACAAAGCTGCTTCCTCCACAGCAAGGAGGAGATGGGGCACTCGCCCAGGGCCTGGCCTAGAGCTGCAGTGTGGACTAGGAAAGATAAGCGCCCAGCATTAGGCTGCGAGCTGGAAAATAGCATCGCATGTGGAGCCTGGGTGCACTTTTGTATGTAATGTGGTTTTTATTCAGACCCTCGCCCAGTGCAGCCCGGCTGTCTTCAGCCGCCGTCCCCTGCAGCCTGAGCTGTCGTCCAAAGGCGGTCACAGAGCACGTTTCTCAGATGACAGATCTGGGACGAGGCAGCTTCTGAACACACACGTGTCAGGGCAAGGGCCTGGAGCCCTCGAGGGAAGCCCCACACTCTTGGCGGCCCAAATCTGTTCTTCCGTCTTCCTGGCTGCTGCCCCTCTGTGAGGCCTCCAGGTCAGGATCCCCTGCGCAGTGTCTCGCCACCACACAAGCATGCCACTCCCAAGTGCCACTGGCAGTGTGGTCCCTCTGTCCCCCAAACCCTTATACCCATGAGGCACACGTGAGTGGTGCTGACTGTCCTTCCGGCCTCATGTCCCACGTGACACACAGCTACCTGGACCAACCAGCTTCCACTGCAGCCCTAGGAGTCGCTTCATGGGTAATTAGCCACCAGGCACCCTACCAGGGTGAGGGACCATCACACCCAGGTTACTGCTTGTGCTGGTGATCGAGTCCATCTGTGTTGTCTCAGGGCTCTGCTCCCCCTCACCCCCCAGTAGAGTGATCTCCTGCTGCCCTCCCCAGCGACTCCTGTGTCCCTCCTCTCCTGCGGGTCAGCTGAGAGTCCTCTGTGTGCTGTCCCATCCGGTCCTAAGAACTCCAGATGTGTGGAGGGCACTTGCTTCACAACGCCTCCCACAATCTCAGAGTTCGTGTCCCCCTTTCGTAAGCAGCCCACAGCCACCCAACCTCACATGGGAGGGTCTGATCAGAAGGACAAACAGGGCACCCTTCCCCTGCTACGGGTCACCTTCCAGCACATGCCCTGTGCTCGTTATGTGGGTGACAAGTTCTTCGGGGTGGAAACTCAGACATGATACAGGGTCTGCTTCTCCACATGGACAGGGCGAGAGGCCGTATCTAGCACCTCATGCCTCTTCCCAAGTCCCGAACTGCCTTGCTTCCCTTCTGCCTGACATCCTTTCTGGGACAAACTGGAGAGTAAAGAAAGGGAAGAATTATTTAACACAGAGAGATATTTTTAGCGTTCACCAAGCACACTTGGAGGTGCTTGGAGGAAGAGTTTTGCAGGGACATCACTGCATGTCACAGTTTTGCCTGACCTGGGGGCATTCTTGCTGTGTCTCTGTGACAGCCCCTGTTCTCCTAAATGTGTATGTATAAAAAGATAAGTCTGGGCAAACTGAAATCGGGAGATTTTCATAAAGTATTTTAAATGCATTAAAATATTTTGATCATTTGCACACAGCTTGTGTTTACATAACAATAAATAACCCTTTTATCAGAAAAGACACTGGCTGGAACATATGTTTGTGGACCACAATATTTTGACACACACAAAAACAAGTGGCTGTAGCCTTTTTCTATCTTTTTTCCTCCCTTTTCCGTGTCGAAGGGGGTTTCTGAGGGAAGGGTCTCGACTGAGCATCTAGGGTCAGTGCCCGGAGGGCTGGAGCACCCTGGCTGGGCCCCCTCCATCCCCAAGCCACAGCACCTCACCAAGCAGCTGTGCTCACTCCTGGGGCCCTGGGGACCCCAGAACCTATGCATACCCAAAGCCATCCCTGAAGTGGGGCGGGCTCACTGCGTCACCTGCATGCCTTCCACGTACTCAGGCCACATCTGCACGCCTGCTGCATGGCAAAGTGTTGTGGACAGGTGGTTGCCGTGCCGGCTAGGGTGAGGGTAGGGTGGGGTCTGGACACATTTGAGCGCACACGGCTCTTCCCAAGTATTTTCAGCCTGGGGTGGCTGAGTGAGCAGATGCGAAATTTACCGATACAGAAAGCCAACCACTGCTTCCTTTCAGTTTGGGTTTTTATAAAACCAGTTGTGAGCTCGGAGTCCTGGTAATTAAAGGGATTTGGTACTGTTGGCAACAGCAGAAAGTTCTTGTGAAATATGACTGGTTCCCACTCATTACAGTGCTTGGTACCGTTGTGGTCAGTGGTCTGCCCCCGTCACCGGGGCCTGGAAAGGTCAGCAGAGTGGGCCCACAATAGTGCACAGCGTGAGCCAGCGTCACGCACAGCAGCTGACTCCCCGCAGGAGACCTATGGTGGGGCTCACAGCCAGCCCACCTAACAGTGGGGACCATGGCAGCATGGGCTGCTGCCCTGTTTCACCACGCTGACATTTCTCTGAAGATTATAAGTGCCTAAAAAAAGGATAGCCGCCATGAAATAAATCATCAGGTCAACTGACAGAAAGGGAAGTAAGCATTTCTGGGGATTCATGATTCCTGAATTTGATTCAGAAGCATTTGGGGCCAGGTAGGGGCAGGCTGCTGTCACTCGTGGTTTTCCAGTCTGTAGGTTCACACATTCTCATCTTTACCTAAATAAAAAAGTGTCAGCGTGTCAGGTTTGGCCTCTGCCACATCCCAGCAGCCTCGAGACAAAGCCTCTGCCCTGTCCATAATTCGAAAAAGTCTCCTAAGAGCAGGATGCACTGTCTCAGGCACCAGCCTTCGGAATTCTCCGGAGCAGGGACCCAAGAGGCAGGACTAACTGCTGTTTTGCAGCGCGTGATGTGATGTTGTCTTCTGAAGTATGCTGGCAAGAGCAGCATTAACTTTGCCCTTCTTTCTCCTCCCTGAAACCTGCTGCACAGCGCCTGCACCTGCCTCCGGACCTGTCAGACGCCGCGAGCCGATGGTGTGCACAGGACCCAGCCAGAGCCACCCCGCCACTGGGCCCGGGCTGCAGTGGGCTGGCCAGGGGCGAGAAGCACCTGGACTTCTAGAGACCGGCAGCCACACTGAGCCCTGAGCCCGATGCACCCGTCAACTCCACTGCCAGCGCCGCCCTCTGCCCTGTCCCTGTCCAGACAGCTCTTCCAGGCTGAGCCTCCCTCCGAGCCCCACTTTATCTACCAACTTTCTGCACAGAAACAGGACAGTAGAGACACTTTTGTCTTGGAATTTGGCATTCACTGTTTAAAGCAAGTAGGTGATTTATTTTTCAATAAATACAAAGAAAAGATCAAAAATATCCAGCTGCCTCGCGGTAGTCATTGCTGCCCGTGTGCCAAGGGACAGCAGAATGGCAGACACGAGATGCAGGTCGCCTGTGGAAGCGTGTTCTCTTTCTTTCTGAAATAGTCAGTGTCAAGAGAAATGCGGGGAATTTTAAGAAAATTCTGTTGTTGATACATGGAATGCATGTGCATTCTGTTGTGAAAATGATGCAAACAGAATAGTATTTGGGGTTGGGACTCCGTTCATCAGTCTGCCAGAGCAGGTAATACAGAGAGAGCTGGAGGGGCAGAGAGCAGGGAAAGAGGGGTGCACTTCCAGCCAGGAGTCCGAGCACTGAAGTCAGCACTAGGAAACTGGTTGCCAGATGCCATTCAGGACCAAAATTCAAGCTGACAGCCATGCCAGACAGCAGGGGCGGCATCCGGCAGAGCTGGAGAGAGGTTTGCAGAGTCCAGGTCTAAGGCACAGCGGAGAAAGAAAACCAACCAACCGGACCTCCGCTTCATGGCGGAGAGCCTTTGTTAATGGTGAGCCTCGGTGAGTGTGTAAATTCCGGGCATAGAAACCTGTCTCTGGGGTATGCAGCCCCCGAGGCCAGCTTTCATACAAAATGCAGGATTTGGAAATCAGAGTCCCATTTCCTCAGAGCCTTTGACAAATAATGGACAGAAAGTGAAAGTGAAAAAGGAACTTGCATATTTCAGTCAAGCATTTCAATTTTTAAAAACCTATTTAACCTCCATTGGGAGAAACCGAATTTCCAAAATGCATTTTCAAATGTATTCGAGTATTTTGAAGCAGTTATAACTAGCATTTTCAAGCAGTTTGCTTTTAATATACCACAAATTATACTGTATTTGCTCTTGACAACATTGTAGAAAACAAAGACTAGGTTTTTAAAACTGTCTACCAGTATGATGAATGCCAGTCACTCAAAAAAAAAAAAAGCCCACCGCGGCATAAACACACGCTGTACACAGCTTTCATTCGGAATCGGAATAATTGAATCGATGACAGCGATTTGCCAGGGTGTCAAATCTCTCCATCACACCCTGTCACTACCAGTTTATTTTTTGTGATCAAAATCAAAAAGACAACTATTTTGTCACCATTTCATTAGTACTAAAAATTCAAGTTTCTTCTTTTTTTTTTTTTTTTAGAATGTCTGGTTTATTTTTTTTCATCTCTTTTAATTCTAAAGACACAAATTCTTCTCCATTTTCTTTTCAAAATAAAGTTCCAGGATTGATCTGTCAGTTAAAATTAAAGGGCTTTTCTATGAAGCAAAAGTGCTTTTAAGACTTAAAGCAACTTCAGGCATCAGTTTGGTCCCTAGATAATAAACAATGCGGTGCAGACTCCACAAAAGCTGTGCTGTGGCCTTTGAAAGCATTAGCAGCCGTCTGCTAAATAAATCCAGATGAATGCTTCAGTCGAATTATTATCTTAATAACTCTAACCTTTTCCTTACCGTGTTGTGGTTCGTTTTATACAAACACACAACAGAACAATTACACAGCATTTGACTCTGAAAAGGAAATGTGAGGTCATCAGATATGTAAATTGCTTGTCAAAATACTTAATAGGTCATTGATTTACTTCCCCATACCACATCTATAAAATTAACGGCCAATTACAAGTTAATATATGCTACACAAATAGATAAATACTACAAAAACCCAGTGTACCTGCTTGGAGCCGTATCGGAGAGTTGAAAGAAACTTGCCAAACTTGGTAAAGTGCGTGCTGAACAGTAAAGGGTGCTGGGCTTTCAAAGCATCAGCCTTGGTTTTTCTGACTCAATGGACGCTGTGTAAAAGGAAGCCAGTCCTGCTAGACAGTGCTCACATCCTGGCTTTCCTCTGATAAGAACCAGCTCTAAAAGTGTGTTTCTCTTACTCCTGGACATTTACTTTAAAAAATAATGGCCTTCAAAAGTGCCAGTGTATGCATACAGACTCTTGTGAGGTGATGTGAAATACACATTCTGCTAACAGACTTTTTAGTCACCAGTTATAAACAGTTAAGAACAGTCGCAATGTAAGGCCTGGGAACGTCCTCCTCGCTTTTAAATGTTTCCAGTCACTGAGCTCAGGGCCCTGTGTGTGGCTCCTTTCTTGTGCTAGATCTGCCTGCCTTCAGCACGAGGTCAATATTTTGACTGCTGCCATCTGCTCAGGTACCGGGCAGTGAGAGACCCGTCTGAATCTGGTTTTAGTCGCCACCAGCCAATGCCACTCTTCTCTTGCTCTCTTCCATTCATTCTTGCTCTCCAACTCCAGGATCTCCAACGCTAACCCAAGATGACATAAAAACGCTTCACCGGAGACTTTGCTCAGCTAGTCTCGGGTCTACCTTCTGAGTTTCGTGACCGAGACACTCATGCACACATGCACAAAGGTGGCGGCCTTGGTCACGTGTTCCAGCCCATCATGAATGTCATTCTGAGATACCGTGTTCCCAGAGGGTCCCTCCCGGCAGCTACAAGATGGAGTCACACTGACTCAGTCACTGCACTGTGAGCTGAAATTGGGCATGTGACTCTCATGAGGCAAATACAGGGCCCAAAACCAGCTTCTCATTGGGTTTTTGTCTTTGTCAACCTAAGATCTGCAGCACAAAGAAAGGCGCAGGTGCTAGACACCCTGTAGGATGACATGCTCACGGCCAGCCCCAGTTCACCAGCGCTGTCTCAGGAGCAGGGCCGCGCCCACGTGCCTTCTACCCAAATCAACCAGCCTGAGGCCTCCCCGTTAAATGGTGCTCTCCTCCTAGTCACGCAGCTCTCATTGTGTCCATCTGACTTCCCAGTTGTATCTGGGGACAAATGGGGCTGCTGGTTCCAGGGTTCCTCCTGAGCCCTTCACCCTGGAGACCAAGGGTCCAAATGCCCCGGCGGGTGTCGTCTGGGAGATACAGCAATGCACCTATCAGCAAATAAATCAACAAAAATAAGTTATCACATCAGTGGGCAAGGCCAGCAGCCAGGCACGGCCACTCAACTGTCAGTGTGCTGTCCTCAGAATCCTGGACAACTCAGAGGGACCCTGCATGTCCTGGGGTGGTAGCTGCAGGGAGCAGCGTCCTCACTCTGCTCAGCCAGGGCTCCTGTGCCTGGGGAGCTGCTCTCAGCTGCACCTGCATCTGTGCCTGAGCACACAAGCCCGCTGCCCACCAGGCCCAGCCTGGTGCCCATCGCTGCAGTGGGATGCTGGCCCACATCACAGCCGCCTGGAAACTCCCTCCTTACCCGGGATAGGCCGGCCACTCCCATGTCCCCGGTGGTCTCCTGGGCACTACCCTCGGGGAGCAGAGGCTGCAGGGCACTAGGAGCAGAACCATCTGCACGGGCCAGTGCACACGCACACGCATGCACTCCGCCCCTGTGCACAAGCGGAAGGGAAGCCTCAGTGCACGGCAGGCCAGACACCTGCACCCCTGCGAGCCGCCCAGGCCTCCCTGACCCAGAAGGCGGCAGGTGCCGAGCTAGGGCCGGTTCCAGTCATCCGGTTGATTTCTGCATTTTTCATCATCTGCCTTCAGGGATTAACAAAAGAGCCGTGCGGGCCGCGGTCAGGAGCCAGCGCATCTCCTCCGAGGCCGGGCGTGCAGAGGCCTGACCTCGCCCACAGGTCCGCGGAAGAAGAAGCCTCAGTGGGTTACAGTTTGCAGCGTGGACCGCAGCAGTGACCCGGCCAAGCCCTGCACCCAGGGGTCAAGGCCTGCATGGCCCCATGTGCAGCTCTGCTCTCCCAGCGCTCCGCTTGTGATGCCTCCACACGCAGCATCCACCCTCGTGGCCAGCGCGGCTCGCCAGTGGGCGCAGCTTCGGCTGCAGGGCCCTGTGGAAACGGCGGCCCTCGCGGTCACTGTACCCCCGTTGGAGGCCTCACTTCGGAAAACTGGCAAGGGTCCTGATGACACAGCAGGGTCTCAGGGGCTTTGGTCGGGAGGCAAGGGGCAGGCCGGGGACCCCGAGCCGTCCATTTGGAATATGGGCTGTGATCGGGCACGGGGCCACACAACTTAAGGGGAAGTTTTTCCAGTTGTGTGATGGGGGAGAATTACTGCTTCAAGGGATGTGATCTAACATGGGAACAAACTTTGTAACACCACACTGTAAAGTTAAAAAAAAAGTGGTATAATAAAGGAAATACAAAAGCTTTGGCATGGTTTTTACAATCAACAATGGTTAATTCTGATATGTAGTTGTGAACAACTTCAAAACACTTAAATTTAAAACTCTTGCAAGCACTTTTAATTGATTAAGAATGAATTCTAGATGCACAAAATGATTGGACTGTGAACAGTAATACAACTATATCTAAGAACAATTAACTTTTGCTGGCCAAAAAAAGAAATGTATGATTGCATGAAAATGTGTATAAAACATCTATAGAGTATTCTTGTCAAATATAAATGAAATTAACTTTATTATAGAAATCATTCTGAGGATTTCTAGGGAAGACAAATACTTACATTTTGACATAAAACAAATTGGATTATATCGAAGACACACTCTACCTTTTAGCTATCAACTTTTTCTTCCTTGAATTTATAGCTTACCCCCTTTTTTTTTTGCACATAAACTTCATTTGTTAACAACCTTTGGAAAACCAACATATTTCTTACATAAATCTAGTGCATGTCATTCCAGGTTGAATTATATGCAAGGGATGATACAAACGTGGGGCCTCAGCCCACTGCCTAGGAACAGATGGGTAGAAGGACTCGATATATCTGGATAAAACTCTTAAGTTCGTGGCAAACCTTGCTGATCATGGTTTCCTTTTTTTTCCTTTGTTTTCTTCAAACACGTTCATGACCACCCTGGGTCAAACCTCCACCCAGCCTACATTGTTTGTTGTGTTTTGTTATGACATACAAATGCCCATTTACAAATAATACACCAAAATGAATAAAGGTTTGGATACCAAAATGAAGATTTGTTCCAACTGAGATCGCGCCTTGGTACGCACAGTTGTCCTGCGTGGCCCAGGCCACCGCCCCAGGCCAGCGTGGGAAGTGCTTCAGCGCCTTTCAGTCCCACTTTTACCTTTCCCGAGCGCCCCGTGTGGCCACAAAAGTCACTGACCGAGAAGCACAATTTCCTTTTCTTTCTTTACTGTAATCTTGGCCAATACTGAGACATATCAGGCTCACTCCCAGGAACCTGGACTGGAACCGACACGCCGGGAGAAATGAGACCTGGAAAATGGAAGAAAGAAATTATCTCCAAGGGCCAGGCACGGAGGAGGAGTGTGCTGTACTCCTAAGGGCATCACAGCTCTTCCAAGCTGGGTGTGGCACACACGCCTGTCATCCCAGCCCTTAGGAGGCTGACGCAGGAGCTTCGGCAGTGAGAGAGAGGCCAGCCTGGGCTACATAGCAAGACTCCATCTCAAAAAAAAAAACAAAACAAAAAAACAAAAAACACTGCTGTGTCTGCCAGAGAAGGGCCCCGCCAGAAACAACAGCATGTGGTGCAGACAGAACCACTGTTCCCCACCCCCTAGCCCCCAGGAAAAGGACAAAGCCTCCGAGAGTACATGCGTCATCGGGGTCATCGGGCCGTCCCCAGAGGACGGAGTGTGGAGCTGCTGGCTTGCGCAGGGGACACCAAAGCCGTATGGAGAAGCAGTCAGCTTCCTGCACCACATTAAGGAGAAGCACCTTTCACTGCACCTGGGCTCAAGTTACAAATGGGCGTGACTTACTTTCCCTTTCGGTCAGTTTTGCCCTGAGATGGGCAGCAGAGTCCAACACACCCTCGCTGGAGGCTCTGAATCAGCCTTGAGATGGGCTGGCGAAAGCTTCTTAAGGGCCAGCTGCGTGTAGCCTGGGGGCAACCCAAGGCTCACCTGTGGACGTGGCGCCCGAGGTGCCCATGGGCTGACTGTTCATGTGAGTCTGCATGTGCGGGGGCGTGTAGGTGTCGTAGCTCCGCCCATTCACCGATGGGCTGGTGGGCAGCATGCAGGAGTACGAGGAGGTCTGGCTGGGGACAGGGGGCTGCAGGAGAGAGGAGGACCTGGGTCATCTTGGGGCAGGGGCAAGCCACCCCTGACCCTTGGCCTGAGCTGGGCTGGCCACAGCTGGGCGTGGTGGCGCACACCTGTCATCCAGCACTTGGGAGGCTGAGGCAGGAGGAGTACCATGAGCACAAGGCCAGCCTGGGGTATCTAGTGAGACCTTGCCTCAAATCAAAGCCAAACCAACTAACCCAAACCAAACCAAAACACACTCAGACAGCTCTGTGCCTTCAGACGGCATCTAGTACGATGGCTGTGCTGTCTACACATGAACAGGGCCTCAGAGCCGGTAGCCCAGTTCCCGCAGCCCCCATTCTCACAGACCTGGTCTTGGGAATCCCAAGCTCTGGGGCACGTGTGAGGTGCTAGGGGTCAGGAGAACCATGCCCTCAGGCACTAGGACTAGGGGTGCCCTGACCTGTGATGACCTCAGGTGACCATGCCGGAGTGTTAGGAATGGAAACACCTTTCCTGAGTGGCCCCGCCCACATGGGGTTCATCTACGAAACTGCACCGCACCCCAAAAGCTCAGCATGGCAGCACTGGACAACAGCCCCTCCTCTGTCCTGAGAAGCTGGAGAGCCCTGCTGCGAGCCTCCGGGCAGCAGCCAAGGGATGTGTGCACAGGAGCACTGGGCAACACCAGTCTTGGGTGACCTGCCTTGTGCCACGTGGCTAGGGCTGCTGGTCACCAGGATGGACAGATGGACAGATGACCAGTCCCACTCCTAAAGCCAGGTTCTGTTGCTGCCCAAAGGGCTCTCAGTCACCATGGCTGCCTCGCCCCACTGTTTTCACAAATGCTGGACACATGACCCACACGACTCTGCGGTGTCCTGGAGCAGAGGACATAGAGAGTCAAGCCGAGAGAAGGCCTGTCCAAACCCCATAGGGCTGTGCAGAAGCTGCTCATCCCACCCTTCTGGATGGGTTCGAGGCCCGGGACACTGGCTTTTTGGCTGCTAGATCTGAAATTCAGCACGAGTCTGGTGGGGAAAACACAAGCAGGCAGAGGCGTCTCCCGCTACACCCGCCATCTCTCGCTGCCCCGAGTGGAGAGCAGGATGGCCACTATCACAGCCACTGTCATGGCCGCCCCTGATCAAGTGGGGTTTTCTTTTGCACACGGGAATCCTCCCAGCAAGCGCCTCTGCTTCACCTGCCTGCCCACTCCCACACACCAGCCTAGGGATGAGAATGCTGGGGCAGGAGACGCTGGGATGCTTAGGAGTGGCCCTTGCTCCTGAGGGGACAGCACCCCCGGTAGCCATGTCTCTCAGGGCTGGGCCACACCAGTTCCAGTATTTCCATTCCTCTTTGTTAAGGGCCTGACAGTTCAAGCTGATCTCCATGGAGAGAAACCGTCCTGCCTCTGCTTACCTGCATAGGCAGGTTGTTGGCCATGGTAAAGCTGGGCATGGGGGGCAGCGCGCTGTATGTGTTGGTGAGGGCCGTGTCTGTCCGGCCCAGCATGGAGCCAGACGTGAAGGAGGACACTGTGGAAAGACATGGGAGCTGGTGAGCGGCACAGCCAGGCCAGGGATACGGGTGTGGGGTGGGGGCACGGGCACCAGTTACCAGGGGTGGTGGGCTGTGGGATGGGCTGGTACACGCTGGTGCTGAAGCTGCTGCTGATGGGGATGTGGCTGGGGGTGTTGCTGGCCTGCCTCCGCTGGTTCCGAAGCTTCTCCTCTCTCCTCCACTTGGCCCTTCTGTTGGAAAACCAGACCTGGAGAGGAGAGGACGAGGCTCAGGCCCGGCCTGCCCCGCCCCGCCAGCAGTGCCTGTAGGGACCCTCTGCCCTGGCCAGCCGTACCTGTATCCTGGCTTCGGGCAGGTCGATCTTGGCGGCTAGTCTCTCCCGGGCAAATACGTCTGGGTAGTGGGTCCTCTCAAACTCTGCAAGAAGAAGACAGTGCCATGCAGGGTCCGAAGGGCATGAAGGCACAGCCCAGCTTGGACCTGGCCCTCATCACCCCAGGGTCACCCTGGGGATCTGCCAGCTCCCAACGCTCACACCAGGGACGCCCTGTGCCTGGAACAGCGGAACCACCACTTCCCCTTTCCAGATCACACATGTCGCCTTGATTTAGTGGGGCGTGAAAAGACAACAAGAGACACCCCGAAAAGATGCCCAGAGGAAACAAAGGACAAAAAGGAAAGCATGTGGGCCCAGCCCTCTGAGCAGAGGTGCCTGCAGTTCCAGCCCGTCCCAAGGGGCAGCGCCGCCCGCCGCCCACTGCTTGCCCCCCACCTGCCGTCACCTTTCTCCAGGGCCTCGATCTGCTCCTGGGTGAAGGAGGTCCGGTTCCGCTGCAGCTTCCGCTTCAGCTGCAGCCGCATCTGTGCCTCATCCGAGTCCTCCCCGTTGGAGCTGATGGAGTTGGTGTTCTCCCCCGCTCCCTCCTGCTGCTGGCACCCATCTGGATGGAAAGAGGACAGACAGTGAGACCAGGAGGGACACACATTGGGCCTGGGCTCCAGAGTGTGGCAGTGTTGCCGGGCATTCCCAGGGTGGCCAGGTGGCAGCATCCTCCTGGGATGGGCCCTGACGAGGCCGGTCACCTGGCAGCCACTCCTGTCCTCCCAAGCTGAGACATCACTGTCCAGGAAGATAGGGTGGCGTTTCTCTGGGTGACAGGACAGTCACTAATGTCGAAGCGGCCCCCACTCCCAAATGCTTCCCCATCCAGCCCCACCACGTCTCTACCTAGGCCTGTGTTGGGAAAATATAAGAGTGATGTACAAGATTTCAGCTGATCTATAATCAGTAATTCCCATCTAATCAATTAGATGTTGATAGGTTTGTAGAAAATGCTATTAAGAAACCAAACCAAGCTTGTAATCTTTTTAAAAAAATATTTATCTAGTTTTTATTTGAATTCTGCACAGTCAATTTCATTTTAAAGGTTGTGAATTTAGAAGTACTTGCATTGTTCTGCAGTTTTATTCAACTATTGTATGAGAGTGCGTCGCCTTGACACCTATTACGAGCACAGCTGTAATTATATCATCACCAAGAACAGGCTATAATTGCTGAAAATGGAATTTTATATTTAGATAAAAGGACTGTCCATTCTTTGTAATGTGTTGCACCAGAGAAAAGTAAGATTTCTTTTAAATTTTTAACGTGTAATTTTAAAAAAGAAATAGAGTTCGCTAACTCGCTCAATAGGCCATGTTGCAGCTGAAGTCTTGGCATCTCGTGCAAGTGGTACATTTTTAATTAGGGCATTTCCAGGACTTTTAATGTAATTTCTATCATTACACAAGGGAAAGTTTTATTGTTTGCCTTTGCCGTCAGAGGGTGAGACATGTGCCTGGGCTGGCCATCTCCCACTTTGCCTGTCCAAGGGGAAGGACTGTGGGCCACAAAGGCTGGATCCTGGGTCCTGAAGTCCCTAAGGGACACCCCCCAGGGACAGTGCCCGCAGCTGCGGGGGAGGAGCAGGGCAGCCTGGTGGGAATCCACCAGGCCAGGAATATCATTTATAACCAGGACACAATGGGCAGCGCCTTCAAAGCACCCGGGGAATTGTGACCGGATCTAGTGGGACCCTTTCAGGAACTCTGAAATGTTTTAAAACCCCAACTTTCTCCCCCATTTAAACAGGCGGATTCATCGGCACTGGCCACCATATGGGCCCTCCGAGATCTATTGAGATGACCACCAACACTTGAATAGCGCGGGCCGCTTTTCAGAGCGCACAAAGCCCGGCGAGTAAGGGAAACTATTAAACTCCTGGGCAGGAGCGTTGGCAAACTTTCGTGGGCAGAATTTTGAGGCCACAATGAGCGCCGACAACAAAAGGATTCTCTTGAGGCGTGCAGCGGCCACATTGTGTGACAAGGAGCCAGTCAACAGACTTCTCAGCGCAGTGTGTTAACCCCTCTGCTCCGCTATCATTAATCACTGTCCGAGCAGGGCATGGGGCCTTCCCCAGGCAGGACGCTGGCCGGGAGGAGACAGGACAGGACGGAGGAGGAGGGGTGAAAGGCTCTGGGGACCAGCCGGGGATGAAGACAGGGCCTCCCTGCTGCGCAGGGTGCCGGCCAAAAAGAGGGGCAGAAGTGGAGGCTTACAGCCCTCCAGGGGTGCTTGGGCCAAGGGCCAGATAGGCCCTGGGTGGGGGCCTAGAGGGTGACAGGGAGGTGGAGGGAGAAAGACAGAGGCCTGAAAGGTGGGAGAGGAAAGGACAGGGAGGAGGAAGAGCCCCCGCCCGCTCCTCGGGCGTTGCCTCCGCTGCACGACCTGGGCTTCAGAGCGCCCCCTACTCCTTGCGGCTGTGGGGGAAGGGCGCTGCGGCTGGGGGCTGAGCCACATATCCAGGGGGCACTGGGTCTCCAGGAGGCCAACAGCTTGGCCGGGCGGCCATCTCCTAGGGCAGAGCAGAGATGGAGGTCCACACACACACTGTTGTAGGCACGCGCAATCTCTGATGTGTGTGCAGGGGAGGGTGTCAGCAGGGGACGGGAACTAGATTTTAAATCTTCCATAAAAAGTGCAGTTTGGGGCCAGCAAGGAGAGGTGGGGCCAACACACAGCCAGGTAGGGGCTGGCTGCTTGAAAAGAGGCAGCTGTCTGTCCCCAGTGAGGCGGTGGGGGCAGTGGTCACTCAGACCGGTGCCCTCTTGGGCCCCTTCAGCACCTGTCCTTCCCATCAACCTTCTCAGATGCACACGCGACACTGCGCCAGAGCCCAGCATCAGGACTGAGTGGGGGGCGGCCACCCCCAACCTGCGCCGTGCAGGCCTTGCCCTGGCGCTGGGGATGGGATTTGTGTCCTGGAGGAAGAGGAGAAAGACGCTGGGAAATAAAATCATTCCTTGGTTTCTTAGTGTCGCAATCAGTGAAGCGGAAATCGAGCAAGAAAAGATAGCGGCGGCACTGTCCTGGCTGCACGGATCAAACCTAAGGCCTCTGGGGATGGAGGAGGGGACAGGGATGAACCCCCCAGTGACCTGGTGACAAAGGAGGGCACCCAGTCCCACAGGGGTTTGGGAACAAGGAGTGGGCAGGGTCCCCCCGCCCCCCGCATCCCCAGCCCAACCTGACCCACTTGGGAACTTGGCCGAGGTGTCCCCCACCCCTGCAGTTTCATCATCCCCATCCCCACTGTGGTGTCCTCAGGTAGAGATGATGTCTGTCCCCTGGAGTGCTGAATTCCAAGTCCCAGGACAGAGGAGGTGAGAGCCACCGTGTCTGTGTCCCCCACATCCTCAGGTGAGCCAGGGTGGGGGACACTGGTGACGAAGTTCACTGCCCTGAGCCAGCACCACCCCAGGCCCAAGGTCACCACAGACCCTGAGGATGCAACCACTCAACCCAGTGGGAGGAGGAGGCTGCACCTGAGCGAGCAGTGAGCAGCGGCCCTGGCTCCACCCGCCCTGGCCCTGCACCCTCCCCCAGAGGCCCTGGAGAGGATAGTGGTCGTCCCTGGGACATTCCTGGGCATCCGGCACTGGGCTGCTGCACATACTGCCCTCAGCCTCCTGGGCCATGCGGCCGGCCACGCTGGGAAGCAGAGGCAGCGCTGGACTCCTATCTTCCCAGTGTCCGTCCTATATTGTTTCCTGCTCTTAAAACTGACATGTCTAATTGGCAATTGGTGCCGAATCGTGTCCAGAGGTCTCTTGTGGAACATTTCTACAGCTGTCTCCTTCAACTAGACGCTCATTCATGTCGCCTTAATGAGAAACAAAACGTTCTCTAATGAGCAATTATAGAGCGACAGGATTGTCCCCATAACAAATTCTTGCGAGTGACAGAAGCATCTTTTGTACTACATATTCCGCATACTGTTGCCGATTTCCCCTTCCCTCACTGGCCGGTGGGGCACAGGACAAGGAGCCCAAGGGTCCCGGGTCCCCAGCGGGCTGCGCTGGGCTCTGAGGGAGACCCCTGATCCATGTCATCCGCGCATTATCTCCTATCTGGGCACAGCTCTGAGATCCATCTTTGGCCCCCTACTTCCTGGCTGCACCAAGCCATCTGGCTGAGGCTGCCCCCCAACTCCGCCCATCCCACCAGAAGGGGCCAGGGACCCTGGGGCTCCCCTCCAGGAATGGACAGGTGGCCACCCACAGAGGTGAGAGAAGAGCAGGGCAGGACAGGGGCTGGTGGTGGCCCCTCCTCCAGTTCCCATGAGCGCTCACTGGCCGCAGCCCCTCACCCTTGCCGGCAACAACCGGAGGCCAGCAGGTGCCAGCACCTCAAAAAGAGACACAGCACAGTGCTGTCCACCTCAAGGGCTGTGAGCCTGCTCTCTTGCCCCGCTGCAGAAGGCTGTGTACTCCCACATCAGATGTGGACAGCAGCTGTGCACTTGCCTTACACACGTGCCCTACCCACAGTCACACACGCACGCTCACACACACAGTCTGCCACCTCTGTGCCACTCCTGATGTACGCCTGACCCTCACATGCCCAGCCCTGCCACCTGCACCGAATGCCACCTGCTGTGCCCAGGCCTCTGCCGCAGGCCACCAGTCCCCCCCACCTCTGCCCACAAGGGGCCTGGCTGTGAGGGGGATGGCTGCCTGGCTCTTACCTTGCGTGGGCTGCCCAGGCACGGAAGTCCCTGGATACCACCCTGGGCGGGCACCCCAGCTTCCGGTCTGCCCGTTGAGCATCCTTAGTTTATCATACATGCCGTCTGCGCCCATCTGCTGCTTTTCGCTAGCCAGGTTGCGGAGGACTCTGTTTATTGATGACACCTGCAGACCAACCCAAATCAGACCCAGCAGCAGCATCTCCCCAAGACAAAGCCACCCACAACCCGCCTGGCTCTAGGCTCCCGTGCAGAGCAGCTCTCCCAGGAGAGCGCCAGCCACGCTGGCACGGTGAGTAGATGCTGGAGACAGGAGAGACAGAGCCGGCAGGGAAATCTGGTCGGGAGGAGGGGGGCTGGGCTCCTTCCTCTTCTCTAGGTGCGGGGGAGGGGCTCCCTCACATCAGGGGCACAGGTGGGACCTGGGCAGGGTCCCGTGCAGGGCTCTATTTCAGGGAGCCGGTGTGGGGCTGAGGGAAGTGCGGAGGGGGGGGTGCCCTGCCCAGGTGGAATAGCCTTCCATTTCATTTTCCTCCTGATCCCAGTGTGGTCCTAGTGCCTTTCCCCAGTGCTCCTGCCCGCTCTGGTTTGCTGGAAGGGAACAGCTCTCTGATCTGACCCCCATTTTCCAGATGGCTAGCCACGCCCAGGGCCCCCTCTGCCACCCAGTGTCACTGAAGGGAGAAGGTCGGGAGAAGGATCAGCGGGCAGAGCAGAGCGCAGCATCCAGAACTCACACTCGGTATGTTGTCGTTCGTACAGACCCCCTCGGACAGCAGCCGGTCTCGGATTTCCCAGGCGAAGATGGACGGGCACTCCCGCTTGTACTGGGCTATCTTGCTGACCACTTCTGGAGTTGCCACTCTGGGTTTGCTGCCACCAATGGCCCTGGGCCGGATGGAGCCGGTCTCGTAATACCTGCCCAGAATCTTACTCACACAGCCGTTGGACACCTGCATGGGGAAGTGGGCAGAAAACCACATTATTAATAATTTCAAGACAAAAATAAAATTGTTTAAGTATGCATTAAACAATGACAAGCTTACGTTTTGACTGTCCAGCACTTGGACTTTTGCATCTGCATGGGTCTATAACACAAAAATATACCTTCAATGGTACGAGAGCTTACTGTAGCGTGCTTTTCTTTTTTAAAATTATACTGGTAGCCCTAAAAACTACAAATGGGTGAGACTTTCAAACATCTTGCACTTAAAAAAAGAATCTTAAAAATTTTTTAAAAAATTCTTCCTAAACACTGCCAGAAGATGCATCAAAACGAAGTCAAATTAAATTTTTGGTGCTGACCGTGCTCTGAGGAGTGGTGTCTTCTAATGAGCAAAGGGGAAAATAAACTGAATTTTCACTTTTTACTAAAAAGAGGCCCAATCAAGGGAAAGTGCACCAGGATGTAGTGACAGCATCCCCTTTGCAGGTCAGCATACGCTCTGTGGTGGAGGACGGGACCCCTTGCGCAACTCCAGAGAGAACTGCATGGAGAGGGCAGCAGCGGCCCCCAGCTCACTGCTGTTGGAGCGTGAACTGTTCTCAGCGTGGGGGCTTTCCTACGTGGGGGTGTTTGCTTTTTAATGCACACATCATTTTTTCTGGAGCAGATGAATTCTCTTATGCAACTGACTCAGGTTGAAAGAGACAAGGGAGGACAGTGGAAGAGAGGGAAAGCTGGAGGACAGGGTGAGGTGGGGTCCGGCATCGCAGCGTTTGCAGGAGGAAATGAAGAGAGGGCGCTGAGAGTGGAGCCGGCAGGGGCCGGGAGGATCACCTGCAGAATTCGGGAGATGTCGCAAGGCCGGGCCCCGCTGTGCGCGAGTTCCACAATCTTCTGCCGGGTGGAGTCCGGCAGTGGCCGCCCGTTGACAAAGACACCACCGAGCTGATTCACACCACTGTGACCTGTGGCAAAGGACAGGAGAGGAGAGAAGAGGAGGAGGACGGGCAGGAGAAACAGGAGGAGGAGGAATAAGAAAAAGGAAGAGAAGAGGAGAAGGAAAAGAGGAAGTGGAGGAGAAAGAAGAGGAGGAGAAGGGGGAAGAAAGGAAGAGAAAAAGAGAAAGAGAAACAACCACAATGCACCCTCAGCTCCCTGCTAACCCATGCCAACCTCAGCCACCGGGTCCTTGCTGTGGAGCACGAAAACCACACAACAGGACCACCAGCCAGGCAGGGCACGGGCAGCCCACCCTTTCCCCGACCGTACTGGAGGTCCCCGGAGCCCATACTTTCCAAGGAGCCCAGGATCGGGATACTTGGACCCACTGCCACCCACCAGCCACAGCCACTGCCCTCTGCAGGAGCCCAACCAGGCTCCAGCCTGCAGGCCAACTCCCCTCTCCTCTCCTTCCAGAGATTCTGGGGCATCTCCACAGGCAGGGACCTGCCCGGCGCACTGACCCTCACCCTCAGGGCTCCACAGCCTGAGTACCCCACACCGCAGCCTTGGGGCCAAAGTCCAGCAGTGGTGGTGTCACCATCTAAACTCTGGCAAGGCAGCTCAGTGCCAGCTGGGTTTGTTTTGTTCTTTCACAGAAGGGAAGGGGAAGGCACTGAAAAGCAGAGTGACCGAGCAGAGAGCCCCAGCTTGAGACCCAGTGCCTCAAGGTTGCCTATTGAGCCCAGGCTCAGATCGGCCCCACCAAGGGGTCCACTGCCCCGCAGTGCCCACATGGCCACTATCCCTCCACTTGTACTGCTAAGGTCCCCTCTGCCCTCAGCAAGGCCAGGCACAGCACAAACCCAAGCCCAAAGCGACATCGAAGCCCACAGCCGAGTGCCCTAGTGCCGTGCTGGCCCCTCCATCTGCATCCCATGGCCTCCTCCATTGTCTGATCTCAGGGACCAGGGAGCCCTTGCCGCATCTGCTCCCCCAAACCACAGAGCATGGAGGCAGCAGGCCCCCAGCTTCTGGCCTTAGTCTCCAACCTGCAACCCGAGTCTAGAGCAGCCCTCCCGGGGAAGAGAAGCTGGGCTCCGTCCGTGCGCACCCGCGCCGCCTCTCCTCGCTCCTCTCAGCTCTCCTCCTCAGAGCCTCCTGATAAATTGACTCCAGGAGCCTGAGCTTCTTAGCAATAAATAAGCTCCAAATATAGAAGAGGGGGGAAAATATGATGAGCCTCTCTGACATTTGTCTTTAAAATAAAACGAGCTGCACGTCAAGTTTGAGCTTAATTTCTGGAAATAGGCGAAAGTCGCTCCAGATCATGCATGGAAGGCTAATTGAAAAGATCAGTCGGGGCGCTGGTGGCAGCCCTGTCACTTTGTGACAGTGCTCCGCTCCAGGAAATTGCATCGTCACGACAAACGGGACCGTGATGAAACGACCCTTTCCATCCCTATTTGTAGATCACTCAGACAAGCCTGGACTGCACCCCTTTCCCCTTCCAGGGCGCCTCTGTTCCAGGGTAGCCCAAGGCTGCAGGTGGGGGGGGGCCCTCCGCAAGGGGGGCTGGGGCCTCAGCGCAATGAGAAGTGACAGGCATTTGGGGGCTCTGGGCTTCTGCCTGGCCATGGTGGGGACACCACTCCTCCGGCCAGCAGGCCTCACCTTGCTCCTGAGCCTCACCACCACCTAGCCTGGTTCCCAGCGCTAGCTGGGGCACTGCATCTGGGGCCAGGGAGTCTCCCAGGAACAGGGGCCCGAGGCAGCTTTGCAGATGCCTGTGCCCAGGGCATCCAGGTCTCTGTGCCCAGGCTGGGGCTGCCACCCAGACCTCAGCCTGCGGAGCACCAGCCACTCTGCCACCGCTGCTGCCAGCGCTGAAAAGGCCGCGAGGCCGCGCTCTGATCCGCCCCGAGGTTAAGCCTCAATCATCACGTCCCTCCCTGGGGACCCAGCGCACTCGCCCAGTAGTGATGATTATGGGCCTCGAATTCGACCTCGAAGCCTCTAACAGGAAAACATATGGTGCCAATTTGGAGGTTCCATACTGAGCACACCAGGAACCTCAGCACAAAGCCTGAGAGCTGCATAGGCTCAGCCAGGAGACCCGGGTTGCCAGAGTGGCCACCTGTGCCGCCTGCGGAGCCCCGTGCCCACCTGCCCAGGTGCTGGGCAGGCCCAGCGCGGCTGTCTGGGTCCCAGGCTGCAGAATCCCAGGCCTAGCCGCACCACAGCCTCCAGAGCCTACCCCAACCTGCTCCTGCCCTCCTGCATGCATGCAGAAGGGTTGGGGCCCAGGGGCAGATGAAGGCACCCAGAAAGCATGGTGGCAGTGGCCAGTGCAGAGCTGGCCTTCTCGGGTCGCACAATGTGGCCCCCACTCCACCCACCAGGCCTGACCAGTGCCGAGCCCCTGGCCACAGCCCCCACCCCATCCAGTCGGGACTTGTATCCCCTCACCCAGGAGCCTGGCTCTCAGCTTGTCTTGCCCCATACACCAGCCCCTTTCTGGGGTCAGAGCCCGGGCAGGGGTGGGAGGGGTGTGAGTTAAGGGATTGGGGGGGATGGGGTGCCTCTACTGGAGCAGCCTGCTCTGCAGGCTCAGCTCCAGCCCGTCCCTCCTGGAGGGTCCCAGCCTCATTCCCACCCTCCCTCCACCAACAGCCTCAGGCCTGGCACTTACTGTTCTGCATGCTGGCACTGGCTGTGGGCCTCGGGGTCCCTTGGGGCTGGAGTGCAGGGCTCTGTCAGCAGGAAAACAGGAGTTAAACCCGGTGCTGCACCAGGCAGGCCCAGCCCCACCCGGCGACTTGGGCCTGGCAGTGGAATCCGCCTTATTTAGAAATGGATCCACTCAAAGGCTTGGGGAGCTTAGGGTCATCTCCCTCTGACTCTAGTGAAGGCCCAAGAGCTCCTCAGGGCTTCAAATAACACACCCCAGTATTCCCAATTGAGGTCTGTCAGATGCTTCTGTCAGGAGACCTGATTTTTTTCTTCTATCTGAAGCCTAATGCAGAAATACCCTGAAACAGTTGCTTTGGACTCCGTGTTGCAGCCCAGGGCAGTATCTCAGAACTTGCCTGCAATTGGGGATGTCTGTCCGCTCTCCGAATAACAGGCTTCACACATCTGCACACCCCTAAAGTCTTCCCCCTAAGACAGTGCCAGGGAGAGAAGGGCAAGTGAGACTGCGGATAGAAGCACAGCCGGTGGACAGCTTCAGCCCCAACCTGGGCAAAATGGGAGTCCGGACTCAGCCACTCCAGAGATCCAGATTCCAGCAGTGCACTCACATTCCCGGGAGCCGATCCTGGGATGCCCCATCCACCCTCTGGAGAAGCGAGCTTTGGCTCGGCTGGGAGAACAGAAGAATCTTAGGAGCGAGCGAGGGTTTTGCTTTGCAAAAATATTGAGGTCCAGGCGAAAGGGAAGGAGAAAAAGAAACCAGAGGAGACGGGTGGGGAAGGAGCAGGACCGACAGGCAGGGGAGAAAGGGGACCAAGGCCTGAAAGTTTGCAAGTTTAGGGAAGGGAACTTCCAGGCACTTCACAGCTCGCCTGACCTCCCCTCACGGACCTCGCGGGCACGGGCTGCAGAAAGGCTGCAGGGCTGCACCTCTCCTGCTATGAGGGTGCCCACCACCTCAGTGGTCCCAAGCCCCCAGAGCCCAAGTCTCTGTTTACTCCTTCATCTGGGCCCCCCAAGACTTCCTGAACAGCCCCTTCCGACTTCCCCCAGCCTTCTGGGTCTCTTGTAGCAAACCGCAAGCCCAACTTTCCCCACATGTATGCAAGCACGCACGCCTCACTTGTGGCAATCTGGGTGTTTAGATCGTGCCCCGATCCTGCACGCTGACACACGCTGTCTACCTCGGCTGGCTGCTTTAAAAAGTAGGAACAGGAGGGGGTGAGCGTGGTCGGAGGAGCCTTCAGACCGAACAATGGCTGCTGTTCTGGCTCCCTCGCCGGCCCGGAGCAGAGCCCAGGCCCCCGCAGCTTCCAAGCAACAACTGGCCAACCCTCGGGAGCAGGAGACCTTCCTCCAGCTCTGACTTGGAGCGTCCCCCAGCCTGACCCCCCACCAGCGCCCTCCAACCGCTAAAAACTCCTTCTGGTGTGGAGAGGGGAAAATGGACACATCGTTTCTCTTTATAAATATCAGGGGTAATTGTGTTACTGGTATGAGTTGTTAGTGGCAGTAAAAGATACAAGGGCGCTGTGGGGAGCTCAATTGGGAAAGGAGAGTGACAATAAAGAGCCCATTCAGGAGGTTCGCCCCCCCAAAAAAGAGGTGCAGTAACAATACAGTCACGGCGTCATTTCTGTCGGCTTTTTAAAAATTATCCTTCTCCCTCTTTTGCCTGAGACGATTCTAATGGTGCCTGCCTGGCCGCACAGAGTTTCAAGAAGTACATTTTCCCCTGTGAAGCTGTTTGTAGTCTAATCTTCAACTAACTGGGTGGCAGCTTAAATCCAAAAAAATCAAACCTCACCAAGGACTTTTTCCCAGCATCCGATCGTGGGCTGGTAGATGCCGGCCTGGCGCGGGTACGTTGCCCGCGCCGCTGGCTCTCCAACGCCTCCTCCCACCGCTCCAGGCCTCGCTCAGCCCTGCCAGAGCGGGAGGAAACCCTACTCCGGCCGCGGGTCCCTCCCCCGTGTGGGGCTCCGGCTCCTGAGGCAGGTGGACAGGAGGTGCGGGGTTTCCCTGGAGGGGTGAAACTTCCCGAACTCTTGTCCGGGGCCACCTTGCACATGGCACAAACCAATGCCCCCTGCCCGGCTAGTACTTTCCTGATGCCATTTTTTAAAAACAAATCTCCATCGGATCCCTGAAAGGCCTGGCTGATTAATTTTCAAAGCAGCTGGGAAGGTGCTAACATTTCAAGTTCCCATTCTGCTCCCTCCTCACCGGCTCTGGGCTAAGAAGCTATCTAATTACTAAAGTAATCGTTAACACTTCAAGCAAAAGCAACCCGGGACACGGAGTGGGGGCGGGGGCAAGATACCCAGAAGCAGTTGTGGTCTCTGAGAAGCCTGACCGGGCCCCCAGCCCAGCCTGGGGATTCCTGCAGTTTCCTGGGGCCACAGAGCTGCATCCAGGGTGAAAGAGGCTCCAGAAATCTCCCAAGTCACCCAGGCCGTGGGCGCAAGGCCGCTGTGCTCTTCCTGTCCCCGCACAGGCCTCAGCTCCCCATAGCCGCTGTTGCTTTTATTAATTTTCAAAACCCAGCCCCAAAGGGTGAAGGGAAGTATGCCCCTTCCCTCCTTCTGCCCCTGGGCCAGAGAGTAATTAGCAATTAGGACGACAAAGTTTTACCCTCCAGGGCCAAGTAAGATAACAACTAATCAAATCGCCTTCAGACGTCTGCAGAGGTCACAGGCTGTAAAAAATGTAATGTCAACGGCAACAACTATTATTCCCCTCAGTGCTCGGCAAGACTTGGAGGCACTTTGCTTTCATTTCTGTTTCTGCCCCTCTTCAAACCGTCCCAAGCTCCAGCTAAACACCCAGAATGGCTTAGAGAGCTTTGGGGTGGGTGAGGAAGGAAGAAAGAAAGAAACCACATTTACTTTGTTTTTAAACTTTCGAGAAATCACTCAAGACTGAAGGGCCAGGTTTTAGCACTCGAAAAAGAAAAGCATTTCCACTTGAAATTCAACTCCATTTCCCCCAATTACACTTGCTAAAATTCAGGGCTATTATGGCGCAGGGAGACTGAGAAAATCTGCTCCGGGAAAGAGGCAACAACTTTATGAACTTTGAAAAGACACTTTTCCTCCCCGGGTCTTAGAATCCAAAAGCTCTCGAATTACTCTAACTAATTAGCTGGGAGAGGAGGTGATCAGAGGAGGAGGGGAAAGCCAAGGTTTCGTATAGATTTTTTTTAAAGCCACACAAAGAAAAAAAATGAGGATTCCGGATACAAAAAAAAAAAAAAAAAAAAAAAAAAAAAAAAAGCAATCCACCTTTCCAGCTCCACACTTGTTGAAATGGCAACCCCGGCGGCAGTTTGGTCAGGGGAAGACAAGGAAAAAATTACCCACCGCGCAGGAGGCCAGGGCAAGGTGCACCCGATTTTGCAGGCGGGGGCCAGAGCAGGGGGAACCCGCAGCGCCCCCGTTTCCAAGTCCGAGCTTGGCACTCAAGTTGTGCTGTAGGCAGCGCCTGGGCCTGAGGAAGCTGACAGTCCTGGCTCGTCAGCCCGAGGTCCCTCGCTGCGCGCCTCCGCCGCCAACCGGGCCTGGCGGCTCGGTTCCCGGCGCGCGCTGGCTGCGGAGTCTCCGAGCGCGCGTGTGGCCGCCTCGCCAATAGCTCGGCCCGGGCTGGCGCGGGCGAGATGCCCGATAGCGCCAAGAGCCTCCTTCCCGGCGCAGCCGAATCGCACAAAGCCGGGGCACGCGCGGCTCCAGGTCCCGGTTTGCGCGCCCGCGGCCCGCGCTGGACAAAGCGGCCGATCTCTGCGGCCGCTCGGGACCCAGGCACTGCGCAGCCACCTTCGTCCTCGCCGCCAGCCCGAGAGCTTGGAGAACGCCGAGCCCTAGAGCGGCGCTGCAGCCTCGGTGTCTCCCTCGAGCTCGCCCACACCGCGCGCCCACGCCGCGCGCCCCACGCCGCGCGCCCTGGCCGGAGCCCTCGAACGCGGCTCCGGGGCGCGGGAGAAAGTTTGGGCTCCGGCGAGGAAACTTCTCGGCCTCACGATCTGGTGGAGTAGGGAAGGGACGCTGAGAAGGCACTGGACAGGGACCATCCTCCCCGGTGTCGAGCGAATAAAGAAGGAAAAGGCGACTCACCTTTAGGAGGCATCCTGGGTCGCTCACGGCCAAAGCTCCTGTCAAGACTTTTGTGGGGCTGGGGAATCTTTGGTTCCTCGTTTGCTTTTTGGGTTTGCTTTTTTTCTGTCCCCGCTGCTTAAAGACCACAACGGCTGGGAAGCACGATGCCCGCGAGGAGCCGCTCGGGAGAGTTTTCTCCACGGACGCTGTTGTAGGGCTGGAGTGCGAGAGCAACACCGGGGTCCCTGGGAGGGAGACAGAGTGACAATGAGGCAGGCTGTCAGGGCTGCGGCGTGCGAGTCAAGAGCGCGCGCGGGGAAGCGGCCGCGGCCAGCACACCTAAGAGATCGGTGGTGCCCAGGGTGCTAACGTGTGTGCGCGGCGCCCGGCCTCGCCGCCACGCTCCTCACTGGCCCATTAGCGGAGCCTGACCTCTGTCATCATCCTCCAGCAAAACACTTCCTCCTGCGCCTCCACCAGAGCGGGAAATGGGGCCGAGCCACGGTTCGCTTTTCAAACCCACTAATCACTCCGCAACATGCAAATGCGCCGCTCTCTCCCACACAAAATATTGCTTTATGCAAAGCAGCGCCGGGGCCTCGCGCCAGCCGATTGGCCGCTCCCGCTCCCCGCCCGGCGCAATTGGTCCGTTTGTTTGAATATGAATACACTTGCTGCGCCCCGCGCCGCCGCCGCCGCTTCCTCCGGCCCCGCTTCGCTCCGCGCCCGGTCTGGGCCCCGCGCCTCGGCCCTGGCCCCGCACCGCCGCCGCCGCCGCGGCAAACTTGGGCACTCGAAGCGCAGAGGCCTCGGCCCAGAGTCGCGCCCCGCCCCCACACTCGGGTCGACCACGCGCGGAGAGAGTCCCACGGTGCCTCCCGCGCCCCCTCCCGGCCCGACCTGGCCCTGCCCGGCCTGGCCTGGCCTCTGCAGCCGGAACGCGCCGGGCGTCGCCGGGGCTGCTCCTCCCGGCGAGCAGGCGCGGCCAGGCCTGAGGGAGGTCGGGACTCCGCCTGCCCGACCCCGCCGCGCCCGGCCCTTTCTTCTCGCCTCTCTCACCGGAGGCCGCGGTGCGAGGCCCGCCCGGCGCACAGCCGAGTAAACACGCGCTCGTGTGTCCCGAGGACTTGTGAAAAGCCCCAGAGTCCTCCGCAAACACTCTTGCCTGCCCCACGTGCCTCTGTTGACTGAGTGCGGCGCGGGTCCAGTGCCTAAGAGGGGCGGGGTGGGCCGGACTGGCTGAGCGCTCGCGTGCCGTGCGCCCCGGTCCGCGTGGGGCGCGTGGCCCTGCTCCGTGCGCCCTCTCCCGGGTCGGCCCCGGGCACGGACGCAGCGCCCCTTCCGTTGCGGCCAGAAAACCCGGGAGGAAAGTAAGTAAGCGGCTTTTCCGTCCGGGCCGCACCGCACAGGGCCGAGCGTTGCGCAGTCAGAATGCGGCTCGTTCCCCTCCGAAGGCGCCCTTGGAGCCGGGAAGGGGCCTGGTCGGGAGAGGGTCGGGAAGCCAGCACCGAAGCCGAGACGCAGCCGCCCCTGGGACGCGGGGCTCCGGCGACTCGAGGAGGTGCCGAGGGTCCCTGCCGGTTCTGGGAGGCGCTGGAGCGGGGCGCGCGGGCGGGCGAGGCAGCCGGTTCTGGTAGACCCGGAGAGGCCTTGGGTCTTGCGAAGCCCGATCGTATGGCCAAGCGCGAAGCCTTGGTCGGAGCGCAGAAGGAAGCGGCGCGGGTGCCGGCCTCAGCCGGGCCTCGGCGCCAGATTTCGCAAGACCGCGACTTTCGGGAACCCCTGGAATTGAGGCGGCAGGTCGCGTTCCCCTTCTCCCACTTGGTACTTCTCAAGCCAGCAAAAAAGAAGCATGAACCCCACCGCGCCTGGGCAAGACCGGGGACAGGGCCGGTGGCTCTGTCCGAACTGGAAGCGAATATCATTTCTACAACTCTCAATTAGCTCCGGGTGGATTATCACCTTCTTAAACTCTGCCTCTAAAGAAGCGGGCGTAATCTTGTTGCTGTGCCCCCCTCCCGCCCGGGCTTTAAATCGGGCCTCCCCAGCCCCCACCCGACCCCCATACATTCCCAAGAAAAGTTTTCACCAAAAACCCGAGGCCGCAGGAGCCGAGAGTGGAAGACACTGACGTCACTGGTGGGCTAGGGGCCTCGGGAAGGACGCCTGGAAACTGGACCCAGCACAGAAAGATGTGGTTGCTTCTGAGATGTCAATATTTGGGGTGGAAGTGGGCGGTTTGAAAAGAAAAGAGACAGAGTTTACAAAGTTTAAAGAGAGAAGGGGGGAGCACATGACCTCCTGGCGCTGACCCTGGCCTAGTCCTTGGTTCCCTGGGGCACCCTCCCTTCTCCTGCCAGGTGTCTGTCACAGGGGCACAGGCCAGGGACACCCAGAGGTATTCCAGAACCAAAGCCACGCAGGTCACTATGATCATCACGACTTCCCATTTGCACCCGGGAGAGGCCACTGCTGCCCTGGGAGGCCTGACCCTGCCCCTGCTCCTGGAGACCCCTGCCTCCTCCTGCCTTCCAGGCTTGCCAGGTGCTCAGCTCAGCTCCCCGGGGGGACAGGCTTTGGCTCTCAGCCTGGGATCCCAGGGCTGCTCATGAACTCCCACTGGCCCTGTGGCCAGCATCAGATGCCAGCCACCCTGCAGCGGGAAGAGTGCATTTCTCTATGGGAGGAAAGTCACTTAACAGAGCCCTAGATCTTGTCTTCGCAGGCCTGGACAGTGGGTCCCTGCAGACCACAGGCGGATCCTATGAGCACCAAAGGGGAAGGCCTCTCACCCAGCCTCACTCCAGGGCCTGCTTGAGCTGCTTCTCTTGCCATCACCTGCTCTGTTCCTGTTCGCCCTCACCAAGCCCAGAGCCTCCAAGCTGTGGCTTCGCTTGGCCAGGAAGCCCTGGTGCCACTCCTTTCTCCCTCCTGCCAACTGGTCAGTGTGCCTGCAGTTCTCAATTGACACTGGGCGGCCAGCCTCTTTCTACTTCTGTCCCCTTCTTCCCTGCCCTGCTTAAAAGTAAAATTTCCGTGGGTCTCCCCACCACAGCCCTGGGTCTAACCCTGAGACTGCCATCATACTGCCCCATGCCCCATGCAGTGTACGCCTACACCAGCAGCAGTTTGCGGTTCTTGCAAACAGAGTTCCGGGAAGGTTGACTTGTCAGCCCCACAAACCCAAGGCAAGAGTTCAGCTCCCTAAGAACAGCAAACTAAGGCCACAGTGTCTCCGGGATCCCCAGTGGCCTATCGAAGGCCCCGGACTGAACCCACAAGCTGTCCTGTCTGCAGCTGGGTGTACTTGGGCCAGCCTGGTTTCGAGGCCGGGAGGAGGAGGAAGCCAGTGTCAGGGCTGGCTCTGGGCAGCAGGACGGCGGCTGAGCGCATCCCGGCAGGCTTTTAAGATGACATTGATTGGGACAAGCTGTTCCCAGCCCCCATAAGAGTTAATCTGCCTCTTAATCAAGGCACTAAGAGGCTCAATGCGAGTTTTATTAGTGACCAAACAACAGAAGCGGCAGCCAGGGATCAAAAGCCAGAATCCCCGATATTCTGTCAACCCGAGCTCTCAAAAAACTGTATTTTCAATTAGAGAACAATTCAGCTCTTTCCGTCACTTCCTAACCAGACTCTCACAGAGACCGACTTCCAAAACGGGCTGGGGGCAGCCTCAGGCACAGATTCTCAAAGAGAATCTACAACCCTGGTCCCGATCTGACCTCAGCTTTTCTTCCTCCAGGTCAGCCCTGTCCACCCGCCACAGTGAGGCCGCAGTTTACAGAGCCGCAGAGACTCCACAGATACACTCTTCCACCCTGGAGGGAGGCTGGATCCCCTCCCTCACTTTCAAATCCTGAAATAAATACATAAACACCCGGCCCTGGGACATCTGAATAGCAATTCCTCCAATAACCTAAATTATAAGAGAACCGCAGGGGGAAAAAGACAAGCCAACCGCACCCGCCCTGCCATCACAGAGGGCAGCGACAAGGCCACCGTGGAGATCCCCTGCTCGCCCAGGGCGCCTTCGAGGACTACGGTCAGAGGTAATTATGTCACCGAGTTTTCTCACTGTGACAGCGGAATAAACACAATCTCCAATAAACATCTCTAATGAGGGAGGAGGCCTGAGAACGGCTGGTTTGATTTATGACTACAGAAGGAAGTCTGCTGCCCACAGCACGGCGGGCGACCTGCTCGCAGCCCGGCTCCAGGAAGCAACCGCCGTGGAGACCCCGCCAGGTAAGGCACGCGGGCTGGCGGGCCTGGCAGGGGGTGGCCGCCCGCGCACCGTAGGTTGGGGTTCCGCAGCGCGTGTCGCGGGTGCCCGGGATACAGACGTTCCCCCAAGTGACCCCAGTTCTACAGAAGGGGTTCGGGACGTGTGGCTTGCGGAGGTCTCTTCAACTTCCAGAGCGCGCGCCTTGCGACTGGACTGGGCTCCCCGGAACCTCAAATCCTTCAAGTTTGGCCCTGTCCCCTGCCCTCCGCGACTCCGGGAAACTTTCACCACAGCGTGCCCTGCACTTCGGCGGGGTCCTCTGTCCCATGGCGGCGTGAGCCACGGTAAACCGAGCCCCTGCCCGCTGGCTCCGGTGGTCGCTGCCACCGTGGGCTCTGCTCCCCGAGCTCGGCCCCATGCTCTGCTCGGTGTGGCCAACCCAAGGCCCACGTGCTTCCGTCCCTGTGCCTCAATTCTCCCACTTGTCACGTCCCGCCTGCCACACTGAGCGACCTCGGGAAAGTTTTGCATCTCGTCGCGTGACCCGGGGCCTTGTGGGTCTCCTGCGAGGGGACAGCGGGAACCGCGGCGCCCACGCGCAAGGCCGCACAGCGAGTCCGCGCCAGACTGCGAGAACCGTGCGGGGTCCAGCCCAGAGTCCCCGCCTGCGCCCCGGGACCCTGCTGCTCCGTGCCTCCCCGAAGTCACCGCAGCCCGGGGCAGCCCGGGGGTCCCCGGAGCCTCTGGCCTGGGCACCTGCAGCGAGTGGGGCGTGCGTTACCTGGTGGAGGGTGGGACAGGTGTGCCGGTTCCCACGCGCGTCCCCGCCGCGCGGCGGGGAAGTGGCGCTGTGACAGCCGTGCGGCCGACCGGCCTGGAGTTTAAATGTCCCCGGGAGGAGCGGTGTCGCGCGGGCGCCAACTTTCCTTAATACCCGCGCGGCGCCGCGCTCATTGGCTGCGGGCGCGCGTGACGTCACGACACGAGTCGGGTTCGACTTGCGGGGTCCGGGCCAGGGACCCCCAATCTGGGCCAGGTCCGCGCAGCTCACCCCGCGCCCTGCTCCCCCTTCCCAAGGTGCAGGCACTGACTGGTCTGCCCTGGCCCAGCCCTGAGCAGGCTGTGGTCAGCGCTCTTTGGGTGACCACCTGTCCCCTCCTCGGTTCCCGGAGTCACTTGGTCAGCGGGATCCCGAATGCGCCGGGTAGACGGGCGACTGCAGGAGGTTGCCGGGGGCTTGAGGCGCGATGGTACGGGCCTGGCCCTGCCCAGCGCTCGCATCCTTGCCAGACACAAGGGATCCGGAGGGATGTGCGCCCGCCCGGCCTGCGGAGCCCTGCCAGGGCTGAAAGGCTCCAGCCACGTAGAAAATGCAGGTGATTGTACTTCGTGTTGACTGCAGGGTCAGCTGTTGACTTTATGGCCTGGAGAGGACACGGGTCAGAACTGTCCCTGCCGGGATAAGGAGATGCCTGGGCTGGGCAGGTGCTGAGGGGCTAACCTGGTGTCTGCACCAGGTCTGCACCCCCTAGCAATGAGGAAACAGCTCGGAGAGCCCAGAGTGCATGTGGGAAGGTTGCCCCAGGGGGCTTCTTGACTCTGGGCTTCCCTCCTCTGCCTGCAGCAGGAGGTCTTGCCTGGGGGCAGGGACACTGGAGAAGTGACAGGGAAGACAGGGGGTGTAGGGTCACTCTTGGGCAGCTCTTGGCAGGCCGGGCCCAGATTGTGTATGTTGTGTGTGTGTGTGTGTGTGTGTGTGTGTGTGTGTGTGCCAGCTAGAAGGAGGCTCCAGGGCCAGATCCCTTGCACCTTGGTTGGTAGTGGTAACAAGTGGGCCATACACAGATGTCACCAAGGTGCCAGGTCTGGAAGTTCCTACTTCACCCCCGTGCACCTAGCCAGGTGTGTGACCTCTCAACAGCATGGATGCCTGTGCCAGGCGGTGGGCCTGCACCCTCGGCCTGGACAGCTGACAGCTGGACTCGAGGCATGTCTTGTCCCAGCAGTGGGAGCCAGAGAGTGGATGTGAAGAAGAGCCCTGGGCTTGAGAAGCCTGGACAGCAGATGGAACCCACAGCACCTGGGCACCAGTCAGGACTGCGTGGGCCAGGCCTGGACCCCTCAGTGTCTTGCTGCCTCAGCCTGGCTCTGCCACAGCCAGCTTGGTGGCTCTCTCAGGCTGGCGCTCCTGTGACCCAATTTCTCTCTGGGCACCCAGCCACTCTGCAGGACCCAGTGCACCCCAGCTCCAAAGGGCCTGAGGTTGCCTCTCCACTACCATTCACTTGGGCGGGGTTCCCGGAGGGCCTGGGCCTGCGTGGCCAGGCCAGCCTTTGCTTTCTGTCCAGCACGATTTCTTTCCCTGTCCTCTGTCCCCTGCCCCTGCCGCCCAGGGCCGCACGCTGGGTCTGTTGGAAGTGCAGGCCTTAGCTTCCATCCATCTCTGCAGCCCGGCAGGCTGCTGGAGGGCCAGCTGGAAACCCAGGCCACCACCTGCTTATTGGTAGCCAAGGGTGTGCTTGGGGCTCGGCCTTGGGGTGCAAGCAGGGTGAGACCTGCCTGGCCCTGTGCCCTCCAGCACTGGTCAGGCAGGAAGAGGTGCAGCTCAACTCCATTGCGGGAACCTTGTCCCAGCTGCATGCTGGCCAACGCTCTGTGCCACCAGTGGCTTTGGGTCCAGAGGGCTGGCTTGCAGGGAGAGCACCTCCAGGGGCAGCCTGGCCTCTCTCTTGGGCTGAGGCTCAGGCCAGCTTCACCCACCAAGTGTTACCCCGGGGTGGGACGTGGGTGGGGTGCAAAGGGAAAGAGGCTCTTCTGCTTCCCGCTGCCTCTTGGCCGGCTTGCCCAGCATGCAATTCTCAGACAGGCAGGGCAGCCCCGGCTCTGGTTATCATCATCTTCCTCCTTGCTGCCCCTTCCTCCCCCTCTGTGGCAGCTCTGGCTGTCTAGGTCAGGGGCTCTGGGGCCACCTCCCTGCCATGCCATCCTCGACTGACTGCCTAGCAAGCTCCAGCCCGGCAGAAGCGATGGGAGGTGACGCAGGAGCCAGAGCACAGGCTGCAGAGCCAGTCTAGGCTGGAAGAGAGGGTGGAGGAAAAGAGGCCGAGAGTGGGAGAGAGAGGGAGGAGAGAGCAGGAGAAAGAGGGAAGGGAAGGAGAGGGGAGAGAGAGGAAAGGAGAGCGACAAAGAGAGACAGAGGAGAGAGACAGGAAACCAGAGAGAGACAGACAGATAGACAGAGGGGAAGGAGAGAGAAGGAAAAAGGGGAGAGAAAGAGGGAGGGCAAAAGGGAGAGAGAGGGAGAGGCTGGCCCAGGCTGGAACCCCAGCCCTGCCCTGAAGCCTAGCTAGGGTGGGTCTCTATGTCTCACCCTTCTTCTCTCCCCCACTTTATGCAAATAAGTGGCCCCTCCCTGAGGACCTGGATCCCGGGTGGGTGGGAATCGATTATTTCTCTTTTCATCGACAGTGAACATTGATTGTCCCAACCACTGAAAAGTAGAAATGGATTTTTCCCACTTAAATATTTCAGTTCCATTTTACTAAGCCTGGACAGCAGTACATCCTATTAACTTCTGTTTAAAAGAGTAGTATTCCTGGGAGAATGCTGATCGATACAGGGGTCTCCTGGCACTTTTTCACCTAGAATTTAATAGAAGGGGGAGCAGTCTCGGCACCACTGGGAAAATACTATGCACTTTCTGGACGGTTTGGAACAGTGCTGACTGCCGCAGGGCACACACGGCCGGGTGAAGCTGCCGAGCCGGGTGTTCAGCCCTGGCTCTGTCCTGCTCCTCTGCTTCCTTCCTCTGTTTTGACCCTTTTGTAGTTTAGATGAAAGCTGCAGGAACATCCTGTGAATCTGAACATCATAAAGAGAAATGTTTAGCAGAGATTCCGTTTGCCATCTCTTCACCTGTGTAAGAGAGCGCGTCGTGGCCGAGCTCCCCACCCTTCCTCACCCATCCTCCTAAGCCCACCTGAGGTTCCTGCCACTGCAAAGGCTCTCAGAGCCTGGAAAAAACCCAGTGCTTCCAGCTTGCGTTCCCAGTAAGAAAACTCTACTTCAGCAGCTGCCTGCCCTTCGGCGGCCGGGAAGCAGCGCCCGCCCGGCCCAGAGCCGATCTCTTTGCTGCTCAGCCGGCAGAGGTGGAGACAGGAACTGAATTCCCTGGGGGTGATTGGATGCAACTCGCTGAAAGTCGACAGCCACGTCCTGGGTGTTAGGAACTCACTGTTTCTCGACGTGACAAGGCCAGCTTCGATCTGCAATCGTATTTGAATGGGCAATGAGCGGAAAGATGCCTGGTCATTAAGCCTGCTTCTTCCTTAGCAAAATCAGGAGCAGCTTCATTTGCACACAAATGCTAATAAAACTCGGACTTGGGCAACTCTTTAATAAAAAGGGATGGCTGTGTAATTCAAACTGGAGGTGAAAAGGAGCCAGAGAGAGAGAGATGGGTTCCAACCATATCCCCGACTTTTCCCCAAAGGTCTATGTGATTGAGTTGACTTTTTTACTTTAAATCTTAAATAAGATGTGAGTTGTAACAAGAGGATTGGCACTTACTCCGTGACCCTTATAATTGGATTAAATATAGACTGAGACGTACAAAAACACACCGAGACTGACACCTGCCAACTGGACTTCCTTATGATTGATGGTGATGCTTCGTGCTGGCAACAATAATGAAATAAATTGTACGGATAAAACAGCACATTTGTCATTTCCGTGCCATGAGTGAGGAAGTCAACGAGCTAGGCAAGCTGTTGGCTGACAGGCTGGGGAGGCGAGCTAAAGAGATAAATAAGGATTCAAGGCATTGACAGGACAAATTATAACTTGTCACAACCTTTTTAAATTCAGAAGTTTTCAATTAACATATATATTGCTGTTACATATAAGATAAGGGAGCGCCCACATAAACATGCGGGCACAGGCCCCCCTCCTGGTGCCAGGGCCTCAGGCGCCAGGCCTCCAGGGCTGTCACGAGTGGGCCAGTACAGACCCCTGGCCAGCTCAGGCTTGGGAATGTGGCGCTGGCAGACACCACTTCATCAGAGAAGTGCAGTTTGGAGGGTCCAGGGCCTGGCCCGTGCTCTGCGCTAGCACCGTCAGCCCTGCCTGGTGTCCCTGTGAGCAGGGGTGGAGAGCAGAGGCAGCCTGGGTCTGCATTAGCAGCGACCTTGTCCTGGATATAAGCCTAGGCCTCAATCTGGGGGAGCCCAAGGACACCCCTGGACTTGGCATCGACCTGGAAGAGGCCACAAACGGCCTTTGTCTGACCCAAGGGAACCATTTCCTCTTCTGGCCCGTAGAAGTGGGGGTATAGGGAAGACAAACCAGCTGGGGGGGTCTCTAGGTAAACTGAGGCCCTGTATACTGAGATCTGGAGGGGGTTACAAGTGTTGGGGGTGACTCAGGAGGTGCTGCAGGTCAGGGGTGGTTCAGAAGTTTGGGCAGTGTCTAGACTGTGAATGTGACCAGAGCCCTTGGGAGGCTGGAAACATCCACAGCCCTCAGGAGGTGATCCTACCCCAGGTCCCAGCTTCCTATGTCTGTCCAGCTAGAGTATAACGTTTGCAGTGGGAAGCTATGTCCCCAGGCACAGGCGGATCCCAGGGGAAGCCTGGGCAGGGTGGCCAGGTGGCTAGAGGCTGGGAAGACAAGAGCTTGGTTCCAGACAGGTGGGCTGGGGAGCCAGGTTCCTCTGGCTGCTCCCGCTGGCACCAGTCTCCTGTGCAGGACCCAGGCAGGGAAGAAGCCAGCCTGGCCTCAGAGCCACCTGGAATCAGCGCAAGTGTCCGGAGAGAGCGCTGCACTCCGAGCTCCATACCATGGGTGCTAACCCCTGGGCACCCACCCCACAGTCAGCCCCGAGAAGCCTCTGATTTCTTACAAAGATAGAGCCCAGGGCGGCAAGGAAAAAAAAAACCCAAGTTACACGGAATTAGTTGGAAGCAGCGCATTCCCCGGCGACCACAGCCATTAACATAATAATCTAAACGCCATTTTTTATGTAACACTATTGTTAGTAAATCAACTCCTCAGGTCCTCCGAGACGCTGACCCCTGGCAATTCAGTGAAAGTGTAATTATCTCCCCGAATCTTGGACAGATTTAAGAGATTACATTTCAACTAAATCTATATCAATGCTAATTCCCTCTCCCCTAGCCTGCAGGTGCTGGGCAGGGAAAGGCGCCCGGGCCCCCACAGAACGTGCCACAAAGCGGGCCCCACTTGCCGCTGCCGGCAGGGCCAAAAGAAATGAAGCCCCACATAAAATTACACCTATTTTTTTTTTTTTTTTTTTTTTTTTGCTACAAAACCTGGTTCTTATATGGCAAAGTTAAACAAAGCAGCTATGCTAAATTAGCGTTACATAAAGGCGAGTTTAATGCTCGGTTTCAGTCCACGGGTGTATCTCTGATGGCTAATTGTCTATCAAAATTAAACAGAAAAGAACAAATGATTCGTTATAAGAAGGTGTTAAAAGCCTCCACAAAAGGACATTTCACAAATATAATATCCGCTGCTCGGAGATCGCCCGCGGGGTTGTTCGGCCGCGGCCCGCGCGGCTATGTAGTGGGTGCGGGTGCTCCGCGCCTGGCAGGGGCTCGTTTCCTCCCGAATGAGGATAATAAAACACCCGAGAGGCGGCATTGGCGGGACGATCGGGATTAATCCTAATCCGCGCCCCCGGGCGAGGAGGGCGCTCCGCCGCCGCGCACCCAGGACGCCGCATCCGCACGCCGCCTGGGTGCCTGGAGCGCGCTGTCCCGGGGCGCGGAGAACCCGGCCCGGGGACCGCGTGGGCCCGGCTCGCGCTCCGGCCTCGCCTGCTCGGGGCTCACGGACCCGTGCGCAGCCGGGCCAGGCACGGAGCCGGCGCCGAACCGGCCAGAAAACGGGGCCAAGAGCCTCGAGACGGCACTGGTTTTCTCTCCTTAAATCTTCGCCGACTCGGATCCTAAGAACGTGACCCGAAGGGGACGCAGGCGACCGCGGTCCCCGCCGCCCGGTTCGCGTCTGGTCGGCCCGGACGGCGCCCGCGCCCGCGCCCGCACCGGTGTCCGCCCGCGTCCGTCCGGCTCCGGGCTCCGCGCCGCGCGCTCCCACCCGGCGGGCCTCCGCCGGCTCCAGCCCTCGCGGGTGCAGGCACCCCGGCCCGGTCAGGGTCCCTGTTCCGCCTCCCGGGGCTCCGCGGTCACTGGGGCCGGGGCGCAGTGCGCACGCGCCGCCGCGCCTCACAGGCTGGTCCCCGGCTGCACCCCGCACCTCTCCGCGCAAGACTCCCTCTCCTTAAAAAAGAAAAAAAGACCATCTGGTAATTGTCTTTCTTTAGATCTTCCCTTAATTATGCTTTTAATTAAAGATGGTTCACGGCACCGGACCACATGAAGGGCAGTAATTACAAATTACATTACAAACCCGACAGATGCAGCGCGCTCTGCTGGGAAAAGGTACGGAGTCAAAACTCCTCAACTTCGGGAAATTAATCGGCGGCGCGGCGAGCGGCGCGGTTCTGATGCCGTGGGCCACGGCGAGGACTTGGGTTTGGGGTCGCGATTGTTTTCGTATTCCTTTGACGTCTATTGATTTGGAGGCAGCTGCGAGCGCGGCCGCAGGAGACGGCACAGTCACAATCCATTAGCGCGACGGCCTAACTCGCACGGAGCCTGGTGAGGCCTGGGCGCACGTGACCGGGCCCGCAGCGCTGTGGCCTGGTGGGGGGGGGGGACTCGGGGTCGACGCTGACGCGGTCGCCAGGGGTTTTCCGTCCAGGGCGCGTGTGATCGGAGCTGCGTGGCCGGGGACCCACGCTTGTCCTAGTCCCTGTGTGTCCTGGCCGGGCTTGGGCGGCTCCTGGACCTCCAGACATCCTGGGTTGGGAGAAGTTACTTCTTGGCCTCTGGAACTGGTGGCACAAGCCTGTAGTCCTGTAGTCCTGCTAGTCCTGTAGGAGGCTGATGATCACAAGTTCCAGCCGCAGCCTGGGCACCTTATCAAGATCATCTCTCAAAAAAAATTTTTTTAAGGGGCTGGAATGCAGCTCAGCACGAGGCCATGAGTTCAAGTCCCACCACCAGGAAAAGCAAAACAGCCACCAATACCCATCCGAGACCCAGGCCCAGCTTTTGGCAGGTGGCTGGGGCCTGACTTGGTGCACTCTGTCTCTAATGGGCAAGGATGGGGCGGAGGTGATGTTCTCTGGGGCTGATTCTCCTCCTGGCATTTGCAGCCTCGCCCTGGCTTCCCAGTTGGTCCACAGCTCCAAGCTGCTGCACTTTATGAAGAAACTAGGGAGCCAGGGCTCCTGTCTGAAGTGGCCTGCAGGCCTTGGGACACCTGGGCAACAACCACACCCACCAGAGCAGGAAGGTCAGCACCTGATATCACCCCCTGCAGGTGCCTGTCTGTGGGCTCCCTCACCTGGGAGCTGTGAGGCCTGGCACAGACAGCAGCCCCGTCCTGCAGGGGACCCAGTCCCTGCCTAACACCTTTTCCTGTTTTTTTTCATTTCTTGTCTCACCTTCGGTATAGTTGCAGGGAATAGTGTCACCATCCTGACAAACCTCTACAGGGACCTTTAAACTTGACTTTGCAGCTCATCTGGGTGTGATGAATGAGGGTGCAGGTGTGGACAGTGCTGGTGACCTCTCACCTATCAGTAGTACGAAGGGATATGTCCCATAGAGACTGTGCTGTACGGATGGCCACTTTCCAGTTGTTCCAGCACAGAAAAATCAGTGCCACAGACCTGATGGAGCTGCCACAAAATCCGATTTCCAGGACTTTCCTCTTCCCTGTTCCTGCTGCCCACCAGCCCTGAAGTTTGCAAAAGTCACAGAAATCAGAGCAGAAACATTGAAGACCCTGCCTGAAGTGGGGATTTCTGTGTCTCTGTTGTATTTGATACCCAGCAGAGGTTTTGGAACAGATAGGCAAAGTTCAGTGAAGCTAGGTGTAGGAAGAAAAGGAGTACCTCGATTTCCCCAGTTTCTGTGTGTAATGCAGATTATAAGATGAAGCAAAAGTTGCTGGGAAGTGTGGTGTGTAAACAGTCCCTACAGAAGGGCATGGCCGCTTTTATAGTCTGAAAGTGTCCCTAAGTGCAGGTGGCACTTGGGCTTTGGTCACTAGTCTTGATTTTCAAATACCTGCACTGGCAGAGCTGGCTGTGGACATGACAGGGCCCGGAAGCTCAGAGACTACCTGTGCTGTGTTTCTTTCTTTATCCAGTTTTTCTATGGCGTTAAGAGTACTTTAAAGAAAACATCTCAGCCATCTCTAAAGCCTTTTTTAAAAAAATACCTATTCCTCTACATTTATAAGGAACGGGGCTGGAAATATTTTTATAGCAACATTTTAATAAGTAATAGTGAGGATTTGGAATAGTCCTGTCCAGTGCCCCTAGTGTTTCAGTGCAGAAGACAGGGAACATCCTCAGGACCACCCCTTGAGCTGCTTCTGGTCCTGATTTCTTTTTGCTGCCGGGAGTCTGACGCTGTTTTCTCCTCCCGCGTTTCTGCAGGGAGACTCCCTTGCTGTTTCCCCGGATGACTGCAGGAAAGGGTGCAGCACGGCCACACTGGGTCTCACTGCCCCCACTCCCACCTGCTGCAAGATCTAGGGGCTGTGATCCGTAAAACTCATCATATCTGCCCCTATTCCACTCCAAGGTGAACGGCTGTGCCTTGCAGCCTGGGGCAGCCCAAGCAGTGGAACCAGGTGGGCAGCGACTCTGTCTGAGGCTCCTGGAGCAAGTGGCTTCGAGTTTGTCCTGTGACAGTGGCACCTGGGAAGGGCTGCTCCTAGGGGATCCCGGGAGAAGTGAAACAGTGCAGCTCCCACCTTGCAGGTGCACCAGACCTGCAGAGCAGGTCACCCCCACTCTCCCACCCCCACACACCCCGTTTTCCTCCCTTGTGTTGCTTTTGCACTTTCAGCCAGAGCAGGAAGCACCAGCTTTGCCTTCACCTACTGGGGTTTCCTGGGGTGTGGCCACATTCCCTGGGGAGACTAAAATCCCTGTCGGTTGGGTCTAGGAGGGACTGCAGAGAGCTCCAGACCTGGCTCTCCCCCATCCACCAAAGGCACATGCAGTGTGAGAACAAGTGGTGGGAAGTGGTGCTGCCTCCAGGCAGGAAGGCAGGAGCAGGTGATGGAGTCTTTTGAGTTGAGAGGATTGGTTTCTATTCCCAAAAGGTGGAGCAGAGTTCGGAATCAAACAGTTCCCTCTCAGTCCTTTTGAGGTTACCGAGTCCACTCGGTAACTGGACTGCATTTGGCATGGAGGTCTGCCCAGTTCTGTACCATGCACAGGTCCGAGTGGCTTGGGTTCTGCAGCCCAGTTGGTATGCAGCCCGGCTGCTGGAAGCTCCCACGGTGGGTAGTAAAGAAGCCCACTTGCATTATGTAATAAGAATCAGGGACAAGGCAGCCCCTGTGCTGATTAAATAAGGGCTTGGGTCCCACTTTGAGAGCCACTGTCACATTGGTGGATCCAGCAAAAACCCCAAGATCCAGCCAAAGTCAGCTTTCTGTCACAGTGAGGACAGGGCTGGCTGGAATCCCACCCAGGACCTCCTGTGGCTTCCAGAACCGCACTGTGGTCAGTGAACTCAGTTTTGCTGCAGGGCAAACATCTCCCTGCCCACAAGGCCACATCCTACAGCACAGGGGCCGTTTTGGCAGCTGGACTCGTCTTGTGGACTGGGCAGGGATATGAGAGAAAGACAAGACACCAGGACTGCAGGGTTTTGGCCTGGGCAGCTGGAGAAATGGATTTGCCATTTAAAGTGATGAGGAAGACGAGGAGGGAGGGTTACAGAGGAAAAGAATGAATTCCTTATGGTGCATGCTGGGCTTCAGATGTTTGTTAACCAGTCAAGCAGGAATGCTGTCTGACAGTCTAATCACAAGGCTGTAACACGGAATGGAACTGGCAAGAAGTCGGTGTGGCAGAGTGGCGTGTGGATGTCCAGGGCTTGGGGAGATTATGCAGAGCGACCGGGGCCGGAAGAGGGCCCAGAAGGGCAGATGCAGGGCTGGCCTGAGATGGAGCTGCTTAGTGAGGGTCAGGCTGCACCCACTGATGGTTCCTCGGCACAGAGACCCCCGGTGACCGTGTGATGGCCAGGAAGGTGGAGAGACGATTGTGATAAGGCTAAAGTCTTCCTGGGACGTGTCCTCTTGAGAAGAGGGTCCAGGAAGCACAAGGACACACACTCATTCTGTTGTAAGGGGAGCAGGAAGATACGGCAGTGGACAGGTGGCACGGTTTGTTCTCAGTAAGCATGTTGGGGTTCCTAGGGGAATCCTTCACTGGAGAAGGAAAGATTGGTGTTTCAGGGTAGAGAGACAGAGTGTTTCAGTTACTTTTCTCATTGCTGAGACAAAACACCCAGTGTCCACTGCTAAGCGAGGGAAGGTTTATTTATTCACAGTGTGTGGAGGTTTCAGTCCACAGTCAGCTGGCTCCAAGGCAGGGCAGTGTGGTGAGGGCAACTGCTCACGGCAGTGGAAGGCAGCAAAAGCAGCAAGGAAGGGAGAGGGGACAGCCTCTTTCTGTCCCTCACATTGTGCGCAGGCAACCTGCCCAAGGTTGGGTGTGGCACTCACACCCTTAATCCCAGTTTGGACCATGAGCCAATCAAAAACTGTAAATGTAGCCCCCTCTGAAAGGTCTGCCCCCATAACTGCATGAGGCTTGGGGAGGGATCTAGACACAAACCATAATGGAGAGAGATAGGGAGGGAGGAAGGGTGGGAGGGAGGGAGGGAGAGAGAGAGAGAGAGACAGAGAGAGAGAGAGAGAGAGAGAGAGAGAGAGAGAGAGAGAGAGAGATTACTCATATGTGCCGGGGAACAGTGCCATGGAATCTAAACCAAGCAGAGAAGAAATCACAGAGGTGAGGCTGCAGGAGGAAGCCACTGTCACCCTTCGTGGTGGGAGTGGTGGTGGCTTTCAGAGCAGAAAGGGGTCCTTGGGGTGGGGCAGTGTTGTAGATTAAAAACTGGTGATCAACAATGACAGCAGAATTAAATCACCATGGTGCTGAGCATAGATGTTCCCCTGAGGAAAGTTGCCAGCATGAATAGAGGCGTGGAGAAGAAGGAAGGCATTAAGGCGTTGAGGTGTTATGGGTGCTCCTACGTGTTACTGTTTGAGCCGTTGGTTCTCCTAGAGAAGCTCTGGTCCTCACATCGAGCATGCTGAAGTGCTGCTTAACCTCTAGGACAAACTCATCATGCTGGCTTCCTGGCATATACCCAACTGTGCTTATCATCAGAGCTTGGGGCTGCCGTGTCCCTGAGGATGGCGGTGGTGCCTTTCAGAACAGCCCTGGTCTTTGTTGTAAGTATGACTTTTGGGCTCCAGCACAGAACCCTCAACCTACCAGCACAGCTCCTTCACCCTGCTGGCATAGACTTTCTGGCTTCCACTGCTGACCTTTGGGCCTTCCCAGCACGGATCCATAAAAGACTGTTGTGAGTCCTTCTAGGGGCTCTGGACTTCCAGTTGGACTCGTGGGAGGCACTGTCATGGGTTTTGGGTCTGCATCTGGACTCATGTAGGACATTGCTGTGGGATTCAGGCCCGTGGCTGAATATTCTATGTCTTTAGCGTTGTGGACAGATTTCCTGCACTTTCTTGTGTTAACTCTGGGTGATCATCATAAATAATATTATAAACTCTATGTCCTGATTCTCTGCACAACCCCTGACTACAACAGGTGGGTGGAGATGCTGGGAGGTGGGGCTGGCACTAAAAGAGGCCCTGCAGCTGGGGCAGGGGAGACCGAGGACAGGACGGATGAGGCCAGGGCAGGGCTGGGGGCCAAGAGGGGGGCAGTGCTGGGGGTATGAGGCCATTTTGGGTAAGGTGGGGCCTGGCAGGACCTCTCCGCTGTCTCCCAGACTTCCTGCTTGTTCTCCCTCCCTCTCTTTCCCTCTCCTTCTTCTCTTTCAAAGTGAGGTACAGGGCTGTGGCATAGTACCTGCCTGGCAAGTGCGAGGTTGAGTTCGGTCCTCGGTACCGAAGAAAGAAAAAGAAAACAAGATGTAGAATAGCAGAGCAAGAGAAGAAAAACACAAGACAGATTCGTGCCCAGCCTGGGCAGAGTGGGGAGTGGGGCCCCGGGGGAGCAGCAGCTTTGCCCCTGTTCTGTCCACACCAACAGAACTGCCTGCCCACGTCCACGCTTGGCCAGAGTGCACAGGGCCCCAAGAAGGTGGGGGCTGGTTTCTCAAGGAGACAGAGGAAAAGAAGTGGAGGACACAGTGCCACTCATCCAAGAACAGCTGCCCCTGTGGGCACACTGCTCCCAGCGTGCTCTTGGAGAGCCTGTGCACCATCCGGAGTGATCCTCCAGAGGGGGCCTGTAACTGCCTTCGTGGAGAGGGTGGTAGCTAATAGACTTAGACAGCAATCCCTGATTGTTAGACCTCGAAAGCACGTTTATGAAGTGCACTCGTTAACTTGGGAGGCTGAGGCAAGAGGATTGCTGGGAGTCCAAGGCTAGCCTGAGCTGCATAGCAAGACTCTGTCTCAAAAACACAACAGTCAAATAAAATGCAGTGGTTAAAGAGATACAATGTAGGGCTGGGGATTTAGCTCAGCAGCATAAGCTCCTGCCTTGCAAGCAGGCAGTCACAAGTTGCGATTAAAAAAAATTTTTTTTTTAAATAGATACAATGTTATTTTGGGGAAATTATCATAGCTGAGGGGAGCACCAGTGAAAGAACTACAGAGAACTGTGGAGAGAACTGAGCAAAAAGAGCCCTGGGGGAGGTGAAGGAGCCCTCCTTGTCTTGCCTGGGCCGCCTGCTGACCCTGACCATGATGACCACGAGCTTTGCCAGCAGAGGCTGCGGTCAGGCGGGTGTCAGTGCTGGGTGTTGCTCACTGGCCTCTGCCTAGGCTCGTGGGTCCAAGGTTGCGTGTTCGCTCTGTGGTCCTCATCCATGGACTCAACCTCACCTCACCTCAGCCCTGGTTTGATCACATGCCTTGGGGGGAGTGGGCGGGAGTGCATGGCTTGCCTTTGCTCTTCTTGATCCCCTCCCCGTCTGCAGAAGATCTCTCTCCCTGTTTCCTGTCGCCTGCCTTCTATTTCTGCTCTTCATTTATGCCCTGTGTGTCTCACAGAAGAGAAATCATGCAATGTTTAAGCTCTTACATCTGATTTGTTTCTCTTTATGGTCTCCAGGTGCATCTTCTTTCCCACAAATGACTCCCTTACCCTTCTTTATGACTGAGTAGAGCTCAACTGCATGTAACGACCACGTCATGGATCATTAATCAGCCATTCCCGGCTGGATCTCAGCAGGTGATGCCCTAGACCTGGCCCCCACCTCAAGACGCAGGTTCTCTCAGAGCCCCAGCAGCTGGGGCTTCTCTCCAAAATGAAGGTCCTGTGGGCTGCAAGGGACAAAGCCACGCAGAGTTTGTCCCTGTGAGGAGCAGGAGGGGCTGAGGGTGCAGAGCTAGGCGTGGTCCGCAGCCTCATCCTTACTGGGGAAGTCAGAGGGAGCGTGGGGAGGGGGTGTTTCCGGGTGCATAGCACACAGCTTGCAGGCCAGGTAGGGGCACCTTGCCTCTGGTTGCAGCCCAGCCTATTGTGATCTGGTTCCCTTTAGCGCTGACCTCTCCTCCCTCCCACCCCCTCTCCCAGTCATCCTATGAGCTGCATCTTCGTGGCCGTACCTGGTCCCACCAGTGGCACAGTGCAGAGTATTTGAATGGACCAGTTTCTTCTGAAAATTTCCTCTTATGCCTACCGTGTGCCTCCCCTGTGCACTCAAAGACTTGCCAGACCCTGCCTGGTGCCACTCAGCCGTGCACGGTGCCCTTTCCCACACCTTGGGCCCCGTCTACCTCCTCTTGTGGTGGCCTGTAAGCCCAAAATCCTGTGAATGCTGAACTGCCTGACACACTGCTGAGCCCCAGGGCTCTCTCTGCTGATCCAGCTGCCCAGGATGGGGGGCTCTCCTGGGCTCCATGGGGACCACTCGGAGGGACAGTTGATGGGCAGGGCCCCTTCACTTTGATTTAAAGTCTGCTTCTCTGGGCAGGGCTCTGTGGTCAGGATGCGCTCCTTGGCTGCTGAAACACTCTATCTGTTCTGGCTGGGTGCAGGGATGGGCCAAGGGTGCATTCACTTGCCCCGGGGACGCTGCCCTGGCCAGGAGCTCACCTTGGTCCTAATCCCCAAAACCAAGGCCTCACTGCCCATGCAGACTCAGATCCAAACTTGGGGTGCCCGCCATCTGTGTCTGTATGCAGGCCAGGAGGCTGCTCCGCTCCCTACCCTTTCCCCTGGTTTAAAAGGAAGCTCAGGGGCGGAAGGGTTGCGCTCAGCAGCCTCGGCCCTTTATGACACCAATAACTCACCAGGACAATGATGCCCACTTTGGTTTTTAAGACCACTTAATAGACTTCATTTCTCAAGCCCAAACCACAGATTAATCTTCCAGCCTGTGTCCTTGGAAGAGCAGAGCAGAGCAGAGTGGCTGTATGGATGCCAGGCTGTAAAAATAATGTGCAGTTCTTTTTACTAGGTAGTAAAACCCCAGGAGAAATGAATCTTTCCCCACAAGCGTAGGTGTTACCGAAAGAGGCTTGCATTTTTCTTTACTTTTTATTTTCTTTTTTAAAGAAGACCTTTTCTGTGAAATTGACTGACTGCTAATAAAGAAAGTCAAATAATGCAGAAACATACAATAAAAAGTTTTTAAACCTCGCTATCTATGAAATCTCCAGGTCAGAGAGCGGGCACAGGAACTTTTGGAGTAATGTTTCTGTACACACCCATCTACATGGGCCACATACACACCGGGTACTTTACACACTTAAGCATACACGTGGGCCACATATGCACCATGCACTTTACACACTTATGCATAAATATGGGCCACATATATACCACGCGCTTTATACATTTACGCATACACACGGGCCATGTACCCACCACACACTTTACACACTTATGTATATATGTGGGCCATGTATGCACCACATGCTTTACACACGCATGCACATGGGCCACGTACGCACCATGCACTTTGCACACTTATGCATACACATGGGCTATGTACACACCATGCACTTCACACACACTTACACATGGGCACATATGCACCACGTGCTTCACACATGCATACACATGGGCCACGTATGCACCATGCGCTTTACATACTTACACACACACATGGGCCATATATGCACTGACACACTTAGTGCATGTCTGCATATACATGGGCCACATTGTTGAACAGCCTTCTTTTCCCAATCAGAAGATGAATTGCTACCTGCCCTGTACCTTGCCATCATCAGTCACAGCTCACCAAGCCCGTTCTCTAGTGTCAGGATCTTTCCAAATTCTCCTTGTATGGGACTGTGAACAGTGTTCCTACTGCTGCCTCGGGTGAGTTGTGTAATACATCCCAGAAAGTAAAACAAATGACTTGAACATCTCTGTATTTTAATTCACTCATTTTCTTTTTTTTTTTTTTTTAATTTTCTATATTGATTTGCTAAATTTCTTTTTTTTTTTTTTGTCTTTTTCATTTTTATCGGTACCAGGGATTGAACTCACGACTGCCTGCTTGAAGGCAGGCGCTTACGCTGCTGAGCTAAATCCCCAGCCCCTTCACTCATTTTCTTGAGATGAGGTCACACTGTGTTGCCCTTGAACTCCTGGGCTCAAGCAAGTCCTTGCCTCAGTACCTAAGAAGCTGGGATTCCAGGTGTGCACCACAGCTCCTGGCTTTATGTTATTCTAGAAAGGTCTGGGGTCATAATTCTACAGCAAATTGTGAGAGTGTATATTTCCCTATATAGCCGCAGGCATTGAATAACAACATTAACACTTACCTTTGCCAATTTCATAGGTGAAATGATATTTTAATTTGCATTTATTTATTAATGAAGCTTTACCCTTTAAAATATATTTAATAGCCAGTTTATATATTTGCTCTTAAAAAGTAAAGCTGGGTATGGTGGCACATCCCTGTAGTCCCAGCACTCAGGAGGCTGAGGCAGGACGATCAGGAGTCCCAGGTCACTATGGGCCCCAGACCAGGTTGGACTGCATAGAGACAGCCTGTTCTAATCGGGTCCTGATTAGAACTGACAGCCGTGGCTGACACAACGCTCAGTGATGGAGCGCTGTCTGGCAGGCACAAGGCTGGGGTTTGCTCCTTGGCACCACAAGTAAACAACCATTCTCCAGGAGTATTCTGCCGGCCAGTAGGCGGAGGAGAGGCTGTTCAGCACCACAGACCACAGGGTAAGGGCAGAGCAGATCACAGCGGCGTGATCTCACTCTGTCAGTGGACAAGGAACCCTATACCCATCCTGCCGGGCCAGCAGGGCTGCAGTGCAGTACTGGGAACAGCAGCACACGCTCCTGCAGACACTGAGCTCGGGGCCCTGGGGCCAGCTGGCCACTGCTGGTGCTTGTACAGAGGGAAGGGAACCACCAGAGTCAGGGCGTGGGACCAGCACATGCAGGTCAATAGATGAGCCAGGAAAATGGGGCTCTACTCATCGGCCCATCATTTACACTGTCTACTTAATAGTATCTCTGTCAGCTGTCAGTCATCGATCTCTCTCTGTCATGCATCGTTTGTCTATATCTGCCTATCATCTTTATTATCTATCAATCACCTATCTATACGGATCAAGTATCATCTGTCTATAGCTCTCTTCTATCAACTATGTCATCCATCTCTATCATCGATCAATTGTCTTATGGATCATCTATCATCTGTCAGTGTCTACTTATCTTCTGTGTCATCTATCAGTCATCTATCCATACAGATCATCTATCACATCTGTTGTCTGTCTCTACTATCTACGAATCATCTGAGTCTATTTATCATCTATCAATCAACCCCTGTCTTTCTATCATCTCTATCACCCATCTCTACCTGTCTATCCACATCTATCAAGTCAATCCTATCTATCTATCTATATCACATATTTCTACCTGTCTATCCATAGCTGTCATCTATCAGGAAATGATGCAGGGGAAGACCCAGAGGATGCTGAGTCCTGCCTGAGCGCGATACCTCACACATCCGTGTGAGCATCAGGCCTGCTGGCTCCTGGAAGCAGAGGGTGGGCGTGTGCAGCTCAGTGTGTCTGTGAAGAGGTGGATGGGGCGCTTGCTGGGCACACAGGCGCTGCACGCATCTCCCCAGGCTATTTTCCTATTTTGCCTTTAGTTTAAAACTTAACCGTAGCTGTGAACTTGTTCATAACGTGGGCGACTCCCTGCTGTGTGCACCGAAGGCACCAAGAACTCCAGCGACAGCGGTGCAGCTCACTGGTGGCGGGTGGGTCCTGACTGTTTCAGGACTCTTCGATTATGCCTTTCCAAGAGAGTCACAAAGCCAAGAGTCTGACAGGAAAGGCGGGGTCGCATGCGTCCAGCTTCCCTGCTCCTCCCAGGACGCTCTCTGCAGCTCTCTGCTGGAGTATTTGGAGTGCGCTCCGTGGCTGCATCACGGTGGCTGCTGGGACAAAGATCGTTGGGCAGGTTCCAGTTGACTGTGATCCTGCTGCTTCTCATCCTGAAGGCCTCCTGCTCAAACTCTTCACACCCACAGGCACACCTGCAATCTCAGCACTGGGGAGGCAGAGGCAGGAGGATCGCCACAAGTTTGAGGCCAGCCTGCACTATATAGTGAGTTTGAGGCCAGCCTAAATTACAGAGCGACTTGTCTAAAGAACAACAATAAAAAACAAAATAAGTATAATTTAACCTCCCCAGTAGAAAAATGTCTTGCAACAGTAAAAAACATACTTTCCCAGATTTGGGGGTGCTTACTTTCCAGTACTTAAAAAATGGGGGCAGCAGATTTACTCTTTTGGGCTCAAATTATTTTCAAAATTCTTTTTTTTTTTTTTTTTTCCTTTTTACCGGAACCGGGGATCAAACTCACGACTGCCTGCTTGCAAGGCAGGCTCTTATACCGCTGAGCTAAATCCCCAGCCTACTTTCAAAATTACAAGGGAGTTGTGTGGACTCCAGAAAAGAACTCATGAATCACAAAGATCTTAGTACTCTTGTTTGATAATAAAGCAAAAGGTAAATAAATACATCTAAATTCGGGGGACACTGGTATGGATCACACAGTTCTTAGTACTTTATATACATAGAGTTCGCTGAAAAATGTGCACGCGCTTCGGGAAGTATTTTAATACCAGGTCTATGGCCACGTCATGGGATGGACAGAGGTTACCTCTGGCCTTTACAGTGACAAGAGGTGCTCGAAATGTTGGCTCTTGGCTTCCAGATGTTTATTAGTGCACAAACAGCTGCTCGGCTGACCTTAGGCACTGAGATTGCTGCATGTGACCTTCCAGTTTCTTCTCTAAGGACCGGCCGTGTGTGGTGGGCTTTCTGTGACACAGGACATCCTCTAGGGTCCCTTGTATGAGGGTGACAGCACCTGTTAAACATCATACTGTCTTCCTTTTCCTGTAGTGCGTGTTCATGTTTTGGCTCTCTCTCTCCCTCTCTGTCTGTCTCTCTCTCTCTCCCCCCCTCTGTCTGTCTGTCTGTCTCCCACCCTTCTCCTTCTCTGTCTGTCTTTCTCTCCCCCCCCCCCCCGCAAGTAGATGTAGATGGTGTAGATAGATATACCGATGCAGACATAGACACAGACATAGATACAGACACAGCTTGCCGGGACCCCCAGGCCAGGGTCATCTCCCAAAGGGCATCCTCTGGACAAAGCCCTCGGCCTCTCCTCTGGTGGAGGTTTGGGCTGAAGCAGGAGTGTCAGGTCCCTTCAGGCTGGCTAACTGGGAGTCACAGACAGGCACTCGGAGAGGGCCAGGCCGGCTCCTCTGCTCCCCAGTCTTTTTTTTTTTTTTTTAAATTTATTTAACGAGAAAAAACAAACAAACAAACAAAAAAAAAACAAAACAAAAAAAACAAACCAGAGAAAGGGTACAAGTTATACAGATTTACAGAAAAAAATAAACAGTAGGAAATCACTAGTTAATGGATTACATATTGTCATCTTAGAAATAGTTGTTCAAGTTACAAAATTAAAGCTTATAAAGTGGACATTCCAACAGTGAGACTGCAAACAGTTCTGTTCAATGATCCAATAAAACTCAGCGATATCATTATCTATCTTATACACTTAAATATACATGCAGTTATATCGTTTAGAGCACTTTCTTTTCCTCTCTTTTGTACAATGGCAATTACATATTTTGGGTTTTGTTGCTCCCACAGTTCTTATTACTTTTTTGGAGTGCTCCCCAGTCTTATGCTTTGAAGGGAACCCGTGCTTTCGGAAGGCCATCGCTGCTCTTCTGAAGAGAGCCAGGACACTTGCAGGAGCAGCCATGGAAAGGTCTCCATCCTTGTCTGTCCTCTAGCCTCTCTGCAGAGTGACTGCTGCTGTCTATCTAGAAACGTGCCTCTTATATGTGTCCTTATTCTCTCTGTCGGTCTGTCTGTCTGCCTGTCTTTCTCCCTGATGGAAATGGAATCACACTGAAACTTAGAAGCCGCACCTTGGAGACACATTTCCTATTGCACCGTCTCTGGGAGCTGAATCCATGTGGTCAGTTACTAATCTCCTTCTGCTGTTGTGGCCCAGTGAGGAGAGTTGTTCTCCACCACGCACCATATGCACAGTCCTGGGTGTGTTTGCTGGACAGGTCATCCAGAAGTGGACGGCTGGGGTGGTGCTTGGGCTCTGGCCGTGGACTCAGGTTACACAATTGAGCAGAGTCACCTGGTGGCCTGTGCTTGGTGAGATCCCCCTGCAGTGCGGGGCTCTGTAGCAACTTCTGTTTCTTTCCAGAGATGTCTGGCTAAGTAAGAGCTGCAAATCTCAGCTGTGTGAGCCAGGAGCTGACTCTGCCAAGAGGTGGAGTGTGGGACTGTGGTGTCCAGGCACTGCAGGGCCTGAGAGCCAGGCAGCAAGGGGACCCCCTGAGCTGCCTACAGAGTCACAAATATGAGACCATCTTGATAGGAAAACATAGGGCCAGGGGAGCAGAGGCTAAGGGGGGGGGGGATGGCCCAGAGCATCATGGTTCAGGGCAGAGGACAGTGCTGGAAAAGCCTGTGTAGGCACAGTGAGGGCTGAGGGATCCGCTACTGTGAACTATGGTGGCTGATGCAGAAAACCAAACCCTGAGATGGAGTGGCAGTCATATTCCCATCTGGATCAGGGCTTGACTTCAAAATATAAGCTTATGGGGGCTGAAATGTTGGGTCACTTTGGGACTGTGGCATTGAAAACTTGAACCGGACATTAAGGTCAAGAAGTGTCCTGTATTCATAGACTGAAAAAGTGGCCCCGAGGCCCGGGATTTCTCCACATGGGAGGGGCAGTCAGTGAGCCCATGGCGAGAGGAAGAGCTGCCCTGTGTTATGGTTAACAGTGGAACAGTGCTGGGGATCCCGGTAAGGGAACCGCGCTCCCCCAGCTGTGTGAGACAGGAGCTGCCTCTGTGAGGGGGGCCATGGGGGCTGTGCTGGGCTCCTTCACCAGGTTTGCTCACTGTCCTTTGAAGGGGCCCAGAGTGGCCACCCCTTCATTTGCTGTCAGTCTCTTCTCAGACAGTTTGAGTGACTCCTGGTTCTATACTTTTAGAGAAAAGTGTCGTTTTGGTCTCTGGGCCTGCAACACTGCCGCATTTTAATTTTGTTTTAGATTTATTTCTTTTTCTGGTGCCTGGCTTCCTTTGGTCAGCAGAGAAGTCTGCTCTCCACTCTGCTGGAATCAAAGATTTATAGCTTTGAGTTGAAACTCAAACTTAGCGAATATTGAGAGCTGTGTCACCCATGGAGAATTAGGTCAACACGTAGGGGCTGAGGAGGCTGGCTGAAGAACTGAGGCCCGAATTATGCTGCAGGACTGGCTGTTTTTTTTGTTTTTTTTTGTTTTTTTTTCCTTTCAGAGGCATGGTCTCTCTGTATAGTTTGGGCTGGCCTTGAACTCTCTATGTAGCTCGAATGGACTCAGACTTGGAGCAATCCTCCTGCCTCAGCCTCCTGAGTGCTGAAATGACGGGCGTGTACCATCACACCCGGTTGAGGACTTGTGTGGTTTCTGGGGCTTCTGGGATCTGCTGCCACCGTGTTCCTGGATCTGGCTGCCAGTGTGGTGTCCCATCAGGAAGGATTCTTGACAGCCCTGCATCTTTGTGTCATGTGGTCCAGAGCTGGGTATAAGACTTTCCCTGGCTCACACTTGCCCAGTGCCAATGTGGCCTAACTCACAAGCTGAAGCCAGGGTGCTGGGGAAGAGGGCAGCTCCCTGGGCATGTGCAGTGTCCGGCCCAAGCCGTGGAGCAGCAGAGTCTCCCCTTGAGCGCACTGCTGCCCTGGTGAGGTTACCTTGTTTCCTTCGGACTCTCTTCGCCCTCTACCCACAGAACAAGAACTGACTGCAGAGGTGAGAGGAAGCCAAACATCAGTGCTGCGTCACAGGAAATTTGACCCACGCCCACTCGTGAACCATACTGACTTACAGCAGGACTTCTACCAATCAAAAAAAGCAGGACCGAAGCAGCGCTGTGAAGCTGGGGTCCCTGAGGCTCCCCAGCCCCTCTCCCTGAACCCCAGCACCTGCCTGGGTCTCCGTTGGTTCTATCCGCTCACATCTGCCCTCCAGCCCCTCCTTTGCTTTGGGTCCTTGTTACCACTGTTCCTGCCTAGCCGTCAGTCCTTGGGTTCCAGCTGAGCACCCTTGCTTGGGGGCCCAGGCCAGGTTGGGCTCCCCGACAGCGTCTGCCTCAGGGTGCCCAGCACTTGTCACCCCTGCGCTGTGGTCACGGCCAGCCCGATTCCCCAGTGCCCAGCATACCTGGGGTGCCCTGACCCTCACAGCCTGGTACGGCCAAACCGAGGCGAGGCTCCTTTGTGCACCTACCTGCCCGTCCACACACAGGGTCTTCCATGAAAACTGTTCTGAAGTACATTTAGATTTACCAGAAGCTTGCAAGGCAGCGGAGCCCTTTCGAGGTCCTATCCAGCCCTGTCCAACATCCTAACATCGTTGTACCGCAGCACATTTAGCAAAGCTGAGCAGCCAGCACGGACTTAGGGAGCTACAGACTCCTTCACCCCTCCTGGCTCCCGGGAATACCTTTCCTGCTCCCAGAGCTCCCCGAAGGATCCGGTTGCGTTTAATTGCAGTGGTTTCTCCGGCTCCTATCTGTAATTTAGTCCCCTTCTTCCCTCCTTCTCTTTTGTCTGTCACACCTGAAACTTTGGAAGTGTCCTCCCGACCACGGAGTTGGCCACCTGGCCTGGATGGTGACCGACCCATCTCGTGAGTCCCATCTCCGTGTGGCTTATTCCCTTGGGGGAGTTGGGGAAGGGAGGAAGGAGCGGTTTACTGCCTGGTTTATGGGCTCCATTTCTCCTGGGGCTTTTGCCTCCTCTCACCGAGCACTTGGCGCTCCTCGGTGGGCCCTGCCTGCCTGGCAGCTGCTCCTGCTGGCGTCTTTGTGGGTTCTTGTGGGTGTGGAGTACACTGGTGGTAACTCTTGCTGGTGCCGTCTTCTGAAGTTTAAAGTTTGGTTTCCTTAGCAATGGAACCTTACCCATGCGGCAAAGGGAGCTCATCATGGAGGGATGTGAGGGAACTGCCCCCCCACCATAATTGTGAAGTCAAACCTTGGTTTTACATTAAAAGACACTTCTAAGTTTTTCAGCTCCTGTGTGTCTCACTGCCATTAAGCAACAGGAGACCTGTCTTCTGCGCAGCAGGGTGGCCATCCATGCAGGCGGCCCGTTTCTGGCACCCCAGCAGGTCTGAGTCCTGTCCTTGCTGCCCTCTGACACCCTGAAGTACATTTCTCTGTCTCTGGAGGTCTGGGGCCAAGAGCAGGATCACGCTGAAACAGGAAGTTTGAAGAGGATGATGACTTCCTCGTCTGTAGAGCAGAACTGCAGGACCTGGGTGTTCAGGTGACACCTAAGGTGATGATTCTCGGGCTCCTGAGGCGGAGAGTGGGAGTGGGTGAGGAAGGACGTGTGGCTGGTCCTGCTCACTGTCCACATGGCCACCTGGTTGACAGCCACGGAACCTCAGAGGGAGGGACAGAAGAGGTGCCGTGAAGCTACAGAGGAGCAGGACTGTGTCCGTGGGAAGGAACCACCCTGCTTCCTCCAGGATCAGGTGGTTGGGCAGGAGAGTGGCCTCGGGGAGGCTTCGGCGCGCACAGAAGGTGGGAACAGGGAGCGTGCGTGCTGCTAGGGCCTCACACTGCTTGTTAGACTTTTACTCTGGCTCAGTGGATACTCTTCCTACACGTGGATTAGTGCAGACTTCTTCATGGCTGTCAGCATTGACAGGCTGTAAGCGATATTCTGCTGGGTATGGTGGAGCACATCTGTAATCCCAGCTCTGGGAGGCTGAGGCAGGAGGACTGTCCCCAGTTCAAGGCCAGCCTGCCTACACTATATAGTGAGACCCTATCTCAAAAACAAAGAACAAAAAAAACCCAGAATAAAACCAGTAGCCAAAAAGATGATATCCTGGCAGGTGACTATGATGTGAGAAAGATCTGTCTGTCTATCTTCCAGTGAACAAATAGCATCATATATAAATTTATTTATTTTATTCTTTTATTTTCAGAGACAGTGTCTTACTATATAGCCCACACTGGCCTCAAATTCATAGAAATTATCCTGCCTTAGCCTCCCAAGTGTCAGGATAACAGGACTGGCACACCTGGTGATTCGCTTTGTATATTCTGTATACAGCGTTCACATTCATTTTGCATATTCCAGGTATTGTGTATATGCGTTTCATAATACCATATATACAGTTAGTCTCACAGTTTTGTTTCCTTCTCATAATAACCGTGTGCCAGGCACGTCTTCAAAGCTGAAGGCACTGAGGTGCAGGGACTTCGAACATTGGGATGAGGCTGAGCAGGCACCCTAGACCTGGCCCCTGGCCATTGGCTGTGGCCCTCAGAGAGTTCAGGATGGGAGCTGCCTGGACCTGCTGCCAATAAGGGTAATCGTCCCTGCAGGGTTCACCAAAAGCAATTCTGTTTTCTCCACATTAAGCTCCCAAAATTGAAAGCCACCAGGCTCAAGTCTCAGACAGACAGGCAATCAGCCATGCTCACCATGGCAAGGCTCCAGCCCGGGGACAGTCAGCACCATCCCTGGAATCGCTGGAAGAGCAAAAGCAGTCCGAACTGGGGGAGGCTCGAGCCCTTGGAGAAGGAGCCATGGAGCAGGAGACTGAGCGGGCCATGCCTGGGTGTCCCCAGGTCCTTGCCTTCCAAGAGCTTGGGACAGGTCGTACTCCTAGGATTGCATGTATGTACATGTGTGCTGTCTATTAGACAATGTGGTAATGACCCTTTATCTGCTAAATCAAAAATTAGTGTTGGCTAGAATGACCACTCAGGGTACTGTGGCTCTGACAAAGGCTGGAGTATGAAATTGCTACTCAGCAGAAATAAGGAAAAGGTCTGAGCGATTCTGATCAGACGCTACTTCATTAAGAGTGGGACTTGGTGGGGAGAGACAGACAGAATCAAATCCCAGGAACTATTTGTGCCCACCAATTCAGTTGCACTCACCTTTTGAGCCTTTCCCGATGCCTGGTGAAATTACTGATCCATGTTCCATGCTCTGGAGGAATTTGAGGTTCTGAGGGGGATGTGTGCTTGCTAAGAAAGGGAATGTCCAGCATCCTCCATAACAAATAAATCACCTTGGCGTAGTGGAGCCTGGTCCAGGCTCACGAGGGTGAGCATCTTCGGCTGCTTCATGCTATGACTTGGAGGTGTTTGTCATTGCCCTGGCTTCAGGTTCTGTCCCCCGGGGACCCAAAGCAATACTGTCCTCAGACGCTGGCCTGGGCATCCTCAGGAAGCCTAGAGGCTGAGGTGACCCAGTGCCCTGTGAGGATCTGGGGGTGCTCAGGTCCCCCCACCCAAGACCAGGAGCGACCGGAACCAACCCCATCACTCTGGGTCCTGCTTTCTCTCCTTACAAGAGGGCGATCAACTATTTCAGAGGAGGAAGTGATTGGAGGAGGATGCAACTGGCCGAATCACACTGACCAGGGGACATCGAAGTTTCAGTGGAAATGACAGTGTGCTATGTGTCCCCGTGTCCCTGTGTCCCTGTCCCAGAGCCTGTCTTTGAGTCTCACAGCAGGAATTGCGGGCTATTTGTGGTCAACCTTAAGTAAGAAGCAGGGTGTGAGGCTCTCTCAAGGGGAGGTAGCTGCTGCCCTGGCCAGCCGGCTTGGGGACACCAGGGAATTGCACGGTGCCCCCAGTAGGAGGCCGTGCAAGCCGCCAGCTTGGTCTCGAATGCCATCCAAGTAAGTACAGTTCCACACTGCAGTTCTTGGGCTGGAAGAGGGGGAGATGGGGCTGGAGTGCATAAGTTCACACTGGACCGGGTGTGTGGAGCTTCCCCAGAGAAGCTCGCTTTGCAGAGCTTACATTAAAGTCTCTTTTCCCACTTCCAGAGGCTGCTCAGGTGGGTTTCAGAAAACTTGGAGAGATTTTTGTCCATTGCTCAAATATCGTGGGACATTGTGTTTCTTCTTGTTTTTTGCAAAGGATCACAGATAGGCGGCCCCGTTTGCAGAGAATTCTACATGTTCTGCAGCACGAAGGAAGAGATCTTGCTCCTTTTATAGAAACAGTCCCCTGAGGTTGCCACTTAAAAGCTGTTTTGATCCATGGATGTTGCTGCTGTCAAATTCTCCAGCTCCCAAACCACCATTACACATTTTCTCCTGGATGTGGAATTTCAGGCTCGTCCTGCCTGACCCTGTGATAAAGCCATTTGTTTCACCCTGGGATGGAAGATTCATTATTTTTTCCTTGTTTCTCCTTGACAATTATCTCGATCTCTACCCATAATCTGCCCAATCTTTTTCAATAACATCCTGTGATTAAAGCCAATCGGCTCATGTTGAAAGCTAGAGGAGCATTAACCATGCACAGAAATATCACCCTTGGCGAGAAGAAGGCGGCTTTTACCAGGCTGGTGCTCAAGAGACTCTTGACAGGGAGAGTGGACGTTGACCTGCTGCCTGTGTTTAGTGCTGTTGTAAAACAGAAAGGGCCTGCTTCAAAAGGCCAGCATATGGCAGCTGCTCCTGGGGAACCAGAGGGCAGAGCTGCCCGAGCAGGAGGTCAAAGAGCACCTCGCTGATTTTCAGATACAGCCCCAATTATCAGAGGATGAGGAACCAGATACTCTTCCGACAACAGTAACAGCAGTGGGAGCCCCGATTATTCAGCCGGGTCATTGTACTGATTAACTCACTTCATTCCTCCCATAACCCTTTGATATGTGAGGGCGCTGGTTTTATAGGGCAGTTAGTGATTACTCCAGGTCACCCACCAGCACAGGAGCAGAGCGAGGATGTGAACGCGGATACAGATGCCCAGCGTGTTCTCCGCCCAGGATGGCCGACGTCCTAGGGAGGATGAGGCAGAGATAGATGCTCAGACACTCTTCCTGTCCTCGGGTTGGGATAGCTGGCTTGGGATAGCTGGTAGCTGTGGTTTATATCCCGCTGTCTCCCCAAGGCCTTACGCACCTGTAGATGGGCTTGGGGAGGGACTGGGCCTAGGCTGTGATAACTGGACTTGTCCCTGACTGGCTTAGCATGGTTCTGGGTGCCGAGGTGTGGGCGGCACCAACCAACAGGTTTGTAGCCTGCATGGGACGTGAGTGGGGAGGGGACGGCAGGCTGTGGCCTCCGGCCTGCCCTTCTGTGGGCTGTTTCTCCTCTGCCAGGCTGCCCCGGCTTGGAGCCAGGTAACTGTGGACTGAAACCACTACAAGCTGTGAGCGAAAATAACTTTCTCCTCCTTTACATTGCAGGTGTTGGGTAGTTTGTCTTAGCCATGAAAAAGCCATGAAGAGAGTAACACTTCAGGAACTCTGGAGGCCAGGTACAGTCATACACCAACAAGCCCCACAGTGCTTTGCTATCAGTAGTTCATTCTTTTCATTTTTAAACTTTAGGCAGTCCCCATACAGATGACCGTGTGGATCTAGGCTGAGAAGTGCCCACACCCACGGGAGCCCAGAGACGGTGAGAAGCACTTGGGGGCAGTGTTTGAAGCCCAGGGCCTCGGCTGCTTACCTGCCAGACCTGCAGAGAGCCCTCCCCTGGCCACTTTCCTCACCTAGGACGTGAGGGGCACCTTCCTCCAGGATGCTCTGGAAAAGATAAGCGCGCGAGGAAAATGGTTTGCACACAGGAAGATCCTGAATAACAAACAACACGGAGAATGCAAAAGCTCAGAGATGACAGCGCCCTCTCGGTCCAGGTCTAGGGCAGAGCAGAGGCCCAGCACCAGAGCCGGCTTCAAAGCTTCACCTGCAGCAACTGACTTTTGCTCCCATAACCCTGACCGTCGCTGAGACCCCTTGCCCTCTCCCTGAGAGTGCATGAATAGGCCCTAAAAATACTGAGCGAAGCAAGGCTTTTATGCCAGGATGATTTTAAATCTACAAAGCCAGTGTAGAGCGGTGCCTGTGGCTCCTGCCCGGTCCACCGAGCTGTTCTGAACTTGTCAGCTCTGTTGCTGCACTAAAGGGTTCCTTTTTCCTCTTCCCGTGTCTCACCCTAGTTCTCGTTTCCTGACACCTCGCATGAAAGATGGCAATTTAGACTTTATTTCTTCACTGTGACAGCCATGTCCCCATGTGTCCGGGCAGAGCCTGTCCCTGCTCCTGTCGCTGGGCCGGGTCAGGCCTTGTGAAGTAGGGGTATGCAGGTGGAGGAAAAGTAAAGTAAACCATGTGTGCCTGGACTCCACCTTGAACGCTGCCCTCAGCTCCGAGACAATGATGGCAGGAGGGACCTCAGGGCAGGGGGGCCCCTGGCCCGTGTGGACAGTGTGGGATGTGTACAGCTGCAGCTGGACGGGGCTCTGCCCCTGGTTCCCCAGGACGCGGAGGGAGCTCTGTCCTGCCAGTTCCTCCTGTGCCAGGGTCTGGGGTGCTTTGCTTGGTTTGTAAGGGAACCACGGCCCAGCCATGTTAGTGCACCAACGTGTCCTCTCCACCCAGTGCTGGGTCACTGCAGTGTCACCTGAGCCATGCACAACCCTCAGGCAGCACTTGGAAAGTTGCAAAACAGGAAATGCAGCTGGCTGGGAAACTGACACCTACACTATCTTGGAGGAGGCTGCAGGATGAAAAGGAGGCACACAGTGGCAGACTAGCTCCGGTGTCACTGTGTCGCTGAAGAGCTTTACCACGGTGTGGTCAATGCAGCCCGCAGCCTCTTCTTCACTGCTCGTGCTTGGCCTTCAACCTCGGCAGGAGCCGGGGCCCAGGTCCCCGCAGGAGAAAGCTCACCTGCCCAGGAGCCGCCCAGGAAGGAGCTGCGGGCCACGCCCCTGGGGGGCGCCGCACATGCGCACTCTCCATTGCTAGCGGTTCCATCACCCCTGGGAGAGGAGAGCTCACCCTTGTGGTTCGACTCTCCTCATCCGCACATCCATGTCTTCCACTTTTCTTCTCTTAAACTTTTCCAGGCTTAGATTTTCAACTGACTTTTAAAAATTTTATTCTATTTTTCTTTGCAGTTCTAGGGATTAAACCCAGGGATTTCACACTGAATTACACTCCCAGTTTTTATTTTACCCAGTCTTGAATTTGCATTCCTCCTGCCTCAGCCTCCCAGAATGCTGATATACGCCCACCTGCTCCAGGTGACCTTGGCTCTTGCAGGGTCACCATCCCCACTGTCATCCTCCCTCCTCTCCGTGTCATTAGGCACCAGGACCTCGTGTCCTCTCCTCATTTCTACTCCGGACAGCGACCTCGGGGGACTCAGACACCCGGCTAGGAGGAGGAGGGGACGTAGTCTGTGGGGGGCTTGTCCCTGGCGCCCAGGACAGCCGCTCACTGCCAGAGCAGCACAGCACCAGGAGCCCAGCCGGCCTGGCTCCTTCTAGTTGTCAGAGGAGACGTTGGAAGCCAGTGTGGAAACCGTGAAGCTCCCGGAGCACAGCCATCCTCTCATGTGCTGTTTGATGAGTGCTTATTTCACAGCTGCTGTGGAAGTGCCACTGTGATGAGTGCATTTTCTTGTGTGGGGTCACAGGGCCAGAGTGCGCTTAGTGCTCATGTTTCTCCCAAGTCCTGTGTGTCCTCCACGTGCCACAGACCCCGGCGGCGTGGCTAGGGTGCCTGCCTCCTCCTGTCCCACATGAGGACACAAGGCCACCAGGTGACAGGAGCTCACACTGGCTGTGTCCCAGCCTGGCAGGGACCCACTCCACCATCGCAAGGAGCCTGCAGCCGTGCAGTGACTGGAGTGGGGCTCCCCATCACTGCATCGGGCCCTGTGGGTGAGGGGGGTTCTAAGGGGGTACTGGGTCCTGAGTTGCCGTGGACATGGTCATAGCACCTTGACCAGAGGGTGGGGTCATGTGTCTCAGGGCAGAGCCGAGGCAATGTGTGGCAGAGAATCCAAAGCCAAGGCCATCACTGCAGCCAGGGGACGCAGTCCTGACTTCTCCCGAGCCTGCACGGCATCTTTGCTTCAGCCTCGGGAAGCTGATTTTGGATTCCAGCCTTTACACTGTGGCAGGGCTGGTGTCCATCACTGTAAGCCACCAGCTTTGTTGTATTTTACAGCAGTCACATGAAGTGACTGTGACACACATTAATATCTTTACAGTCAGCACACAAAGGAGCAAAGTTTGAGGGAAAATGAATCATCAGACCAAAGACACAGGTGCCAAAGTGGTCAGGCGTGGTGGTGTACACATGTGGTTCTGGCAACACAGGAGGCTGAGGCAGGAGGGTTCTTGTGAGTTTGAGGCCAGCCTGGAACCGGGTTATGGTGCAGACCCCAGGCTTGATTGCCAGGCCTCAGATGTTGATTTTATTGCTTATTTTTTGTGGGGTTTTGAATTGCTTTGTTTCGTTTTGTTTATTTTCACTGGGGATTTTTGAGACAGAGCCTTGCTATGTTGTGGGCTGGTCTTGAACCTCAGGCGACCCTCCTGCCTCAGCCTCAAGAATGCTGGGATTACAGATGTGAGCCACCATGCCTGGCTTTTGTCCAAGTTTCTAATGTGAGGCTGACCCTCTGCTCAGGGATATTGGTCCTGCATCCTCCAGGGACAGAGCCAGCCCCAAAGCTGGTTGACAAGCAATGATGGTTTTGGTGCTGGGGTGCAAAGGTGTCCAGAAGGACCCCTTTCCTTGAGGGGCCTGGGAGGAGATTCTGCTGGGGCTGGGATGGCACCAGCCTCCCTTAGTGACTTCCTGTGGTGGGAGAGAGACCTGTTCCATAGAGCCACACCGAGGACCGCGCTTGGCTCCCCTGGCTGTCTGTCCTGGCGGGGGGCTGTGCTGAGCCATGGGGAGGCAGTCACACGGGGTCACACAGGGCAGCAAGCAGGGTGCTGTGGGGCTCAGGAGAATTCCTGAAGCACGCTTTCTTTTTTCTTTTTTAAACATTATTATTGTTAGTATTTTTGAGACAGGGTCTCACTATACGGTTCAGGCTGGCTTTGAACTCACTTTGCAGCCCAGGCTGATCTCGAATGCAGTGCTCTTCCTGCCTCAGCCTTCTGAGTGCTGGGGTTACAGGCATGCATCACCACTCTCCACCTGAAATTTTTTGGCGGCACGAGGGACTGAAGCCAGGACCTTCAAATGGAGTTACATCCCCAGCCCTTTCTATTTTATTTTATTTTTTAAATTTTGAGATAAGGTTTTGCTAAGTGCTAAATGGGCTCCAATTTGGGATCCTCCTGCCTCAGCCTTCAGAGAGCTGCAGATGAATGCTGCCCGCAGGCCCATCTAGTGGGTTTCCGAAGATGTCTCATGTTGTGAGTCAGGGGTCTCCAGGACCCCTGGAAACTTTGTGGAAACTTTGGCTCTGACACAATGTGGACCCAACATGATCGATAAACGCAGGTGATGCTTTTTGATCCCCAGGACACTTAGAGAAAGCTGCTGTCCAGACCATAGTGGGCAGTGTGGGGCGAGAGGTTGTTCTGAGGAATTGTGTGGAGTCTGGGAGGAAGGAGGAAGAGGCAGGAGGGTGCAGATGGGTGAAGAGGGGTGCAGTAGGGCACCAGGAAAAGGGCTTTGGGGTTCAGTCTGGAAGGATGCCTCTGGATGAGGAGGAGAAGGCAGGGTTGACTGGTGAGTTTCAAGGGACAACCAACTTAGCTCCAGTGGACCTGGCACAGACCAGACCACGAGAGGCACCCTGCTGGTAGCATGGGCTTCTGTGTGATGCTGAGCCTGGGGTGCCCTTCGTGGAGCTTAGGACGGCCCAGTCCCCTGGAGCAGGAATATTCAGGGAAGGAGCTGTGGGCATGTGGGGAAACTGAGGCAGCATGGTGTTGGATGGGAGGGTGTTGGGAGCCGCAGCCCCGAGCCCGGTCGCCTTACTTGGCGGACGTGAGGCCTATAGGAAAGAGCAAAGCCTGAGCTAGATTACCCCTCCCATCGAGTGTGCTAAGATGGTGCTTATCTCCTGCTTCCTGTTTGGTAAACAACCCGCCCTGTAAGATCTCCTGCTTCCTGCTTGGTAAACAACCCGCCCTGTAAGATCTCCTGCTTCCTGCTTGGTAAACAACCCGCCCTGTAAGATCTCCTGCTTCACAACCCGCCCTGTAAGATAGTCTGCCTAGCAACAACTGAACCCTATAAAAGTGAGTGCCTCTCCCGCCAAAGAAAAAAGAAGAAGCAAAAGAAGCAGAAGAAGCACACAAGGAGCCGCGGAGAGCGGACCGGTAGAGGCTTCAGGACAGACTGTAGGGAGAAGCACGCAAGGAGCCGCGGAGAGCGGACCGGTAGAGGCTTCGGGACAGACTGTAGGGAGAAGCACACAAGGAGCCGCGGGGAGCGGACCAACAGAGGCTTCGGCCGGGAGGATTCCCGGGGCAGGCTGTACGGAGAAGGAAAATAAAAGAAAAGGTTGTCCACTGCCAGACTTTGTTGTGTGTCCTCCCTGCCGGCCGGGAGTGACATCGACATTTGGTGGCCCGTACGGGGAACGACTGATCACCCCCGAGACGTGGCAGTGGACAACGCTCCAACGCAGAGCTGCAAGACAGGTGAGTAGAGGATAAACCTGGACCCTGGGTGGCGCGCACCTACAGGGTTTGTAGACTTCTCTCAGGCTCACGCGTAAGTGGCGGATTCCTTGGGCCTCACGCGGTGAGTAACATATTAAAAAATGGGAAACATGCTAGGTAACGGCACTAAGAGTGAGGGTGGTTGCGGGGAAAGCTCTCAAGAGCTTACAAAAGTACGCAGGGTATTTGAGCAGGCCCAGTCAGGGAGCTCCCGAGAGGGGTCCGTCAAGGGGAACAAAGATGCTAAGGAGGAGGACGGGGCTCAAGCCTCGGAGTCGTCTGACTCCGAGGACGAGGGAAGGTTGAATGGTGAGGAAGCCAAAGAGACCAGCTGTCAGGGGCCTAAGTCACTTGATGGGGAGACGCAAGGCTCTTTCGCTGCGTTGCGCCGCGAATTGCGCTCCGCTCAGCTAGGCTTACGAAAAAGCAGAGAGCTTCTGAGCGCCCCCTGGCAGGGGAGGGAGACAGAACCTTCTGCTCCGCCCTGGAACTCGTTCCCGGAAGCGGTCCCTCGCCGCGAGGCCGCCGCATGGGAACTCCCCCCTCTTCCGTCAGTACAGGAAATAACGCACAGGCCGCCATTTTCTGTTCAGCCACGGCCGCCATCTTACGATGCTCCGCCACCGGCGGAACGTTATTTCCACAGACAGCTGTGGCATGGGGGTCGTGTGTCTAATGAAGACCACCCGTTCCCAGGGATAGATAGCGGCCCCTATGGGATATATCCTGTACAGATGGCCATGGCTCAGGGACGTAATGTGTGGGAACCCTTTGAAATAAAGCAGATTAGAGAACTTAAAAATGCAGTTACAACCTTTGGGCCGACTGCGCCTTACACCATTGCCATGCTGGAGAACCTGTCTTCTGGGCCCCTCACCCCCACGGACTGGACTCAGCTGGCAAAGGCGTGTCTGCCCTCGGGTAGTTACCTGGATTGGCGAGCCTGGTACGCCGAGTTCGCTGCCGAACAGGCGGAAAGAAACGCTAACCGAGGGAACCGGGGGTGGAATAGAGACATGCTTATGGGGGAAGGCCAACACGCTGATAATCAGACTCAGTTCCCTGGTGCAGTTTATGAGCAGATCAATACCATTGGGCTTCGCGCCTGGAAGCAGGTGAGTGGTGCCGGAACGGCATCCTTGTGCCTTTCTAAAATAGTCCAGGGCACAACAGAGCCATTCGTTGATTTTGTGGCTCGGATGCAAGATGCCGCCGATAAGATCTTTTCCGATAGGGAAGTGGCTCAACCGCTGGTTAGGCAGTTGATTTTCGAACAATGCACAAAGGAATGTAAGGCAGCAATAGCCCCACATAAGAATAAGGATCTTAATGCCTGGATCAGAATATGCAGAGAAATAGGGGGGCCGCTTTCTAATTCGGGAGTTGCAGCTCTTCTGGCTGCGGCAGTGCAACAAAGGGGACCTCGCGGGTCTAGAGAGGAACATAAAGCCAAGGGGTGCTTCAGCTGCGGGGACCCAGGACACATTAAACGCAACTGCCCAAATAGTGCAGACGCCAAGCCTCGCCTTAAAAATGAAGGATCGTATAACGTCTGTGGGCGATGCAGAAAGGGTCCACATAAGGCAGAGGATTGCAGGTCAGTTTATGACGCTCAGGGAAATCGTATTTGTGGCCGAGATGTTAACGAGCCAAAAAACGACCAGAGGGGGCCCTCCTCGCCGGCGGGCCCCCACCCCCGAGACAGGACAACACAGGGTGGCAGCCTTCCACAAGGGCTACCCCTGGGTCAGCAGGCGTGGACCTCTGTGTCGCCTCCAGAACACCAATCGAGCGAGCCCGTGCCTTCCATGATAAGTTTCATGTCAATGCCAGGACACTAGCAAACCATTTCCATGTTCCTAGAGCAGATGCACGAGATATCGTGTGACTATGTGACTCCTGTGCCACATACAAACCTGCCATACCGATGGGAGTAAACCCTCGAGGTTCGATCCCTGGTGATGTTTGGCAGATGGACATCACACATATACAGGAATTTGGGACTCTTAAATATGTTCATGTTTCCACAGACACCTGTTCTCACGTCATATTTGCAACAGCAGAAACAGGTGAAAAAGTGTCTAATGTGATCAATCATTGCCTGGCGGCTTGGGCCGCATGGGGCAAACCGAAAATATTAAAAACTGATAATGGACCAGCCTATATAGGCAAAGCCTTCAATGAGTTCTGCAAAATGATGGAGGTTCAATTAAAACATGGTATCCCATACAATCCCCAAGGTCAAGGAATCATTGAGAGGGCTCACAAAAGCCTCAAAGAAATTTTACAAAAACAAAAAGGGGGAGTAGGCCAAGGCCTGGCCCCAAAGGCACGATTATCCATGGCACTATTCACACACAATTTTTTAAATTTAAATAATGATAATTGCTCCCCAGCTATGGAGCACTGCAACCCTTCCCCCAACCATAAAGGGTGGGTTAAATGGAAAGATGTCCTAACAGGACAATGGATGGGCCCGGATCCGGTGGTTAGCTGGAACCGAGGCGCGGTTTGTGTTTTCCCACAGGAACCGGGACGAGAACCACTGTGGGTACCGGAGAGACTGACACGGGCAACAAAGCCCTCGACTGAAGATCAGACCTGCCCTACCGGAGATCCATCACAGACCAACCAACAAGATGAATAGAAATAGCGGTAGCCCAAAATGGACAAAAAGATCCTCAGGCATATGCATGGCTCGCTCGCCTAGCCTACGACCGAGTCTAGGGGCGGTGAGCTTCCCACACTCCTCCTCTAAAAAATTATGACATAGCTGGGTAGGAGAGTCAATGACGGGTAAGAGCGTACTCCCCCGGTGCGACTCAACCTAAGCCAGGCCCTACCCCATCCTGCACGTAAGCCGCTGGACTGTTAGATGCTGCCCAGGTCTAAATTTCTCTCCGAGGGGATTTCTTTACGGAGAGGAAATGAGTGCAAGCTTGTGTGCATCCAGGTTCCGTCCAGTTTGTGCCTGGCCCTAGAAAAAGGACGAGGGCCTCAGGGCCTTGGCAGACCATGGGACGGCCGACCAGGGTCTAAGCCAAGGACCTACGGTGGGCCTACGCATAGGGCATAAGCCTCTGCACCCAGTCCAGGAAGGGCTACGATGCGCACATTCATAAAAAATAAAAAAGGGGGAGATGTTGGGAGCCGCAGCCCCGAGCCCGGTCGCCTTACTTGGCGGACGTGAGGCCTGTAGGAAAGAGCAAAGCCTGAGCTAGATTACCCCTCCCATCGAGTGTGCTAAGATGGTGCTTATCTCCTGCTTCCTGCTTGGTAAACAACCCGCCCTGTAAGATCTCCTGCTTCCTGCTTGGTAAACAACCCGCCCTGTAAGATCTCCTGCTTCCTGCTTGGTAAACAACCCGCCCTGTAAGATCTCCTGCTTCACAACCCGCCCTGTAAGATAGTCTGCCTAGCAACAACTGAACCCTATAAAAGTGAGTGCCTCTCCCGCCAAAGAAAAAAGAAGAAGCAAAAGAAGCAGAAGAAGCACGCAAGGAGCCGCGGAGAGCGGACCGGTAGAGGCTTCGGGACAGACTGTAGGGAGAAGCACGCAAGGAGCCGCGGAGAGCGGACCGGTAGAGGCTTCGGGACAGACTGTAGGGAGAAGCACGCAAGGAGCCGCGGGGAGCGGACCAACAGAGGCTTCGGCCGGGAGGATTCCCGGGGCAGGCTGTACGGAGAAGGAAAATAAAAGAAAAGGTTGTCCACTGCCAGACTTTGTTGTGTGTCCTTCCTGCCGGCCGGGAGTGACACCGACAGGAGGGGACAGGATCATGCCCTCTTCCCTGGTGTTCAGCTGAGAGGGGGTGCCTGGCAGCCCCACAGACGCCTTCCACCGGCACAGAGCCTGGCATCAGGGAGGACCCTCGCACAGTGCAGTGCTGTATCCCCAGGTCCATGTTCCCAAGTGGCCAGGAAGGGACAGTGAGGCATGGGTTGTCACAGCCAGGTCCATGACCGCGCAGCAGGCTCCATGTGGTGGGGAGTGTCTGCTGCTTTCCTCATCTGCTGTCCCCTTCCCTGGCCCGCATCCCGGACACTAGCCAGGGTCACTGGCCCTGAGTCCGCCTCGATGTCCCCCCTGAACTCAACCATTTCCCAGGCACCACAGAACCTCGCCCTGCTCCCCAAGTCCCATGGGAGCAATGGGTGACTGTCACCATCCTCAGCCAGAGCAGGGTCACTCCTATGGCTCTCGGCACCTGGCCCTGTACCCTGGCCTCCCCTTCTCTGGGCTGTGCAGGGCCGCTATCCGTGGGAGAACATGTGCAGCACCGGGGGATGGAGGGCTCCAGCTCTGCCTTGTGGGAGAGGGCGACAGTGGACATCTGCAGGGTGGGAGTGGGTGCTGCCCTCCGTGGGCTCAGACAGGGGCAGGATGGGGACCATGGCCAGCTGACACAGGTGCACAGGCGGTCACGCTTTCTGTGTGAGGACTTTGCCAGGGAGCAGACGGGAGCTGCGTGGCCTCGTGTGACCTGGACCGGGCTCTGGAGTCATTTCTGACTCCATCCCTTGAAGCAGGCTCCTGCAGACACAGAAGGGTGAGCATGGCGGAGTAGCGGCTAGTCATATGCGCAAGTCCCACGGAGCCAGGACCAAGGCCCTCATGGCCACCGACTCCCAGAGAGCTGACAGGGGTAGCCCTGGGCTCCCTGCTACGTTGTTCGGGGCCCCTTCCCCGCTGTCCCCCGGCTCTCTCTCCAGCCTCCAGTGTGAACTGGGGTCCCCAGGGGCAGACCCTGCTTCTGGCCCCAGGAGGACAAACACCTTGGCCACAGCCAGTCCCTCCCGGGCCGGTCACTGCAGCTGAAGCAGTGGCAAGACAGTTGCAATTTCCTGGATGGGTGAAGGACAGGAACAGCTGGCAGCAGTTCTTCCTGTGCATGATGGCTGGAGCCAGGGTTGCTGGGGTTGCTGTGAGCTTTGGAGTTGTTTTTAAAGATATGTTACTTCTTCACCTTAAACAGGTTGAGTTCATGTTTATGTTACTTAAAACCAAAGATGACTTTTAAAATTCTGTTACTGATTTCAAATGGCATAAAAGTGGAATAAAATCATGTGAAACCAATGGCGGCTGACTGTAAGCACCTTGTGGCTTGGCACAGTGTCTCTGCGCTCCCCACCTCCCTCCAGCCCCTGCAACTGTCACTAGTGGACCCCGCATCTGGACGCCCTGCTGCCCGGCTCCTGCTGGTGATAGCAGCCTCCCCGCCTGGCCCCAGCCGCTCCAAAGACGGGAACTCCAGGCGCAGGGCAGGCGACAGGAAAGCCACGGTCTCTCGGAGGCAGCGCTGGATTCCATCGAAGCAGGCTGGGTCCTGCTGAGCTGCCCTCCCCAAGGATGCCCAAGACAGGTCCTAGGCAGGGGCCCAAACTGAGCACTCGTGGCAGCAAATCCTAGAAGCAGCCTGGTGCCCATCAACAGGTGAGTGGGTGAAGAGCACGTGTTTACCCACAGTGGAGCGCTATTCTGCCGTAAAAAGGATAGACAGGAGCCACGCGTGGGGCGGGGGGGGGGGGGTTTGCACCTGAGACCACAGTGTTAGTGAAAAGGCCTTCGTCACCACACGGTGTCTCCTGTAGGAGAGGCCCAAAGTGTAAATACAGCAAAGAGCAAAACAGAAGCCAGCTGATGGGAGGCGGGAGACAGATCCGCACAGACAGAAGGAGCCAAGAACCGAGCAGGGTTGGAGGGGAGGGCGCAAAGCAGGAAGAACTGAGATGCCTCCCGTCCCTGTGGAACGAGGGGAATGTGATAGCCCTGCACTGCAAACTAATCAAAGTAAAAGCTCTTAGAAAGGCGGTAAAAAATTAGAAGGAGAGAGCACTCTCACTGTTCAAATTGAAAGAGGACAGAGGACACTCTGTTCCTCCTCTCACTCCTCCTCGCCCGCCTGAACAGCCCCTCCCACCCCTCCGCCCTGCCCCACCCCGCCCTCTGGCAGGACCCTCACTGTCCCTGTCCCTGGAACCAAGGTCTCAGAGCCTGGCCGCAATGCACAGGCGCCTCCTGGTGTCCACTTCGAATGTGGAGCCAGGCAGAGCAGGCAGCACTGCCCTGAGTGCAAAGGGGGAGGAGGAGGAAGAGGAGAAGGCCACCAACCCCTGAGCTCCTGCTGTCACCTGCACCCTCTGCTGTGGAAGGGCAGCTCTGGGCTGCCCACCACCCTCCAGGACACACCTTCCTCCACACCCCACACTGGCACCCTGTGCTCCGGCTTGGGGCCACTCCCGGGCCAGCCCAGGAGGCCCAGTGTCCTCTGGGATCTGGAAGCCCAGGCTGGTGACAAAGCCTCTTTTTGTCCCTCGCAAAGGCGGAAAGGCCCTGGCAGGGCTGTCTCTTGTCACGGGGCGGGGGGAATCTCCCAGTCTGGGCGACCATACCCTGTTTATCTGGGCAGCTGTAACCCTCCTTGACCCTGGAGGACTTGGGGACTGGGACTCCCACAGCTGTAGCCACAGGCAGAACTGGTGTGGGTAGCCTGGGCTGACACAGCTCTGCACCCTTCCGGGTTGTGGATGGCTCAGGTTGTGGGGTGACGGGCACAGATGGCTCTGCGTGGGTTAAGGCAGCTTGGGGCAGCTCCTGCCCCACTCCAGGTACTGCGCAACAGAGATCAGGACTCTCGTACATCACCTGTCATCCCAGCTACTCAGAGGCTGAGGCAGGAGGATGGCAAGTTTCAGGGCAGACAGGGCAACTTAGAGGCCTGGTGTCAAAATGTAAATTAAAGGGCGGGGCTGTTGCTGAGCAGTGGAGCACTTGCCTGGCACCTGGCACGTGTGGCCCTGGTTTCAGCCCCAGCGTGGAGAAAACCCATCTTGTGATGGTGCTGGGTTGCAGCACATGCAGGTACAACTCCCTGGAGCACAGCACTATGTGTGCAGAGCCTCCCGCAGGCGTCCCTCGTGTCAGCACAGGAGGCACAGGACCGCAGGACCTGCGGGCCGTTCACGGGCCAGTCCCTTCCCTCTTCCACTGCTTTGTTCCCCCCTAGTTTTCTGTACAGAACAATCACAGGACTTCTACCCAAGGAAAGAAAGGACCACCAGCTGTGTGATGTGTGGGTCGGTGGGGTGAGCTCTGTCCCCAGGAAGACTGCTGCCTGCCAAGACCTCAGACAAAGTCATCTCAACGAAGGTAGGAGTGGATTGATTCATTGCCCATCCATCCCTCCTGGAGAGCACAGAGCTGGGAGCTTCGAATACTAAGGACAGGGGCCCCACCCTCTGGGGACAGCAGTCAGGGCAGGGCTGGGGGCACCTGCTCAGCATCCAGCGCTCACTCAGCAAATTGCCTGCAAGTCTGGCTCCTGCACCAGGGTTTGAATGCCGGAGCGCAGGGTGTCAGCACCAGCCACGTGTCTCAGTCACCGGTGCAGGGCCACATTGCTCCCTGGAGGCCGGATGAGGGGAGGGCGTGTGAGGAGAGACTGCAGGTGGCTGAATGTGCACGTTAGGGACACACAAAGTACAGGAGAGGACTGCTGATGGTCCCCTCCCAGTCCCGCTGTCGGCCCTGGTGTCTGGTGTCCTCTTTGCTGAGTGTCTCTGCCAGTGTGACCAACAGGATGGTGAGGCTGCTGCCCAGGGGCACCCGTGGGCAGCTGGGACAGCGCAGCTAAAGACCTCTGGGAGAGGGCGCCATGCTGCAATGGGAAGCAGGAGGACACTGGGTCGGCCATCGCGGAGGACGTGGGTTCTGAGAGGAATTCGTTTCTGCTGCAATCACCTCTTTCAAGGATCTGAACATCCACCCTGTTTTTGGTCACCTGGGGATGGATGGGCCCAGGGGTCTTGTCTGCAGGCCACTGCTGAGGGAGAGGAGAGGACTTCCTGGAGCAGGGAGCACAGTGGTCGGGGAAGCTGCCCAGTGGTTGGGGCTTCTGGGCCATGAGAGTGAGGCATGAGGGCAGATGGGGCAAGGGCATGAGAAGGAGTCCTCCACTCCATCTGTGTCCAGCGAGCTCCTCCCGTCCCACCTGCTCTCTGCCGAGCCTGTACTGCTGCCTTGGAAACTCACCAGTCCCATTTTCTGGGTTGGAAAACTGAGGCTTGGGTCAGGTAAGTGACTTATGCATGGTCAGACTATGACAGAGCTGAGGTTTGGACTGAAGAGTGTCCAGCTCCGAAAGGGTTGCTTTGTTTCCTGTCCTGGGCTTGGAACCAGGGGCTCACATAAGCCTGAGAAGCCAGAGTCTCACATTTTCTTTTTGAGACAGGGGCTCCTGTGTGGCCCAGGCTGGCCTGGAGCCTGCAGTGGTCCTGCGCCCTCTGCCTCCTGAGTGGTAGGGTTACAGGCGTGCGCCACCGCAGCCACCCCAGAGTTGCACTGTCCATGAGCCAGGCTCATTGGAGTCTGGCTGTGTGGTGAATCAGGGAAGTGCCAACCCCCTGCCCTCTTTGAGGAGAGAAACTGAGTCACAAGAGGCCCCTTGGCTGATCTGAGAGCTTCAGTACTGGGCGCTTCCTAAGACACAGAGGAGGTGACCATGGGGTGCTCGTCAAGACACAGAGGTGACCCTGACACGGCTAGGTTGGCAGGCTCATCCCTTCCCCCATGCCCCATCCCACGCCCCTCCGGCAGGGGCAGCTGTGGCCTTGCCATGGACACACAGATGGCACCCAGAGCTGGCATGGGGCCGGATGTGGAGACAGTGCCTTTCTGACTGCAGCCAGCTCCCCACTCCTGCTCCCCCCTCCCCAAGAGAGGCACGCTGGCTTGAATCAGGCCCTCATCTACCTCCGCTGCTCATCCACTGATCAGCCGGCAAGGTATGGCCACGCGGTCCCCTGGCACAGAATCAGTGTGAGAGAAAAGTGGGGGACACGTGACCCAGTTAGGAGCAGAGCCTTCTGGGCCCTGCATCACCCACCTGAATGAGGGCGGCCTTTCCCGCTGCTCCCAGGACCCCGAGGGCCCAGAACCGTGGTCCCGCCTGCTGGCCAGCCCAGGAACCCTGAGATCTGTGCCCCCTCCCGCCCCCCGGCTCCTGAGGGCCATAGCTCGCTCGATGCCTTTCTGTGTGTGCAGACTCTGTGATGGGCCAGCAGCCCATGCTGCCCTGCCCTGGGACACTGGAGGTTGGATGTGCCACCTGATGTGGTTCTGGCTCCTGGTGATCCTCCCGACTCAGCCTTGCAAGTGTTGGAACAATAGGCAGGCACTACCATGCCAGGCCAGTGGCTAGTGGCTACTTGACCTCTGGTTGGTCGGCCTGCTCCTCAACGCAGTGGCCCTTCTTCTCCTCCCTCCGGTGACTTCCGGGTTCACAAGAGCGCTCTCTCTGTCCCTCTCGCTCTCTCTCTGGCCACTCTGGTCCCTTGGCTTCCTGCATCCCAGGCCCTGCCTGTCCTCTGGGTGGGGGCCCAGGGCAAGGACTCGTGCGTGCGCAGGAAGGCATTGCGCTGCCCTGGAGTTGAGTGATGGCCAGACTTCTGGAATGTCCACAGAGCCGCCCGGCCGGGCCCTCTCCCTGCCCGTAACAGATGGCCCGCTTTCACCAGCCGGCCGGAGCACATTGTCACTCCTGGCTGCAAGTGAAATATTCAGTGGCATTTAAATTAAATAGACTCTAATGCTTCAGTAATATTAATTACGCTTTCATTCATCCCTGGCCTAATAAATCAGTGCGTAAGGAGGGGACGGGGCTGGCGGCCTTTGTGTGGAGCCCGCACACAATGCACCCTTTCTTGGCGGCCGGGGCTGAAAACATCTGTGCTGGGCCCCTTGGGAGGAGGACTGGCCATGACATTTACACACTGCTGGCCCATTTGCCCCGCACAGGGGCCACAGGAAGCGGAGGCCACACCGGAGACCGCTCAAAGAGACCGCTCAGCCAGGTTCATTAGCCCAGCCTTGGGCGAGAGGACCAGGGCCAGTAGAGCTTGGGAGGGAGAGAAGGAGAACTGAGGCGTGGGTGCTTACTGTGCTGAGGTACTGAGCTCAGCACTTTGTCGGCACTCCTGTATTTATTCCTTCTGAGGACCCGTGACAGGAGCCAGCAGCCCTTCCAGCCCATTTCCTGATGAGGTTCTGGTCTGTCTTGGGGTGTTCGGGTCCCTAGGTGGTGTCTCCAGGGGCAGTGACTTGAGTGGCCTCCAGGTCCCCCTGGTGGTTTCTGAGTTCCTGGCCCGGGGAGGTCGGCCCAGTGGCTGAGGCTCCAGCCATGCATATGTAAAAGAAGCCAATAAAACAGCCAGGGAGCCTGCCCTCCTAAATCTTCCACACAAAAACGCACACTTGGACGCTTCAGAGTTGCCTGAGCTACCAGTTTATGGCAGAGGTCCCTACTCAATGCTGGATTGGAAAATAAATAGCCATGCCCATAAAAGCCACGGGTGATTGTCATCCCGGGAACGGCAAACGCGCGGTGCTCCCATGTGCGGCCCAGTGGCCACCATGGAGGCTGCTGTGGCTCCAGAGCCTGGGCCCCGGGCGGAGAGATGATTCCCTGGAGATTCAAACATAGCGCTGGGCAAGAAAGCACGTGGAAGTTCAAAGCGCAGATGGACACACAGAAGCGAAACATCTGAATCCTCTGTCCCAAGAGAATGCACATGCTCCTGGAAGGCGAGAAGCATTTCTGGGACCCACGTTCACCTCCAGCCCCACGCACGTGTCTGCTCTGAAACTTCTGGGTGAGATGAGGTTTGTGAATTTCACGCATTCCCCACTGCGGGACATTTGTTTGGGCTGTCCCCCTTTTACCCCAAACAGTGCTAAAATGGAACTGTCCTCCAAACCGCTACGCTCGGTGAATACGTATGTGTACTTTGAGGGAAGAAACCCTGAGTATCTTCTATGACCTTTAAAAATGCTCTAAGTAGGTGTGGTGATACAAGCCTTGTCTTAGCTACTTTCTTGTTGCTGAGACAAAAACACCTGACACCCTTGAATTAAAACAGGAAAGATTTATTTGCTTACAGTTTGTAGGGGTTTCAGTCCGTACTCAGCTGGCTCCAAGGCAGGGTGGTATGGCAGAGGGGCATCGCAGGGGAGGAACAGTCCCCAGCAGGGCCAGCAGGAAGCGGCCAGCAGTGACCAGCAGTGACCCTACCTTCCCTCTCTCCCTCTGCCTGTAGACAGTCCTGCTAGTGCCACCCATGTCTCAGGTGGGGATTCCGTTACCTCCATCCACAACAGAGCTAAGCCGGTCGGTCAGTGCACCAATCCAGCCATCACACACTCTTGTGTACATTCACACACCCTTGGTCCAGCCACCTGTGCAGCTTTGGAGGGCATCTAGATGCAGGCTATAACATGTCTCTAACCCCAGCGCTCCTGAGGCTGAGGCGAAGGGGCTGCCATGAGTTCAAGCCCAGCCTGGGTTACATCCTGAGACCATGTCTCAGCTCCTTCCACCCAGATGCTGCGGAAAGCGTGCCCAGCCCCCATCCCACCTGATACAAACACCCTCTCCTCCACCACCCAGGCCTGGCACCGAGGCTGCTGGCTGACAGCAGAGGCCGCACCTGTCACACAGCAGAGCTGGCCTGTTAGTGACCCTGGGTGCCACTGTGCAGGGCCCAGCCTTGAGCTAGAGGCAGCCGAGATACAGCAGCAGCCACCGAGGATGGGCCGTGAGGCTGCAAGAGGTCCTCCATCCTCGGAATCGCGGCCTCCTCTGCATGGTGGTGGTTTGTCTTAATGTGCGTGGTGCTGCAGGGAAGTCACAGGCCGCACTACACACAGGTCTGAGCCATGGTGAGCGCTCGCCGCACTCGCCACCCTGCAGACACGCTACAGCCTGCCTGCTGCCTGCCCTCTGCACCTGTAAACCTGGAGTGATCCTGCGGGAGGCTGAAGACACTGGGCCGATGCTCCCACATCCCAAGAGGGCTGTGTCCATATAGTGGAGGACCTGACCCAGCCCACCAGGCACCATGCAGGAGGAGGAGGAGGAGGAAGACAAGGAGAAGGAGGAGGAAGACAAGGTGGAGAAGGAGGAGGAAGACAAGGAGGAGGAGATGGAGGAGGAAGACAAGGTGGAGAAGGAGGAGGAAGACAAGGAGGAGGAGGAGGAAGACGAGGAGGAGAAGGAGGAGGAAGACAAGGAGGAGGAGGAGGAGGAGGAAGACAAGGAGGAGGAGGAGGAAGACGAGGAGGAGGAAGAGGAGGAGGGGAGCTGTCCCTCAACTCAATGGGAGGCAGAAACAACGCATGACTCCAAGGACAAGACCTGTGTGGCTGTCCCTGGTCACATGGTGGCTCCAATGGGAGCTAGGATTAGACTCTGGGTCTGCTTCCCCCCATGCTTGCTGTGTAGACTCGAGGCCAGGCCACGCTAGTGTAGACAAGGCCACCCAGCATGGCCGGCTGTTGAGAGCACATCCCAACCTTGCTGCCTGCACAGTGGCTGCTCCTCTGCATGGCGACAGGGCGCTCAAGTCTCGCTCTGTGTCACGGGCTGGTGGCCACTGCGTGGGACAGCAGAGGACCAGCCCAACAGGCTGTGAAGGGTTGGCTGATGGGGAGACCAGAGTTTCTGGTAGGGCCGGGAGGGGTAAGGTGTAGCCCCCGAGGGCTGAGAGGAAAGCAAGCCTGGAGCAGAGGGCGCTGTCCCGCATGGGTTCCACAGGCCCATCTCCTCTTCCCTCCGTGCACACATGTGTGCGGCTGCAAAGCCAGGCCCGGGCATCTTTGGCTGCTTTGTTACAGGGTTTGGGTCTGGGCCAAGCCTGCGGGGGGCTCCCTTTGGCCAGCGCAGCCCCGTCCTCTCCATTCCATATCTGGCGTTAGACTGAGAGACCATCTCACCCTAGAATCACACAAGTCCCTTATTTGGTTTTGTCCTCTGACACAGGCCACAGTGGTGGAAGGGCTGTCACAGTGGGGTGGCAGGAAGCTTCCTGTGGGTGCTGGGCAGTGCCAGAGCTACAGACATCCAGGCCCTGTGGCGGGAGTGGGCCTCTCATCGGCACAAGTGCTCAGTGCGCCTGGAGCAGTCCGGGGTGCCGGCTCAAAGCTGTGAGCAGCAGGTGAGGGAGAGGGCGCCCTGTGTGCACGGCCAGTCCCCACTGGGTCCAGGCCTTGCGAGGCAGGCTCCTCTGATTGTTGACAGCGGGGTCCCTCTGCCAAGTCAGACTGGCTTGTCCTGGCGTCTGGGCCAGTCGCAGTCCCCCTGTGCCGTGGGGCTGGTGCAATGTTGGCTTGCAGTGGGGTTCAGGAGAGGATGAGTGTTGTGGTTAGATGTCCTTGGATCTGGTTTTTTTTTGACAGGGTCTTGCTATGTATTCCAGGTTGGCTTCAAATGTGTGGTGATCCTTCTGTTTCAGCCTGCAGAGTGCTGGGATGACAGGTGTGTACCACCGTGCCAGGCTAACCACTTAAAGTTTGTAGTCTCAACCTAAATCTAAAACAGCAGTTGATCTGGCTGTGGTGGAACACACCTGTCACCCCGGCTCTCAGGAAGCTGAGGCAGGAGGATCTCTTGAGTTCAAAACCGGCTTGCAATACATAGCGAGACCCTGTCTCAAAAACAGCACAAAACAAAACCACAGCAGTCATAAGCTGGGGTGTAGAGGATTTGCCTAGCATGTGTGAGGCCCTGGGTTCCATACCCAGGACCACAAGAATGATGGAATAAAATACAGTGGCCATCTTGGTGTGTTTCGATGCGAGTAGATACACTGAATAGCCTCAGTGCAAAGTTGACTTTGTGAGGACCCCAGAGCCAACCGCACAGCCCATGGGTGCAGCCATGCTGGAGAGGAGGAAGCCTGTCACTCGGGCTCCCTGGGCGTGTGCACAATGTTGCTGATGATCCCCAACGCTGCCGTGGGACAGGAGTAGAGCCCGGCTTGTACTCCAGGAGCTGTAGCTGGTGGAGGAAAAGACGGAGTTTTGGGTCCGTGGTGACTGCGTGGCAGGGCCCAGCCCGTGGCCCGGGTGAAGGAGCAGAGAGCGGGAGGTTCACGGAGTGTGTAGATGACAGGTGTGAACCTGCAGATGTGGGCGAGGCCTGGACATGTCTCCTGCCCTTGGCCTCAGAGACCATGTCTCCATGTGGATCAGAACGGCCAGGAGGCAGGGGTAGCATGGTGGCCACCTCTTGCTCATCCCTTCCAGTGGGAGCCCAGCAGAGCCTCTCTGTAATCTTAAAGGACTCACACCAAACCCAAGGCCTTTCTTCCCAGCTCTGTCCCCTCCGTCCCCTCAGCCAGGGCTCAGTGCTCACTCACCAAGGCTGTTCCTGCTGTGTGCGGCAGAACTGAATTCACAGCACTGAGGCAGAGTTGGATGTGATGCAGGGAAGGTGGGCTTCAGGCATGGCTGGATCCGGGCGCTCTGAGTGGCGTCTAGTCTACCTCCCTGCTCTCTCCCTTTCTTCTCAGGCTCCCTGGTCCAGGGTGTCCTGCAGCAGCCTGCAGGGTCCCTCTGTGGGCTGGACTGGAGCCACATCACCCTCACACAGAGCTGCTGAGAATAGTGCAGAGGTCATGAGTGGAGGAGGTTGGTGCTGGGTGGTCCCAGGGCGCTCGGTGTCATGGCTGGGGTAGGTGCTGCCACTTACTCTGTGTGCTCGCTGCGTGGGTGGCTCCTGGCCTGGCCCTTCCTGTGCACGGAGGCAGGTCCTGCCCTGTGCTGCTGCCTCGGGAGGGCCCTGAGTGGGGGCTTCTCCTCTCTAAGCCTTGGTTTCCTCCTTGGTAAACAGAGTTTCCAGTGCCCACTACTGTGAGCACTAAGTCCGAGTCCATGTTGAAGATGCTGAGCTCTCGGTCCTGGAGCTGTTTTCTTTCTTTCCTTTCATCTTCTTCCTGTTGACACTTGGGCAGGCAGAGGGGTCAGCGCCCTGCCAGTGACCACAAGCCCCAATCCCCAGGTGGCTTAAATACAGCAGGTGTTTACATCCCTCTTAGGGTTTGGGCTAGGATGCTGCCGCCAGGGTCAGGATCCAGGCTCTGCCTTGCCTATTCATCTGTGAGCCTGGCTCCCTTTCCAAGGCTACCTCCTAGCCCCAGAGGGCTGCTGCAGCTCCAGCTGTTGTGTCCCACTCTGGCCAGAACAGAAAAGGAACAGAGAGCAGAGGTCCACGCTCCTGTTCTGCTCAGAAGCCACACATCCCAGTTCCATCTGCTCTCTGCCGGGACTAAAATCCTGGCTGCAAGGACCCGGGCTCATGTGACTCCAGGCAGCATCCTATGCCCTGCAGAGGGTGGGCTCTGGCGGGCAGGCTGTGGGCAGCCAGGACTGCAACTCCGTTCCCTGGGCCCAGGCGCCTGCCTGGCAGCCTCTGCTGCTGCCAGGCAGCCGGGGAGGGCAGAGTGCTGGCCCTGCCTCCGACTTGGGCGGGGGCCAAATTCCAGGCCTCGTGGGGCCGACTGGCAGCCGCTCTGTCTGCACAACCTGGGGGACCCTGAGAAAAGCAGGAGCAGCTGGGTCCCAGAGCAGCTGGTGAGGCTGGGGTGACTGAAGGGGCGGGGCGAAGTCCGGCACAACCAACTCAGACACAGCCCGTCCCTGAGGCTGCATCCCCTGGGTCATGGGCAGCGCTGTGGGCTGCAGGGGTGGGGGCAGGGCGAGGTGCTGGGTGCCTTTGTCTTGATTTTGCTGTGAGCCTAAAACCCTAAAAAGTAAAGTCTAGGAAAGCAAGGGAGGGCAGGAGGGAGGGCAGGAGGAGAAGAGAGAGAAAGAGAGAGAGGGAGAGAGAGGGAAGAGGGAGGGAGGGACAGAGGCCGCTGACCATTTCCAGCTTGGAGTGAACAGCTGTGACCACAGTCTCTGAAGAGACCTCAGCCATGCCTCTGTCAGAAGGTCCCAAAGCGACCGCAGGGCTACCAAGGGAAGGCTGCAGACCCTGGCGAAACCGATTCCTCAGGAGGGAAACGCCCTCAGGGCTCACGGAGACACAGACAACCTGCACCATCGCTGGTTGGTCTGAGTGCCTGCTGTGAGCTGGTGGGCTCAGCATGAGTGAGGGGCCCTGGGCCAGGCAGTCCGGGAGCACCAGATAAATGCTAGGTGGGGAAAGTCCTTAACCCAGGACTTCTCCAGGCCCCTCCATGCCAATGTGTGGACACCTGCGAGAGTACTCTGCACCACCCCAGATTATTCATGCTCCAGGAGCCTCAGGCAAAGGGGACTCATGCCTGTGGGTCACACTTTGTAGGCTGTGACCTGTGGATGCGAGGGGACAGGAGGCACCCTGACGTGGCCACGTCCTCCTGTGCTCACTTTGCTTCTTCTGATTTTGTCCGGGGCTGGAGATGCAGAACCTTCCTGTTTGCAGTCCACGAGACCAAGGCATCCCTGAGCTGGAGCAGGTGAGCACCCACCCTGTCGTCTCCCAGGTGCTGCAGCCGGGTGCCAGTGCCCTTGTGTGTGGCGTCCCTTGTGCAGGGGAGGGAGGTGGGGCCCCCACAGGTACAGAAGTCGGCAGAGCCAGCCGTGTATGCTAGGTCTGCAGCAACGCTCCTCTGTCAGTGCATGTCATGAGAGCATCCTGAGATGTCACCCCACACCATGCACAGAGGTATGATCATTATACATTACCCTAAATGCGAAAATGCTGAGCAGGAAGGAGATGCTGGCTACTTCACACCCACTGTAAACATGAGTGAACTTGTGCGGCACTGCGTAAATGTGTACAGTTAAAATACTGAAAACTGATCTCCACCAGCCTCCGGTCTCAGGTCCTTGCACAGGAGGGAGGCGCAGTCCTGGGGCCAGGGTCTCTGATGAGGCAGGAGGCTTTCTCTGGTCTTCAAATGGCCCCATTCCTTTCTCGCCCTTAGGAACGTTGCCAGGAGCTTCTAGGCTAAAAAGGAGACCAACCAGGGGTCAAGACTTCCCTTCAGCTTGAGTCACAAGGTCCCGGCCACTTTCACTCCACAGCTGCTTTTGCCCCCAGACATCTTTACCTGGAGGCTTTGGAAATGGCCCTCCAGACCCAGCAGGGTGAGACTGTGGTCCTTGAGTGTGAGGGAGGATGCTGTACAGAAGAATTCTCTTCTGTGACTTTGAGCCACATCTGTCATAAAAGATTGACTATATGAGATATCTAGTTCCTGTCAGATTATGGTTGACATTCTAGAACATTCTAGAACACCGGTGTACAGACTAGGCTGAGGACTATGGCTGACAAAATATTCAGGAACATCAAAGGATACATTGACTGAGGACCATGGCGGATGGAACATTCCAGAATATCAAGGATATCCTAGGTTTAGGACTATGTCTGTGATGACATTCCAAAACACAAGAGACATGCTATGGACTGAAGACCTTGGCTGAAAGACCATTCCAGAACACTGAAGCTGTGCTAGGCTTAGGACTATGGCTGATAGAATACTCTAGAACACCAACAGACAAGCTGGACTGAGGACCATGGCCAATGGAACATTCTAGAACACCAAAGGACCCAGTGGGGGGGGGAGCATAGCTGACAGAACACTCCGGAACACTAAGGACACCCTCACTCTCTGAGGAATATGGCTGATAGCACATCCCAGAACACCAGGGGTCATGCTAACTGAGCACCATGGTGGACAGAATGTTGCAGAACACCAGGAGTCACGCTAGCCGAGCACCGTGGCTGACAGCACTCCCGAGCACCAGGGGACATGCTGGGCTTTCAGAGCGGCTCTCAGGAAGGCTGGAGAGGCATCTCCCTCATCTGCGGCACTTGTGCCTCCATTCCTCCAGCAGATGTTCCCGGGTCCCTGAAGCCCAGCTGAGTTCGGGGTGCTGGAGGGCAGGGCTCAGCCGCCAGCCAGCTGTCACCGCTATCCTCCCGGCTTGATGCACGGCCTCTGGGACAGCGGGTTGAACCTGTTACAGTGGAAACAGCTCAGGTCACAGTGTCCAGGGCCAGAGCTCCAAAGTGATGTAGTTTAGTGGGGGTTCCCAGAATGAGATCATTCTTTTCTGTAGCCTTAGCTCAGTCCTTACCACTAGGAGATACACCATATTTTTATTTATTGTAGGAGTTGGCAGGTTTCCTTGTATGCAAGGCCAGATTATAAATATTTTCAGCAGACGGGCCGGCATCCCAGGCTGGGTCACACATAAGCAGTGCGAGCGTGAGTGGGCTCAGCTGTGCTTCAGGAAGATTTTGCAAAGGCGGCAGCGGACAGCAAGACTGAGGCTACGGCTGCTGGCTGCTGTCAAACCTGCAGTCCAGAGCTGCTTTCCTGTCCTTCATGACTGGTGTTTGAGTGTGGCATTAGAACACACGTGTAGATTCCCTGTTTCCTCCTGGTTAAACTGCAGGGATCTTCTGGCGTGGGTTCTATGCTTGTTTGTAGCTCGTAGCAGGGTGACACTCAGTCTGTGACTGGTGTTGACCAGGCGCTGTTTAAATGAGGGGCTCGGGCGGACTCCCCTGGGATACGCAGGGGCTCCGCAGACAGCTGGGGGGGGGGCTCGGGGTGTTCCATGTGCGTCGCGCTGGCTGGGTGCTTTGCTTCTGACATTATCAGGCATGCATTTCAGAGCTCACCATCAGCTGAGTCAGTGCTGTCCCGAGCTTGTTTTCTCCCAAGTGGATGGTCCCTTCTCAGGGGGTGTGTTGTCAGTCTGGTCTACTCTGTAATCTCATTTTGGTTGCTGTAACTGCTTTACAAAGATCAGATGCTGGAAATGGAAGCAGGCTTTTCGGGGCTTTCGTGGTACCCTCAGACTGTTCTGCCTTCACGTCAGTCCAGAATGTGTACAGATTGAAGTGGTCTCAAACATTTTTTTTTTTTTTGAGATAGTATGTTGCTATGTAGTCTGTGCTGGCCTTGAACTCCCAGTGACCCTCTGGCCTCAGCCTCCAGCGTGCTTGGGAGTACAGGTGTGTGCCACCACGCCTGGCCTTCAGACATTTTAAGGTCACTGTCATTTTCGATCTTGTGCAGTTGATCCTCTTCTGGCTCAGACAATGTCAATTCACCTGGCTCATTTGCAACTGGGTGGCAGATCTGTTCCTTTCCAGTCCAGGAGCACCTTGTGCTTGCATAGTAAGGATCAAACTCCTCTGACAGTTAAGACAAGACAGTGCATCAGCTCAGAGAAAGAAGCCACTGGCTCAGCCTCTCTCAAAATCATTGCTAATGTTTGAAAGATGTCAGATCCTAGTGTTTGCCTGTTGCCCCGTAACTCCAGTTGGGCTTTGAATGCAGCCAGTTTACCTGCCAACTTGAACACAGCTGTCATCGGCCCCTGTGAAGTGACAGGGTGAGTTCTCTGGGCAGGTTGAATATCTCATGTGAACAATTCTGTGTCATCGAAACGTGCTTCCAGTGGTGTCTGTTCTTCTAAAAGAAGTCTTTGGAGCAGCTCCTATCATTAGAGACTGGCCAGTGACGTACCTTTAGGAGGCCATCTCCTCCTGTAAGGAAAGGTGTGTGTGCACTGCTTCCATCTCCTCAGGACTGTGTATACAGACACGAGTGCAGGGCATGGATGTTCATGTGGGGACAATTTTAATCACGGTCTGCGAAATGTTAGGGTAGCTGGCATTTCTCTGTGGATACCACGGTATGTAGACTCACATTCAGAGGCAGCTTCCTTGACCTGAGTCAAAGAAAGTCTAGAAACCTGAAACCAGAAACTCCAGTCCCTGGGGTGTGTGTGCTGACAAGAAATGACCGATTCGGTTTTCCCGAGTTTAGTTCTGTGGCTGTGGTGTTGATTTGTCACAGCAGTGTGTATCACGTGTTCTCACGCACATCCTCCTGATACATATTGACCAAGGCAAGCATGGTTTCCTTGTTGTCAGCATCAGTAGACCTGCCAAACTGGATCTTGTACCCTATTGACTCATTAATCCTTGTTAACATCTGTGCCTCCACGTGCTCTGCTGTTTCAGTTCGTCTGGTTATGGCGCTGGCTGAAAAAGAACCGCATGCCATCTTCTTGTCCTCAGCCTCTCCTAAAGGTTAATACCAGTGTCCTCAGTCATGGGCAGAATCAACTCCACCCACAGTAAGCGAGCTAGCAATGACTTTGGTCTCTAAGAAGGAGTCTCTCTGTGCAGACGTATCTGGGGAAGTTGTGGCCTCCGTAATTGTTTCTGTTCTTCTTGTTCATGTTTTTTCCCTCCAGAAAGCTCCAGTGTTTGGCTTCCATGTGATGGGGCAGTTTTGAAGCTTTCATGTCTTCACTGGACAGCCGTTCGCCACACTTTAGAAAGCAGACATGGAGAATGTGAATAAACTGTTATGAGGAACGTGTGATTTAAGCGGAACAGCTGGTGTTTTCTTTTAAATGCAGCTTTTTGTTGCAGTCTTAGAGTCTTCGCCGCCTCCCTTGTCACTCTAAACCTGCAGTGAGGTGCAGCCTGATTGTCACTTGTCACTCACTGATCAGGTTCTGATCTGAGTCTGCACACAATTGATTTCTTATGGTCTCTGTGAAGTGAGACCTCCCTGCTACATTCAGCTGCACTTGCAGCTGCTTGCCAGGGTTAGCATCCCTGCCTCAGCTCCCCTCAGGCCCTCAGGCATCAGATTCTCACAAGAAGTATGACCTGGATCTCTTGCTTGCGAGGTTCACGACAGGATTCATGGTCCTGTGAGAGGTGAATGCCCCACTGATCTGACAGAGGCAGAGCTCAGGTTTCGATGTGACTGATGGGAGGTGACTGGCTGGAAGCCCAGAGGGAGCCTCACCTGCTGACCTGCAACTCACTTCCTCCTGTGTGGCCCAAATCCTGACAGGAAGCCCCAAGTTTCACCACTTGACTCCTCTCCTCTCTGCATCTTCAGCCTTTGCTGTACACCTTTACTATTCTTCCCACAAAAAGGGCCAGGATATCGCTGAGGGGAAAATATCCTCTCCTTACCCAGAGGGAGGCTCTTGGCAGAGGCCCCCATACTGAAGAATTGGTGAACAAGAGAAGAGTAGACAGATGTAGTCAATACAGGTTTTACATGACAGATGAAACTTCACCAACGAGTCCCCCCAACAGCTAAGTCTGTGAACCTTTATTCTATTTAGAACAGAAGAGCTGACAGTTGTGCAGAAGTATAACAAGGCAAAGCAGGTATGGCCTGCTGGTAATAAAATGGGGTGCACTTGGCCAGGTCTCCCCAGCTTTCCAGTGATGGTCCTCTAACCTTTCTCAGGAGATGGTCAGGAATGCTGGCTTGGTTTGGTGACTTTGCAAGAGAGAAGGGTGGGGAGGAGGTGAGAGAGGGCTTCCTGCTTCTGGGGTTTTCTCAAATGCCAAGGTGCGACTTTTAGGGGTAGTACATTTTGAACCCCATCAGTTTATTCTTTCCCTTTTCCAGTGCTGGGGATCAAGCCCAAGGCCTTATGCTGGACAGGCCCTCCACCACCAGGTGCACGCCAGCCATACCAGCTTGTCTCTTTCTCCTGGGGTATTGCATCTGCCCAGGCAGCTTCTACCAACAGAACGAGAGGCACAGTGACAGGTGACAGTTTGAGGCTTGGGTTAGGGACTTTGCAGGGTGCTGGTTGTTCTCTCATGGTCACCAGGGGAAGAAGGCATGTGGGACTCAGGAAGAGATTGGGATGCATTTAGGGCAGAATGATAGTGCCCACCACAGTGGGCTTGCAAACTGGTGATAAATCAGGAAAGGCTTATCTTAAGTCACTGAGATTTGGAATGATTTGTTATGTGGCAATAGCTAACCAATACAAAGGGTTTAATTAACTTACCTGTGGTCACACAACAACTACATTCTGCAGCTGGACTTTGGAGAAAAACTAACACTCCAGCAACTTCCATTTTTTACCATTATGCTCCCATTTTGTGTTATTTGTTTAAGCTCAAAACATGCTGGGTAGCTTACAGTTCTCACTTCCCAGATGTGGATCTTCCTGGCAATGCTTTTATTTATGAAGTCTATGTGTCCTTAGAGAATAGAGATCCTTGCAGTGTTGGGGAATGATCACAGATCACACAGAGAACCTAACAATAGTTTTGGATTTACTTCTTTCTTCCTCCCCATAGAGAGGTTAAGCAAATAAGCACACCAAATTTTACACACTGTTTTGAGTGAGTCATGGATACCCCACAGTTTTCTCATGAATCACTCAGGAATGTGTAGATCCCAGATAAAGAATCCTAGTTTTAGAGCGGAGTTCACCATGGGAAGGTTATAATCCTCATGGTTATAATCAAGATTTATTTTTGTACCAGGAATCAAACTCACGACCTCACACTTACCAGACAAGTACTTACACCCCTGAGCTAAGTCCGTGGCCCAATAAGCAAGATTTTTGATTAGAAAAAAAAACTGGTCATCAGAATCACTCACCAGATGACTGCCTCCCACTGACTTTGTTGGACTCCAAACTGCTATATGTGTTTTATGCCTCCCCATCACCCAAGACCCCTTCACTAGTCTCTAAGAACCAAAAGCATCTCTGCAGCCCTCTAGAAGCAAAGAGATTTGGTCAGAACTGTCCTCCTGCCCCATTTCCTTTCCTTTCCACAGCCACAGCCACAGCCCCTACCGCCAACCGCTCTGCTCCCACCTGCAGGCTGCAGGTGACCCCGCAGGCAGCATCTGCAGCTCCAGACAGCCTCACTTTTCCTTTCTGGCCCAGGCCAGGACCCGGGTGTCCAGCGTGGGGGACTCCTGAGCATGTGGCACGAGCCAGGCACGGTCTGCAGCTGGAGGGTCAGCGCTGTGGTGTGGACCCAGTGCTCTGTGTGCCTGGCCACAGCACCTTGCCACGCTGTCTCCTGGAGACCCTGAACGGCCGGCTGGGGAGGCAGGCTGTGCCGTGGCTGCTGTTGGAAGCTGGAAAAGCAGGGCTGAGCCTGAGTGAGGTCCTAAGGATGGCACTGGGCTGTGAACCCCGCAAGCCTACCTGCAGGCCTACTCCGCTGCTCCTCAGGTCACCGTCTCTACTCACTGGAGCCAGACTCCGTGTCCTGCACCACACTGCCAGTCCTAGCTGCTGCATGGACAATGGCTCTGCACTGTTGTGGGCTGCTCTGCCAGGCACAGTCTTTGGTTGAGTCCCTGTGATCCCAGTCTCTTTTTGGCACGGTCCCCTCCTCAGCCCCGGTGGCAGGGGCTGGTCTCGAAGAAACTTCCTGGTTAGCAGCTGCTCCTCTCACCCGGGATTCGCTCCTGGTGAGCACGGAAGGCCTGGAGGTGCCTTCGGAAGCCCCCCATTAACCGCTGTCTGCTCTTCACGTGCTGCCCTTGCCAGGGAAGGTGGGTGGGCAGGAAGCGTGGGTGGGACTGCAGGCTGCTGCTCTGACGGCTGGGGAGAGAACTGGGGCTCAGCGAGGTCACCAGGAACCCCCGAGGGTATGCACGTGGCCGCGCCATGCGGTGCTGTGTCCACCATTCTGGTGACATCTGCCCTTGAAGCGGTTGGCTTTGGACCACAGCCCGTGGAAGGGGACCGGTTTCTCAGACAATAGATGACTGTCCTTTGGGGAAACCACACGAGAGGAGCAGATAAGGAAACGCGTCATCCCTTTATGAGAAGCAGAGGAGAAACCTCAGTAACTAAGAGCGCACCAAGAAAGGTCAAGTTTCCTAAGATTTTGTTTTGTTGTAGTTTAATCTGTCCCCAGTCAAATAAGAATGGCTATTATCTAAATATTTGAGAAGCAGCAAGCCAGGTGAAAAGACCTGGAGTCAGCTGGCACAGAGGAAATCACGGTTATTCCCTGGGAAAGATGAACAGTGTTCCTTCCCAGGGGACCGAGGACCTGTGGTTTGAAAGTAGCCAGAGGAGGCAAAGAAGAGCCCACGGGGTCAGCCATGGAAGACCAAGGGGCCCCTGGGACTCCAAAGTCCATCCGGGCCATTGCTGTCCAGTCAGGAAGCATGGCCAGGCACCTGTACAGTTCGGGCTGGGCCTTAAAGAACAACATGATGAACTGGGGAGTGAGCAGGTTTTCAGCATGTGGGAACAGGAACCTGCCTCAGTTACAGCTATGCTAAGAGGTTGCCAGTCAGTTTGCTAGAACTTCAAAATCCTGGACCTCCAACTACCTTGGGTGGAGCAGGGCTCCCCAAAACAGTGAGTGAAGGGTTTAAGTGTGCGGAGATAACCTTGGCCTCCTCCACCCTCTGGCTCTTAGAGGACCCTTCCTGTGACAGGAAAGGTAGACTGGTGACTGGATTGGCTCGAGAGCCGTGCAGGGGCTTAGCAAAGCTCATGCCTGTGCCTCTGGGTGAGCACAGCGGATGCATGTTGGGATCTATACCTGGGCCCTGGCTCCTTCTTCTCAGGCACTGTTCCCTCTTCCCTTTCCGGTCTAAGCAGCTCTGCTCTTCCACATGACCCTGCCATGCTCCCACCTCCCCTGCCTTGGAGCTAGCTGACCACGGACTGAACCCACTGGAACCAGAGCCAAATGAATCTCCCTTCTAGATTCTGGGTGCCAGGCACTTTGTCCTAGTGATGGGAAGCTGACTGGCGTACTTCTCTTGGTGGGATGACAATATTCCTTCAGACAGAATACAGTTCAAGGCAGGGTAGGGCCGAATCTGTGTGTCTTTCCACTCTCCACCAAGCAATAGCCCACTTCCTTTTGGAGGTTAAGAGGTGTTGTTTTAAATCCTGCTTTTACATTGAAAATTTAAAAATTTGTCTAAGTTCTGAGAAAAGGGATTTACTCTGCTCTTTTATTTTCTTTAATTGCTCCATTTATTCTCAAGATTCAGAATTTCCACTCTTCTCCCACCAGGCTTGGTTTGAGCACTGAGCATAGCAGCAGGTGTATTGTAGCAGCCTTAGGAGCAGCAGAACTAATTTCTTGACTCTCAAGAGGATCACGGGCAGCAACGTGCAAACAAATGCTAACCTGATCATCAATTTAGCGGAAAATTTCAGCCCAAGGCATCTCCTGATGGTTTTCTTTGGCCTCCTAAACCCCTCAGGTCCACTGAAGAATTAGTAAGCTAATTCCTCCATCCCACTGTGCTCGTGTATGTAGACAGGATTTACCACACCGTGTTACAACCAATTACAAACTTTTCAACAAGACCGAACTGTGTTTCCTTCACTCGGATGTGCTTGCATAGCAGTAGGTATTCAGTCACTAATTGTTGGCTGACTTGGTTTATACTTCCACGCACCTGCCAGAATCCAGATTGTTCGGAAGGAACACAGGAAACCAAGTGTTCGCAGAAAGACTTCTGTCCTTGTTTGGGCCAACCTTTCCTTCAATCTACTTCTTTTGGCTTCCCAGCAAACTGCCCGCTCCCCTGGGGTCTGGAGAAATCTGTCAACCACGAGAGCCCTGCTCTGCTGTGCTCAGAGTAGAGCACGGTCATCTGGAAATTACAAAGTGAAACGCCTTCCTCAGACTCCGCTGATACACCTGCATCACTACCAGAGTCCAGCAGGGCAGCTGTCCAGCTCTGATGGGCGCGAGGCCTTCCTCACAGAGGAGGCAGTGCTGAAGCCGCCTCTGCGGAGCTGACTTCCCCATCAGGGATTTATTTCCCTTAGGATTTTCCCCTGAGGGTTATTGCAGGGTGAGGAGAACAAACTTCTGACCTTGAATTTAAGCTGGGCTCTGGAGACTTTCTCTCTCTCTCTCTCTCACACTCTTTGTCTGTCTTTCCCTCTCTCTGTTTCTGTCTCTCTCTCCCACTCTCTGTTTCTGAGTTAATCACCACTGTGCCTTGTCCAGGCCTTGAGGTCAACATAGAAGGAAGTTGTGTCTGTATTCTAAAAACTGAGGCGTCTCATCCAGGGATTAGAAGCATGTGTCAGATTAAGGAAGCTGATCCTTTTAAGCATGAAAACTTTCCTATTATTTTAACAATCTTAGATGGAAATCTCTCAAGTGCATTACACGCTTACCCATCTTCCTCGTGCGCCTTTTCCCTGTTGATTCTGAGGTTTCCAGAGCTGTCCAGAGCCCCCTTTTCCGGGTTTGGAGCACCCCGCAGCAGGCACCTCCTCCCCAGCTCTGGGGAGGAAAGGGGTTTTGCTTCCTTCCTGTCCAGACCTCCCAACCCACTGCCTGCCCTCCACCTGCTCTGTGGCCCCCAACCTGAAAATGTCACTTGTTGTTGACTTTGGAATAACACACAGCTGTTGAAACTTTAAATCAATACAGGGCTGGATGAAGCGGGAGATAGCAATCTGGAATGTGTTCTTCTGTAAACATGTGCTGCTCCATAGCTGCTCTGCTGCCTGGCCTGAGGCAGGCTCTGCCACCCTCCTCACGCCTGCTTCCGGCTCTGCAAGGTAGGGTGGCAGCTTCTCCGAGGTGCGGTCAGGAGAAGCAGTTGAGTGCGCCTGCGTCTGGCACAGGGCAGGTGCCCCATGGACGTCTGTCCTTTCCCTGAGCTCCTGGCTGGCCAACTGCTGAGGGGCTGTGTGAGTCCGATGTCAGCTCCTTGGGCCATGAGCTCCCTGCCGTCCGTGCATGTGACTGCGTGTAGCAGCAGTGACTCCTTGAGCTCACCTCACAGCTGCACAGATGAATCCTCTTCCCGCCCCATTTACAGACAAAGAAACTAAGGGCAGGGATGCCGAGTACCCTGTCCAGGGTCACAGAGGCCGAGCTGGTGCCAGGCGGACCAGGCCTCCATGGATGGAGTCCAAGGCCAGGGTCTAGGAGCTTAGTGGCCAGCGGCATTCTGTTCTTTCTCAGCACACAGAGGGTGTGAGTGAGGGCTGAGCTCCAGCTCGGGAAAGGAGTTGCAGATGTGCAGTTTGCTGGTCTCCTCCCTCTCTGAGGTGTCCCTCTCCCCACCCTGACTCTCCATCCTGGACTTTGACCGTCTCCTGCCCTGGGACACTCCAGTTATACAACTGTGCTCTTCCTGCCAAAGTCCTCTGTGTCCCCTCCAGGTGGCAGTGCTTTTGGTCTTCCTCTTGAGCTCACAGTTGTGACACTACACTGCCCTTCCCCTCTGTTCACACTGGGCTGTCCCCTCCCAGAGGCCTCCTCAGGTGCAGCTTCTCTTCATTTCTTCGGGTCACAGCTTCACTTCATGGCCTAGATGGTGAGAAGAGTTTCACCCCACTCTTTGCCCGCCCCCTCCACCCCACCCACTCCTGTGACGTAAGCATTTACCCCACTACTTCCTGTTCTCTGTGACTTCAAACCTGAGCCGCATGTGGTGTTCTTCTCCATCCAGACTCAGGTTCAGTGCTGGCCTTTGACCTTCTGCTCATCTACCCCCACTCCTGTAGATGTGCAGAGGTGACATCTTCCTGCCTGAGCCACCACTTCCAATGTATCCCCACCCTACCCCACTGTTCATTTTCTGAAGGAAAAGATTGTTCCTCTAGATTCACAGAAACCCATGTGTTTAGTATGAGACAAATTTGAGGCCACCAACCCCAATCCCTGATCTCTGAGTGCTGTGTTCCCGGGGTCTGCATTTCTGTGGGAGAGTAGCTCAGGGGGTGCCTCCCGCACGCCCGCAGTCAGCTGCCTTGGGGTGAAGCGTGGGCAGCCGTCCTGGCCTGCTTGGCAGGTCACCAGCTTTGTGAGTGTGGAGATCATGTGCCCTCATTTCCCACGCACACGGAATCTGTTCAATAGATAGTTGTTAATTAATGAATCAGTGAGGCAGACAATCATACACATTAAGAGGATCCCACAGGGACGGTAGTAATTAGGAAAGACTTCATGAAAAATGAAGATTTGTAGTGGGCCTTGAAGGAGGGGCATTCTGACTCATTTTATTTAGTTTGGCTACAAACAAAAATTGGCTCTGTGGAGGATTTTTCATTGTTTTGAGGGTGTATTAATTTTTTGAAACTGAGACACAAAAATCCAACATCCACCACTCAACGAGGTTGTTTTGGGATTATGGTTATGGCCTACCATCTGCTGCCACAGAGACAAGAAGGCAGAGGGCCCGGTGGAGGAAAGCCGCTCACACCATGGAGACAGGAAGTAGAGGGTGCAGGGAGGAGCCAGGGAGGGAGAGGCCCTCTTCAGGCCACGCCCCTAGTGGTCATGTCTTCCGACCAGGCCATCTCCACCCACCAGGCCACTCCTCCCCCCTAGTACACCTCTTCTGGCCAGGCCCTGCCTCCTAAAGAACATTTAAGTATGAACTCATCAGTGGACTTGTGCACTGCTGAAGACGCCATCCCTGTGAGCCCCCAGCCAGCTCCCAGGAGCCCCACATCAGCACATGAGGCTTTGGAGGGCAGCACGGGGTAGGAGGTATTACAGGTGACCCAGGGACCCCACATTCCACAGCTGCCAATGTCTCAAGGGGACTCTCCAGCCTGAGTCTCTGGATCCAGCTGCCTGCTCTGCAGTTCAATGTTCAAGATGCCACAAAGCCTCATGACAAGTACCAGATCCCTCAGTGACACTGCCTTGCAGGGACCCTGGCCCCTCCTCAGCCTGGCGGGCTGGCCCTGTTCTTGGGGCCCTGCACCTCGATGCCTGCTAGGCCAGCTCTCCCTCAGCTTTGCCTGGGCTGTGTGTGATTGTGAGTACCCTTTCCTTGGGCTCCTCAGGGATCCTCAGGTTGGACGATGAAGGTGGCTCCCCCCATGCAAGGGTCTCTTCCCATCGCCCACTTTAATTGCCCCCAGCCGCTGACGTTCACAGCAGCCCGCCCTGTTTATCCTCTTTCACTGTCCGTGCCCCCATCTAAACTGACCAGCACTGTCGTCCCAGAACCTGCCTCTCTGCTGGCTCGTCACTTACTGCCTCTGCTGCAGGGTGGGCTCCCCAGGGATGGGCTCATGTCCCTGCCAGCTGCCCAGTGCAGGGCAGAGCTCAGAAGCATATGCAGTATGGAGCTTTTCACACTGGCTGATGCTGTGCTCCTGGCCTACCGAAAGCAGACACTGGCAATCCTCCTTTTGGTCTTGTCGCTGTGCAGGGCCTAAGAGACTGGTCAAAGTTTTCCTGCGATCGCTCTGGGGTTCTGGGGAAGCTACTGTGTCTGTCACCTCTGCAGATTTATGGGTTCCTTTAATGTAACCTGGGCAAATGTGTCTCTGTGACCATCACCACACCACTATTTTCCAGGGGATAAAACTACAGTTTTGTGCGCTAAATCTACAAACTGTGGGTTCCCCATGAGCAGCCAGCCTTTCATGCCACAGCATCAGCTGGACAGTATCACAAAACAACAGGACAGGTACCTGGCTAAAGGCAAGATGGCTCCTCAAATTTCCTCTGGGAGTGTCCTCTGGGCTCACAGCATGTCCTGCAGCCCACATATCGTGTTCAGAGCCGTGTCACTTTGGGATAGACCCTGCCCCTCTCTAGCCTTCATTTCCCGTGTGTGAGGAGAGGATATGGACTCCATTTCCAGGCCCCATGTGGCATCAGGTTGTGATTCTCATGCAGAGCCAAGATGCTTCAGAAGTGGCAGTGTCAGCTTCCCTTGAGGGGCAGAGTTGACCGCACTGTCCACTGCCTCTGCTCTTCTTGGTTCCTGAGGTACTGTACTCCCCAGCCACAACCATAGCCTGGGTAGCTTAGGAAAATGGGAATTCATTTCTCAGGGCTCCAGAAGTAGGGCTTCTTCCTGCACCAAGAAGCCACCTTCTCACTGGGTTCTTGTGGGGGAGGTCCCGGGTCTCTCTTCCAAAGACACTAATCTTGTTACTGAGGCCCAGTTGCCCCCAAGGTCCTCCTCCAAACCCCACCACATTGGGTGCTAGGTTGTAAAGTATGGCTGGGCTCATAGCCACTCATTCCACAGCAGGGGAGACAGGAGTCAGGACTCGGATCTCCAAACTTCCAGAGCTCTTGTCCCCACCTCTCACTTCCCATCTCTCAGGGAGAACAATTGGTCACATCTCCTGCAGAAGGAGAGCAGTTTTCTGGACACTGCCCAGGGGCCACCCTTGGGGCTAAGGACTCTGCCATGGTGAGGTGCGCTCTGGCCTCCTTCCTGTGCGCTGGGGACGATCACTCCGGCCTGGGCTCAGGGAGCAGGGCCACCCAGCCAGGACTTGGCAGGGCTACACTGCCCCCAGGCCCATGTGGCCTTGGAGGATGTGGGGAGACCCAAGCTGCACGACCCGACCCATCAGCATGGGCCAGCAAGAGAGGAGCCTAGGCTCTGCCATTGCCCCGGAGCTGCTGTGAGTCCCGGGGCGACCCCAGCTGGGTCGCAGAAAGGGAAGGAAAGTGGCCTGGATCTCCAGATCAGGCTGATTCCTCTGGGCCTCACATTGCCCTCCTCTCCGGCCTGCTGCTCCTTCCTGCCAGAAGCCTCCAGGGTGGACAGAAGAGGCAGCCAGAGCCCAAGGCCTTGGCACCTCTGCCAGCCGCAAAGGTCAGTGCGCACGGTGCAGAGCCAGCAGGCGACGGCTCCCGTTCCCCTCTTGTTTCCTCCCCACCCTCGGGCTCCACTTCTATGCCGGGAGGAGGGCAAGCTGCGTCTGGCCTGCTCCCTGCCAGCTTCTCCTCGCCTGAAGCACAAATGAGGCCCCGGGGACCCCGAAATAGCTCTGTCCAGCTGCCTGACTCTGATTATAGCTCCTGAGGTCAGTGCAGTATCCTCAAGAAAGACCCATTGTGGCCCGCCGCCACTCCTGGGACTCACCCCAGCTTTCACAGAGGTTAAAGAAGCCAATGTGCTTTGACCCAGAGCCAGGCCACTTTCTGTCCAATAATAATTCGAGCCACCAGGCCCTGGGTCCTGTGCCCAGCAGCTGCCAAGGACGTCGCTCTGGACAAACAGCTTGGAGTTGGCACTAGGCCCCAAGCCCAGCAACCTGGCTGCCCCAGCAGGCTCGCCCCAGGCCTCCATACCAGTGTTCTTTTCTGAGCAATAGAAGCTGGCCTGGGTGGATGAGGCAGGAGGATTGCAAGTTCAAGGTTAGTGCTGGCAACTCAGTGAGACCTGCTGTGTCCCAACAACCAATAAGAATGCTTGAGAATGAGACTCGGTGTGAAGGCCCTGGGTTATGCTGCAGGCTCAGGAAAGAGAAGGACAGTGGCAAAGCACAAGTGGAGGAGGAGGAAGAAGCAAGGGGCAAGGGGGTGAGAGGAGCGGTGCAGGGGTGGTCGGATGCATAACAAACAAAGCCACTTTGCTCTCTGGGGTGTGGTCCCACTGTTTTGTGAGCTGAGCTCTGGTCTTGTGAAGAGATTTGGAATCCCAGCTGATCCCTGGCCTTGCCTTTGGGACTGGACTGGGTTTTTATTCATGTGAGCTGGGCCTGGTCCTCGGTCACCGTGGGCAGCCTGTTCTATGTCCCTGGGGCCATCGGTGCTGCTTTGGTTTGCTGACCTCAGGCTTGTTCTAGTCTGGTGTTTTCTGTCACCTTTGGGGCACGCTTTCCTGTCTCTGTGTGCCCCAAACTCTCCCCATCCCTGAAATTCTGCAGGATTAATCTGTGGCCCAGCATGAGGACAGGCTGAGGCAGGACACACTCCAGGCTCCCTGGAGAATAGACACAGGTCCACATGGCTTCTGCCTTCCCAGACACAGTACTCTTCCAAGCAGCCCACGGGCCCTTACACTCACCAAGGTATCTTCTCTTTCTCCCTAGTTCTTGGTGCTACTCTTTTTTTCTGCAGACAAAAAAAACAAAAACAAAAATAAAATCAAAATCAAAATCAAAACCCATCGTGTTCTCTCCCTGTAATAAACTTCATTTTTTTTGAACACAGGGTGTCTTAGTCACTTTTTTGTCGCTGGGACAATATATCTCCATACCCATGGCTTAAAGAAAAATGTATTTTGGCTCATCTTTTTATCTTATGGTCAGCTGGCTCCAGGACAGAGAGGCCTGGCTGGGAGCATGGTTGCTCCCTCCCTCTGCGGACAGGAAGCAGAGAGAAAGGAGGAACAGGAAGGGAGACAAGCACTTCCGGGTCAGGCCCCCTAGTGGCTGCCACTTTGCTGCCAGGCCCCAGTCCCTGATGGCAATCCGCACTGCTGCCCCAGGATCCAGTCACCTTCCTGTGTACCCTTGAGGCTTTTGGGGATGCCCAGATCTGAACTGTGGCACAGGCCTTCACACTGCGGGGTGCACCCCTGGCCCTGTGTTTACGTGTTGAGTCCCAGATGTCGTGGGACCCAGTCCGGCTGGCTGGCTGAGAAGTGCAAGCTGCAGGTGCCAGGTGATGCAATTTCCAACCAGGCTGTTTTCCTGGCTTGCAAGAGGCCCCTCTGTCTGTGTCCTCCTGGGTCTTTCTGGGGTTGGCACAGGATGAGAGCATCTGTCGTTCTTTCCCTACACAGCCACCAACCTTAGCTATTAGAATCTTGCTGCCATGGCCACATTTAACCACAGCCAACCTGAGAACCCCGCATCCAAATATGCTCAGGCACAGCGGGATTTCTGCCTGGGAGCTGAAGGTCACACAGTTAGTTCACGGAAATGTCCTGTTTTCCCCTCAGCCATGAATGGAGCACAAGCTAAGCACATCCTCTACCACTGAGCTACATCTCCAGCCCTTGAAAACTGTCTTGTCCTCCCCATAGTTAAGTTTTTGAAGAAAAAAATATCTAGACAAAATTAATCAGCTAATTTTGCAGAATATCGTGCCATTGTATTTACTGGACTTTTGGTGCATGGCTAAGACCAGTTAGTAGGTGAGCTATCGTTGGTGCATTTATGGGCGTACAGCTTCTTTCAGGCCACTGAGGAAGAAGCAGGGCTTCATGTGTGGTGTGAAAGCTGCTGTGGAGGAAGGTGCAGCGCAGGCGCCCGGCAGAGCCTGTTTCTGATGTGACTGGAACCCCGTGACAGAGACGGGCTTCTCCCCCCGACTTCCGTTACCACAGTGGGTGGTGGCACAGATCCAAAGACCTCTGCCTTCGCAGTTTCAAGTTGTTGTTGACATCCTTCTTTTGTTCTTACCCGTGCTGCCTTCGTGGAACCAATTTTGAGCAAATGTATGGCAGGAGGGGCTGGGGATGGTGTGGAGGGAGATGTTTGCTTACCAAGTGTGTAACCAGTCCTGAGAGCTTGGGCTCTGCTAGGGGCAGGGACCCTGGGGAGGAGACAAAAGCACCAAGGTGAGGAGCTGGAGCTCAAATTCTGAATGGCAGAGGCTCACTTACAAGTCCTGTCTGTTTGTCTATACTTTGAGACAGGGTTTCACTAAGTTGCCCAGGCTGTGCTCAAACTTATGATCCTGTCTCAGCTTCCCAGAGCACAGGTGTGCATCACCATGCCTGGCTCAGGGTTCTTCAGGTTAGCCTGGTTTGGGGTCCCAGCTTCCCTACTTACTGTTGCTGTGTGTGTGTCTCCTCCATGACCTCCGTCGGCCTTGGGGTCCTGTCTGCAGAACAGGGCAGCGCTGGCACCTAGGGCTGCGACTGTGGAGAGAAGGAGCAGAGATGCTCACATGCACATGGCCCACACCTGCAGAGATGTCCAGCAGCTCCGGTTACTGCAGTGCAGTCCGACCCCGCACTGGAGAGGGAGGTGGGTTCCCACACTGCTGTTTCACGCTGGCCTCGTTTGGACAGTGCTATTCTTCAGCAGAGTTGTAGGGAAGCCAAAGTCATGTCCACCCTGTGATCTGGCCTCCTGTGGATGCTTTGGGGGCCTATCCCCAGAGAATCAAAGGGATCTGGTAGGTTTGGATGCGTTGCTGTTTGCTTCTGCTGTTGACTGACTCTGGCAAGCTCTTAAGCACAGCTTTTGGGACCCGTGCTCTTGCCCTTTGCAAGCTGGGCCAAGCCGGAGAGAGGAGGCGGGAAGAGGGAAGCAGCTGGGGAGGAGGAAGAGGCAAGCACTGCTAGAGGTCGGGGTTAGAGAAGCAAAGGCTCTGAATGGAGAGGGAGAGTTCAAAACAGCTCAGAAAAGCAGCTTCATCAGTGCCCGGGGCAGGGACCAAGGCCACAGGGACAGGCACTTCTCTCGGATCTCATGTGCTGCTTGCTCACAGGACACCTGCTGCCGTCCCACCCGACCTATCTCCCACCTAGGCCCCAGAGTGTCCCCCACTGAGGGGTGAGCCCCAGGCCCTCATAGATGTGCGGGCTGGATGTGGGCAGGCTGGAGCTGGCCTACTGCCCCTGTGGCATGATCACTAACCACGCAGTGCTGACCAGCAGGGACAGCTATGAGTCCAACACCATGCAGGCCTGGACCACAGCCTACAGAGGGCCCTAACGTCACCCAGCATGTCAGCCCATCACTTAGCTGGCTCTAGGTGGGGGTGTCGCAATGATCCCACCCAATGTCCTGCTGCTGATTCACCTTTAGAGGGCTCTGTTGAGTTCTGGGGCCACCTCTGCTGACTCCCGGGCTGTCCCCAGGCCAGCCGTGTTTATTTACAATTGCAATGGCTCATTGCAGCTCTGGCTGGCTGGGCTGTAATTTGCTCAGCCACTTAAGCTTCACTATAAAAAAAAAAAAATGCTACAGACACAGCTTCTCCACTCGCCCCATTCGGCTGCTGTGTTTGTGCTGGAGACTGTCTAGCTGAACAGCCAACTCCAGTGTGGCAGAAACGTGAATGAGGTGCAAACTGCTAATACATCCTCACTGAGGAGAGCCTCCAGGCAGGCTTTGCTGGTATTTGCATAACCTAATTTCCCACGGCAGGCTCTGCACAGCTGTCCATTCCCAAGCTGAAAATCTCTCCGAAGCACAAAGTTGCCACTTGTGCGTCCCCTTGAACAATCGTTGTTAATAATGTTGCCTGAATATCTTAGTAAATGTTGTGGTGCTGTGACTTTTAGTAGCATGAGACCATGGCATGGGCACTGTGACCAAAAGATGTGTTGAAATCAGTCGTTCAACAAACAGCGATGGAGCCATGTGCCAGGCTGTGCCTGAGAGCTCTAGAGCCAGTGGAGGCACCATGGGGAACAGAACACTCCAGACACGGAGTTCAGAAGGCCAGCAGGACCCTCATCAAACTCACCACTGGGGTGTCTTATGTGCTGGTTTGTGCCCGGGGTTTCATTTTGCTGTCATCCAGGAGGCTGAGTCAGGAAGGCAGATTGGGGTCAGGGGCTAGTGGAGGTCAGGAATGGGCTATAAATTCCGAGCCTGGGTTCTGGTCCCTATTGCTTCTCAGCAGCTGTGTAACAGGTGAGCGTCTCCCTCTCATCTCGGTGTTTTCATTTATAAAACGGGGCCTCCAAGAGGTACCCTGGCCACACCTCGAAGAACAAACTCTGAGATGGTGGGTCCATAGGACCATGTGACCAGCGCCACTCTTCTCCTGTTACGGCTGCTACTACAGTCATTGCTGGGCTATCACTCTCATCCCCAGTACGTGCTGGACTCTTTTGTCCCTTGTTGAGCATTTTGTGAGGCCTCCTGCACTCCAGCTCATTCCAGCCAGGAGCCAGAGCTGCAGGTGGACAGTGGCATCCAGTGTCAAGGAACGTGGAGCCTGGGGGATACAAAACAAGCAAATGCATGACACTGATATGGGTGGAAGGACCTAGTCCAGCATGCTGGAAGTGAGGGTATCCTTAGGTGGGGAGAGGTGAATGCTGGGAAGACAGCAGTTACGGCAAAGACAGCACAGGGTTACAGGACAGGCACCCAGGATGGAAATAATCTTGACAGGATGGGGCAGGAAAAATGGTTGCCCAGGGTGACTGAAATAGAGTGCTGCAAGAACCAGAGGGATGAGTGCTGAGATAGATTGGTGATGTCTGCTCAGGATGGAGAACACGGGTATAAGCAGGGGCATCGCATAGCTTTGATGCCAGATTTTCCCTATCAGTTACTGCTATCAGACTTGGGAATCTCCTAGCTTTATCCTACAGTCCAGGCAAATTAGATGTTTCATGATTATATTTCTGATTTTAAGAACCAAAATTTCTCTCACTCCTCTTCTTTCCCTCTACTTTCTCTTCCTCTTGTACTTTTTCTTCCTCATCCTCTTCTTCTTCCTCCTATCCTCCTCTTCTCCTTTCATCTGTAAAGTGTTTCCACTTCTGTGTTCCCCATCCTGTGTCTCCGTCAAGTTCCCCAAACTGGGTCCATGATCTCTTCATCCTGCCCAGATGATTCCACTCTGTGATGGTGTCTAATGGGCAAGCTCCCCAAGGCACCATCTTCTCCATCTGTGTGTTCCATCTCTGTGCAGCGGCCCCATGGGCCATGGGTGACAGGGAGGTCCTGCACCTGCACTGCCCAGCATAGCAGTTGCCGAGGACCTGACGTGTGGCCAATGTTGTCCAAAATGTGAGTTTCTCATGCTTTGTTTCTGTGTCCTGAAACTGAAATGGCCACACTGGGGAAATCGCCACTGTGGTCACTGGACAGGGCAGATCAGTGCTCGGGGCGCTAGGATTCAGGATGAGGGAACTGACTCTTGAGGAGGGGTCAGGGTTGCACAACTCCTTTCACATGATGGTGAAAGGTACATTAGTGCCTTTTATGTTCAGGGACTTGGGTCCCCGATGCCTGTGAACATTTTCTGCTCAACTCATTCACTGGCAGAAAGAGTGAGTTTATTAATTCAGTTGTTGTACTGTGGCTGTTCTCCACAAAGTCAGATACTGATCTAGATTTGTACTTATAGTACCACCAGCCAGAGGCCCACAAGTGATTTAACCTGTCCAAGACTCAGATTCTCAATTTATGTACTAGCTAGGGTCCTCTGGAGGCACAGAACCAACAGAAAATGTGTGTACAATTATGCAAGGGGATTTATTGGGGAGCTTGGACAGTCAGAGGCAGGAGGGTCCACTAGGCCATCTGCACACTGGAAAACCAAAGCATCCAGTAGCTGCTTGGCCCATGATGGGAGCTCAGAGGAGGAGGGACCGAGGAGGAAGCACTGGTCCAAGGTTGAAGCGTTGAACGCTCCCTGGAGAGGCTTTTGGGGGAGACTACATCAGAGGCTGAAGAAACCAGAGATCAGTGTCCAAAGGTGATGACAAAGACTGGAGCTCTTCATACCTGGACACTTCCTTCCTCTTTCCTGTTTATCCTGTGCAGGCCACAGGCCTATTGGTTGATGCTACCCACATCCGGGGCAGGTCTTCATCTTAGTTTGTTTGCCTCCATGTCAATCATCCACAGACAAGCCCAGAACTCTGCTTACTAGTCTGTTAGGCCTTCCTTAACCTATTCAAGTTGACATAGCATAATTGACAGTCACAGTTTTAATAATATCAGGCCAAGGCTATCTGTCATGATTAAATAGGATAAGGCAGGCAGCACATTCAATCTGTTGCAAAACTTTGCTTATTATTTTAGTCATGCAAATCATTTTTAGTCAGTACCTACTGTATGCCAGATGCTATACTAAGGAAGGAAGACAGAAAGGGCTCAGTGCAAATCACAAAAGGAATAGGAGAAAATGACGAACAGGGAAGACACTGTCATCACGCTCTGAATACCACACCTTGCTTTTTTACCTCCACCCTGAATGTATTCAAGTGTTTTCTTTACATGGGGTAAAGTCACCCTCAGTCCTTTAATCTGAAGGCTCACAGTCCACACTGTCGAGCCCTGAGCTTGCTAATTAATGTGCAGCAGATCAACGCCATTTTCATCATTTAGTAATGAACTTGTGCAGCGTTAAGCTTTTATGAGGTGAAACCTAGCTCAAAAAGAAAGATTTTTTCTGCCCCTCAGAAGACTGAGATTTTGGCTTTGATATATCATTCATGCATTGCATCCATTATTGATGGGTTACAGCTTTTACATGTGGCACCGACCTTTTCAAAATAAAGATAAAGCCACATTGTCCCAATCTGTTTCTCGTCGATACTGTTTTCAGAGTACAAGCAAGCTCTGTGTTCCACAGGCTTTGCTTTGAAGCTTACTTTCTTTGACAATAAATGCAGGAAGGCTCCCACGTGTCCTGCCTGGCTGGCAGCGCTGCCCGAATGGGTCTTGTTCCCATGCTGCGGTGGTGGAGGGATGGACTCATTAGCCACCACTGAAATGTGCTTAAACTCGAATGCTCAGCGCCCAGTTGCTGGGGATCTGCAGCAGGCTGTGATGGTGAGGGCCGTCACCTCTAGGTAAGAGGCTTTCAGCTGCCACTCACGGGCTGATGGGTGGACCTGTGCGCCCCTGTAATGGAACACGGTCATTGCTTTGTGGAGGAGAAGTGGGCTCTGTGCCCCGGCAGGTCCATTATGCTGCTCAGAGCCACCCCTGCATCGGGGGACTCTGACCCAATCACTGTGGAAACCTAGACACTCACAGAATGTCACCAGCGGAAGGGATCTGGGTGATCATCTCACCCATCCCATATTTTCAGTGGAGAACACTTCCATGTGTAATACCACAGCAGTGTTCAGAATCATTCCCTGCTTAGAAGCCACGGCTGGCTGCCCGTGCCTTGGGGGGAACCTGTGAGACACCAAGGTTTCCACTGTCTGTATTCTGTCTTTCTGTCTCTGTCTCTCTTATATCAGTCTCTCTCATCTCTGTCTGTATGTCTTTATCTCTATCACTGTCATCTGTCTCTATCATCTTTATCTGTCTCCACCATCTGTCCCTACCTACATCTCTATCATTTCCATCTGGAACTCTATCATCTCTGTCACCTTTCTATCATCTCTGTCTCCACCATCTGTACCTGTCATCTCTCACTCACTATTTCTATCTCGAGCATCTCCTCTGTCTGGGTCCCTATCATTTCTATCTTTATTATCCCTCTCTCTATCATCTCTACCTATGTCATCTCTAACTCTATCATCTGTCTCTTTACATTGTCTCCATGTGCTACACCTCATGGGGAGCTCCTCCAGGTTGAGCCTTTGGCCTGGGTAACTGTGGTTTCAGCTTTAGGTGTCCACATAGATGTCAGCACCAGAGATTTCCCCTGACTCGCCAAGCTGGAGCTGTCACCATCTTGAGCATCGTGTCCTACTGCCCCCTTGCCAGGTTGCCTTGGCACCATGCTTGTCCATTTGTGGTCTGTCCCCTGTGTGGCTGGGTTCCTTGAGCTCCCTCCCACCATCTCCCTGCCTTCAAGCTCTGCATGCTGCAGGCGTGTGCTGGGGCCTGTTACTGACCTTCTGGCTTCATGAGATGGCTTTCGGGGTGCCAGGTGCTGCCCAGGAGCTGGGGTCCAAACTGAGAGACACAGCCCTGCCCAGAAGAAAGCAGGTCACCTGTGTAGTTCACTCACAGCTTTTCCTAGAGGAGGCTTTTGCTCATTTTACTCAGTTTGAAGGCGTTGCTTCCTGAGGGGTTTTGAGAAAAGCTTAGTGATAATTTTGGAATTTCCAATATTTCAAACTGCTTAAAAGGACACAGCCCAGGCTTGACAACTCCTGTCCAAGTGACAGGCAGGCAGGGGAAACAGAAGACCAGGGTGGTCAGGTTTAGAGAAACGCTGGGCGGCCAGCCCAGCCCCATCTGACAGAGGTGGCCATGGCTGACCAGAAGGCAGCGATGAGCTCCAGGTCATGCAGCAAGTTACTGCCACTTGGGTCTTGTGGTGCTGCTGGTACAGACTCCTCTGATGAAGTTCAAAGCCAATGCACCCCAAACTGCTCCTCTTCAGACCCATATGGAGGTACAGGAGTGGACCCTGGCTTCCCAAGCAGCCCAGAACCCCTTCTGGTGCCAGCAGGACCCCACACGATTGCAAAGCCCTCCTCCTGTCCATGGGATGAGGCAACAAGAGGGGGTGCAGAGAAGAGTCGTGTGAGAATCAACCAGGTACAAATGCCACTGAGCTGTCATTGTGACCTCCCTGAGCCCATATTCTGGGTTCAACTACAAACAAGGAGTCCAAGTCTCTTAAATTGCCAAGCACCCACAAAAAAATGTTTGTTTGAAGAGGAAAAGCTGCCCTGCTTGCTCACTTAGGGTCGCGTGGCTATTATTCCTTGCTCTCAAGAGCGTGTGCATTGTAAAACCACAGCTAAGGATGTGTTGGGCCTCCTCTCTGAAGAGCGGCAATGGTGTTGATGGAAGAGTAAAGTTAGGTACCCCGGAAGTGGGAGGCTGTAGCCGGGGGAACTCTGCTGCAAACCAGTGCCACCAGATTGAAATTCCACGAGCATGGCCAGAGCCCTGGGCAGCTGCGGGGGCAGTGTTAACATGGTCAGGAAAGCTCCCTGGACCTTGGCTTAGAGGCCCTTTGGGACTCTCATGGGGTTGCCCTTTCCTGCTTGTGTTTTTCAGGTGCTTTTGATGGTGTTCAGGGGCTCGAGCATGTTAAGCACTCCACCACTGCATGGCATCTTGGGCCTACCTCCTGCCACGGCCTGCTGGGCACTGGGTATTTTATACTGTCCTGTGGTGTGACATGGCTGTCTGTGTTCCAACTGGCACACAGTGGGCGTGCATGCAGTGTACCACTGACCACTGGACCATGCATGGACGTGAGGTCCAACCCAGTGTCCAAGTTACTTCATGTAACCTAGATGTTTCTACTATAGTGAAAAAATTTTTTATGTTGAAGATAGTAAAATAACACAAAACAGACAGAACAAAGCCAATCGAGACAATGCAGTAAAATTGGTACAGAATTTCAGAATAACAGTATGTCTTGTTTTCTTCACAATAGTTGTCCATTCAATCAGGTATAGAAAAACCAAACCAAAAGCAGAATACTGCAAAACCAATCAAAACAGAATATTGAATAGAGCAAAACAATCAGAACAAAGCAAAACAGCGGAAACAATTATTGGCCTTCAAAGACAAGACAGAAGGAAATCTTTATATTTGCTATACTGCATATGGTCATCCTCCCAAGAGATGCCCAGACCTCTGCCCCAGGTTGGCATAATTGACCAATACAAGCCCTAGATGCTTTATGTGTCTCAGTTGCTATCAGCTCCAGCTGACCTCGAAACCATCCAGTTGCTAACAGGGTTGGGCGGGGGGCCACAGGCTTTTGATTCTTAGCCCATGCTCTGGGAGACACTGCTGTGTTCTCTCCCTGGTGTCTGAAGCTCATGCCACTTACCAGGAAGGCTGACTCGTTGCCTTCTTTGTGGGCTCCCAAGTTCCAGCGTGGCTGATTCTTGGGAGACACTGACTTGTTCTGTCCCTGGTGTGCCTGTGGCTTGCTCGAGCCACTTACCAGGAAGGACTGAAAAACATTTTTTTAACTAAAATGCATCTGATGGAAAAGCAGTTTAAAGGCCGGTGATAAAATATGAATTTACCGTGGTGCTAATGAAATGGACCGTCCGCCACTTCTTCGGCTGAGCGTCCCTGTTCCTTGTCCTTTAGCACCGGTGCGGCTCTGAATCCCTCGTCTGAAATGCTTGGGACTAGAAGTGCTTCTGATTCTGGATTTGGGAACATTTCCATTCACATCCGGAGGTGTCTTGGAGATGGGACCCACGTCTTAGCTCAGCATTCATTCATTTTCATATAGAATTCTTCATCTCTCACGTACGCCTCAGGCCCAGAACCTGGAGGTGACTTCTGTGTCTTCCACGTGACAGTTGCTCACGTCCGTCCAGCCCGTTTAACCTAGGGTCAAAGGTTCCACACACAGTGAGTGCTCACAGGGCTCCAGATCCTGGATTTCTTCAGATTGACGCCTTGGGGGCATTCGGCCTGCACATGTATTTTCATTTGGTCTGTTTTTTACTGAACAGTGTGTTGAGATAGATTTGCCTGTGACCCAGTTTAGTATTTTATTTTAGTGATTTGTCTTGATTGATTCATGTAGGTGTTGTGCTCTAGTCTGTCTTATAGCTACCTGGTCACTACGGACTTATCTATTCATTGCTGAAGGCACCTGGGTGCACTCTGGCATGGTGGGCAGGGCCGCTGGGAGCACCCTCTGGATGGCTATGGGTGCATGGGTTTCTAGGGTAAATCTGGCGATGCATGGGAAGCCTTAGTGATGTACAAGTTCCACTTGAAAATTCCAGTGTTTTCCAGGGGACCTGAGCAGGTTTTATTTCCCATTCTTTCCCCAGCTTCTCCATCCATTACTGACCAAAGTGAATGTTTTTACTACTGTGGTGGGGTTCTAGCAGGGTGTTAATTTGCATTTATTGTAAACATTTTTAGGAGTCTTTTCATTATAAGGCCCTGGTACTTCCTCTTCTTTGGCCTGAGCATCTTACTCTTCTGACCACTTTTCTTTTGGGTTGTCTCATTTCTTTTCTTTTTCTTTTCTTTTTTTTTTGGTACCGGGGGGTTGGACTCACAACCTCACGTTTGCCAAGCAGGCACTTATGCTGCTGAGCTAAACTCCCAGCTCGGGTTTACTCATTTCTTTAGGACTTCCTTTTGGGTATTGATTTGTAGCAACTTTCTGAAGGCTCATTCTGTGTAAGTTATGATATGTTCTAAGTATATTCTCACTTGAGTGTTTGTCTTTTTATTATCTGCAGAGTATTTTTTGACAAACAGAAGTTCTGCTATTTTATTATTATTATTTTTTTGGTACCGAGGATAGAACCATAGCCTTGCACTTGCCAGGCAGGTGCTTATGCCACTGAGCCAAATCCCTGGCCCTCTGGTATTTTAAGCCTTTTTATTTTAAAATAACACCAGACTTAAGAAAAAGTTATAAAAACAGTACAAATAATTTCTCTTACTCTGAATTTCTAAATGTTAATATTCTACTACCTTTGTCCTATCGCTCCGTTTATCCTTTTTATGTTTTTCTTGATGTTGTAAACGATGTCTTTAAAACATCCTCTAATGTGTTGCTGGTGTTTACAGAGGCAACTGACTCTTGTATTTTCTGAAGACAATTTCCAGAAGCTCTTAAGCCCTAAAATTCCTATAGATTGCATGACGTTTCCTACGGGAGCAGTAAAGTCCCCCTGTGAGGCAGGATGGATTGTTTTGTTTGCGTTTGTTTTTTACTGAGCTGCTCCGATGCCCGAGCACCAAAGGGACGGTGCTTACCCTCTGCTCGTGTGTTCAGTGCCTCTCCAGGAACGATGTGTGCAGAGTCTGTTTCCTTGGAGCCTGTCCGCTGCTGGCTGCGCTTGCCTGTGGGTATTTAATGCATCGACTACTTCCAGATTTGTAGAAAAACAAGCAGACAGTGAGAGATCTCTGTCCCCAGGCCTCCCTCCCCCTGGTGTTCCTTCGCTAACCCCTTGCTCAGCCTAGTGAGCCTGTCAGCGCTGACAGGCCGGGACTGATGCCAACGCCTCATGAGTACCCGAGGCCGTGCACCCCTCATGTCTCTCACTTCTGTGCAGTAACGTGGATCCAATGAATGATACAGAGGCACCGTTTGGCCTAGAAGGCCCCGGGCCCCCATGTCCCTGCCTCTGAGCCCTGACAACTCCTGCAGGGTTGCGGTGGGTTTGCCTTTTCCAGGACGCAGACCTGGAATCCCACAGCGGGCAGCGCTTTCAAAGCGGCTTCTTCCCCTCGAAGTGCACATCAAACACCCTTCAGGGTCTTCCCAGCAGCTTGACAGTTGCTTCTTTTATCACTGAGTAATATTCCAGGTACCAAATACATTTGCTCCCCTTTCTCCTGCTGAAGGGTGTCCAGGCTGCTTGGGCTCTGGGATGCTTGCTGTGCACCTTCACATGCAGGTTCCGAGGGGCGCGAGTCTGCACCCCTCTGAGGCAAGCACTGAGGAGCACGACCATGGGACCATGGCGAGACCGTTGGGCTTCACGCCAGAGAAACCATAGGACCCTTCCAAAGAGCCCCTGGGTTTCCTACCGTGTTTGCTTGGGTTGCGGCAGCCACGAACAGGGTTTCCTTTCAGTAGCATTTGGGAGTTGGAGGTTGGCTGTTCCCGTATGTGTTTGGTGGTGTCTAATCGCTGCCTTAATTTGCAGTGCTCTAATGACTTAGGGTGCTGCACCTTTTCTCCTATGTGCTGCTTGTTACGTGTGCATCGCTGGTGATGTGTGTTCAGGATTTTGCCCATGTTTACAGTGGGTTGTTTATTTCCTTATTATTGAATCTCAACAGTTCTTTATATAATCTGGATAGAAATTCTTTTAGCAGATTTATGTTTTACAAATATTTTGTCCCAGTCTATGACCTGTCTTTTCGTTCTCTTAACAGATCCTATTTTTATATACATAATAATGATGATTTTTGTCTTTCCCATAATTCTGTAGCCTTGCTTGAACCTGCCAGAGCATCTATTTGCCTTAGGCGAATTGGGCCTTATTCACTGTGATTGTGCAGGCAGGGGTAGATTCCCAGGGTTTATTCTCCCTCCACTGTGTGGTTTATGAAGTGCACGTCCTGCTGTGTACCTGGCTTTGGAGCAACGAGGTGGGTTCCAGGCTGGCACAGGTCTGCCTGGCTGTGTACAGTGTGAGCTCTGGTCCTGCTCCTCCTGCAGGTGGGGCAGTGCTCAGCCCAGACAGATCTGGTATCTGACTTCTCCTCTCCTTCCTCCCCCCTCCTCTCCTTCCTTCTTTCCCTCCTCATCCTCTTCCTCTGCCCCCTCCTCTCCCTCCTCATTCCCTGTTTGCACTCAGCAAGTACTCAGTGCATTCTAGGAGATGGAAGGAAGGGAGACTCCCATCCCCACTGTGATCAGGAAGGCTTCAGTGTGCAGAGAGCAGTTCCTGTTGCTTATTTCTCTGCTCTGAATTGAGACTACAGGCCCAGGCCCTCCCTCTCGGAGAGAAGGACTCCAGATCTTCCTGTGCCCTCACCACGTACCGGACATAGCAGTGGACACTTTATAGCACTGACCTTCCCAGTGGACATCTATAGTAGACACTGTCACTCCTATGCAGTAGGAGGGAATGGAGGCTTGGGAGGACACATTGTGCTAAGCAGTTTCCATTTAGATGTTCCCAACATCCCATCTCCTTTTTTCCCACCCAAGTGTCATCTACCAAGGTATTGGACAGTTCTTGTGGTTTGGGTCTGGAATGTGCCCCAGCGGCCTCGAGGCTCATATGTGAAGTTTTGGGAGAGGACTGGACCATGAGGGCTGCTCTAGTTCACTTGCTGTGAGGAGGGGAGCCCTGGTCAGAAGAGATGGGTTACTGGGGGTGTGGCCTGCAAGTGTGCATTTTCCTCCTCAGCTTCTCCCTGCTCTCTGTGCTTTCTCTCCACCACACCACAAGCAGCTTTCCTTGGCCCAAGCCCTTCCACTGTCTCTCTGTTTCAGTCCATTGGACATAGACTGAAACTTCAGAATCATGAGTTAAAATAAACCTCTTCTTTAAGTTTTGGGTGCCGGTATTGTGTCCCACTAAGAAAGTGACTAAAGCAGAGTTGGTACCAGGAGTGGGGTTAGATATAATTGATCATATTTATATACTTGACAAGATTTAATGTTTGCACTGCTGGGTTTCAGTATTGATTTGGTCACATTTAGAATTGGTTTATGGGAGGAGTTTGGAAAGGTTTGGAGAAGCCCAAGAACACTACAAGCCAAGCTCGATGGGAGATTCTCATTGGAGATCAGAATGCTGATAAAAATGCTGATAGTAAGGGCCAGGCTCATGAGGTTTCATTTGGGATGAGGACAGTCAATAGTTGGACTCAACCATGTGTGTTATGTCCTGGCTCAAAAATTGTGTTATGTTGTTCATGTCCTGAGACTTTGCAGGAGACTGAGATGAAGTGTAACTGTTATGGTGGATATTGTTTGTCAACTTTAGAAATTTGACTAAGAGATTCAGTGGGGAGCCAGGGTCCTTACTTTGTGAAATACTCAACCTGTGCAAAAGGAAGCCAAGGAGATTTTATGAGTGCTACACCACCGTGGAGGAGGGGGGACCTGCACAGAATATAAGGGAGGAAAAGAGACTTGTTCCCTCTGCCTTTCACGCTGGCTGCTTTGCAGAAGTGTTGCCCCTGTGTCATGCCACCCTTCCTTGGAGCCAGCTGATTGTGGCCTGAATCCTCCACGAACTGTGAGCTAAATAAACCTCTTCTTCCATAATTTTAGGTGTCATGTATTTTGTTCCAGCAATGAGCGAAAAATAACCAAGACAATAGCAAACTGATTAAACTGGTGGAGGAAGTTCCAAGCCAGCCCAGTGTTAAGACTGTGGCGTGGGTACTGTTGGCAGCTTTTAGCCAGCATTATACTGAAAATCTTGAGCAAAAAGCCCTTTTGAAAAGTTTTCCAAGGAAAGGAAGGGCCTGTAAAGTTGGAGCCTGTAAAATTGTGACTGAGGAAATCTTGGTTGCTGACAAGATTAGTATTAAAAAGAAGTCAATCACTTTACCTTAGGAAATAGGAAAGATCCTGTGAGGAAATCACAGGACTCTGCAAGACCCCACTCTTCACAGGCTCAAGGATCCAGAAGTTTAAGACCCTTTGCAAGGGCACCCCTAGGAGGACCAGCTAGGAGTTAGTTTGCTGGGATTATTGCACAGTGTTCAGCCATTGAGGGACTGAGATTGCTGCAGCCATAATTTAGGAGGCATGGGTACTGTCTGAGATTGGGCAGGACTCTGGCATTGTCCACGTGGTCTTGCTTTCTCAGGCACACATTATGGGGTCAGAGAGGCTTCTACTCAGATTTTAGGAGAAGGCCCAGAAGGCCAGGCAATGTGTCCCTCTGAGGAGTGTGCAAAGCTATAGAATGATATTGAAAGTGCAGTGGAGACCCCAGGAATTTGAAGGACTAAGAATGTGGAATACCATTCCAGGAAAGCCATGGACAGTGAAAAGGGTCACCTCAAGAGAGAGTCCATGAGAGCTGCAATCAGCAGTGCACAGAGAGTGGTTACCCAAGCCATTTGAGGTTCACATCTTTGCCTCAGGTGCTGGACTTGGAGCTACAGGGTTTGATGCTCACCCTGCTGGGTTTTGGTCTTGCTTTGATCACTTTCATTTCAAGCCTCTTGTTTCTCTCTTTGGGAAAGGAAATGCTTACCCCTAAACTGTATGTTGCATGTTTAACTTTCTTTTTGATTTGTACAGGGGCTCATGGCTAAAAGTTTGTTTGGAGCCTCAAAAGAGACTCTGAACCTGGAATTCAGAAATTCCAGAACTATTAATGTTTAGACAAGGCTTGGAGATGGACTAAACACTGTACATAGTGATGGACATGAATGCTTTGGGAGCCAGGCTTGAGTTGTGATCATGTGCTCATGGGCAGGACATTCGGAAGGTAGATTAATCATGGTGGTGCTACAGCTGACTTGCTGTTGGAAGGTGTAGTCTGGTAGGAGAGAGGTCACTGGGTATGGTCTGGAAGGGTTCATCACCCTCCTTCTCTCTGCTTCCTGTCCACCATGTTGCAGGCAGCTGTCCTCTGCCCTGTCCCTCCCACCATGACAATTCAGTATTTAAGCCTCTGGAACATTGATGGAAACTTCTGAAACTGAGTCTCCAAATAAACCTGCCCTCCTTAAAGTTTTAGGTGTTGGGTACTGTGTGCCAGGGACAAAAATGTGGCTAAGACAGCAGTCACACTGGGGGCACTCAGAAAAGCTTTGGTTTTATCACGCAGAATGAGAAGAGAGAAGTCGTCCAACTCTCTAACCAGAGACCCATTTTGAGTTCAGCTGATGCTTCAGAGCATGCATGCAGCACAGTTCTGAAGGTCCCTGATGCTCTGGGGCTGAGGGGGAGCCATCATATTCTCCTCCTGTTTCTTCTCCACTGGCTGAGCCCACTGCAATAGAGCAAGATATTCCAACTCAGCTTCCCAGCCTGTCCTATTTGGAGCAGCCAGGGGACCCTGCTGTGGCTGGTGAGATGTGAGTGGAGGCTCCTTTTGGCCATCTGGAGCTATTTCTGTGACGATGAGAATATATATATATATATTCTAAGGGCTGCAGAGTGTGTAGATGGGTCAAGCCCAGGTTCTTTGTGGCATCATTAGAGACAGGATGGTTTGTTCATGGCATTGTCTGTTGAGTATTTAAGCTGAGTGTTTGGGGAGGCAGTCTCTGAAACCCTTGAATCTGCAGAGGAGAAAATATGAGCAAAGGTAAGTATTGGGTCACAGCGCCGTGGGCAGGCAAGGATGGGGAGAGGGCTGCAAGTCCAAGGTCAAAATCAGAGGGACATGGCAAGGACATGGTGCTGGGAATGTCAACTAAGAACAGATTTGGACTTGGAGATGAGCAGCTTTATTGAGGAGACTATTGCATTGTGGGAAGGCATGTCATTGTATTGTCATGGAAATGTTTTGATTGTGAGACCCAGATCTGGCGCAATGGTTAGGTTTAAATAAAAGGAAATTTTTTTTATAAGAAAGAGAAGGCTAGAACAAACCCATTCCCATGGGTGACAGGGATGAGTGGGCCATATCATGGGACAGAGGATAAGGGAATGTTTCTCCCTGAGGCCTCCCATTTTTAGGAATGTTCTTTAGGAGACTTTCCTTGTTTCAGGGCCCAGGGACCTGGACATAGCAGAGAAGCCTGACTCACATTTGGTCAAATCAAGCTGGCAGCACCTTGTCTGGAGTGTTCACTGGGGAAGAATGGTTCCGCTAATCACTGCAGACAAAGCCTGAGAATGTGGGCGGGGTGTGCCCAGTCTTGTCCCAGGTTGACAGGGCTGGTCTGTGAGTTGTCCAGGGCAGGGTGGTTCTTTTTAGAGCTATTTCCTTGAACACAGAAGGGTGGATAAGTGGGGACTTCTTTCTGTCTCTCTTTTCCAGGATCACAAAGAGCTCAGCTAACATTCAACATCAACAAAGAAGAAGCCAAGAAAGGGGGATTAGACCTAAGACAGAGGACAGTGGTCACTGACTCCATCTAATGCATCCTGGAGACCAGGCATGTGTTAGCAGACATGGGGACACAGAGAGATGACTTGGATGTGATTGAGCAAAGAGCACAGCAGAGAAAAGGCGTACCCAAATACCTCCACAAGGACTCCTGACACCTGTGATCTGCCCTCACATGCCTGGGCACACACAGATTCTGTTTTCTTTGGGAACCATCTGAGCTTTGTGAACTCCCTGCCCTGTAGCCAACCCGCAGGCTCTGGGTATATTTGCAAAACCGAAGACCACTAAGCAGGAAAGGCTTCCTAGGACTCAAGTCTTGGGTCTCAAGGTTCGTGAAGGCATTAGGCCACACAGAATCCTGAATTTGCAGTCTTCCTCTCAAGAACATCTGGAAACTGTCACCTGAGTTCTTCTAGTTTGACATAAATGATACACAGAGTCTCAGTATACATGCAAGAAATTGGGTACCTGGAGAGGTGCCAGCTCTCTACCAGGTCACATGTCAATCATGATCAAAACTCAAAAATCTGTACTTCCTCTTGTCTGGTTTCTGCTTCACAGGTCCATTTCCAGTCTCTGACTCATGGCTTTTCTGAAGATGGGTGGATGCAGAGCTGGGCAGAGTCGATCTTGAAACACAGTGGCCACTCCCCGGGAGAGAGGAGGGCGATAAACACAATTATACTAACACCTCCGCTCAGCCCACACAGCTGCAGTAAAAGTACCAAGTCCCCTGCTTGAACGTGATCACCTGAAGATATTGTCACTGGTGGTCCTGACTTGAAGACAATACCACATGTCCAAGAACATGGGCCTCCATGTTCTGAGGGTCCAAGAACTCTCAGAATACCCCATTCACAATAAATTTTTCAACGTTATCACCAGAGTCTTCATAAATAGTTCAGATTTCAGCATCTGACCTGTAAGGGGTCACAGGTACATTGTGAGTTTCCTCCTGACACTGGACTCTCCCTGGACTGTGAAGCTGCCTTTATATCCCATACCACCCTTCTTTCTCTTCCTCACACTGTTCTCTTCCTCTAACTCTGGCATCTCACACAGGATAGCAGAGACTGCTAGCTATTTGTCAGTATGTATTCCCTTCTTCTGGAGAACCTTCACATTTTTGTGAAGGATGTAGATGCTCAGATTTCTAAAAACCTGCATTGCCCAGCCTCCCTTGCAGCTAAGGGCTGAGTGACTTCTAAAAACGGTACACAAATGGAAACAATGTATGCAACTTCTCCCAGTGCAGCTAAGGAGAAGCAGACCCTGCCCTTCCTGTACTTCCTCCTCTTCTATTCAGTACATGGAAGTAAAAGCAGGGATTGGAGCAGCCACTCTGGGATGTGAGGCAGAGGTGTATCATTCCATGATTTGAGCAGAGGAATAGAACAGAAGGGACCTGGGTTGGCAATATTATTGATAAATGGCTTAGACTCCCTTCCTAAATTTTAGATGAAAGAAATTCATTTTAGTTTAATATATTGAAATTTTAATGTAATATGAATTCAACATGGCTTTAGCCTCTCATTACAGCAGCTCACCTCAGATGTAGCTTGGCAGGTGTGGGTCCCTGGAAACCAGGCTCTTCATAGCCAGCTATAGTCTCACGTAGGATGGAGACTCAAGAGCAACACAGACTCATCCATCCGTGACTGCTGAATCTTAATTAGCTAAGACACTGGGAAACTGTGGTCACTGCTGGCCGGTTCCAGCCACGACAAATGAGGATGCAGAGGTTTCCATGGAATGGAAATGTCCAAGTCAGACAGACCTGGCCTGGTGGCCTCGGGAAATTCTCAGAGCTTCTATCGGGTTCTTCTATGGCGTGGATGCCCTGATGCGCGCCTTACCAAGTGGAAAATCCAGGAAAGAGCAGCACAGGAAGCACGGGAGCCGAGAGACCTGGGCTTGAGTTCTGTCTGCCCCTAGTTTGCTGGGCTGCCCTGGTCCACACACACCAGGCCACAGTGACAGGACGCGAGAACCCGATGTTGATGCACCTGAGTGAGGCAGTGACAGGACAGCAGCTGTGGACCGTGGCAGCAGCATTTGCTCCCCAGAAATCAGCGAGCCAGGAACCGGGCACCCATCCACCCCTGTGGAGTGCGTGGAGTGCGCGGAGTGCGCGGAGTGCGCGGAGTGCGCGGAGTGCGCGGAGTGCGCGGTGAAGAGAGAGAAAGGAAATCACTGCCTCTCCCCAGGAGGGCTGGAGCAAGGACAGGGAGCCTCTATCCTGGGTCCAGGCCTGGGAGGTGGAGGAATTAGAAGTTACCTGGCTCCCAGGTCCCTAACGCCCACTGCAGCCTGAGCTGTCCAAATGGGTCCCTGGGGGTGTAGAGGGTTAATAGCGCTCCCTGGATGACTGACTTTCCGGGGCTGTTGTGCTGCCTCCGTGGTGCAGTTCTGTAATTTAATTAAAGCACGAGGCTGAGGTAATGGGCTCCAGGTGCCTGCAGCGCCAGCCCAGGTAGAAGTTGGGCCCCTGGGACCCCTGGAGGAGAGGCCTGGGAGGGCACTGGGGGACCAGGCACAGGCGTCAAATTACTCCTAGGATCCCCAAAGAGGTGGCTACCCGAGGCCCTGACTCGCCCACCCGGCCTTGGGGACCCAGACTTGGTGCGGGCTTGGTGTTGTGGACCCAGGGGCCACCCACTTGGCCGCCCGCCTGCGGTTCAGTGTCTTCCCCTAAATGAGTCCCAGGAAAGGCACTCCTTCCCTGTCCCGGGAGGAGCTGGTGTGAGCCGGCGAACCCTGGTTCTCATGATGGCTCTGTAGGCTCTGGGGCAGCTCTGGGGTCAGCAGCCTGCTGGCCGGGGTGACACTTCCGGTGGTGCGTCCTGCGGCCTAGGGCACCTCATCCACCTCGTCAGCCCTGCTCCGTGGGCCGAGCCCAGGGCTCTTGTGTCCCCATGGTGTCCGATGGCCATGAGTCCCTTAATGCTTTCTCAGCTTTTAATGGTTTTGATTTATCGGTCCATGCTGGCTGCACACAGGGACCGTGTTCCTAGTGGGCAGTCGGTGTGTGTGCATCATGGTTCTTCCTGTGTCTCCCCCTCCTCCCTCCCTGCCCTTCCTCCTTCTCTGGGCCTCTTCCCAGTTGCAAAAGACCCATCTCCTTTTTCCAACCTCTGCTTTTTGTTTTGCTTCTTATTTACACTTTGGGTTTCTCCTAGAGGAGACACTAAGTGGTATTTAAATGTGTGTGTCTGACTTTGTCACTTAACAATATGGTCCCAAGGTACGCCCTAAAGATGACTTCAATTTACTCTTCATGGTAGAGCAGTGCTCCACATATGTAAATGCCACATTTTCTTCACCCAGTCTCCTGTCGCTCTCAGTCTTTGGGTCACTGTGCTGTGACCCTGGAGCAAGCTATGTTCGGCAATAACTTGCAGCCTGCTGTCCCTCTCTGAATGGAGTGCTTCTGCCCCAGAGAGTCTTCTTCCTCTGGTGCTCAATGTTGGGCGGGCCAGGGGCAGTGGTCCAGCTGCTTGGGAAAGGGTGCTGCTCCAACTGGACCTTGGTGCCCATGCCTCAGGCTCTTTAGGCTGCTCAGCTGCCAGGGTGGAGCCTCTGGAGTACAGGGCAGTCTGTCTACGGCCAGCTCCCTCGGGTCAGGGTGTCCTCTCTGGAGGGATTGGTGAGAGCCAACAGATCTCCTAGCAGGGAAAACAAGGTGACTCCAAGCTTCTCTATGTGTCCCCCAGACTAAATCTGCAAGGGCATAGCAGGCAGGAGAGGAAACCTCAAGACCATGTGGCACTCCTGCCTCATCTTAGCTCCACAGACACCTGTTGCTCTCTGTTCTTTGTATGGATGTGAGAAAGAAGGCGCACTGGAGGATGAAACTTATGCTAGAGTGTTAATGACTGCCAGCACCATCACACTCGGGGGGAGGAGGTCCCAAGTTAGTGCAATAACTCTGAGTGTTTGGACAAGTTTGCCCAGGGCATTTTATCCAGAGAAGTGGAGGTGGAGCCTTCATGGGGTGCTTTGCTTATGCCTAAGGCTGGCTCTGTTTCAGGACAGAGAAGACAGATTCCCAAGGTGACCAGACAGGGTCAAAGGGCTCTGGAGTCCACACAGGGGCTGCAAAGCACAGCTCTGATGCTGGAGAGGGACAGGGCCTTGGACACCCCAGGGCAGCCTCCCCTTCCCTTCCCCTTTGTTCTTTCCCAGACCACTGGGGACATCAGCAGTCTCAGCATCCCTGGACGCCATCTGGCCCTGCTCCGGAGGGCCAGCCCCAGGGCACAGGGCACTGGGCACAGTGGGGCGGCAGCCCCCAAATCTCCCCAGAGCGGGCATTGCCGCCCTTGTGCACCAGACTGATGTCCCTTACGGGCCGCTGGCACCTGGCTGTCTTTTCTCCTCCATCAGAGAGCAGAGGCCAGGTGAAGGTGGCCAGTGTGACTGTCCCTGAGGCCACCATCCTTCCTGGACACCCTGACCTCTCACCTAGCCTGAGGGGAGTGAGAGCTGGCCTGGCCAGTCTCCAGCGCAGTCACCTGACTGCCTCCTCCCAGCCCCCAGAGGAGGTGATACAGGGACTTCTGGACAGGCCCCAGCAGAGGTAGGAGGCGACACAGCGCCACCTCCTGGTCACCAGCTGCCACAGGTCATCCTGTGCAGGAGGCTGCAGGGCCTACTGGTGAGGGGGGATCACAGAGACTATTTGCTAGGGTCTGAACCCCAGCTTAGTCAGGGGAGCTGTGCAGCCCCAGGCAGGTGACACAACCTCTCTGGTCATCTTTCTTCCCCAGTGGAATAAGGTCATGAGCTCAGGAGCCCTGCAGGATCAGAGTGGATCAGAGGGTCCTGAACAGGCTCCCAGCAAGTATCTCTCCCGCTGCAGCAGGACCGGGGCTGCTTTGCCCTGGAGAGCAAGGACACTAGACCAAACCTCAAAAGGCCCTTTTGGTCCTGGGCCAGCTCGGAGTCTGAATCGGGAAGTCAGGAGGGCGTGTGTGTCTCTGGAATGAGGGTTGTCTGGAACACACCGAGGGGCAGGTCCATCCCTGCATGGTTCCAGTTCTCTTGATGTTGTGCTCACCTCTGCCTATGCGTCGTCTGGAGCACTGGAGTGGGAGCCGAGCTGTTGGACACGTGTCAGGCAGCTTGTTCTGCTGGCAGGTGCTGGAGCATCAGCAGGCTGACAGTCACTCATTGGTCCCCAGGGAACCTTCCAGAGAAGGAAGGGGAGGACCAGGGCCACCAAGGTCAGTGTGAGCCTCTGGCCACTGAATCCTTGCTTGGTGACAGGTGACCTGGTCCCAAACATGTGGCTCAGATGGGTTGGTATCTGAGGTGGCAGATACCTGTCTGCACACCGGACCCTCTAGCGTGGTCACTGCCAGGCTGTAGCTGTCAGTATGTTCTACAGTGTGGCTTTGGCACCTCGAGGTGGCTGTGCATCAGCCAGGTCTTGGGCCATGAGGCAGGAGAGGCCAGCAGGGAGCCCAAGGTCCCCAGACTTGGCCCCTGGCTCCCCTGAGGAAGCGGCAGCAGAGAGATCTCAGATCAGGCAAGGGTGCACTGAGACACCCGGGGCTTGGGCCTCTGGATGTCTTACAAGCGAGTTCTTCAAGAAAACAGCCCCGAGGGACGAGGAGGAGCCCTGCGCCACCAGGCCTGGTAAGCCCTCGGCCCGAGATCCCAGGCATTGGTCCTGGGCTGAGTGCTGATGCTGCTGGTATCTGCAGCAACCCACAGAGTGCTCATGTGTCCAGTGAAGGCTCGAATATGTAACACAAGGTCCCCGCAAACTGTGTCTGTCACAGGTTCTCAGTCCCCTCCCACTGTGGTCCTCGGGCTCCTCATCTGGCAAAGGCCTGAACAACGCTGGTGCGGGGACCCAGAGACTAGTGGGGTTGGGTTTGCCTTCTGGGGCTTGGCACACAAGCAGCAGCAGACAAAAGTTTAAGAAAAATATCTTAGAGAAGGACCCGCCTTGAGAAATGCGCGGCAACTGAAGTCAGTACTTTCCACTTCTGGTTTTGTAAGTTTGTAAGACTTCCCCAGGGTGGTGGCAGAGGGCACCTGAGTCCAAGCCCACAGGAGGCCCTGGTGTCTGCAGCTTAAGATGAAGAACTACGCTCAGCTGTTTGATCTTTGACAAAAGGGCCAAAGGCACAGACAGGCTGGAGAGAGACGGCTCTGACGCATGGCTGTCCGCGTGCAGAAGGCTGAGTCTCGGCTCACACCGCGCACTGAACTAAATCAAAGCCGACTGAAGAACTACATGAAGAAACACTTAACTGCAGGAAGACAAGAGAGGGGAGACTCTGGATGTCTTGAGCATAGGCATGGACTTTCTAAACAGAACCTGGTTGCACAGGAAACAGTCTTGAGAATTAACAAACGGGATCATAGTAATTTAAACAGCATCCACATGGCAAAAGAAACACCCAGCAGAGTCAAAAAGAAAATCTACATGATGGGGAAAATGCGCTGCCTGTTCCCCAGATGGAGGACATCTAATATCTAGAACAGACAAAGAACCCCCAAAATTAGACACTTCATGAAGAAGTACAAATGGGGCTCACTTTAGCAGCACATGTACTAAAATTGGGAGGACACAGAGATTAGCATGGCCCCTGCACAAGGGTGATAGACAAAGGGTTCCATATTTAGAAGAAGGAGAAGGAGGAGGAAGAGAAGGAGGAGAAGAAGAGGAAGAGGAAGAAGAATGATCAATGGCCACAAAATACACTCAAAGTATCCAACATTGCTGACGATTAGAGAAAAGCAAATAAGCAAATTCAAACCACCCTGAGACTCCATCTTGCCCTGGAAGGATGGTCACCATCAAGAAATCAAATCATAACAAATGCTGGTGAGGCTGAGGGAGGAAGGGAATGCTCCTACATTTCTGGTGCAATGTAAAGCAGCACCGCCACTGTGGAAGTGAGTGTTCCTCAAAAGCTAAAACTCGGAGCCCCATCTGACCAGCTACTCTCCCTCTAGGTACCTTCCTAAAGGAGTTAAAGACATCGTATTACAGACACAAGCACCGCCGTGTCTACAGCGGCACAGTTTGGAATAGTCAGGTCTTGGAAGCTCTCTGTGTGTCCATCAACAGATGAATAAGATAAAAAAGTGATGTACATAAAATTTTTCTCATTGCTGACACAAAGTGTGTAGCACCTCACGTTAAAGGAAATTTTATTTAGTTCACGGTTTGCGGAGGTTTTGTCCACAGTTAGCTGGTTCCAAGGGTTAGGGTGCTATCACAGAGGGCAGAAGACAGCAAAGAAATGAAGAAGCAAAGGAACAGCAGCAAGTGACAAGCAGGCCAGGAGGCCACTCTGTGTCCCTGACTGCCTGGCCAGGCTGCCCTCAGGGTGGGCAGCTCTCACACCCAGGGAGAGCCTCCCCCTACCCAGCAATCAGCGGGCTCCCTCAGTAACACACGCCCTCCATCCAGCCACCTAGGAGTGCTCGTGGCTTGGAGGACATCTAGGTACAGTGTGTACATATTGCTTTGCCATAAAGAAAGATGTGTTTGAGTCATTTGTGGGAAAATGGACACACCCTAAAACCAGATCGCATGTAAGCTTAGATATCACATGGCTGCTCTTAGATGAAAAACCCAAGGTGTCACGGTTTAGGTCAGTGGCCCCCAAGCCTCATAAATTATGGACTCAGCCAAATCTAGCGTTTTATGATCGGTTTGTTATCTAGCAGTTGGATTGGCAGTGTGAGCGCTACAGCCGCCCAGCGGTGGAGCCAGCATACAACGTATCTGCAGGAAGCAGGGGTCTCTCTCTCCTGCCAGTTATGGCCTTGCTGTTTGCGGTGGCCATGAGTGGCTGCCCTGCCACGCCACACTGCCTTGGAGCCAACTGAGTGCAAACTAAAACCTCCAAAAACTGTAAAAAATAGGCCTTCCTTCTCTATCCTTAGGCATCAGATATTTTGTCTCAGCAACAAATAAAAAGTAACTAAGACGCAAGGCATAGGTAAAGAGTAGAATAAAGAGGCTGAGGATTTGGCTCAGCGGCACAAGTGCTTGCCTGGCAAGCACAATGTCGTGAGCTCAATCCCAGGTGCAAAAAACAAAACTAAAACAACCACAAACAAACAAACAAACACCTTTGAGGATTATTGCAAGTTCAATACCAGCCTAGGCTACAAAGTCAGCTGAGGCCAGCCTGAACTGCACAGTGAGACCCTGCCTCAAAAAGCAAAAAGCAAAGAACCAAAAAAAAAAAAAAAAAAAAAAAAATCAAAATAATAGGTGGTGGAGAGATAGATCCCTCTCAGCAAGGAAGGAGATTAAGAGATAGAGGGAGAGGGGAGTCGGGATGTATTACGTCTTTACCAATGAACGTGAACATTATGTGCTGTAAACATGTACAAAAGAGGATCAAGTAGCGGGGGGAAGGAGAGGGCAGAAAGATAGGAAAGGGTTAAGATAGACCCCATTCATGTGCCAGCTTCCCTCAGGGACTACGAGCATTATGTACACACACATGCACTAAAACTCAAATAATAAAAAAGAACCAATAAAAGACGTGTGCACTAACCTGGGGGTAGCAGTGTACCCCAGTCACCCAGCATCTGGGCCGCCAAGGCGGGAGGGTGGCAAGTTTGAGGCCAGCCTGGGCGGCTTAGTGGGAGACCCTGCCTCAAAGTAAAAGGTAACATGGAAGGGCTGGAGCTACAGCGTGGTGCGAGGGCTTTGGACGCTGGTTTCTGCAGCTCCCTGTGATTTTTTCAGAGTGGTTGGAGAGAAAATGAGTGGCCCCAGGGGGTCCAATTAAGCGTTTAGGAAATAGTAGTTACAAAATGCAGTTTCTCCCTAAAAACAAAAGCCTCTACATTTTACAATTAGAGTAAAACACACTGAGTGTACACTTACCAGCTCAGCCACTGTAAGTGTACCCTTTATTTTTTTTCACTATAGGTGCGTATTATGTTATAAAATGTTGGTTTCCATGCATGTTCACTCTGATGCCAGCCATCCTCTTACCTGCCCTTCCCTCCTGCTCCCTGCATTCCTGCCCTCCTGTCTGATGACTTCTTTCTTGTCATCTTTAGGTTCTGCGTGTCAGAATTCATACCTAGATGTCCCCACAAAGCCTCAGGCTTTGGACAGTGACTGATCTGGGGTCCAGAGCCAACTCACTGAGAGGAGGCAGGGTCTGGGGGAGGAGCTGACCAGTGGGCGTGGCCTGGCACGTGTCCGGCCCTCCCTGGCTCTTCCTTCCTTCCTCCGCCTGCTCCTGCCTGCAGTGCTGTGAGCCGCCCTTCCCCAGGAGGCTCTTCCACCAGGCCTTCCTGCCTCGGAGCTGGCTGCTATGGGCCAGAACTATGAACCACAGTGAACTTCTCCTTAACTTGGCCATTGGGTATTTTATCCCAGAAATGAGGAACATGTCAAAGACAGCACATGTGGAAGAACACGTGACATTTGTCTTTCTGAGTCTGGCTAACTTCTCACAACACGCTGGTCTCTAGATCTGTCGTTCTGTGTCAAGGATTCTCACACAACAGTGCGAACAATCCCAGGACTTCTTCCTCAGAGAAAGGAGCTCTGCACCCATTAGACAGTGACGTGCCATGCCTACCCTCCCAGACCTGGCACTGCACCCTCTCTCCTGTTTCTCCAACTGCTACAGGTACTTCTGCCATGTTGGGTACATTTTTGTGACCTCTTGTTTTACTAACAGTCTGCATCTTGCAGGTGGCCTGCCTGGTTGAGTGTGTACCACAGAAATGGATCTTTACCATCAGGATTGACTTTATATTTTGCTAGTATAAGTTTCATATGGATTGATTTTAAAAGCAATGCATGCTCCCTGAAACCCGATTCTAGAAATCCTGAGGACTTGTACCTCAGGACTGTGCAGCCCCAGGCTGTGTCCAGGGTGCTGGGGGCCAGAGCAGAAAGGTGCCCCACAGCACCCCCACCCCACCCAAGGAGATTACAGACTGTAGCAAAGGCGGGTGATGGTGGCAGTGGAACTTGGAAAGCAGCACACGGAAAGTCAGCTCCCCTCCTCGGCAGGGAAGAACTGGGACGGAGCAGCCTTGGACTGGAACAGCAGGAGCAGAGGACCAGACCTCGGCACAGCTTCCCACCGCGCTCCACAACAAACGACCCAAGAAGACAGAGGCTGCCTCGGAGAGGAGCACCGAAGGCTGAGCCAGGACCAGGAGGAGCCGAAGGTGCATGGAGAGGGAACAGCCCCGTCTCTGCCTGAAGACCGCACAGTGATGGGACAGAGATGCCACCAGAGGAGTGGGAGCCGCTGAGGGACACACAGGAAGCACTGGCTGCAGACTCCGGCCCCAGACCCCACGTCTGGAGGCCAAGATCCACCTCAAGCCCAGCACGAGCTCCACTGCAGGTCTGCGTGTTACCCAGCAGTCTCGATGGACAGCAGAGGGAATTTAGTTTTTCTATTTTATTTATTTCTTTTCTTCTTCTTTTTACTTTTCCTGGTTGGTGGTTTGTTTCTGGTTCCTTTTCCTTTCTTTTCATCTTTTACTCATCTTTGTTCTAATCTATGCATCTTCTTTTTCCTTTTCCTTAGTTTACCTCTAGACTTAATCCTATGTTCATGAGTGAATAGTTTCTCTAACTTTTCTGTTCAACTTCAATAATCCCTTGTGTATCCCTTCATTTTTTCTATCCTGCCCTCTTCTCTAGTTTCCCAGGTCCGAGTGATCATCCTTCACCCTCCAGCCTGGCTTCTACTTCATTTCTTTTTGTCTGTCTCTGTTCTATTCACTCTCCTTTGTAAATTTCCACACCAAAGGTGGAACTACTCTTCCACAAGGAAACACTGCAAGCTCACAATTTAAAATTTGTTCTGTTATATAATTGTAGATTTTGCTTGTATGGTTAAAAGTATAAAATTAATAGTTACCACAGTGTGTCCGTTTCCAAATTGTGCATGATGCTGCTGTCAATGCTGATTGTACTACTCTAACTTGTATGTTATATCTGTAAAATTGGCTGTTCTCATCTCTGAAACAGTTCTGGGAAGCTCTGAAGTAATAACCTCACCATGCCCCAGCACCAAAGGACTGGGGACTGAGCCAAACAGTCACCAACATCTCATCTTTAATTAACTGCAAAGGTAGGACTTTGGGGCAGACACACACCAAGAATGTCCTACATACAGAAGACATCTTGAAGACAAACTTTGCCTAGAAAGGCCTTGATATTAGTGATAGAGCTACATAGTACAAAAAACTTATAAAGATCAACATGGAAAACAAGGATTAGAACTTTTGACATAGAAAAGGACAAGACACAGAGGCAAAATGCAACCTGACCTCTCCAGCCCACTCAGAAAAAGTCCAGGAGACAATGAGATAAAGGAAAAGAGCAGACACATACCTGACACTTCTGAAATGGTAGAAACCAAGGTAAAGGAACACATCTATGAGGCTACAGAGGAAATCAGATCAAAAAGAATCTCACAGGTAGAAAAAGAAGTGTCGACATTTATAAAGGAGTTGTTCAGCAAATCTAGAGTACAGATAGAAAATTAATAGATAATGATAGGAAGAGAATGGAAACTTTGAATGATCAATATAGGAAAGAAATAGCATGAAAAAGATTCAAACATATTCAGGAAATTAAAAATTCCATTGAAAGCTGGCAAAATCGCTTGAATGAAACTGAAGACAGACTTTCAGACCTTGAAGACAGGATCTCAGCTAGTGATCATGAAAGGAAGATCTCTTCACGATAACAGAAGATCAGGAAATAACAGCTCCATAGCTACAAGGTGCCACAAATAAGAATATAAGAATAATTGGTGTCAGCGAAAAAGCAGGAGTTAACACAAATGATATTAAAAAACTATTTGCAGAGGTAATAGCAGAAAATTTCCCAAGCATGGGAAATGAACCTAATATACAGATAAGTGAAGCATATAGAACTCCTATTAGCTATAACCAAAATAGACTTATACCCAGACATATGATAATCAAAATCCCAGAAATTCAGCTCAAGAACAGCATATTAAAAGCCTATAGAAAAAAAAGCAGATTACCTATCAAGGAAAGTCCATCAGAATCACAGTAGACTTCCCGACACAAACCTTCAAGTCAAGAAGAGGTCGGAGTGAAATATTTCAAGTCCTGACAGAAAATAACTTCCAACCCAGATTGATATACCCTGAAAAACTATCTTTCAAAATTAATGGAGAAATATGATACTTCTATGACACAAACAACTGAAGAAATTCATGACCACCAAACCAACACTACAAAGAGCACCAAAAGATATTTTAGAAAGAGATAGAAATGATCACAATTCCAAGAACAGCTACAGAAGGAAACCACCATGCAGGGCAAGCAATTAAACACGGGAAAATTGGGGAACCAACAGCAGGAAAATAACACAACGAAGGTAAGCCAACATATACCAGTTATAACCATCAATGTAAATGGCTTCAATTTACCAATCAAAAGAAACAGACTGGCAGATGGATCAAGAAACAAGATCCAACAACATGCTGTATATAAGAAACATATTCAGCTAAAAAACAAACACATATTCTAAAGGTCAAAGAATGGAAACATGCAACAAGAACCCACAAAAAAGCAGGGGTGGCTATTCTGTTTGTAGATAATGTGAACTTCAAACCAAGAATGATCAAAAGAGATAAAGAAGGTCACTAAAGACTTGTCAGGGGGAAACTTCAAGAGGACATAAAAAGCATAAATATGCATTGAATACAGGAGCACCCAACTGTGGAAGACGAATATTAATAGACATGAAAAATCAAATGAGCAGTAACACCACTGTAACAGGGACCTTAATAGGGGACCCTTCTGTCACAAACAGATCAACCAGACAAAAAGTCAGCTAAGAGTTACCAGAACTGAACCAAACTGCTTGGACTTTGTAGATGTTCACAGAGTGTTCCACCCAACAACAGAATACACATTCTGCTCAGCTGCTCACAGGGCATTATTTGTACGTCTTATAGAACACAGCTAAGTAAATGCAAGAGAATTGAAATTATTCCTGCGTATCATCTGACCATAGTGCAATGAAATTGGAAATCAACAGCAAAAGAAACCACAAAAATTCCATAAACACATGGGAATTAAATAACACCTTCCTGAACAACCAGTGGGTCACAGATAAAATTAAGAAGAAATTAAACTATCCAAAATTAAAGAAAAATGTGGGTACTACATACCAGAACCAGTGGGACACAGTGAAAGGAGTCCTAAGAGGGAAATTTAGAGCTGTGAATTCTCACATCAGGGAAACAGAATGAACACAGATAACCTAATGTTGCACTTCAAGCTCCCAGAAAAAGAAGAGCAAATCAAGCCCAAAGCTTATAGGTACAGAGTTCATGAACAAAACCCAGACTAGGCAGGAAATATTTCGAAGAACCAACAACTGAGATCTAATCTTATTTAAAAAAAATTGCACGGCAAAGGAAATCACCAACAAAGGGAAAAAACAACCCACAAAATGGGAAAAAGTGTTAGTCAACTCTCCCTCAGATGAACAATTTTTGTTTAGAATATATAAAGAACTGAAAAAAATCAGACCCATAAATTCAAAGACCCAATCAAAAGATGGGCATCTGAGATTAACACACACTTCTCAGATGAAGAAATACAAATGGAAAATAAATACATGAAAAAAATCTGTTGACTGAGGAATGGATAAAAAGATGTAGTATTTCTATATAATGGAATACTATTCAGCCATAAATAATGATAAACCAGACACTTTATAGTTAAATGCATGCATGTTGAGAACATACTTATTAGTGAAATAAATATGTCATGCATATATAAACATCTATTCTTTCATTAGTGTGATAAGGAAAAATAACCATGTGTTTTGTCAGAGAGAGAATGACTTCAGCCAAAGCAGTGGCTCAGGCCACACCTGCTTTTACTTTAACCCATTGTGAGCCATTTTGAGTTGACTTTTGGATGTCGTAAGAGATTTTTGTTGTGCTATATGGTTTGGGTTTTTCACATGTGGATATCCAGTTGTTCCAGTGTATTTATTGAGGGTACAATCCTTCCTCTGTTTAATTGCTTTTGCACTTTGTCAGACACCAGCTGTCTGTTATGTGTGCGTCTCTTTTGGGATTTCACATTGGTACCTTGGTGGTTTGTCCATCTTGGTATCAGTGCCGTTTTGTCCTGAATGCTGTAACTTGGTGATAAGTCGTGGGATTGGGGAGGGTACGAGCTCTAATTTTGTATCTTTATAAAAGTTGTTTAGACCATTCTGAGTCTTTTTTATTTTTACAGAAATGTAAAAACCAAAATGTTAATCTTTCTGGGAAATGATGTTGGCAGTTTGATAAGGGATTGTGTTTTCGGATCTTTATCATTTTCTTCCATTCATTTTTTATTTTATTCTGTCTTTTATTTTTAATTTCTCAAGGAAAGTTAAGAGGTAATTTCATCCCTGTCTTCTTTTCTAATAAATGTACTTGGTGTTAAACAAATCAACATCATTGGTCATTTAAGAGATGCAAATCAAAACAACGCTGAGATTCCACCTCAACCCAGAACTAATGGCTGTCATCAAGAAATCAACCAGTAGCAGGTGCAGTCAGGGCTGTGGGAGAAAAGAACCCTTCTCCACTGTTGGCGTGAGTGTAGACTGGTGCAACTACTGTGGAATGCAGTATGGAGATTCCTCGGAAAACTAGGATTAAAGATCCTATTCAACCCAGATATTCCCCTTATGGGCTTCTTCCCAGAAGAATTAAAAACACTGAACCACAGCACTATATGTGCACCCATGTTTATAGCAGCACAATTTGTAATAACCAGATCTTGGAAACATCCCAAATACCCATCAATCAAGGAATGGATGAAAAAGATGCAGTAGTTTTGTACAAAGGAATACTGCTCAACCGCGGAGAAGGGTACACTCAAGGCTTTCATATAAATGGATGCAACTTGAGAACATACTCCTAAGTGAAATAACTCAGACTCACACGTGGAAACACCACCTTGTATCCCTGATGTAAGAAACTGAAAGAGTAAATGAGATTCAAAATGTACAGTACATATTGTGAAATGGGAGGAAATTGGAAATTGTTCAAAAGGAAAAAGGAACTAGGATGGGGAAAGGGAAACATGCAAATCAGCTATACTGTTAGTGTCTCGTAGGTCATTAAACAGGAAAGTTTGTGCTAATATCATATGGAGCAATTTTTATGCCCAGGTCTTGTACCCTGAGCAACTTCGTTAAAGATAACAACAGCAGGTAATGTATTAACTATTGTTATTCTTTTAGAATTGTGTTATGGAATTTTATTTTACCCTTTTTCCATAAAATTGAAAAGAAATACAGAGGAATGACTCAAGATCAAAGCAAAATTTCTCATTTCTTGCATTTTCCCGTTGTCTCGCTCCCCCGAAATCATTGCCAGTAGAGTCCTGTTGATGGTCCTCTAGATGCTGAAGGCCGCGCTGGAGTGCTGCCATGTTCTCAGGCCACGTTCTGTGCCCAGCACCACACGTCTCTGCTGGGTACGAATGGACCTTGCTATCCGGCTTCCGTGGCTGTGTGAGTCTGGGCGTCTTTGTAATAGAGAGACTTCCTGCCTTTGCTGGTGAGTATCCAGTGGGGCTGTCTGCTGGAGGAGCTGTGTCTGTGGCAGAGGAAAGGCTCACTCTGGAGCTGCTGCCGGGCTCCCAGCTCGATTTGCTGTGTGTCTGCGGGCGTTAACTTGTAACACCCAGCTGGACTGAGTCAGAGAGGTGCTGGGCGTGGAGGGCCCCCCTGAGCATCATTGCCAAAAACATAAAAAGGAGACCTGGAGGGGAAGATGGTGCACTGTTGAACCTCCTGGAGAAGCTGGTTTTTCTGATACAAACTCAGCTGTTCTCATCGTCAGAGGAGCTAGGTCCTCACTGTCACTGAGGATGGCTGTGGTTCTCTTCCAGGGAGCTCTGGTCCTTACCTTGAGCATTGCTTCCTGGCTCCAGTGCAGATCCCTCAGCTGCTGGCACAGATTCTTCATCCTGCTGGTGGAGACTTTCTAGAAGGCTTCTACCACAGACCTTTGGGCCTTCCCAGTGCAGATCCTTGGTACAGACTTGCATGAGACACTGTCATAGGCTCCAGGACTCATCATGGAGGACACTGCCATGGGCTCTGGGTCTTCAGCTGGACTCATGCAGGACATTGCTATGGGATCCAAGCCCTCATCAGGATTCTTTGGGTCTCCAGTATGTGGACAGGTCTCCCTCATTCATTTATATTTGACTCTTTTGGTGAACACTATAAAATAATCCTACAAATTATGTGTCCTGTATTAAATCATTTCCCTTACAAACCCCGACAACTCAGTGTCTGAGGGAGGAAATTTCTTTCTATCAGGAATCCAAGAGGATTGTGCAGGTGAAAATACAAATCTCCATTAAACGCACGGAAGTGTTATTCTCCTGAGAACCAGTAAATCTTAGACAAGGTGGCCCAGTGTGTATCTGGTCATCATGTCCTGTGACATCCTCTTGGGAGAAGCTGTTTTCCCAACACTGGAGCTGCCTGTGGGTCACAGGACACGCAAAGCCATAAACTCCCTGGGTGTCAAACAACTTGTAGGAGGAAGCAAAGCTTATCTGCCCTTGGTGCCAGGGGAAGGTGCTGACCTGCCCGAGGTCCAGGTGAGTCTAGGAAGCAGACTGCAATCCTGGCAGGAACCTCCCAGACCCTCCAAGCAGCCTGCCCTCCTCCATGGAGCACAGCCCAGCTCTGCTGGGCCAGGGCCAGGGCCAGGGGCAAAGCGGCAAGGCACAGGCTGGCATGTCACCAGGGCTCAAGGACGAGCACCTGTTGCAGGTGAACAGGCGAGGGTGAGGTGGGGGCCCAGGGAGAAGAGCTGGTTGTTTTTCTGCTTCTTGCAGGCCCTGGGGTCCAGAGTTCTCCTCTGTAAATGAAAGATGGCAAAGAGGGAAGGATGCCTGTTTATTTTATTTTATTTATTATTTTTTTTTATCAGTACCAGGGATCGAACTCACGACCACATGCTTGCAAGGCAGGCACCTATGCCGCTGAACTAAATCCCCAGCCCCAGGATGCATGTTTATTAAAAGTCCGCCCACCCTACATGCTACGCTGCTTTTGGTGATAGAGACGCCCTTAAAGAGCAATGAATAATACACAGCACTAACTGTACTGGGCACTGTCCTGAGACCTACACGTTACTTTATTCTACTGCTAGGGCAGCTCCGCGAGACTCTCCACTGCATAGGTGAGAACACTGAGCAGCAAGTTAAGGCCTGTGTTCATGCGCACAGAGCAGATGAGAAGAGGAGCAGGGTCAAAGCCAGCACGGTTGCCAGCAGCCACACACCTGCCTCCTGGTCCTCCTGACTCATGTGCTGAGCGTCCACTGTGCACCTGACCTCAGCAAGCACTTTATGCTCCTCCTTGCATTGGTTCATTGAACGTGGATGTTGGGGTCAAACCCAGGGCCCCATGCATGTCGAACATGCACTGTGCCACTGAGCTACACCCCAGCCCCGCATTCAGTCTCAGGACCACCAGTGACAGAGGGAGGCAGGTTACAGGTCAGAAAGCGGAGTCCCCAAGGCCAGCTGTGGCTTTCCAAAGTGGCAGAAGGACCTCGAGCCCTTGCTCTTGGCTTCAGGTAGGCAGGGAAGCCCTTTGGAACCGCTTTGGACCTAGTTGACACTGAGACACCAGGGGGAAACCTGGGGGGTCTCTGGGTCTAGGTGACCCCTGCTGACCTCAGTGGATTGGTTCTCAGGCCTGGCTCCCACTGGTTCTGGGGTGCAGACTGGAAAGCAACTTGGCTGTGTTGGGGTGCTCAGGAGCTGGAGGTCAGAGCTGTCTTTTTTAGCATTTCATGCCAGGTTCCGGATAGGCTCCTGCTGAAGCAGCCTTGGGGGACACAGGCAGGGGAGAGGCCACCCCTAAGCTCTCACTGGCAGGAGATCTGATGCAACAGCCCTCTGCTCCCTTTCCCATGGAGACCCTTTCCCTGCCCCCCACCCAGCATATTCTGGGAGAGCCTGGGGTGCAGACCCTGCCAATCCTGTGCAGCAGCCAGGGACCTGTGTGCAGTCCTGTGAGCAGCCCAGAGCCACGGGCAGCTCAGGTCCTCGTGGATAGGGGCAGCAGTGTGTATCTCAAGGAGCACGTGGTGGGTGACAGCCAGGGGACCCATGGACACAGGCAGAGTTGATGGCCCTGGCACCAAACAAAAAGCCCTGGACCTCGCTGCAGTCCTGGAGCCACCCGTTGGATCTGGCATTTGCCATACAGCCCCTGCACCCTGGCCAGCACCCTCACCTGGGCTCCAGGACCACTCAGAGGGACATCACTTTCCTCCTGTGCACCTCGGCAGAGGATGGGTCCTCACCCACTCCCTGCCCCCGCTGGGAAGCCACACAGAACTCTGAGTTAATTAAAGCCTCTACTTGGAGGAGAAGGGAATGTTCCATTTGGTAAATTTAGAAACAGCTGGTTAGTTTCACCCATTACTTTTGCTCAAACATCAGCCGACCTCATTCAAGTCTGGCTTTTTATGAAGCTGTCCTTCCGCAGCTACCTGATAGCTACTAATTGCTGCAACTACATTTCTGAATTGCAAATTTTCTGCACTGATAAAAACTTTGATTGCCTGTCAGCTACACATAAGGAAAAGATCACAGTGCTAAATGAGGGGTTCCACGCTTGGATAATAATGCCTAATGAATTATTCAGGAAAGAATGGTTGAATGAAGCAGACAATTTGAAGGGTTACTCACAGCCGCAACAGTTCAACAGGCAAAAGAACAAAAGTATCATCTTGAACATTACACTAATGATGAAAAAATGCGTATTAATTCTAGATTTGGGGAAAAAAGAAATGCCAATCTGATTTTAAAGGTTAATCATTATTTTCTCAGTAACGCACTGCTCTTTGGTGTGGGGGGCTGGCAGGGAAGGGGGAACCCTCTACTAATATTTTGGGATGTGTAATATTATGACATAATAGAGTCATATAATTTCACACACATCATTTAAATATTGTAAATTTCAAATTTCATCAGAAAAGATAACACAGAAAACCAACAGTGAGGCGGCCGGCGAGGGCTCCCTTCAGGGAACTTGCGGTGTGCTTGCTTCCCGGAGCCAGGGCCCTGCAGAAATAGCAAAGGGAAATAAGATATATGTGATTAAACATATGCAAATACATATCATAATTAGTGACTCTTTCTGGCGGAATCTGAATGTGTTTTACATATTTCGTGAGCGTGCTGGGGATGCGAGTGGCAAATTCTTTAAAAGCTTCTGCCTATTGGGCCTGAAACTCAAGAAAACAAACCAATAAATCAGATTTTAGCGTCTGTCCAAGACTGACACATTTGCTGCTTTCATAAAAAGTATATTTCTGCCACCCAAAGTGCTAATTTGTTTTGACAGACTCTGCCGAGTTGCCAAATAAGAGGGGGTGGGGGATCTGGGAAATGGGGCTGCAAAATCGTGCAGTTAGAGACGTCAAGAAGCACGAGTGTGGCTGCTGTGACATCATGGTGGCTCTGGATATTTAAAAACAGCCCTGGGGCTGAGGGTCACTCTCTGGGCCTTTAGGGCCGCGAGAGGGCATCTAGGAAAGCCGAGGCGTGGCTCTGCGGAGGCTCAAGGCTAGCCTTTGGCATGAAATGCAAGACTGCTCCCTCAGCTCCAAGGTCTGTTGGCACTGGCACCCCAGCTAGCAATTTTACTACAAGGATGTCCAGGATCAAGACCATACTCTTGGTGTCTGCACAGGTGGTTGGGTGTTGGATGCAGGGCAAGTACTTGGAGGACAATTGCTTCCTGGGTACTGTCCCTGTGTCTGCTGCTGTGGATAAACACGGTCAAGTCACCATTAAAACAAGCTTTCACTGGCCAGTGGGGCCGGCGCTGCCTTCAGACATGCGGCAAGGTAGAGCGGCCTCCCTGGGTCTCCACCCAGCTCCCTAACCCTAACCCTAATCCTAACCCTAACCCTAACCCTGGCAACAGCCAGGCCCCTGGAGTCCACAAGGAAATGCACTGGGCATAAACCAGGTGGTGAGGCAGGGCGAGGCTGGGTGGTGGGCTAGGGCTGCAGGGACCTGTGAAGCAGGGGACTGCCAGGGCCAGGCCAGGCCACCCGTGCTCCATCTGAGCATTGGCAGCGCAGCCAGGGTGCAGAGTGGGGTGCAGGGCCAGGTGAAAGAGGGGCAGAGAGGGGTGCAGAGAGGGGTGGAGAGGGGTACAGGGAGGGGTACAGAGTGCGGTGCAGAGCGGGGTGCAGAGTAGGGTACAGAGTGGGGTACAGAGAAGGCTACAGAGTGGGGTATAGAGAGGGGTACAGAGTGGGTTGTAGAGGGGGGTGCAGGGGGTGCAGAGAGGGGTGCACAGTAGGGTACAGAGAGGGGTACAGAGGGGTGCAGAGTGGGATGGAGGGTGGGGTGCTGCACTCTGCTCTGGCTGTGGCACTGTGGGGTTGTCCCACTGTCACTCACAGGGGTTGTGGTGAAATAGTGATCCACAGCACCCAGGGCTCTTTCCGTGCTGGACAGGGAGGGGGTGCTGCAGACTCCACAGCTGCGACCTTGTTGCTGGTTTCATGCCCCTGAATCTGCAGAGTGATCTGTGGAGGAGATGGTTTCATTTCCTGTTTCACAGACAGAAAACTGACGGGAGCTTAATGGAGTGACATCTCCTGCCCAGCACGCCGAGGCACGAGGACTGGAGCCCACCCATCCTGGCATCCAGTCAGCAGCCCACCCCTCCTGATGTCCAGTCAGCACCGTGCTCTCTCAGCTGAGCCCTCGAGGAGGTGGATGAGCTGAAGAAGCCCTGGAGCTCTCACAAGCTGTTATTTTGCAGAGAGGAGACAGAGGCTCAGCACACAGAGGCGGTACAGGGCAGTGGCTCCATCCTCTCCTTTTGCACCCCAGAAGCTGCTCTGAGGAGCTACGGTCTTGCATGGCATAGCGTGGGCAGTCTACCCACCGATCAGGTGGCTCAGGCTCCCTGACTGTGTGGTGTCCCCTGGCTTTAGCATGGGAGGAGGAAGGGGACCATCTGAGTGGCAGCTGTGCCCTCAGCACAGCTCACCCCAGATGTCGTGTGGTGACCTCTTAGTGGCCTGTGACAGTGGACACACTTCCGGGACATCTGCCAATCCCAAGGGCTCTGGCCTGGTGGTCTCACTCCCATGTCCCTTCTCCCTCTGTCACCTGTGGTGCACCCTGGCACTCTCCCTGTGCCCACTAGTCTACCTAAGCCTCAGTTTTCTCATCTGAGTCTCTGTGCCCACTAGGCTACCGAAGCCTCAGTTTCCGCATCTGAGTCATCTGTGTGGGGCAGCCTGGGATCTCGGTGGTGGAGGACACTGTGACCTCTTCTCTGCAATGTCTCAGGCCAAGCTAAACCGACACCCCACCCCATGCATAGCATCCCCTCCTCGGTACAGTCCTCTGGCGGGGCTGCAGCCCTGGGAGGACTCAGTTGAGCACCAGCAGGGTCTGTCACGGGGTGCTATTCTCCTGGTCTGTGCTGGGCCACTATCTCTTGCTCGGGTCTGAGCCTGTGGCCGCACCCAAAGCACACACTGGAAACAGCTGAATTTGCCAGGACACTGTGGGGCGGCTTGGAAACAAACAACCAAAAAAGCTGTAAAAACAACAACACAGCCCCCGCACCCCAACAGTGAGCTGATGAAATCGCAGCGGAAAGGCCAGGCTCAGAAGTCCGGATGCTGACCGTGACCTGGAGGACATCGCTGAGGGCAGTGTGCAGCCCCACAGGAACCCCAGGGCTGAGCTCCTGTCTGTCCCATGGCATTGGGGAAATCTGTTTCCATCCTTTGAGGACACTGACCAGGTCACAACCATGATGCCAAGGGTCCCCGCCAGGCAGGCATATGGAGCTCATCCTGGGGTCTGCACGGCTGCACGTCTCAGACCACTGCGTCAGCTCTGTCCATGCTCCCTGCCCCACGCCACCTCCCTGTCTCCTGGGCCTCCCTTCCACTTCCATGCTGCACTCTCTAGAATCATCTGAGAGACAAAACTCATGTGTTTTTTTGTTTTTGTCTTTTTCCTTTTTATCGGTACCAGGGATCGAACTCATGACTGCCTGCTTGCAAGGCAGGCGCCTATGCCGCTGAGCTAAATCCCCAGCCCCCACATGTTTGTTTTTCTGAGCCTGGTTTATTTCACCCTCCGATTCCCTCGCCGTCCTGTGAAGGACAGCTTTGCTCTTCTTCAGGGCAGGGTGCTATACCCTGAGTTTTCTGTCTCCCTCTGTGCCTGACAGGTGCCTCCTCGCTGGCTGCTGTGCACCCTGCATGGAGCCCACGGGCATGGAGAACCCGCGGGAGTTATGCAACAGCTGGGCTTGTGGCATTTCCACTTCACGCATCTCGGGGCCTCCCTGCCGGCTGTCACGGAGGCCCTGCTAGTGTCTACCCCACCCGCTGCCCCTTCCCGCATGCCCAGCAGCTCACGTAGTTTCCCTTGTTCCGGGGAGATGGACTCTCATGGAGCTGAGGTTTGCAAAGATGTGGCATTCTTGCTTCCTGTAACTACTGGCCACGCGGACTTCTGAGAAACGTTGTCTCAAAGGACGTTGCTTCGGCACCTGTCCTCTTGTGGATCTTAGTCTCCAGCTCTTTCAGGCACACGGGGTATTAGTCACCAGTGGGAGGAGTGCTGCCAGCCACCTCTCCCCGCCGTCCCTGGCCCTGGGCACAGCCTTTTATTCGGCTCAGTCCCACTGGTCTGCTCGCCTCCTCTTTGCTGTGGGTCGAAGTCTTGGTCGCAAAGCCACTGCCTGGGCTTCCCGTGAGCGGTTTCCCTGTGTTTCTGTCTCATGCTCTCAAAATTTCCGGCCCTCTGCTTGGGTCTTTGACCCAAGTCGTCTTGATGTTTTAGGCAGCGTGATGCGGAGTCTCATTTCAGTCATCGGCTCACGGATGTCCCGTTTCCCCAGTGCTTACAATGCCCGTCTTTGCCAAGAATCACATAATCACCGTCACATATGTCCATTTCTGTGTCCTCTCTGCTGCACTGTTGGCCAACACCTTTATTTTTGTGGCAGAACCATAACTGTTTGTTCTGTATGTGGGTGTGTGGAACCAAATATTGGACCTAAGGTTACTGAGCTACATCCCCAGCCCTTCTGAAAAATTGAGCAAGTTATTGAGGCTGGACTGTCCTGTCTCAGTCTCCCAAAATGCAGGGATTCCAAGTGTGTGCCACTGCACCAGGCTCATATCATGCTGTTTTCGTTACTATGGCTCTGTAGGACATTTTGAAATTGGGTATTATAATACCTCCAGTGATGCTCTTTCTATTCAGGATAATTTTGGTTATTTGGAGTCTTTTGTGTTTCCAATGAATTTTACGATTGTTTCTAGTTCTTGCAGGATGTAGATCACTTTCATTTTCATAACATTAATCTTGCAGATTAATAAGAATCTATTTCTATCTTTTAGTATTATCTTCAATTATTTTTCTTTAATATTCTCTAACTTTCCTGTAGAAGAAGCCTTTCACCTTCTTGGTCAGGTCGAATCCTAGGCATTTAAGTTTTTCAAAAGTATTGTGAATGGAACTTGTTTTCCTGGTTCATCTTAACAAGTTCATTGCTGGCCTGGTAGAAAGGTAGTGGCTTTTCACTGTATCACCAGGCCAAGCTTGTGGATCAGATGTGGCAGTCTCCTGGTGATGTTTTGAGGAGCTTCCATAATTACCCCATCTGTGCAGGGATCATTTGACCTCTTCCTTTCCTATTTGTGTCCCTTTTATTTCTTTTCTTGCTTCATTGCTCTGGCTAAAATCTCAAGGACAATGTTGAACAGCAGTGGTGACATTGGACACCCTTCTGTCATTCCTGGTGGTAGAGGACTCTTTTCCCATCCAAAATGCCACAAAAACAAGGCCTCTGCTACATTGAAGAACCATCCTTCTTCTCCTGGTTTGCCCACGGTTTCATCAGGGCTGTTCGATTTTTGTCGAAGGCTTTTTCCACATCAATTAAGGTGATCATTCGGCTTTATCTCTGATGTTATTTATGTGATGTATTGTGCTTATTGATTTGCATATATTAAAGCATCCTTGTGTCCTTGGAATTAAACCAACTTGACTGTGGAGTTTGATCTTTTAATATGTTGAATTTTGATTGCAAGAATTTTATTGGAGATTTTTGCATCTATGTCCCTCAGGATATAATTTTCTTTCTTTGTTGTGCTTTATCTAAGCGGGGTATCAAGGTGATTGCTATGACTTGTATGTAGACGCCCCCTGCCAAAGACTCATGTGCTCATAGGTGGGGTGTTTTGAAGGCGACTGGTGTATGAATATGGGTTAAGGGTGAATGGTAACTAAATTAATCCCCTGATTGGGTTAACCGAGTTCAGGATATGGGTGATAAAGGTCCGTCCTGGCCCACCCAGCAGTCTTTTAGCTTGGATGGGGTAAAAGTCCACAGGCTGCTGCTGCTGCCTGCCCTGCCTTGGACTGTTTCTCTCTGCTGGACTGAGGTGCCTTGCCTTGGAGTCAGCCGACTGAAACCTCTACCACTGTGAGCTAACGTAAACCTGTCCTCCTTTAACTTGTGGGCCACAGGTACTTTGTTCCAGCAGTGAAAAACAAACTAAGACAGTGATACTGGCCTTGTAGAGTGAGTTTGGAAGGGCTCTTTCTGTTTTGTTTCATGGACTAGTTCGTAGCATACTGGTGTCAGTTCTTCTGTAAAGGTCTGACGAAGCCCAGCAGAGAGCCCGTCTGTCCCCGGGGTTTTCTTCGGTGGGAGACTTTTGACAGTTTCCATCGCAGTGCTTGTTATTCATTGGCATAGGTTTTTACACCCTCTTGGTTCAGTTTCAGCATCCTGTGGACTTTCACAGCCAGCTCTGTCTGAGGTCGGATGCCAAGGTCAAGGCCTTCCCTGTGAGAACCACATGGCTGGGGTCAGCCTGTGACATGTAGGTCCTAAGCCTGGAGGCTCCCACCTCTGAGGCCACACTCCTTGGTGGACACACACAGGCTCCCTGTGTGAGCCTGAGCCTGTGGTGGGCACCTGGAACAGGCCTTGCAGTGGCAGAGAGCTGTGGAAAGTGAGGTGGGAAGGGGCACGAGCTTCTCCCTCTGGGTCAGTCTTCACGGTGCAATGATGGACGGAGTCCACAAGATTTTAAAAATGAGCGGTGCCAAGTCAGGGCCTCACACAAGCTAGGCCAACACCCATCAACTGCTGACAGTTCAGCCCTCCAGCTTCGGGGAACCAGCATTACTGAGGTCTGATTGTCACAGCAATATGCACACATTTAGGCATTGAGCTGGGTGCGGGCAGTATGTTGCTCCAGCCCTTTCCCTCCTCCCTGTGTGACCTTCTGCCCCTCAGCAGCCCCTGGTGCCCAGGGAACATGTGCCATCCTGGAGTACCATGCAAATGGAATCTCGCCTTGCTATTGAGTGGTACAAGTTTTAGAGATATAGTCTGGATTTTACTTTTTAAAAAAGTTGGCCTCTTTTCATAAAAATATATACCTCAAAGACTCCTAAATGGCTCTAGTGTATAGCATGAAAGAATTTGTTGACCAAGAGGAGAATATGATGTCAAAAACCTGCCTTATAAAAAATTAAGACCTTCAATCAAATCGTGGTTCACTAATCACAGTACAACAGGATCTAAAGTATTTTAACAGGAGCCACACAAGATGTTCACTCAGGTGGGAAAATTCCTTTAGGAAGCTGATAAAGTACAATAATCTTGTTCTCACTTTTAAAAATGCACATTTAAATAAAATCCCTGCATTCAGTTTCAGAGGGTTAGTAGATGCCTAAAACCTATCACGATGACCCAGGGACGGTGCCAGGGCCTCGAGATGGGGCACTCACAAGCGGTTCCCAGTCCGAGGCTGGGATACTGGCACCGGCGGCTTTAGGTCCCTCCAGGCTCCCAGCTTGGCAGGATGGGGTCCCGGGGTCCTTTGGGTGACACACGTATCCGTGCCAATGGGAAAGAGCTCGGAAGTGTGTTAGGCTGTGCTGCTTGTAAGAGTAGGGGGACAGGTCTGCTCAGTTCCCCTACAAACCCTGATCTTCTTTCCGGTCCTAGCCATGGCTCTCGGGCCAACGCTCCCCTGCCCCTGTATCCGCTGTCCATGCTTCCTGCTTCCCGTGGCCTCTTCCCTCGCCCCCAGAGCACACACTTCATTGGCTGCGTGTCAGCTGGGCTGCTGAGCTGGTGGAGCAGGGAGGGCTTCCCTGCTCTTTGTCCCCCGCCCCAACTCGCCGCGCAATTCTGTATCATCAGCACTCTCCCTGCGTTTACATTTGTTCTCTTCTTTTCTGGGTCACTTGGAAAGCTAGAGGCAGAGAGAGCCTGACATACCGACGCGGAGGAGCTGGGATGCTGCCTCTCTCGCTCTTGGGCACCAGCAGCAAAGCAGATGCATAGTGGAGCTGTGGGGAGAGGAGGAACCACAGGCAGGAGATGCTTTGGGGGATGGACAGATGTGCTGATGGATGCAGACGCCACGGAGAGCAGGGCTGGCGCCTCTGCTGAGTGTGGGCCGAAGAGTTGCAGGTGGAGTTGGGTGGATAAAGAGATCACAGGTTCATTTCCAAGTACGAGGATTCCTGAGCAGCCATGAAATCTGCAGGAGGCAGCTGGATCAGGAAGTGTGCGGCTCTGGGGTGAAGTCGGGGCTGGGGACAGGAAAGTGGGGTCCTCAGCCTGGAGGCTGAAGGTCAGAAGCCAGTCCAGGGTCTTAGACAGAGCTCAGACTAAGGGGACACAATGTCCCTTCCTCTGCACAGGCAGTGCGGTGACAGTTGTGTCAGCTTATGTGCCCACAAGGAGGGGCCTGACCTCAGGGTACGACTTCTAGACTTGGATTTGCACCCTCTGAAAGCAGATCCAGTATGCAAGACCTAATCAAGCAAAGTGCGTTTCAATAAAGACACCGGAGAGCCGGAAATGGGGGCACCGTGCACTGGGTACACGTCCTTCCTGCAGCCTCTCTGCCTCCATTCCCACCAGGCTGCCCACTGCCCTGCCCAGTGGACCTTCATGGCCTCTGCCAAGCCTCTGGGTACCACATTCCGGGAGAGCAGCTGCCCAGCCCCTGGAGGAGGAGGCAGCCCTGAGTACCAGAGGCCTCTCCCGGGGCCCTGCCAGGTCCCGCCAGGCCCTGCCCTGAGTCAAGTCCTAGAGTGGGCACTGGAGGAGCTGCTTAGCCTCAGTGCCAAGGCTACTCCAGCCTGCTCTTACCCTGTGCCCTATGGACAGTGGCAAGGGCTCCGTCTCGCCCACTTGATGCCCCCCCCCCCCGCCTGACTGCAGCTTCTTGGCCACTTGGGGTGGAATCCCACCTCTCCAGTCGCTAACTTTGTGTCTCTGGATAGAATCTGGCCTCTGTGTGTCTCAGTCCCCTCATCTGGGAAGTAGAGAATAATAACAGGAACTACTTCTTAGAGTGCTAATGAAAATTAAATTAGAATTATTTAGTGCCTATGAAAGGCTCAGAACAGCAGATGTTGCCTGGAGGAAGGGTTACTGGGAATTGAACCCAGAGCCTGTGCTCTGACCTCCATACATGTCCTGCTTACTTTACTTACTGATTTATTTTTGGCTTTTAATTCTTTTGTCTTAGTAAGACAGGAACTGGCTTTCACTTGCAATCCTCCTGCCTCAGCCTCCCAAGTAACTAGGATTGCGGGCATTGCTACCACAACTGTACAAATATGCTGCTCCTTATTCCTCTGAAGGACATGTGCAGCCATCCTGATTCCGTGTGGGGTTCGCCCCTTTCTGACTCAATAATTTCATTTTTAATTCAGAACAAGACAGTCAGACCCTGTTTTCAAAGAACATGAGCGCTAAGCCACCTTCAAGGCCGAAGACCCGAGGGCTTTTGCTGTACGGGGGCACCTTGGTTTGTGTTTGTGCCAGTGTAGGAAAGGTGGCTGTGGTCCTGGGTGTCGCCTGACACAGAGTTTGCAAACAAAAACAAAATTTTGACCAGTGCTTCTTCTTGTGAACTAAATTGCAAACAAAAGCAGTGAGCTGAGGCTGCTGCCTTCGGTGACCTCTGGTGTGTGCCCTCTTGTGTGTGTCCTGAGGATGTCACCTTGTACCCAGATGGTGTGAACATGCGTGTGGTACTGGGTGCTGACGTCCTCCTCGTGCTCTGGGAGTGTGTGGGCCGCTGGCTCTGTGGACTGCCCGCCCCAGCCTCTGCTCTAGGCCTCTGTCGCAGCCGGGCCTCTCCCTGACCATGAGCTCCTGCCCCACACAGCCGCGATTGCTTTGCTTTGCTGGCCTGACGGGAAGTCGCATGGCGAGGATCCGTTGGGGACCCAGTTGAAGTGAGAGGCAGTGGGAGGATGGCACCTGACATGACCATGTCGCATAGCATCTGGGCAGCGCTTCCTGTGAGCCAGCCAGCCCCATCCCCCTGCAGTCCCTCTGTCCCAGGCTCCCCCTGCTTCTCCCAGCAGGGCTGTTAGCCTGGCCTTTGGCTCCTGGGCCATGGGGCAGGGGCTCCACCAGGGCATTCTCTGCAGACTGGCCCTGGAGAACCCAAACCTAGAGGTCATTTTGCTCAAGGATCCTCAACCACGTGCACATTTCTGGGGACTTTCCAAAGCCAGCCTTTGGCCCACAGGTTTCCTGCCCATAGGGCTGCAGCTGCCTTTGCAAATTCCGTGAGGGAAAGTCACTTACTTTCGGTGATACAGCCACTGGGAGCGAGAGCTCTGACCGGTCCACTTGGAAGGCGGCCACGCTACCTGCTATCAGAGGCAGGGCTGAAAATGCGTTTTAAATTCACCAGCCTTTAGACCATATTTAAAGGCAGAGATTGGAGGGGCCACCAGGCCCTCTGCACTGAAGACCACCTGAGAGTGCATTCCCAGAGGAAAGTGACCCACTGTCCCAAGGAGTTGTTGGACAAGCTGGGGACTGAGAACTGAGGAGCAGGTCAGGTCAGGACGTGGCAGCCTCCTGTCTACAGTGGGCCCCAAAGAGAGGTGGTGCGGAGGGAGGTCGGCCAAGGGCCAGAGCCTGCCACAGGGCACTGGGCTCCCCCATCTTGGGTGGGCAGGTGTCATAGCAGAGCCCTGGAGGCAGTGGACATTTATTTGACCTCCCTCGCCCTGAAACCAGAGGTCTGTGATCGGGCGCCTTGCAGTGGCCCACGGTTGCAGGCCACGGTCTCAGACGCAGACTCCCCACGGTGACTTCCCTGGAAGAAAGAGCAGCGTGCAGCTGCCTCCCACCTTCCTCCTATGCAGACAGGATGCCGGGCACCCAGGTTTAAGGGAGGACAAGTCAATTGGGATGCAGGTTTCAGGCCGGGATGGTGTGGTGGGGACTGGCAGAGGAGGGTTGCTCTGGGCCCAACAGCCTGGAGAGAGAAGGGGCAACAGGCAGGGTGACATGACGTCCAGGTCCAGGCCCAGTGACCACCCCTCTGCCAGCTGCAGCCCAGCAGCAAAGCAGCTGCGGTGCCCAATCAGGCCCCGGCCCAGGGCGGAGGCGTTGGGTCCTTTTGGGTCTAACACACAGCACCAGCCATGGCCCAGTCCCTTTGGCTCCCAATGGAAGCCCTGCTTTCTCCGCAAGGAGGAGCAGCCATGGGCAGCCCGCAGATAGCAGCGAGAGCTCAGAGAGCCCAGAACAAGGCCTGAAAGTCCCGCCAGCAGCAGGGGAGGTCCTGGCGCCCTCACAGCATCCTCGGTGCGGACGCTCATGGCTGGTGTCGGCCTGGCAGGTGCTCCTGGCCTGGGGCCGCTTGAAAGGCTGCCTTCCTACATACAGCTGTGACTTTTAAAACTCATGCTTCCACGGGGCTCTTTTTAAGCACTGGCCCGGGGTCTCTGACCCTGTTGCTAGCTGCGCCAAAGAACTCACCTGCAAGTTACCTGTCCCATCAGCCGTGGAGACATGCGGAGCTCAAAGAAAGACCTGGAGTAAAAGAGCAGGAAAAGAAAGCGTCGTCGTCAGGGCATCACTGCCTTGGAAATGTGGCGTGAGGAATCCCTGCACCGTCATCCATGGCACGGGCTCAGCCGGGCTGGCTGGGGACTGCGAGTCCACTCAGGTGCCACTCAGCCTCCCCTGTACCGGCTCCTGTGTCCGGTGCTGTTTCTTTTATGGTGACAGAAAGAACAACCAAAAGATGGCAAGGTGGGAGGACGTGAGTCCTGGCTGGGCGCTGACACCTGGCTCTGCTTTCTTCTGTTGGCCACCGCCAAAGCGGGGAGAGGTCCAGGCAGGGGAAGGCACAGACAGGGAGAGTTGGAGGACCCGGTGATACTCGCCTCAATCCCAGACACAGAACGAACGGGGGCGTCTGGCTGTGGGTGGGGGAAGGCTGGGGCCCCTGGCCTGGTTTCTGGGCGGGGTGCAATCTGTGGAGCCTCCGCTCCGAGCAGCCGCTGCAGCCTGTGCAGACGGTGCTGCTTGACTTTCTAAGAGCCTGAAATGCAGCAAATAATGAAATGGCCGCACTGTGCATCTCAGATTCCATCCTGAGCTTCCGTTTCGCTCTTTCCATTTGTGCTTCTGTTTGCTAATTTTTGATTTTCTAATCTTGTTTCCCCTCACTTGCCAATGTAAATAACAGTTTGGTTCTCCAACATCTGGAAACTCACATCATCTACATGCTTGCTTATAACCTCAGTATGCGACTCACACTTTGAAACAGCAGCCTGCATGTTTTAGCAAAATTCATTTGCCTCAGCTCCTTTCCAAGTACGCTCATCTAGCGGCATGAGTTGTTGTCCTGGCAGTTATTAGTCCGGATTGATTAGGTTTGATCTCTGGGTTAATTTCACATGTAATCATATTATAGTTAGTCACACCTAGTGGCTCTATTAATTCAGATGTATTTGCACTTCCTTACCTATTAATTACAACCACCTCGAAGACGGATTGGGTCTGGGCTGTGGAAGAAAAGCAATGCTCATGAATCAGGGAGCGAATTACAGATCCACACGGGGAGGACCTGGCTGGTGTGGGGGCTCCGTGGGAAGATCACGGGTCCTTCTCGCCACCCTTGCTAGTGAAGAGGGCAGCTGCCGAATGACCAGCAAAGGCCCGGCCTGGGAATGAAGCTGGGGAGAAATACTTAGATAACACAAACGCAGCTCTGCTTGTGAAAATCAAACGATGTGTGTACATGGTTGAGATACATGTTCTATAGCGTGTTTGTAGAAGTTCACTGTACCAACAAGTTTGGGGGTGGGCTGGGTGCAAAGTCTGAGGCTAGGTCTGGACGTAGCCATACCTGTGGTCAACCAGGTACAAATGTACGTGATAAGCGGCCAGTGAATCCTAAGAATGGAAACTACACACAACTACCGTAGAACATTGCAACCCATGTCCTCAGGATGGAAAGCCACACCAGCTAATTCTCTTGGCTCTGGTCGCAAAGAAAAGTTCAGTGTCTCCTCAGAGAAAGTTGGAATCACATAATGAGTTGTGCTTCCTTTGTCACCCTGGCTGCCAGGGAGCTCAGAGCCAATTTGGAAGCTCAGCTCTAGGATTTTTGTCTAGCATGTTGTCTAGCCCATACCGAAGACCTCCCTTCTGACTACCTTCTCTATCTCAGCTATTTTACATCTGTATTTGATTTTAGTTTTAGTTTTAAATTTTGCTAACAGTTTTTAGTCTTTGTTAATAACCAGTTTGATTGTGTTATCTAACCCAGAAGACTGGGATAAGCAATGCAACCCCAGTAACTTGAATATGTGAACCCAAGAACATGCCAGTGGGGGGAGCATGTGAGCCAGTTTTCCACCAAAGTGGGATAAAGACCTAAAATAAGCAAGGGGGATCAAACTCACGACTGTGGGCTACAAGGTAGGCGTTTATGCCTCTGAGCTAAATCCCCAGCTCCAATAAGCAATGCTTTGACAGGGAAGGTTTATTTTGGCCCATGGTGACTGGGGCTCTGGCTCTGGTTGCCTGGCTCTGCTGAGCTGGTAGAAGAGGTCATTCATGCCCGTGGGGAAGGGAACAGACAAGTGACCAGAGGACCCTAAGGTCCCCCTCCAGCATGCACCCAGTAACTGGGCCCTTCCCTCTGCTCCATCTCCTGAAGGTTCTATGCCTCCGACGGCATGTCAGCCTTAATATGGGTCCTCGGGATGCTTTCCCCGCCACAGGGGCACAGCGCCCACCCCAAACCTGAGGCTCCTACTGCCTGGGCGTGCCTGTCCTCCTAAGTCGAGGAAATGCCCTTGTTGCTCCTCCCTGCGGCTGCACCAAGTCCCTCCCCCCTGGCACCACTGTGGCCAGGAGGCCCCAAGGGGCCTCTCTGCAGGGCTGTGGGTTCCCAAAAGCTCTGGCAGGGCAGGGTGAGTGTGATAACACAGCCCCCTGACCGGGCCCTCACAGCTCCTCTGCTGTGGCTGGAATTTCCTGCAGCTAAAGGCTGGACATTTCGGGTGACATAGAGAGGACATGTTTCTGCTTCGAGGAGCTGCCAGACCAGCAGGCTGTACACTGATCCCCAGCATTCGTTCTTCTGAGCTCTGGACACCCTGAGAATGCCTAGCTCATCATCACAGAGCCCATAGCCAGGCAGGCAGCAGTGAGCATTTGCTGCATCTGGGGCCCGTCCATCTAGGATGTCCACCACATCCCAGAGCTCACCGCTGTCCACACAGCAGGTCAGGAAAGCAATTTAATGTCCCCAGAGTGTGGTTCGCTTCCCACTGGGAGCCTCTTGGAAAGCTGCATGGTTATCACCTGTTTCTCCTGCATGGTTTCATCTTAATAGCCACTTCGTCCACCAGCTAAGGAAGAGTCCACCTGTCAGCTGGTGGGGAAGGGTGGGCTTCTAGTCCTGGGCGATGTAGGGAAGAAGGAAGGGGATGGGCCACAGGGCTGCTCATCAATAAGAAGCTGTGGCAGGAAAGGCCCAGGATCTCCCCAGACACCCACCCCCCCAACTCAGCAGCTGATGGTGAGGAAATAGGTTCTCCTTCATGGCAGCCCTAACTTAGTACACCCATCCGCCTGTCCAGCTGGCCAGCAGCCACTCATCCATCCAGCTGGCCTGCCAGCCATCTGCCCATCCCTCTTTCCATCTGTCTACCCATCCACCCATCCATCCATCCACCCATCCATCCACACACTTGTCTATGTACCCCTTTACCCATTCGCTGGTGCCATCATGTCCACAGCACATGATGCTGAAAACCTCCTCTCCCTGTTCTCATGGAACTTAGAGTCTGGGGACATCACATACATGTGTTGAGAGGGCCTAGCAGCATGCAGGCTTCCTGCAGGAAGTGAGGCCAGACCTGAAACCTGAGGATGCCTTCCTTGGAGGGGACAGGAGGAGATGGAGAGAGGCGAGGAGGTCACACACAAAGGCTCCATAGTAGGAATATGTTTTTGGAACACACACATCAAGATAAGAAAAACGTTTGCTTGTTTTTGATTCAACCTTACCGTTGGAGACCATGGGACACAAAGACAGAAAGTTGAGGTGGGGACAGCTTTCACCCAGGCCCTATCACCCCCAGCTCATTCGGAGAGCTCCAGTCTCCAGCTGTGCAGTGGGAGGAGTCCCTTCTTTTGGCCTTTGGTCAGGTCAGGAGGACAGAGCATCCCTAAACCCAAAGGAGACCAGAAGAGTTGGGAGTGCCAGCCCTTCTCCAGGGGGATGTCCAGGCAGGGTTTGCAGCCAGGATCCAGGGTACACAAAACAACATGCTGGATATCGGCCACCAAAGAGAGGTCCTGGTCCACTGTGCCATGACACATGTGTGAAGAGAGCAGCCTGAGCACTCTGTCTGGACCCTGAGCCCTGCCCCTGACCCTGGCCCTGACCCTGGCCCTGACCCTGGCCCTGACCTAAATCTTACCCTCAACCTCACCTAACCCTAATCCTAACCCTAACCCTAATTCCACACCACCAGCTTATAAGTCTCATGCTGACCCTCACCCTCACCCGTGGCTATTCCTAACCCTCACCCTAACCAGCCCTGTGCCCACGCATGCCGGGCAGCACCACGGACAGTGCCAACCTCTTCAGAAGGGCTCTGCATAGAGACTCTGCAGCCTGGCCCCTGCCACTCTGCCCTTGCAGGACATTTCTGCTCTTTCCCGGCCAGGCTGGAGTTTGCTTAGACTCAGCCTGTGAGCAAAGCCCCAAGAAGCTTTAGTAACTGGCCCCCGGGTAGATATGTCTGGGTTCTAAACTCACCAGCATGCACCCTCCCTGGGCCTCCTCTGTCTCCTGTGTGGTGATTTAAGTGCCATCCTCAGGGGGCATAGGGGACCCACTTTGTCTCTTATGAGTGAGTCAGGTCACTCATGCTCAGCACACAAGGATGGGGCAGGTGTTCTGCGCTGGACAGTGAGGGACCAAGCTGCTGCCTCCGGAGCTTCCTCAAGACCAGCACAACACACAGTGAATGCTTAGATTTAAAATTCATTGTGGTGAGAGGGTGCTGTGGCATGCCTTCTAAATACCCCGCACCTTCACACCTTGGCTTCGAACACACTGTCCTGAAATCCCTGCCACTCTCTGAAGCGGTTCTGGAAGTCACCTTACCTGAGTGTCTTTGCGAGGTGGGATCACAAATGTGGTGACTGCCACACCATCCAGCAAACAGGTGGCTTGTGAAAAGGTGACCATCCACCCACCTGCTCACCAGACCTGGCGCTGTGGCACTTCCAGCATTTCCCCAATGTCACAGTGGCAAAGGTTTTGGGCCAATTCAGGACCCCCAAGGTGCAGACAGACCCTCAGGAGAGAGGACTCTAGAGCTGCTTTGGAAAGTGGCAGGGATGATGGGATGAGTGTGCTCGAAGGGAGGGCATGGCTCTAGGGGATGCTTAGCACCATGTCTTTTGCTGCAGTGACTTTTAAACAGGGGGACCCCCCATCCCCACCCATGTGTTTCCATCACAGCCCAGGCAGCCCCATGCGGCTTCGGGTTGCTGTGGAGAGCAGAGCTTGTGAAGTGGTTGGTGATGGGGGCTGCAGGTGTGAGGAGAAGTCAAGTGTTAGGCACGATGGTCACTGCTGCTTCTGCGACAGTTGGGCGTATTATTCCTAATGTTTAGAGAATTTTGGGATCTAAGATGAAACATCTTTGTGGGGGGAAGAAAAGCATTATTTAATTCTAGGTAATATATTCCAGAAATGTGTTCCAACTTTTCTGAAACAGTCTTCTGTCAGATCATATTGGTAAATGAACCTTTAAAAACATCTTTGAAAAGGCTGGCTGTGGTGCACGCCTGTAATCTCAGCACCTGGGAGGCCAAGGCAGGAGGATCACCACGAGTTTGAGGTCAACCAGGGCTACAAAGTGAATTCAAGGCCAGCCTGAACTGCGTGGTGAAATCTTGTCTCAAAAAGACAAACAAACAAATACATAAAAACACCCTTCACCCCTTTCAGAAGCCATCACTGGGCTGTGTTAATACACACCCTTCCATTCTCACCTCCTTGGGGATCGTACTGCACTGTGGTGTCATCACGACCCATAGTAGGCCTTCCCAACTGGAACTTTCTGCAGCACCCTTGCAGCCAACTTGGATCTGGAAGTCACGGTTTAGCCAGCTGAGCCCCAGGGCTGAGCTCCAGACTAAATAACGTCAAACCTGTAACCCACGCTCCTGTGCCGTGCTCCACGTGTGCTGGGCAGAAATTCTCTTCCTGGAGCTGTGGGACTACTTCGAGCAGGAGAGGATGAGAGGAGTGAGCTGGCCTCTCAAGGAGGCCAGTGACACTCCTGGGTCCATCCTGCTAAACATGCTGCTCAGTGCCTTAGCCTGGGCCACCAGGTGTCCAGCGGCTGTGGTTCCGCTGTGCTGGGCACTTGGTCCATGGGCTGTGGTGATACAATCCCAGGGCTGGCAGCTGAGGACCCCAGGGACTCAGTCCTCATGGCTCTGGAAGCCCAGGTCAGAGGTTGGGGTGGGCAGTGAGGGGTCTAGGGAAGCTGTTTCTGGGCTCTCTGATGGCACCTCTCTCTGGTCCTGCACCTGCCTGGTGCAGTCTCTTGTCAAGAGCTTGAATCCCACTCTGGAGGCTGCACCCTTGGGGCCTCTGTCACCCTCCAAACCCTGCCCCAATCCCTCATCCAGGGCATAGGATTTCAACACTGGAGTGAGGAGCACAAATGTCCCTGTGAGGAGAACTGGGGCAGGTGCCTTTGCAGGCGACTGTGTGTGGCTTTCACCCCCTCCCTGAGGGAGTGGACAGGCCAAGCAGCATCCTGCAGGCTCCACGACCAGCCTCATGGTGTATGGGGCCCAGAGCCACTGCTCAGGGGCTCAAGGTCATCCCTGACCTGGGGACCACCCTCAGACTCACTGTAAAGAGCTGGATCTCTGTGTCCACTCCTCAGTACAGCAGGATGGAGAGGACACAACCCTCCCCACACACAGACTTGGGTGCTAGGGTGAGGGGGTTGGGTGACCTGTTCAGCAAATGGGGTGTTTGTCCAGTCTGTACCCTATTCTGTCCCCCTTCCCTGCCCACTCACCGGCTCCCTGCTGTCCCCTAGGGATTCCGTTAGTGTCCCCTGGAAGTCCCAGAATCCAGCATCTCCCAGAAGAAGCTCAGGCCCTGAGTGAGCCTCCTCACCTCCTGTCTTGAGAGCGAAATGGCATGTGTCCTGATGGAAGCTGGCCCAGTGCTCACCACAGCTGCCCTCTGTGAGTGTCCGCTGCCATGCCCTGGGATCATCTTGGCCCATAGAGCTCCTGCTGATGCCCCCACCGCCTCACCTGCACAGTGAGTGTAGTTACCCTGGGCAGGGGTCGTGTCTGTGGGAGGATGGGGGCAGCAGGGCAGGCAGGACCCTGGAGCCACCCACAGCGCACAAGTGCAGCTGTTTTCCTGACTGGAACTTGCTGACTCCACCTTTGCGGGGGGCAGGCTCCACCTGTGGAGTACCAACTCAGGGACCCCACCACAGGCTCTCCTGCCCCGGGCTCTGTAAGGCTGAGAATCCCCTTCAGGAGGGCCAGTTGCAGGGCTCCTTCCTCCAGAGGGAGGGCGCTCTGCCACAGCGGCCTGGGCCTAACGTGAGTGGAGGTCAGCGGCCCCTGGGGCTACCACTCCATGGCCTCCCATGACTCGGCCAGGGAGCAGCCTTTTGCTGAGTGCCTGCCCTGTACCATGGGCTGTTCTGATGCAAGGGCCTAGGGGGAGCAGCAGTGGAGAACCGGGACTTGGGTTCTTGCTCAGCAGCTGAATCAGGCCAGCCTTGCTCATGACGGGGTTCTCCCCACTCCCCCTGCTGACTTTTCCAGAGCGCGGCTCCCAGCAGGGTCCCGCTGAATCCATCACTGGGGGCCATGCAGGGCATGGTCCCAATTGTAAACCAGGTTCAGGCCTGGCCTCCAAGGCGCCATGGTCTCTACTTGGCTTAAGACCGAGGACTCTGGAGGCAAACTGCCCCGGCTTGAGTCCCAAGCTTGTGCCTGCCTTGTCACTAACCTTGGAAGAGTTATTTATTTAATTTCTCGTGCCTCAGTTTCTTCATTTGTCTGAACCATCGTGACAGTTTACATTCTCAGGTGCTTACCACGCACCAGGGCTCTCCCAAGTGCATCACACGCATCAACTCTAGGTTCTCCCAGCAGCCCTGCTGGATGGGTGCAGTTAACCCCCTGATGCAGGCAGGAAGCCTAAGGACAGACATGTAAGGTCCCTGTCAAGTGTCAAGCAATCCCCACTCAGGACAATGCCATTGGTGTCAGCAGGGATGCTCAGTTCTAAGTAGGACTCCAAGCACAGACGGACAGGTCTGAACTACAATGGAAAGCACACAGAAAAGCCAGCAGGAAGTTTATTAAAACACTAAGCAGGATTAACTAGCTCACGAGAGTGAGCTGCTTGCAGTGACATTTTTCACACTTCTTAAGACTTTCTGAATAAAAGCTTCCCACATGTTTTGCTGTAAGTATGTATTTCTTTAATACTCAGGAAAAATAGCACTAAAAGTCTGGAGAAAAAATGAACTGGGAAACTTCTCTCCTGGCTCAGTATTTCCAGAGGCCACTTCCTGTCATCCAGGTGATAGTCCTGGGCTCCCCTGTGAGGGTTCTGGGCTCTGGGGGATCCCGGGCAGCTGATGGGTGACCCCACTTCCGGGGCAATGGGGCCTCCAGTCAACTGTGCCTCCCCGAGAATCACGGGGCTCATTACTCACTTAGCTTCATTATCTCTTTAATTATGACCTTCTAGCCTGGGTGGAAAAGAAGCATAATTTTGCTTTACGAGATATGCCAGGCTTACACTCTCACATATCCAGGTTTCATAGAAATTGCAGGGATCATAGAAATTTAACCTGATAATTACTTCAATATTTCAAGACACACATTTTCACTCTCTTAGAGTAATTATGGGTTGGTGTTTTTCCTCTCAAATTCTTTTATTTCTTCATTATTACAGGTTATGCTCCTTTCCTTTGTATGGTATTTTCCTGAGACAAGGCGCAGGCCGCTCGAGGGTTCTCTGCAGTATCGCGTTGGTAGAACACGCTGTTCCTTGACTTCCGTTTACTGTTTCTCTTGTACTACAAGTTTGCTGTGGGCTGGGAAAACACACAATCTGAGTACCCTTTCCTGAGATGTCTGGGAGCAGAAGAGTCTTGCATTTGGGATTTTTGGAGAATACTTGCACATGCAAAATGAGCTTTTATGAGGCTGGAACCCCAGTCTGGTCACAGAATTCACTTCTTTCCGTGTGGACTCTGCACAGAGCTGAAGTTACGTTTAAATACTTGCTCAAGTAATGTTTAAATACTTGTTGATGGGAAGCAAAGTTTCAGAGGGTGGAATTTCCCACTGTGACAGCTGTCAGGCTCAGAAAGATTCAGATGGTAGAGCAGTCTGGATTTTGGATTTTTGGATTAGGATGACCCTACCTATATTTGGTTCACTCTACCCACAGTGCTTAAGATGGAGCTCAGTATATGGTAGCCATGTGTAAGTATTTTTTAAATGAGTAAATTGGGAAATATAATTAGAAGCAGAGAAACTAGCTGCAGTTTTGAATTATTATTATTATTAGGTTTTTTTTGAGATAGGCTCTCATTATTGTTACAGGCTGGGCTCAAACTCACTGTGTAGCTCAGGCTAGCCTTGGACTTGTGATCCTCCTGCTTCAGCCTCCTGGGTGCTGGGAGCACAGGTGTGCACCACCATGCCTGGCTGCATTGGTGTATTTGAAGTAATTTAAGGTCATCAAACTGTCACTCACCTGCCATGGAATGGATCGTGGTCCCCATGGTCATGGATAGAGTGCTGGAGCCAGGTGCATTCAGAATTCAGAATTTCCAAGCTTTCTGTGGACCTTATCTAAGCTCTCCACAGCTGCCGGGCAACACCCATGGTCCAGCATATGTGTCTGCAGTAAAGATGTTTGGGTAGGAGCATGGAGTGGGACACTGACCTGACAGAAGCCTCGGAACAGGTCATGTGACTGCTGGGGCTTGGTTTGGAGCTGCAGGGAAGGAGCAGGCCCTGGAGGCCCCAGATTCCAGTGCAAGCAGGGCTGTGTGTGCCCCAGCTGTATTGCTGCATCATTGTGGGTGCGTGGCTCACTTTCCCTGCCTGCAGCTCCTTCCTGTCTGGCTGAGGACCACGATGCAGCAACCTGTGAGCTCACTAGAAGGACTTCCAGGGACAGCTTGCATGGGCATTTGAATCAGCCCCCAGCACCCTGGTAGGGAGAGAGGCCAGGGTCGGAGCCCCCACAGCCTCTGGACCAGGCCGCCAGCTCTCAGGACCCTTGCTGTGCCAAGCAAGATCCCTTCATCAGCGGTTATGCCCTCTTCGCCCGCCCTGGCGTGCAGTTTCTGCAGAGAGAAATTACAAGCCCAGGCAAAACGCAAAGTGTTGAGATGGGCATTTTCTGAGGCCGCGCCCTCTCCCACTCTCCTCTCCTCTCTCTCTGCTGCTCATACAGGAGAGAGGACTTGGCCCAAGTCCATGCTGTCAACTCTTCGGATGTGCGACCCCGCAGGCAGCACACAAGCTAACCTCCACTCTTCCTGAGAGCGGTGGGGGTGGCGTGGGGCATGGAATCGCACCCCACCCAGCGGCAGCGGCCTTGTCAGGGTGCCAGCCCATGCCTGGCCTGCTCTGCCTGCTGCCCAGCTCTTGCCCATCTGCTGCGTTCACAAACTGCTGAAGATCACAAACAGTGGAGCCTGTTACAGGCAACAGCCTCCAATTCTGCTCTGGTCGCACTAGGGCTGGGACCCCGTGCCTGCAGTGTGGGTGCAAGGATTAAATGCTCCCATGAAGGAGACACTGGTCCCCAAGTGTGTGAGTTGTTTGGTGTGGGCTTAAGGAGCAGCCTTTCCTCCACTGTGGTGGCATGTCATTCAGGATGTAAAGCAAGGAGGGGGAGAAAGAGAGAGAAAGAGCGCTACCCGACTTGGGGTGTCCCGCAGGAACCTCCCACTTTTCCTACTGATGTCTCTGCCCTTCACTTTCTCCCTTAGGGGCACACGACATGTTCTGAGATGACCTCCATTGCCCTGTGGTCTCTCTGTCCCAGTGGTTGAATTAAAGTGTGCGGATTGTGGCCACTTTCTCGAGGCCACCGCAGAATGAGCTGCCACATGTCCTTCACCGGCACCAGCAAGGGTGGGCCACAGGTCCAAAGTTGCTCTGCCTTCTGCCTCTGCAAAGCAGTGGCTGGAGAACACGGCATGTGCCCCATGGAGCCTGGGACAGAGTGGAAATCAGTGGTGACATTGTGTAGTGCATTCCCATAATTTTGATAATTTGTGCATTTTGCAATTTTGACATTCATCTTGATTTTTCAAATGCATTGCATCAAAATCTGATTTATCTTGATTACTGAGGGTGTTTTTTGTACTATAACCCTGTAAGCTTTATACCAGGTCTCAGGCCTGAGAGGTAGAAGCTGGGATATGTGGGCTCTCTCTCATCTTTGCCAGTTGGTGGCAAGTGGGCACTGTCAGCACTGCCCACAGCATCTCTCTGGGTCTGGGCTGTGGCTACAGGGTAGCTGGGGGCACCAGGCCACCCTCTTCAGTAGCTGTGTGGCCTGAAGACTCCCGAGAAGGCTGTCAGAGCAGCCCTGTGAGCCAGAGGTGCTCTGCGCAGCCCTGTCCTGGCGCTCACCCGCCTGTGTCCTGCAGTGTTTGCTCTCCAAATTATTTGAGTCTCATCCTTGTCACCTGAAACCAGGATCCTGACTGGCACAGAGTCCAGCTGAGACTTTGGTTGGTGCAGCACGAAGTGGAGGAGCTGGGCATCTGGAGGGCATTCCTGCACTTGAAGCATCCTCAGGTTCTACTTCTCCAATGTGTCGGGAGGAAGGAGAATTTGGAACCCCAAGTGCTCACGCTAATCAGCACCATGGACAGCGGCAAACTCTGGTTTACAGGCCCCTTGGGGCTAAATCTTGCCCACTTCCTGTTTCCTTTCTGAGAGTTTAAAGGGTCAAACAAGAGTCACAGAGGCAGAAACGGAGCCTTGAGAGCCTGGCAGTCCCTACAGCTGAGCCGTGGCAGAGAGCCTGTCCTTTCTGTCTCCAGACTCACCGTGAAGGCTGTGCCCAGTACACAAAAGAACTGGATAGAAGCCCAGTTCTGTCAGACTCCAGGCCCTGGGCTGGGCTGTGGTAGGTCAGAGTCACAGCCTCAAGGAGAGCAGAGAGCAGGTTTTCTGGAGGTCCCCTCCTCGCCTCCCCAGGAGGGCGCCTGGCTTCTTTGTTCTTTTGCAAACAGACATGCCAGAGTGCCCGGTTTGGGAGAGTTTGGAGGATCCCCAGGAGGTTACAGGGCAGGTGGGCAGGGGGATCTGAAGGCTGGAAAGGTGGGGTTCTACGAACTTGACCCTATCATATCTGCAGACACGAGGTGACTTGATTATTTGAGTGATGCAGATTTAAATGTCCAGCAGCCCCGGCTGACAGCCTGTGGGTCTGGGATGTTGGAGGTGGTGAGCCAGTGGCTCTGGGTGTCAGGGGTTCAGGCATGGACCAGGGGGCGATGTCCTGTGTCCCCAATCTCTATTCTGCTGGTAGGAAGGTGGTCCTGGCTCCTTGCTTGGCCTGCTGCGTGCTCTCCCCAGTCGACTAAGAATCAACCCCCCCACCTCCCCCTTCTTAATCTTTTCCACGATCCATGAGATACACAAACAACACTGCAGCTTGAAATCCTCCCATCAGCAAAACTGCAATGAATCCCATTTTTCTTGCAGATTTTTCACAAGCTGCTAGGAAATGGCTCTGAAATGCTCTGGCCACGTTCCGCTGGGATTCCGTCTGCCCCTCTAATGGGTGTGAGACTTCATGCCTCAGCTCCACTGAGCCTTCTCCTTTCCTGTTTATGTTTATTTTGGAAGCAAAATGTGTTTACAAAATCAGTTAAAAAGTGTTAATGATCAGTTTCCGGAATACTAATGCAAATTCAAATTACTTCCACATGAATCAAGACAAATTAAAAAATGCTGTTTGATCATAAACTGTTTTAAATTCCTGTGAGAAGGAGTGTAGCAAATCTGGATAGATGCCTTTTTCAGAAAGAGCAATTTACAATTATCATTCAGATGGTATGAAGTTCAGAGCAAGAAGCCTCTCCCGAGGAGGAAAGACGTCGGTTTTTAAGCACTTATACAGAGCTGATGTGCACCCCCAACTCTCCAGGGGAATGGCTGTGTTTGTCACCCTCAAAGTTAGGATTGAGCCGTGAAGCACACGTGACCTTCACCTGTCCTTTGCACCATCTTTTCTCCAAGGTCTGAAACCCAGCTCAGCACATTGAGGGCCATTAGTGGTATTTGCAGAATAAATTAATGGATACGTTAGCTATGTGTATGAACTATAACAGTTAATCCAAGATTCTATGTGTACTGAGCCAGTTTAAAAATTATGAAGTTCCTGGCAAGACCGAGCAGATAAATGAGGACCATGACCAGAGATGGCACCCATCCTGCCGTCTGCTCCCCTCTCTGCTCCTGCCCTGTGGGGTGACCCAGTGCCATTGTTTCTGCTGTTGTTGGTGGTGACTGACAGCCTGGGACACAGGACAGTGGTGGCCAGTGCTTGCCCTCTGCAATGTCACAACCGCTGTCCATCTGCCACCATCTTTTCAGAGGTTCCTTCTGCCTGTGACAGAGAAGGAGGCCTGTGGGGTGACACTGACACTTTGAGGCTGTTGGAGACAACTTGTCTAGGCTCAGATGGCCATGTCAATGGGCTTCCAGGATTTCCTGGGATTCAGGGAAAAGACCACAATTGAGGGAGATGAAGGTTGACCTGGCCTACCGGTGGGGATTCCTACCTCCTGCACGAGGTCCCCACCTGGTCTGGCCTGCATGCTGGGCTAGGTTTTGCCTGATGAAAGTCTTCAGGTGCTTTTTTAAAGGAGGGAAATAAAAACCATTTATTCACATGGCTAAAGGAGCTGGCACAGGTAAGGCCTTGGCTCCGGTCCATCCCCAGGAAGCACCCAGTGTGTTAATCTATGCAGGGATCTCAGTCATGCCACTGTCAGAACCAATGTGGGTCCAGGGCCCTGGCTCTTGTTTCAGAATCCCCCATGTCTGTGTTCTGGAAACGCTTGTGTTGTGGCCTGGTTCTGCTCATAGGGACACACAGAGAGCCGGCCGGGGTACTGGCCATGGTTCTGAACATCCTTCTTTCCAGGAAGCCAACAATTCTGCAGGTCCCAGCACCCATAATCTGCTAAGTACAAAGCTAAGGGCCCGGTCCCCGCCTTCAAGAAGCAAGAGGTTGTTTCTGAGAAAGAGAGGAGGGGCAAGGAGCTTCCCAGCGGGAGGAAACAGGAGCTGAGGAGCCTGAGGAGTAGGGGCTCTTCCTAGAAGTCCTGGATCCCAGGACTGCTGCCTGCCCCTCCCAACACTTGGACACCAGCTGGAAAAGAGCCAGCTGGAGCCAGAGTCAAGGTGTCCTCCACCCCCTCCATCTTTGGTGCAAGGGTGGGGATCACTTGGACCCAGGTGATGTGGACCACACCTCACCCCACTGCAGGTGCAGCTGGGTGGCCTGGAGGTGTCAGCCTCCCTGCTGAGGTCACTGTGAACGTGCACCCCAGGACTCAGAATTCATGGTTTGGGAGGTCAACGTACGGCAGCTCCATTTCCACGCATCTTTGGAAGCACCGTTGTCTTCAGGGGAACTTCAAGTGAAACCTGCACGGTGTTGGTGGGACAGGTGCTGTAGGGAAGAACAAAGCAGGAAGGAGAGACCTAGTGTGCTGGGGAGTTTGCAGGTGTCTCCTTGGTCAGCTCCAGTGTGACAGGGTCGTTTTTAAACCTCCTCCCCCACTTCCCCAGGGAGATCTTGCTTCCACATCAGTACAAACAGGGAAGGAGACAGCGCCTGGGAGAGGCTCAGAAGTGCTGCCCTGCCAGGCCCAGTGCCACAATCCTGCAATCCCAACTGCATAGGAGGCTGAGGCAGGAGAATCACAAGTTCACATCCAGCCTGGGCAATTTAGATCCTGTCTCCAAAAAGGTGTGGGATGTAGCTCAGTTGTGGAGCACCTTCAGGATTAATTCCTGGTGCAGCCAAAATAAACACACAACAAACAAATGCTGTCCCATTGAGACAGCAAGATGACTTGAAGTCCTAAGCTCCAGTCGGGGTTGTCTTTTGAAAAGAGAATTCTTGTTTTTCAGAGGGATTTTTATGAGTGCACGTTTGTGAGGCCCATGATGACATGCGTGCTGGGGAAGTGGTGCGCATGCATTCTTGTCCCAATCATTTTTACTCCCTCTCCCCATCCCAGTGCCCCCCTCTTCCGCAGCTCCTTTGGGCTCCACCATCGGGGAAAGACCATTCTTGATCTAGCTGTCCCCTCTCTCACTGTCTCTCCACTGCACATGGGAAATGAGACCCCTACCCAGATGGCTGCACTCAGAGCTCTCTGGTGCTCCTGTCCCTGGAGGCAGGGTCAACAGCAGGCACAGAGGACACACAAGTCACCTCCCTTTGCTCCAACACCCCGCCATGCACACACTCATATGTGGGTGCACACACATGCACACACACATACACACATGCATACACTCATAGCATACAGGCACACATGCACACTCACACACAGGCACGTACTGAAATTCCAGGGGCCTGAGTGCTATCCCACTCCACCTGCCATGTTCTCCAATATGGCTCTGGTGCTTCGTCCTGTGCCCTGAGCATGTCCAGTGTCATGTAAATCACAGGCACTGATTCCCGCCTCCCGAACTCCCCGTCCATTTCCTGCCTGCTTCATAGCAGCCACAGGTGGGGGGCGGGGGCACTGTGTGCTGCTTTTCACTGCTGAGGCTCACACAGGGAGGTCGTCCCTGCCACGTGGACAGCACGGTTGTTCTCTCTCCTTGCAAAGCTGTTTCGATTGAATCCAAACTTCTGGCAAGCAGGATACATGTAAACCTGATGGAATGGCAGAGTCAGGCTTCTGAGAGCTCTTCAGTGACCAGGGAAGCTGGCTGACACCCTGGCCTGGGGTGAGAAGAGCCCGGCAGGAAGGCCAGTGCACTGCAGTGCCCTCCCCTCCTCAGGATCTGCATTAGGCGGCTTGGAAGTTATTTTGGAGTGGGCAGGTGCTGGGTGTTCTCTATTTTCTGCAGTTTTCAGATTTTCCACAAAGCACATTTGGAGTTGGCAAAATTGGTTATCTGCTTTAAAACTGTAAGACTAAAAGACATTCTCACTAATTGATTTTTAATTATTTTTTTGCTTAAAACCTTTCAAAGTGTCTTACTGAGAACAATAAAAACAGCACAGGCATCTGGTGTAGGTGGCTAAAGCAGCGTGCAAACGCCAGGAGGCCTTGGACTTGCAGGGCCAGCGGCTTCATCCCAGAACTGACCAGCATTCTGAGCACAATCCAGGCCCTGCCTGTGCATCATGGGAACTGTGTTTTCTGTCCGCAGATTTGCAACCACCTCTGAGACCCACTGAAAGCCCTGCCTCTCCCAGGAGCAGCACTAATTTTAATAAATCTCAAGTGTCTTGGCTCCAAAGCCCGGAGGAAGGATAATCAAGTCAAGCCCCATTGACCAGGACAGCGGCAAAGGGTGGGAAATGAGCTCTTGGGTCTCCGGGGGCCCTGGCTCCATTAGACAACCATTCATCTTTCAGAGGCTGGGGGTGCCGTGGGGGTGGGATAGCTTTAGGAACCCCTGCCCTGTCTTTACAGCGGCTAAGAGGTAAATCTCACTTCATAGGTGGGGAAACTGAGGCCCTGGTGGATGCTACTGCCTGCCAAGATGGTGCAGCCCGTCATGGAGAGCCACCTGGGGTGCTCTGGGCTCAGCTTCAGGTGAGACTCTTGACTGCTTCTCTGGGGCTGACACCGATGTTTCAAAGCAAACCGTAAGAGCTGGAAGTGGGGTCACATGCCCGTAACCCCAGTGACCTGAGAGGCCAGGCCAGCCAGCCAGATCCTACCCCAAAACATGAAATTAAAAGGGGCCAGGAAAGCAGCTCCACAGAGAGCACTTGCCTGGCCTGCATCACGCCTTGGTTCATTCCCCGGAGTTACACAAACAAAACAGCACAGGCTACAAACAAACACAGACAGAGCAACTGTGTAGCCAGCCAAAACCCTAAAAATAAAATACAGAAACGGACTGCAGGTTTGGAGGGTCAGGTGACTTCCCAGGGGTGGCGCCCAGCCTCGTGGACAATCAGTGTTGGGCAGAGTTCAGAGGCCGAAGAAGCCACACAGCACAAACAAGGACCGGACGCTGGCTGGCCGTGAACCTGAGCCCTACCTGTGCTGCCCACACCTTCTGCGGTCTGAGCTCTGCTTGTCCTCAGGAGAGCCAATGCCGTTATCATGTCCACTTATCTATCATGTCCGTTATCATGTCCACCATGGGACAGTGGGTCAGCCTGAGGTGTCTAATGGGGAACTGAACCGAGGCAGACGGTGCTACCGCCTCAAACTCTGCCCAGCGTCACCCTTGTGGTTCTGGAGTAGGTCAGGCTCAGCTGGGTGGCTCTTCTGTGGCTCAGCATGCGGGGGTCACATGCTGCTGCAGTGAGAAGGAGGCACCTGGAGGCTCTCGAGCTTGGTGTCCATGCTCGGTGCACTCTCAGCCCACTCAGCCTGGCCTCAGGAGGAGCCCCTGCCTGTGGGCTCCTCTCAGCAGGTGCCACCCAGATGGCTCCCTTGAGTTCACAGGTAGACCCCACCAGCCTTCAGAAAGCAGATCTGGCCCAGCGTGAGCTCTGCCACAGCCTCCTGGTTAAATCAAGTCACAGACCAATCTAGATCCAGGGCATGGGTTCTAGGAGCAGTTCTGGCAGCCAGCTCTGGGGTTGAACCCCCTTGGGGGGTCCCTGCTCAGGTACCTGATGTCAACAAGAAACAGACCCCTTCCCCTTTGGGCAGCAGCTCAGAGGAGACAACGACTTCTTTCCTTGGCCTTTCCTCCTCCCCCACCCCCACTTCTCCAGGCCATTCTGCTCTACCCCATTCTCCCATGGTGGGTGTCAAGGACAGAAACCCTCGGATAGTCAACAGTGACCAGCCAGCACCCAGCTCTTTGTCACGCTGTCAGGGAGGCCATGGGCCAGGGTTGCAGAGCACAGCTTTCCCTCCACCAAGAGCCACACACACGCCCGCCACAGAGCAAGGGGAGCTTTTTGCAGCCCCTTCCCAGCCCTGAGGCTCTGAGGCCACTCATCTGTCTTCCTTCACCCACAGGAATATCCAGCCGACATCAGCAAACACTTGGCCATGAAGAGATTAAACTTCTTCTACTTATAAACCCTGCAAACCCAGTCCTTCTGACCTTCCAGGAGAGGGAGACCTTAAAACAAACCAACAAGCAACCCCAGAACAAATGCAATAAAACTCAAAGCAGGAAAAAAAAAAAATCCCTCAAAGCAGTAAAAAGAACCTGGCTCAAAACTCCCAGTGGTCCTTCTATGGCTCTTCTGATCTTGCCGGGAGGGAAGGGGCCTTTCCTGGCCTGAGGAAAATGATCTCCTGTGTCCATCCCATGCTTGGGGGACCTTGTGTGCTGGTCCAAAAGTTCACTAGCATGAATGTGATAAAGGGAGAAGTGCTTAAATTCTGAGGTGCAGAGAATTCTGTTTGTGCAGACCCGGGAGACGTGCTGCCCTGCCCTCTGTTGGAGAGAGCCGGCAAAGTCGTCCAGGAAGGAGAGGAGGCTGCGCTACCTCAGCCCTCACCTTCTCTCCACCATGGGGACTCCAGCCTCTTCTTTCGGTGTGGCCCAAGATACACAGAAGGGAAGCATCAGAGCCCCCACTCGCGTGAGATTTGTGTTTCCAAAGCAGTCAAGCAGTTGTAGTTTTAGCAAAGAGAAACATTTTTAAATGCAGGGCTCGTGGAGATGGGTGTAATAAATGAATTCGAGAATCAGCTTCTTCCCAAGGTCCCCAACACAGGAGAGACTCTTCTGATGCTGTACCCTGCGGTGATGGCTTAGTGTCCAGGACTTTTAGTGGCTCAGTCAAATGGCCACAATGCTCACAGAGCCTGGTCCCTGCTCAGCTGCAACTGAGCTTCCCTCAGACACCTCTGCCAGTCAGCTCACCCAGGGGAACGGAGAAAGACAGAGGGCGGCCAGGCCTCCCAGGCAGATGTCACACATCCGCCAGGAGGCACAGGGTGATGGCTTCAAGGGAAAATGGGCTATTTTGGTTTCCTCACCGAGCCGCTTTGAACCTGGGGCGTCACCCTGCATGCACCTGTTACTATTTGGGGTTTGCTGCAAAAATACTTCTGCAGGAATAGAAATAGAGGGGAGGGTGGTGAAGGAAAGCAAATTTTAGTGCCTGTGAAGGGTCTTGATATTTCATACGACAGCTGAGAAAGGAACGAGAAAAGGGCACATGTCACTTTGATGTGCGCAGGCCACATCCAGGGATCTATTCGTGGAAATACTCAGAAACGCCCCAGTTTAGTTACAGGAAGATCCACAGAAGCCTTCCTCAACACGGCAGCAAATTAGAAACGATCCAAAAGTCCTGGGTAGGGAGCTCCCGGCACAAATGACAAAACATGACATCGAGGACAGCAGTGGGTGCCCTAGGGGCTCTTGCAGAAGTAGCTGCCCCAGTCTGTGAGGTCATCAAGTGACTAACAAGAGCCAGCAGAACAGAATGCTGAGTCCCTTTGCTTTACATAAAGTTGTATTGTTGTTGTTATTGTTATTTTGCTTACAAATAAACCTGGGAGACTATGCACTCATCCATTAACCATCGAAATCGCTGGGAGCTGGGACCATGAAGGTCTGTGCCTTCTTCAATGTAATCGTCCACGCTGCTTGGCCCTTTTGCTGTTGGTACTTATTACTTTGTTCTCAGGAACAGAGGCATTGCTTGATGACAGCGTGGCTGTGCTTTCTCGGGCAGAGGGACCCTCAGGAGCTGCATGCTGGTCTGGAGGAAGCACCTTCTCCCAGCTCCCCACAGGGTTCCGCTGTCCGGCAAAGCCCAGAGGAAAACTTGACGCAGTGTGTGCCACCCACGCACAGCGCCCGCACAGAGCAGCACTCCACGCACATTCGGGGAATGAAAGGAAGCACAAACACTTAAGTGTGGAATTGTGTTCTAGGGTGCCCTGTTTTTGTTGCCGCCTATTTTAAAAACATTATCGGAAGTCTGTATGTTCCTTTGGAGTAACGTCGCCCTTAGTTTTCCCTGATTCTTTTACCTTGGGGACTAAAACGGAAACTAAAACGCCATGGTGGCAGGGGTGGCATACGCAGCACACAAACCAAGGTTTCATCACAAGGGAGGAGAGGTTTTACAAACCACCAAGGCGCTGCTTCTCCTGGAAGAAGTGCATGTTGGAGTCTTTCCAGCTGAATTCTGCAGCAAAGCCCAAGGAAAATGGACATTAATCTTTTATGAACCAAGCCCCCAAAGAAGCAGGCTTTGAGCTCAACCCTAATTAGGCTGCATCTCAGTGTGGAGGATCCTTAACGAATGAGGACACATAGCAACACGGCTACTCTGCCGGGACTGGCTTGAGAGACGAAAGGGGCCCCACCATCCATGGTGCTGGGTGCTCAAGGTTCCCAGCTTCCCCAGAAGTGGCAGCACCTCTTGGGTGGACAGCAGAGGGTGTGAGGTGAAATGCTAGGCCACCTTGTCTCCCACAGCCACCCAGGGCCCATGGACAAGTGGGAAGAGAAGCAGTGACTAGCAGGACTCCAGGGGCAAGTTCAGCAGCTCTGCACCTGGGGGCCAGAGCTCTGGGTTCCGAGTCTGGTTCTGCTGCTCCTTCCTGGGCTGAACTGCTCTGACTGTGTGGGGAAGGGTTCACGATCCAAGGAGCTCTCCGGACTTTCCTTCCAGGCGGAGGCTTTATCTCTCCATCCACAGCCTCCCTGTTTTGGGGGAGCAGGGCAGGGGCTTCCTTCCCAGGGCATCTGAGAGGATGTGTAGCCCCCTTCCCAAGCAAAGCCCCAGATGAGGCTCCAGGGAGCCACCCCATACCCCCTAGCTGCCCATTCAGCCTCTTACCCACTGAGGATATGCAGGTGTCTCAGACCAACCCCACCTAGGGGCACACCGTGCACCCAGAGCGTCAGCCCAGCAGGCCTGTGGGTGGCCTGTGGCTCTGATAGGGATGCACACAGTCTCCTCCCCACCTCACTGGTTCTGTCCCCACCTGGAGCCTGAGTTGGGGTGACCGTGACCTCCCAGGATAGTTATACAATCTCCTTCCCAGCCATCAAGCTGCAGCCCTCCGCAGTGGATGCTGCTGTCCTCCTGGCCTCTCCTGCTTGTTATAGAGTCTCCTCCCAAGCTTGCTGTCCCAGCCAGCTAGTCTCCCTGTGCCCAAGAATGCCTCACCCTATTACCGTAATTAACCGGTACCGTGTTGGGAAGCTGAGCCAAAGACAGAACTCTAGGGCAATGAAGATTTGCCAAGGGTTACAATGCGTGAGAATCTGAGTGGATAGAAGTTGGCACTTGAAACCTCTTCCCTCTGTGTAGAACTTTATTCTTGCATCCGAGCAGAGCCATCACAGGCCCAGCAGGCGCAGGTGTTGGGAGTCCATCTCCAGGCCGAGCCCAGCTCTTCACAATGGTCAGCCCAGAGCACTCTCTCCATCTCCTTTGGTAGGGACTCAGGGAGTCACTTTAGCTAACACGGGGACTGTGTAACGTCCTAGATTGTAGTGACATCGCATCAGCTGATAATTATTATGTGTCTAACCTGGCCGGTCTCGAGCCACCTGTTTTATACACATTGTCTCACCTAAGCTGAGCACCTGGCTCAGAGGGGGCTGGTGAGGGGTTGCCCCTGTCCTACAGAGCTGGCTGGGGAGCTTGAGCCCTGGGGTGCCAGGGGTCCCTCAAGCACCGGTGTCTGAGAACCTTGTGGGGTCTGGAGGGGAGCAATGACAAGACAGGATGGACAAGAGGACAGGAGGAGGTGAGGAGGAAGAGCTCAGTAGGCAGAGGGACAGCGAGAGAGGTGGCACAGAGACGGAGGTGAGAGGCAGTGCAGACTGTGTGCCAGGTCCCGGAAATGCCTTTCTGGGGCTCTGCTGGGCCGCTAGTTTGGCACCAGTGCAAGCACCTGGCAAGGTTACCTGATGTCCACAGAGCAGCCAGCTGGGAAGGGCAGTGGGACTCTGCCTTCAGTCCCTTCCTGAGTGGCTCAGTGCAGGGGTCCCCCAGGTGGGGACACAGCCTTAGGGAGGGACTTAGCCAGGAAGGGTCGCAGGTGGTGGCCTCTGTGACTGGCCCTGCCCAGCTTCAGCCCCAGTTGAGCCTGCTTCTTTCTCCAGCTGCTTCTCCTTCTGGCCCCCAGAGCTCCCATCTGGGGACCTCAAACTGCCCACACGTGTCTCCTGTAAGAAGCCACTGTTTTCCACCTTTCTGGAGTTTTCTGCCTGGAGGCCCCGGGGGAGGCAGGAGGTTGGAAGAGCCCGGGGCAGCAAGGATGCGCCCAGGTAGGAAGAGCGGCTGACATCAGCCACGTGCCTGTAGGCGAGGCCCAGATGGGGCTCCCTGAGGTTGCCCTGCCATCCTCGCTGCCCATCCAGCATCTGCACCCAGTGCACTGGCCTGGGAATACTTCAGAGCCCTCCCCTAGTCCAGATGTGCCATGTCACATGTGCCCCATGTTGCAGGCAGTCAGTGAGGGCTGGAGGAGAGAGGACACTTGCTGGTGCACAGGAGCTGTGACCCAAAGGGTGGGGAGGCCAAGGTGTGGGCACTGGCCCTTGGCTCCTACTCCAGTCCATGCTGGGCCGAAGGTGGTAACCAAGCTTCGCTGTCTCCTGGACTCCTGCCCCAACAATGGCAGCAGCTTTTATGTCAGCTGATCCTTTGCAACTGCAATCCAGGGGAGTGAGCCAAGATGCTCAGGTCCAGCGGGCCACACAGGATCCTGAGACTTGGCCCCTGCCCACACGTGTAGATGGCTGCCAGCAGTGTCTCCCAAGTCCTCCAGGAGAGTTCAGGCTGCAGCTGGTGTTAAAAACCCCAATGTGCCCCCGGAGAGAGGCAGGAGCCATCACCTCCAAACTTGATCATGTCCCTAATCAGTGTCCAATCTGATGACTCAGTTTCCCTATCAGGCAAGGGTGGCAATGATGCCTGGGCTGTAAGATGGCACCGATCTAAAACTGTAGGGGAAGAGATTTGGCAGGGCCATCCTTAGAGGGACTCAGTGAGTGGAGGCCAGCGTGTCCAGCCATGAGGGCCTGCAGGGAGGCCTTGTTCCTCTCCTCTCGTGATTCACCTTATGCTTGGTGACGCCTCCATGCTCTCTGGATGGAGCCAATCCAGCTGTGCAGAGATGGTATCGGTAAGGACAAGGTCTCAGTGCACAGCAGTGTTTGCAGTGTAGCTTTCTTTTTTAACAGAAAAAAAAAAAAGAGTAAACATCCTGGAAGGAAATCCAACCCAGTGTTAAGACCAGGCCCTCTAGTGGCACTCCTGTCCTCTGTGCCCTCCGTGTAGCACACAATGGGAGCCTCCCTCTCCTCTCTCTCTCCCCCCTCTTCCTTCTTTCCTCTCTTCCTCGCCCTCCTGCAATGCTGGGTTGGACCCAGGACCCGGTGCAGATGAAGCTAGTGCTCTGTCACTGAGCTACATTGCTCCCGTAGAGACCTGCTTATTCTGAGATAGGGTCTTGCTCTGGGCCCAGAATAGCCTTGGTCTTGAACTTCTTTTATTTAGCCTCCACAGTGGCTGAGGCGCCAGCCTGCGCGCTGCCCCAGCCAGAAGGTGTTGTTCTGTAACAGAAGTGCTGCACCTCCTGGGTTCTGGGTCCTGCTCTCCTGGCCCTCTTGAAGTCCACCCATACCTGGGTCCCAGCCTTGGGCCTGAGGCTTCCTTCTGTTCCCCACCCTCGGAGCAGGGTGCCTTTTCCTGCCTGTGGAGCCCCTGAGGCCACGTGATGGCGCTGCTGGTGCAGGTGGTGCTGCCAGTGCTGACACAGACACAAGGCCAGCCTGTGTCCCCTGCCACCGCAAGGAGGAGGCACCACCACAAGGAGGAGGCACCACCACGGGCGGCTCAGGCCTCAGCCCAGCCCATCCGAGTGCGCACAGGTGGAGGCTTCCTGGGTGGCTGTGAGTGGGGTCTTCAGGAAGATGGGTCACAAAGCCACTGAGAAGCCTTGGGGACCGAGGGATCCTTCGTGCACCCCCATTCGTATCTGGGGTCAGTACACAGTAGCCTCTGCCAGGGCCTCTGCAGGGGACACTAGGGACACCCAACCATATGCCACTGTTGCAGCAAAGAGCTCACAGCATCGAGGGGCAGTGCCCGGACGGCGGGTGCCTGTGTGTGAAGCAAGGGGAAGTACCCGGATGGTGGCAACGTGTCCTCCACTGTGAGTTTACACTTTTAAACATTTGCCGTATGTTTTGATTGCTCCTGCTGACGGACCCTGAGCAGCAATTTTTGTCTAATGAAGACTTCCCCGCACGTTTTCAACCAGCTTACTCCCCAGCCCCAGCACTGCGTGGCTTCTGGTGCTTCCCCAAAATCGAAACAGGAGTGAGAGGGCAGCGGGATCGAGGACCCTGAGGCAACCAGGGCGGTGCAACTGAAGACCTTCAGGGCAGAGCTCTGCAGAGCTGCTGAGGCAGGCAGTGAGCACTCGGGGACAAGTGTGCTCGAGGAACAGGGACCAGTCTGCGGGACTCAGCACGGCGGCTCTTGTTGTAATGTCTCCTTATTCAAACTGTCACGGCAGTGTGTAATTGTCCAACATTTACCGTGGCCAAGTCCATGTGGCACAGGGGACACAGCCCTGGCTCTCCCAAGGGAGCAGCACTTCCCCTTGTGGGGCAACATGGCCCGAGGAGGGCCATGGCAGGGATGATGGGTCACTGAGCCCAAGAGGGCACAGAACACAAGAGGGAGGCGTCAGAGAAGCCTGAGCCAGTTTTCCACTACCATCCACCTGCCTCAGCTTCCCAAGCAGCTTGGAGGGAGGTAGAATTCCCGGAGCACACGGGGAGCAGCAAGGTCCAGCAGAGCCTTGGGCATCTCAGGAAGCTGCGGGGAGACCCGCAAGGAAGAGGGGTGCATGGATGATGAGACGGGAGCTCAGGGCTGGGCAGGCGGGACTGTCCCCCGACTTTCCCCAGAGTCCCCACACCCTGCTCCCTCCTCACAGCCCTGTGCACTTTGTCCCCGTGTCTCTGAGCTTTTGTGGAAAGATATTTAATAATGATTCACCTTTAAGAAGTCAGAAGTCTGGCAAGGTCGCTGTCCACGGAGGGACTAGCAATCACATGCCACTACTGGACACCTTTGAAGGACCCAGAGCCCAGGCTTTGCCTGTCCATGCCGATTCCCTGGGCCCAGGCAGAAGCCGACTCTGTTGGTTTCACAAACGGAGAACTGCTCTGGGCTGCCAGTGGCCTGGGAGACATGAGAGGGGACACAGGTGTCACATGTCAGTTGCGTTAGACACTAGGTATCCCGAAACCCTCTCACTGCCAGCAGTACGTGTCCCTCGTCCTGGAAACCAGTTGTGGGTTGGGGACAGCCAGACAAGCCTGGAGGAGCAGAGAAGCCCTAAAGCCACCCTAGCCGGCCTGCACTCAGGGCACCATCCTGCACCATTTCTTGGGAAAGCGCTTGTAAGTCACCAGAGTCTGCAGCTCTGTGACGGTGGCTGCGGGCACCACACGGCTCCCATAGGGCCACCCAGAGAGCTGCACTGCACCCTAAGCTGTAACTATTATGGTAAGTTGTGGTTTTCCTCTCCACAGAGTACATGAGGTAACTCTCCGTTTATGAGGGCGGTGGGGCTCAAAAGCAATTAGCTCCCTGTCGTTTGGTGGTTTGGCCAGGAGTCAAGGGAATTTATAGCCAAGCCACCACACTGGCAGTATTTGGTCCCCCAGAGGAATCCAAACATTAATGCACCAGAAGGAAATAATGTTTACTCAGTGCACTGTGAGAGTTGCAGATCTCACGAGGACTCAACAGAGACTCCCGGGCCAGTGGGGACAGAGGCTGAGTCCCGACGGGGCAGGGTGGTGTCTTCAGCCAGTGACTTGGTAGCAAGGCCGAGAAGAGCCGGAGAAATACTGTGAGTACTGACACAGAGAGATGATAGATTAGATGTATAGCTCTTCACACTAAAATTAATCAATCTGCTGGCATTGGAGAGAGTGAACTGCCCCCCTACTCAGAGTGAACTGCCCTCCCTGCTCGCCCCGAAGCGAGCCCTGTTCTCCCTGCCCCTTCTACATGTCTGAGATCCAGCTTCGGGGACACAAGACCTCTGTTCAGACCCCATTTCTGCCGCTGCTGGCCCTTGCCGGGAAGAAGAATGCCCTGGTGGCTCAGGCACTGCCCGGGAACCTCGGACGGGGTCTCTCTGCACTTAGTTTCCTGTGCAGTGGCCTAGTCTGACTGACGGGGTCTTATCCAGGTCAGGGGCTGGGTCTGCTCTTCTGACTCGGTTAGGGTAAGACCCTTCCCGACCCGTCAGACGCGTTTCCTTGCTGTGCCTAGGCCTCCTCTGTGCCGTGAGAAGTCTGCTGACTGATTTTCAGATGAAGGCAGTGGAGGAGTGCCCAGGATGGGATGTGAGAGATGCGTGCTCTTAATAATGAAGGCTGGGAGCCACCGGAGCCTAAGGGCAACCGTGCCTCCTGCTGCCATTTCCAACAGTGGTCTCTATGCATGGACACTGGAAGGTGCTCTCCAAGGGCCAAGGCACAGGGGGCGCCCGTTGCCATCTCTGGCTTGACGGCTTCTCCAGGTGCTCCTGCCCCCACAGCAGCCTGTGCTCACTGAAAACACTAGTCTCAGAACACCTGCCACTTACAGCTGCCCTGCCGGAGTTTTAACGCCACTACTTATGATGCCCGGCATCCAGTATCCTGAGGATCACCTGCCACCTGCCCACTGCTGAGGGTGGTGATTGTTCGAGTTTCCCAGAGGAAGAAACCCAGGCCCGGAACCCTAAGTAACTCCCGGCTCAGGAACAGCAGAGTCTGCCACGCAGTTGCCCTCAACCCACAGGGCTCTGATCCTGTCTTCCTGACCACTGTGGCTGAAACTGCCAAGGTGCCCAGCACCCTCCTGCACCTGCAGTACCCGGCCCATCAGTAATGTTTCCCGTTGGTTTACCAACCACTGCAGCGATCCCCGGGCACGCCTCCTGTTGTTCTCTGACATTTAGATATTACAAGACTTGGATCGTTTTTGACCGAAGCAGCAAAATCCTTTCACAAATGAGTTCACTTCAGGAGGAAAAAAATTCTGTTGGCAAGAAACAAACTCTCATTTGTCAAAGGCGCGGACATTATGTTTTGCTAAATTCATGTTTTCCCTTGTCAGCTGGTAATGCACATAAAGTGTTTGAAGGAACTCATTCACCAGATTTGCGAGTGATATCATTACGATATAATATACCCTTGGTGATCAGGAATAATTCACAGATCTAGGGATGAGGTTTTTAATAACTGTGCTTATAGGATGTTGACTCAAGCAAAAATTTTTTAGGTTAAATTCTTACATGCTTCTAATAAAGTAAAAACCACAGCCTCAGGCAGAAAGCGACCTGGTGCACTGTTGCACACCTGCACTGTCCTCCCCCAGAGGCTGCAGAGCTGTCCCGAGGTCTGAGCGTCCGCAGCCTGCTGTCCTAAGCCACCTTGGTGGTCACTCTGTCCACTCAGTGCTCACAGCAGGCCACTGGGCTCTGGGACTGGTTCCGGAAGGAACCAGTGAGATGTACAGGGGGCTGAAGGGATGTCCTGGGAAAGTGTTCTCGTCCCAAGGGAGGAGCAGAGGAGGAACTGTCCTGCTTGGGATGCAAGTGCCAGAGTGACAGCAGCCACCTCTACTCAGAAAAGAAGAGCCGGAACTGCCAGCCTCGGCCCTCAGAGTTGGCTGGCTGTAGGCGTCGTAGTTGGTGCCAATGTGTTGTCATGAGTGTCTGTCACTGGGAGTCTCTGTCACTGTAGCCAAGCATTTACTTTGTGCAAGTCCCCTCCCCAGGAGGCTGTCACCAAGACGCCCACAGGCATCTCTCCTCTGAGATGAGACCCTGTCAGCTGCCAGCCGGAAGGCACTGTGGTGCCCAGGGAGACTGGAGGGGTTGTGACCAACCCCAGAAAGAAGGCACTCGGGGCCTAGGGACACCTCGAGGTCACAGCCACATCCCTGAACCAACAGCTCAGCATTCTGCAGGAGAAATAAGAAAGTTTCCAATATTTTTTTTAAAACGCTGTTATTTAAGTCTCTTAAAACTGAGAAGTGAATACCCTAAGTAGCCATCAGCTTACGCCGGTCTCACAGGTCTAGGGATAAAGAAAGCCTTTCTCTGTGAATAGTGCCCCAGGGACACTTGCCCTCATTTGCTACCATGGGCCGAGGTCAACAGGACCCACAGTTCCCAGGAGCACCCAGATCTGTGTCAACTCCCGTATGTGCGGAATGACAGGGCTCCCATCATGGTTTCTATCTCCATGTCCCCCCAACTCTCAGATGCTTAGGGGTGGGGCTTTTGAAGGGCAGTTGGACAACGGGCGTGCGACAGCTGGCTTGCTGTTAGGTGCTGAGGCCTTGATGGAAGAGGGGTGGCCCTGGTGCGGCCTGATAGGGTGCCTCTCCCTTCCCTACTCCTCTCTCACCTACGCTTCCTGTGTACCATGAGGCGAGCAGTCTTCTTCCACCAGGCCCTTCCACCCTGCCTCCCACTGCACGAGGACTGAAACTTCTCAGATGAGAGCCAGAACAAGCCTCCCCTCCTTTCAGTTGTGTCAGGCATTGGCCCAGTGATGCGGAAGTGACTAAGACAGTGGCAGCCTGCTGCTTTTTCTGAGGGCCCTGTCCCCTACTTGCGCAGGGCGCTGCAGGGACCTCCTGGCCCAGCAAGATGCCCACAATGACAGGTTCCGCTGCACACCGGGAGCCAAAGTCTTGTCTCCTACGTGTCACCTCTGCCGGGGTCCCTGTGGCAGAGCTGCTCCTGCCCTAAGCCAGGGGCCTCTCTCTTCTCCTGTCTGTGGCCCTACCTCCTGTGTCCCATAGGGCACAGAAGCCCAGGGCAGCTGAGGGACCTCCCAGGCTCTATTCCATGTCTGTCTGCTGTGGTAGGGCTTGGTGCTAGCTCAGATGCCTCTGTCTGGTTCTCTTCCCTAGCACACTCCTCTCCCAGGAGGCTGTTGGCCTTGCAGACAAGTCCAGAGGAAACCCCACCTGCTGGTCCCCAGGAACATCACAGCCCTGCTACAAAAGGGGCAAGAACCATCAAAACCAGTGTTGTCTACCCAGAAACGGGGGACAACCAGTGTTCAGAGGCACTGGGTGCCGGGAAATCTGCTCTCGGGCGGCAGGGGCAGAGCATGCCGTATGAACCCACTTGCAGCAGTCCAACATTGTTTCAGGCGCCCTCCACCAAGCCTGTTCCTCATTCTCCCCCCCCCTCCGGGAACCTGTAAGGTCCCTGAAATCGCCCTGGTGAAGTTTGAAGCCTTGCACTGGCACTGCACCCCTCCAGCTCCTGCCGTGTGTGTGACAGCGTCCACAGCTGTCACTCTGTGTCACATCAGTGCCTGGCTTTGGGAGCAGCACTACCTCAGCAGTTCTGAGAGTCTGGGAACCATGCCGAGCTACTTCCCCTGCTGCACGCCAGGCTCCCCAAAGAGGAGGTGGCCAGCTTGGGCTCTGGCACAGACAGGCTCAGCCACAGAGACAGGAATTCACAGCCTGTCTGGGACCGGCCGGGCACAGCTGCTCTCAGCTGGTCCCTCAGGAGGAACCGCAGCTTCCCAAAGGTCCGAGTGGCTTGACATATCTGAGAGTCCAGGCCACAGAGCTGCCACCGAACCAGGCAAACCCTATCCCAGGCACGTGTGCCCTCAGATGTGGACGCCAGAGCCCCGCGAGCCAGGGAGGAAGTCTCCCAACTCACGTCCACAAGCAGCCCAACAAACAATAGAGGCAGGAGGCTTCCAGGTCAGAAAGGATGATGGAAAGGGAGAGGCAAGGGCTGGCAAAGGCAAGCCTCGTTCCCCTGGGCATAATAGATCTCCAGAGATGTCGGCATCTAAAGAAAGCTTAATTAAATTTAATGGACAAACCTCTCGGTGCCGGGAAGCATTTTAATGTGATATTTCAGTTCAGGGTGGACAAAAATCAGTCTTCCTTGCCTCGCTGCTCTCTCCCTGAAACGCGACAAACTTCTGATGAGTGCCATAACTCAGTGTGCTGAGGACGCTGCAGGACACCTGGGGTACCAGCCTGGGTGAGATGGGGAGGTCCTCACCGTGAGAGGACCCGGTCCAGCCAGGGCTCCTTGCAAAGGTGATTCGGTGGATGCATGAGAAGGAGGGAGGGGATGAAGACAGGAAGCTGAGTGCTCGCCTGAGCTGGGGGAGCAAAGGCTGGACAGCAGGTCCCAGGCAGCCAGAAGGCAGGACAGCGAGGCCGGGGTCCACTCAGAACAGGCCACCGAGGGGCCCAGTGCTCTTAGACGGCAATGCTCCTTCCATCCCTCCCCACTTCCCAGGCCACCTGTGACTCAGAAGGTGCCCTGTCCACCTGCTCACAGGGACTGATCGGTTCTGAGGTGCCCGTGCCACCCAGCTGAATCAGTGGGACACAAAGACAGCACGAGGTGTCCCCCATCTTGTGCTGCAGCTCCGTCCCTTGTGAGGCCCAGAAAGGCCGCCCTCCTGCCATCACTCATCGGTGGGCACTGTCCGAGGGGGACTGCACTTCACAATCACAGGAGGCCATGACACCCCCAGACGCCCATCTGACTCATTTCATAGTCTGGGGAGTCGATCAACAGCTCTATTTTCTGACCAGTTGGAGTTGGATCTTCTGTCTCCTGCTACTCCAAGTGTCCTAACTGATCGCCCTTGGGGGTGACTGCTCTGCAGTCCACAGCCAAGGGCCATCTGTTCCGCAGCACAGGCTGGAAGTGGGCTGGCAGGAAACGGAGGAAGCCTAAAATCACAAGGGAGTGGGCAGTGACCGGCCACTCCCACCCAGGCCACTGTCCACGCCTACCCAGCCCTGAGACGGGCGTCTATTGCTAAACCCTGCATTTTCTGCGTCAGAAGTCACAGGGAGCGACGTCAAAGCGCGGCTCCGTCTACGCTCAAGTGAGCCGGCATCTCGGAGCCTCAGCCCGCTACAGGTGGGGACAGCGTACCGCGTCTATCTGCTACGTTCCTCGGGCCATGGGTGATGTGTGCACACGTGCGTGTGCGCACGTGCGGTGTGTGTGTACGCGCGGTGTGTGCGCGCGTGTGCGTGTGCATATGTGCGGGCCCAAATCATTCCCAGTGTCATCACAGGGGTCCCTCCGTCTGCCCTGGCACCCATTTTTCTGTCTCTCCAGGCTGCCCACTGTTCAATAGCTCAACTGTGCATTTACTTCCGCCTTACAGTACTGACTCAAATTCAAACTTAGTAGCTATTATTTCCACCTGTCTGCTTCCAAAATGAACTCATGTTAGCTTATAATTGAAAAGCAGGTGCACTAAAACAATAAACTAAAAGTGCAAGGACACTCAAGTGAGAAAGGTGGGGAATTTCCATAGCAGAAAACTCAGAAAGCTACTGTGACTGAACCCAAAACTCAGTTCTGAGTTTCCTGATTGCCAAAGCAAAAATGGGAACTTTCTTTAAAAATTAACATCATGCAAAGCATTGTACCAAGAGCTACGAAACTGAGAAAACGGAGTCATCTGTGACTCCTGGCTTCAACGAGCTTAAGAGTAGTGCATAAAAATCCAGCCATAGTGATCATAACACAGAAATATTTGATTCAACACAAGTACTGTGAATTATCCTCTGAAGACTTCTGCAGGGCCTGCAGGAGTTGAGAGACTCGTGCCAGCTCTGAACAGGCTCAGCAGGGGCTCAGGTGGGCTGGATTTTGACCAGTGGGCTGGTAGAGAGACCCTGGCATGGAGAATACGGCATCCTGAAGGAAGGGTGAGTGGTGTTCTTGGTGTGAATTGTGCATGTGTGCATGTGTGTGTGCATGTGAGGGCACACGGGCAGTTGTGGATTAAAAACGGGTGGTCAGCTTAACACCCGCTGAATTAAATCAGCATGGCGCCGAGTGGAGATGGCCCGCCTGAGGAAAGCTGCTAGTGTAAAAGAAGATTTGGAGAGGAAGAGTGGGGCATTGTGGGCTCTCCAAAGTGGTGTTGTTTGGAGCCATTGGTTCTCCTGGAGGAGCTCATCATGCTGGCTTCCCCGATATGGATTTGGCTGTTATCATCAGAGGAGCTCGGGACCTTGTCGCTGAGAGTGGCTGTGGGTCACTTTGGGGGAGCTCTGGTCCTTAAACTGAGCATCGCTTCCTGGCTCAGAGGGGAAGATGTGTGCTGTTCAGTCTCCAGGAGGTTTATCACGCCGGCTTCCTGATATGGATTCGGCTGTTCTCATCATCTGTGGAACTCGGGACCTCATTGTCACTGAGGATGGTTGTGGTACTTTTCAGGGGAGCCCTGGTCTTTATTTTAAGTGTCACTTCTTGGCTACAGTACAGAACCCTTGGCCTGCTGACACAGCTCCTTCACTCCCCGGCATAGACTTTCTAGCTTCCACCACTGACTTTTGAATTTCCCAGGGCAGATCTATGGGGCAGACTTACATGAGTCCTTGTTGTGGGCTCTAGGCCTCCAGTTGGACTTCTGGGAGGCATTGCCATGGGCTCTAGGTCTCCAGCTGAACTCATGCAGGACATTGTGGTGGGATCCAGGCCCTCAGCTGGATTTTCTAGGTCATCAGTGTTGTGGACAGATTTCCTGCACTTTCTTGTATTTAACTCTGGGTGACCTTCACAAAATAATATTATAAATTCTGTGTCCTGTATGTAATTGTTCTCCTCGCAACTCCTGACTACAACACAAGTACACCTGTGTGCACGAAGGAGGAGGCCAGGGAGGAGGACTGGGTCAGTCACAGGACATGAACTTGATTCTGCAGCCAACTCGGGAAAGTCATTGAGATCCGCTCAGCGTGAAAGGGACAAGATCACAGTTGCTTGCCACATCATTTGGTGGCGTTTCTCCCCGCGGGGTAAAGACAGAAAGTGTGTTTCTGCTGTGAGCTAATCTGTTTCCACCGGAAACTTACCCTTCCTGTGCCACTCTGCGCTGGCTTGACAATTTTTCATTACATTGCTTCTAAGTTAGTTGCTCCCAGAGAAAAGACAGAGATTCATCATCTTCTCTTTATGATTTCCTCCTCTGTCATCAAACACATCAGCAGGCATGAGTTTTATCATAATTCAGTTCCCGCCTTCCACCCACCTTAATTACTGCACTTCCACTTGATAATAACTCCCTGGAGTATTCCAGTTGATCGGGAAGTTAAACTTCTTTTTGACTTGGCAGATGTTTTGGGAGAGTTCTAGCAGCCATGCCCAGAACAGGAAGTTGTCTCTGACCGTCTTCCCGAAGCATGAGAAAGGCTTTGTGTTGGAGCAGGCTCAGGGCCTCTGTGTGGGGTAGAACCACAGGATCCAGTATCTGCAGAGGCCAGGAGTCAGCCACAGGGGTAGGTGGAGGCCAGCAACAAGCATCAAGAACTTTCCTTTCCCCGTCCAAGAGGTAACCTCGATGCCAGCCACTGCTGACGAGCGGTGAGTGAGCTGCAAGTTGCTGGTCATTCAGGATCAGGATAGGGTAGATCTCAAGTTCGCCCACTTTTCCCCAGTGCCCTCCGTCCGCTGCACCTTAACCAAACACTCTAAATGGCAGTCTAATCCAGAGCTATGTAGAGGCCTCCAGACAGTCTCCCTGGGTCCCTCCAGTGTCTGAAAGGCCCCCTGTCCTCTGTGTTATTGTATCGTGTTCTGTACACTTCTCTATCATCATGTGACTCCCATGCTAGTCTATCTAAGTTAGAGTGCTTAATGAACATCTTTAATTTCATATATAATATGTGATCCAGTCTTCCTAGGGACCCTAGTGACAGATGCTGTTATTGTCTCTATTTTAGAGTGAGGAAATGAAGCAGAGCTTGGGTTGGTGACTTTCCTAAAGTCACAGTCAATAAGCACCAGAAGTGGTGCGATCACATGTGATCGGTCTCCAAACTGCTCTCAGTTCTGTACTGCAGTGTGACAACCTTCTATGACGCAGGCCCCTGCTGGCTGGCTCTCAGGCTCCCACCTTGGCTATGTCTGTCCTCGTGTTCCTGATACCCCGCACAGTGCATACAGGTGGCAGGTGTTCAGACACCAAAGGCAGCTACGTGGATAAATCCATGAGAAAGCCAACTGATCACTTCCTCCTAGGATTCACCCATCTGCGTGAAATCTACACAGGAAGAAGAGCTGTCACCAACCTGGGGATCCAGCCATGGACCTCTTTCTTCTAGGCAGTGACCAAAGCAAGGGATATTTTCAAGAAAATATTAGAAAGAAAAGAAAAGGAGGTAGTCCTCAAATTACTTTCTTTATGCTTTCTCTCAGCAACATGTGACATCGGAAGCCACAGGCAAGGGTGACTCTCTCCTTTTCCCATCACCCCCTGCTGCCCTCAGCAGCCTGCCCCATCCTGGCCTGAGCTGTGATGGAACCTTCACTTGAGTGGGTGCATCTCGAGGGAATGCTGGCAGGCATGCTTTGGGAAGGATGAAAAGGGGAGGGTGGAAGTGTGAGGTCAAGTAATGAACCACAAGATGAGAGTGGGGAGAGAGGGGCAAAAGGGAGCAGGGGCTGAGAGCAGGGAGCCACCGAGGCAGGTCTCCTTCAAAACAGGAGAGTGTAAGGAGTGCTCATAAGATCAGTACCTGAGACTTACTTAAAGCTGTTTGCAGAGCTGTGAAGTGTTTCCCTCCATGACCTCAGACATTCAGAGGGCTCCTTCTGCCTCCAAGAGCCTTGGATAAGGACTCTGGGGAAGAAAGAAGGATGAATCAGAACAGTAGAGGGGTGGGAGGCATGGAAGGTAAAACAGGATAGAGCTGTGGAATTCAGTGAACATGAAACGAGAATTCAGATCCAAGATGACTGTGGAAAATCTAAGCCATTCCAAGCATTGCTCCTCTATTAAGCACTTATCCAGCATCCACAATTTAAAAGAGGAGAGGTTTATTTTGGCCCATTGTATCAATGAATTCAGTCTATGGCCAGAAACCTATGGCAGCCAGGAAAGAGAGAGAGAGAGAGAGAGAGAGAGAGAGAGAGAGTAGAAGAAGGAGGAGGAGGAGGAAGAGGAAGAGGAGGAGGAATAGGAGAAATCAGGTACAAGAATATACCTTCCCATGTCACACTCTGGTGACCTGCCCTCTCTAACCAGGCCTCACTTCCTAACATGAACATTTTAGGAGGCTTGTAGATTTAAGCAATATGGTCTACACTCCCTCCACGCAAAGCTTACACTCATCTTATTTTGCAAAATGTATCCAGCCCATCTTTAAGAGTTGCCAGTCTGAACAGTTCCAGCATTGCTGGAAAGTCCAAACCAAAGTTTCCTCTGAGACTCAAGGCAAACTCTTAGCTGCTCTCCCCTGTAAAAATCCAAAAAGAAAGTTCAACTCTTTCAACATACAACAGCATATAATAAACATTCTTGATCCAGAAGGGTGAAGTAGGAGGGTAGGAAAGGATCAGGCCAAACCAAAACCAAAACTTGCAGGACAAAACTTGCAGCCCCTGTAGCTCCAGGCCCTGTGTCTGAGACAGGTGGCCTTACTGGTTGTGGCCACTCTCTTGGGCTGGCTCCACTTCCAGCCTGCGGCTTTCCTCAGCAGAAGAAATTCCATGTTCCTGGCACCCCCAACTTCCTGGGGTCTCCAATGCTTCTTTGCATCTACTCTCCCAGCGCACATTGTCAGGCAATACGAAATCTGGGACTGTGACATTTACAACTCTTATAGTCTGCATGTCCAAAAGCCGGCACCAGCGGGTGATGTCAGGGTCTGTGGCCACGCTAACAGTGGCCAAGCCCCTTTCAGACCTTGGCTGCAACAGGATGGCTGCACATGGTGAAATAAACCCAGTTCTGTGGGTGGCACTCTTGAGCAGTGGAGCCAGGAGTCTCCTCTCAAATGTTTTACATTTTTGCACCTTTGAGCTCACAGAGCAGGGGGGTCTTTCTGATTTTTGAGGTGTTTTCAAGCAATCTTTCCTAGTGTCTTAATATAAAAAGTAGTTGGCTTCTTTTAATGCCAACAATTTTAGCAACCATGCTGTTCTCAGTCCCAACTTTATGATTTTTTCATATAATTTATCTCTGATTTTGCTCCTGATTCTCACTTTATATCTGCTCAAAAGCAACAAGCAGTACCAGTGCCATAGCCTGAATGTTCCGCTGCCCTGAAATTTTACCCACTAGATTAATTAGCCCTCCACTCTTACTCTCAATCTTCTGCAAAGTCTCAGGACATGGGCAAAATGTAGATAAACTTTTTTGGTTTTTGCCAGAGTATAAAATACAAGACCTCAAGTCCAACTACCAAGGAAGTCCTCGTTCCTGTCTGAAATGTCTTAATCTTGGCCTTTACTGGCTACATTCCTCTTAAGATTCTGATTTTCTAAGCTCTGACCAGTATCACACATGAAACACTGCTCCCAATATGCTCCCAATATTGCTCCCAATATTCTCTAGTTTACATCTCCAAATTTTTCCAAACTCCTCCTACAAACTGGTCCCAGAGGCTTCTGAACTACATAGTCAGATATAGACACAGAAACAACCCTGCTCTTAGTGCAGTTGTGTACTAATTATCTTTTCTGTTACTGAGACAAAATATCTGATACCCAAAATTTAAAAGAGGAGAGGTTTGTTTGGCTCACAGTTTCAGGGGGTTTAGTCCCTGGTCAATGGGCTCCAAGGAAGAAACAATATAGTGGAAAGACACGTTGAAGGAAATCTGCTCATATCATGGAGGCCAGGAAAGAGAGGGGCAAAGGAGGACCAGGGGCAAGGACACACCCTTCCAGGTCTGTTTTAGTGACCCAGCTCCTCTGACTAGGACTCACCTCAAAAGAAGAGCCTTCTGGGGGTACTTTAGATCTAAACCGTAACTATGACTGTCGCTGTTAGTTGCTGGTGAGTGTAAACAAGCCTGTCACTTCACTTCAGTACTGTGTGTGCAGTAGGGGAACAGAGAGTATAAACCCAAGCGTCCTGCCACCCCCCAGAGTTCCAGGCAGGAGGGGATCCTGCGTCCTCATCCTCTCTGCTGAGTGGGTGGTGCTTGGCTTTGCATGTTTGTTTTGATGCTTTGATTTCTTCTCTGCAGCTGAATCTCCATGCATGTGGGTGGAAATGCACTTTAATGAAGAGAGGCAGGAAAATAAGGGGTTTAAAAATGAAATCAAACACCTGAAAACAAGTCATCTCTGAGAGTTCAGATCTTTGTGAAACTTTAAGAGTGAAACGAAAAGAGACCTGACTTTCAGAAGCTGGGTTTTCTCTTCTCTTCAAGTCCCCCCAACAGCACACACCTTCTCCCAGTAATGGAGTCCTACTGGGCTATTAGAAGCCATTTGGTGACTGCAAGATTTCTCCACTAGCCGATCTGAGGCAGATGGCAGACGAGACACAATAAGCATTTCAGAAAGCATCTCACAATGTGATCATCAACACGTAATATGAGCCGAGGGTTAGTTAAATAACATGTGAAAGCTGTATTGATGACCCTCTGGGCTGTCCAAGGCAGCAGTTCATCTTCCTTCCCAGAGAGCAGAGAGTAGGGCCAGGGAATAAATTATAGATGAAATCCCCATCATATGTTTATAAATACACTAACATTAGCATTTTACTTCCTCATAAATCTGCAGCAAACATTCAGGCCCGAGATAGAAAGCCCTGTAAAACAATGATATATTCCCCCCTTGCAGGCATTGACTGGTAGCCCTTGCAGGCCTGGGCCTGTTCTTTAAACACTCTCCCGCCGTTCACGCCCCTCATTTAAAATCCATTTTAATTTAAAGATGCGCAAGGCAGTGCTCGTGGTACATTTACTCATCCTAGTTATACATCACGGAGCAAGGGAAAGAAAATTGTTTCATCTCGAGATACGGTTCAATGTGGTCACCGCTGAACAGTGGAGTAATTACCATATCAGGCCCACTCAAAATGCACTCAGGGTGTTCTGTGACCTACCATTTGCTAATCTGCATAGTGAAGTATAGCTTCATAACTATAAATTGCTGACTTAATTAAAACCAGGACCTTTCTGTCATTTAATTACAGGGAGAAAGGTTATTGCTTAAATGCAATTTTCCAAATGTGATTTCTTAACAGTTATTAACAGCTTCACCATCATTTATTGTTTCAGATTTTTCAATTTGAAAATACTCCCTGTGACAGAAGTAATGACTTCATGAAAAACTCAATCTAGAGAGAGGCCAGCCAGCCCATTTGTTTCTCGTAAGTGGAGCCGACGGGAAACTGGAAAATGTCACCGGAAAATCCCAGGATGACTCTCGCTCTTGGGGAGTAATTAAAACCCTTGAGGTTGGGTCCAGAGGGGTGAGGCTGTTGGTGGATGTTTCAGAGGTGATTCCTGCCTTCTTTCTGTCCTGGTCTGTGGGAATGAACATCGGGGAAGTGGATCTGCCAGGCCCGCACCTTGCAGAGCAAGCCAAGAGGGCAGCAGAGTGGGCCTCGGGCCTGCCTTCCCCCAGGTGCCACGTGAATGGACACGTGGGCTTCGAGATGCTCCCCATCTGTATAGCACTTCCCTCCCCACAGCGCAGGGGTGCATGTTTGGGGTGCAGGGCCCCGTGCAGCGCAGACACAGGCCTGTGCTTTCTTTAATCTCCCGTCTGCTTACATCTTCAGAGTGCTGTGTCGTCCCGGCCTGTCCATTTTTCGTATGTGGCTTGGAGATGCACTGGTGAGCTCCAGGTTGCAGCCACTGGCCGGTCCTGCCAGCCTGGACTGTCGGCATTCCCCCACCCCCTGTGCTTCCTTCTGCCTTGGGCTCGGCCCTCCACTTCAGTAATAGCTCCGGTGCCAGTGGGAGCCGGGCACCTGGAAGTGACAGGGAGCCCAGTCTCCTGGCCCTGACAACTGTGTACTCAGAGTGGCAGGGGGCACCTGAAGGTCAGCTCGGGCAGAGCCGTCGCGCCTGCCGTGGAGGGAACCTAGCATTGTATTTCTGCTTTGGGACACAGTTAGAGCTGCCCAGATGAAGAAGCGAAAATTCGCCTTGTTTTGCTCTATTTTAGTCATTTCTTCTGGCTTCATTCATTGTGGCAGATACATAAAAATGATTAATGGGGATTTCATAAAATCTTAATCAGATTATTAGTAATCCCTTGTGTTCTCCACCATCAGAGTTTTTGAGTATCTTCACACCCTTTGCCAATTTCAGTTTAATTAAGCAAGCGTTTTAAAAATGCAGGTATCAGAAAGCGGAACCCTTGGGGCTGGAGATTTAGCTCAGCGGCATAAGTGCCTGCCTTGCAAGCAGGCAGTCCTGAGTTCGATCCCTGGTACGGATAAAAAAAAAAAAAAAAAAAACGAAAAAGAAAGCAGAACCCTCGCTGCCCCAGGTGGGCATCCTCGTGGCTTGGAGCCCCAGGTGCTCCCCGAGGTGTTTCCCACAGGCCATGCTGCACCCATTGGAAGCAGAGGCACCTCCACACGGCAGCAGAGCAGGTGACCCTGGAGCTCATCACTGTGGGGTGAGTAGAGTGAGAGTTGAGGTCCTGGCCTGATCTGTCCCCATGGATAAAATCCCATCCCTCGCCCATGGTCTTCTCACTGCCTGGCTGCTTCCCTGTCCCTCCTGTCATACCCAGTCAACACAATGGCCATAACCCCTTGGCCTCGCTGTGGACCGTGACATCTGTGTCCCACATCCCCAGAATTGCTGATCCGTAGACTGAGTTCCCAACTTAGGTAGGAAATGGCAAGTTGGGGTCAGAGGGAGGGGAGGGACAGACACGCCTAGGACCCAGAGCAAGACCTGTGACCCTTCTGGGGGCAGCAAGGACGTGGAGCCTTCTGATCGGGCCCTGTGCAGGTACAGCCTGTGCTTAGGAGCTGAATCAGGGTGTGGCTCCCCCAGTCACTGCCTCTCCAACAGGTGGAGGCCTGAAGGCCTCTGAGCATTGCTGGTGCAGCTAACAGAGAGGGCTGCACGTTTTGTGTTGTTGGGTGTCGTTTCAGTCATTAACACAAACATTGCTGTCTCCTAACAACTGACAGGAGCACAGATCTCACGAAGAGAAAGCCCTCACCGGTTTAGAAGGCAAATGCGTTATTTCTGTCCATAGTTATAGAACTCAAGCTTCATTTGCACCCCCGTTAGTGACGCCACGTCACATCGCCAGGGCACCGTGGGGAGAGTGACAGTGACAGACACATCCGATGTTCCCACCCAGGGCCCCGTCAGCCACTACACTTTCCTCCTTCCCAAGTGACGCTCAGCAGGGACAGTGCATGTCCTTCCTGCCAGGCTCTGTCCTGGGTGCAGGCTGTGGAAGGGGCTGGGGGAGCCCTGGGTGATGGCCCTGAGGCCCTCTTCCCCTTCCAGAAGTCAGATCTTTCTGGACAAACATCACCCTATGTATTGTAAAATGACAGCATTAAAAACAACGTCCGTGTATACTCTGCAGAAAGCTGCAGGGAGGCGATCCCAGGCCTGGGCTGGGTTTTTCAGTGAGCACTGGCTGGGTCTGCCATTCAGCCCGCAGCGGTGCCTGCCCAACCCTGCACACCCAGCTCCCCCGCCTCGTCCTGCGGGGTCCAGGGCGCGCTGCAGTTGGGCAGCTCTGCTGACTGGTTCTATCCCCAGCCCCCATCAGCCTGATTTTGTTTTGCTTGTTCAACAGCTTTATTGAGATATTATTCACATACCATAAAACCCACCGATCTAAAGCACACAAATCAGTGGCTTTTAGTGTGTTCGCAGGGTTAGGCAACCATGACCACAATCAGCTTTAATGGAACACTTTCATGGGGCCAAAGAGGAACGCCGTGGCCCCAGCTGATGCCCGCAGCCCCCCAGGCCCATGCAGATGCCTCGCCCGGCCAGGTAGCTCCTGATATCTATGGCACTGGTATTTCAGGCATGTGGGAAGCTGTGCATGTGGGCCTCTGTGACTGCTTTCTTTCCTGAAGCATAATGTTCTCAGGGTCCTGTGCCGTGGCGTGACCCTAAGCTGCACTCCTCATGAGTAAGCCTCATCCATTGCATGGCCCTGCAGCCTTGGGGTCATCCATCCACTTCCCAGGAACTTGTAGCTGTGAGCAGTGACACATGGGACAATGTGATCTGCTTTCCATCCCTGGAGTGTGCACGGCTGCCTCGGGCAGAGTTGCAGGCTGATGCCGTATCTTACTTGGTTCAGGTTGCTGTGACCTGATAGCACAAAGTGTGCACTTATTAACAACATGAACACAACCAGCTGATCAGCTCAGTGGGTAGAGCAGCAGAAACACACCCCCCAAATCCTGGAGTCTGGGGTCCAAGGGAGAGAGTGTGAATTTATAAGCAACATGTGACCGTAGGACGAACTCGCACGCTCCAGAGGCAGCTTTGGAATCTGAAATTCCCCAAGAGCCTGGCAGCAGCTGCCCACGCCCTGAGGGTCTCAGCCTCGGACTCCCTTGCTGCCATTGTCAGGGTCTTCCCTGTGCCAGGGGAGGACCATGGCTTCCGAACATCAGCCCTCTCCCAGATACCCCAAACCAGAAGAAAAACCTCTGTAGAGGGGAGCATGGGAGTGGGGATGCCGGGCCCAAATCCTGGTGCGTCTCTGCTGGGCTCCATCCTGCCCACTCCCACAGCAGCAGTGCGTGCAGCCTCAGCCTCCTGGACTCTTCCAGGGCAAAGCGAGGAACAGGGTGGCAGCAGCTGAGGCTGCACCAAAATGTGAGTGAGAGGACTGGTCAACATCCAGCTTGCTCTGAGCTTCGAGTTGGGCATGAGCTATACTTCATCATCCTTGCACGTGGCTTCTTACATACATATGCATGCACACACGCACACATGCTCACCACTGGGCTGATGACCAGTCCTTTCCAAATTATTGTGGGGCTCTGGTGGCATCTGAGGACTGTTGGATGGCCTTTTTGAGCCCGCTAAACAGTGAGAGACAGATTCTTAACAATGTCTTCTGTCATCACAGGGAGGTATTTACTACAGGGATATTAAGGCTGTTTAAAAGTAGCAGCTGCATGTATTTTGTTAGTGGTCTGCATAAGGTAATAGAAAATAGTAGCCAGGCGTGGTGAGGCATGTCTGCAATCCCAGCACTTGGGAGGCTGAGGCAGGAGGATTGTTGCAAGTTCAAGGCCAGTCTGAACTGCATAGCAAAACCCTGTCTCAAAGAAAGAAAGAGAGAGAGAGAGAGAGAGAGAGAGAGAGAGAGAGAGAGAGAGAAAGAGAAAGAAAGAAAGAAAGAAAGAAAGAAAGAAAGAAAGAAAGAAAGAAAGAAAGAAAACAGCTATCCAGCCTCATTAGAATAAAGTACCAGTTAATTTTCTGAAAGAAAAATGAATGCCTCGTCTCCAGGCTGTGCTCTTCTTGTTAGTAGTTTTTTTTTTTGTTGTTGTTGTTGTTATGTTGTTTGTTTGCTGATTGGTTTGGTTTGGTTTGGTACTGGGAATAGAACACGGGACTTTCCAGACAGCCACTGTGCTGCTGAGCTATGTCCCTGGCACCAGGCAGTGTCCTTGACTGTTTACAATGGTGGAAGCTAGAAACAAAATCCCAGGTCTCTCAGAGCAGGAAATGTTCACAAATGCCTATTGTCTGACATAAACCAGACAGCACTTTGGTGACATTAGTTACATGGATGTGGCTCTAGAAAAGGACCAGGGGTGCCTGTGCTTAAATCCTCTGTGCTTGGTCCCAGTGCCAGGAATTTACCTCAATAAGAAAATCAGAGTGTGTGCAAATGAGCACCACAGCTGGGTTCATGCTTGAGCCCCCGTAAAGACCAAAAGGAGAAAGAAAAGGAAGAAGGTCCCTAGATGGGGTGGGGGAGCTGAACAAAATACTAGGGTGTAGCAATATTATGGTTTGGAGAAAAGTGATGAGAAACCACGGTGTGAAAGGGCTTGTGACGACACATGAGTGTGCTCACTCTTCTCACAGGATGGAAGGAAACCATGGAGGTAGGCGGACTCTGCTGCCGCTGTGAGCCAGTAACATCTCTGTGCACTGGAAAGAGGAGGAACAGCACGCAGACTGGCCTGATTAACTTGTTGGTGGAACAATCAGCGATGGTTATGGTTTCTAGCTCTGACGACTCCCAAAGCCTCGTGTGTGGGCAGTGTCGGGATCTGGGGTAGGCTCCAGGCAACATGGGTCAGAAGTGGGGCCTGGCTGGAGGAAAGGGTCACTGGGGTGCGGCTGCAGGGGAGCCCCTGCCTCTCCATCTCTGCTCCTCTCTGCTCTCTGCTCCCCATGAGGAGAGCTGCTGTCCTGTGCCAGGCCTTCCTGCCTTGGAGTTAGGAAGACAAGCTAGAAACACCCAGAATTAACCTCCCTCCCTAACTTGTGGGTGCCAGGTATCTCCTCTCAGTGACAGAGAAGTGGCTGGGGTAGGGATCCAAGGCCAGGCCCCCACCCGGGACTCAGTGGCCTCTGGTGAAGCTGGCACAGTGTGGCCCCCAGTCCTGGGATGCACCCCGCACAGTCCAAGCCAATGCTCCCACTGCAGCGCAGCACAGGACAGGCTGCCGGCGGGTGCAGAGCTCAGCAGGAAGTTCTTTGGGCTTCTAGCACTTGGTACATGGGGCAAATCCTCCCTACTCACGGTGTCAGATATTACTGGGAAAATACACTCTGCCAAATAAACCAAGTCTCACAAAACCTCAGAAGACGGTCTCCTTAAAGAGTAAATTAATGAGGACTGGCTGCTGCCCTCCCCACTTCTTCCCTCCCTGGAAAGCAGTCTCCTGTAGGACAGTCCCTGTGCTGGGGGTTCGGCACTTCTGCTGTCGCTTTAGTGCCTCAGCACAGGGACTCCTCACTGCCCAAGTTCCAGCCAGAGGACGCAGAGGACACTGGGTGGCACCCAAGGTCATGCTCCGCTGTGCTCTGGTCACAGCCCACGGCCAAGACATGGCTGTGTGGCCCTGTAAGGGGCTGATCTGGAAACCCGGAATGGAGTCATTCCACCTTGGCAAGCAAGTAATGGCCTCTGCCCCAAAGCCCTCCCCGTGCCCATCTCAGGGAGGCCCAGGCAGCCAGACAGGCCAGGAGGAGCCGCATGGACATCTTTCTCATGGCCCCTCGCTCCGTGCCTTTCCTGGAGCTCATGGCTCTCTGTGGACGGCCCTCAGAATGCTGAAATCTGGTCGCTGGGAAATCGGCACAGCTGCAGCCTGCCAAGCAGACGGAATTACGGGTGCTGGAGGAGCTCCAAACCCGGCCAGTGTCCGCCGTGCGCCTGCCCCACACAGAGACAGTGTGGGCTCCAGGACGGAAACTTCAGGAGACTTGGAGGCGTCTGAGTGCCGTGGGCTTCATGAATAATGCAGGGCTGTGCACCAGTGCTTGGTGTGAAGCGAGCGAGGAGGATCAGTGTGTTCATCTTGGCTTTGCGAAATTAAGAAAAATTCACAGAGGAGATGGGGCCTGCTGGAAAGAGAGGTGTGACTGCTGAAACAGCTGCTGGGTGCTCCGGGGGGGTCTCTGGGGACCAAAGACAGTCAGCCCTAAGGGCCACAGGCAGGGCCCAGGACACCTCTTCCCCCAAGTGTCTCCCCCATTACGGGTTTCTGGAATGAGCTCTTCCTCCTCTCTCACATTAAGGAACTGTCCTCTCTAGAATCACAAAGACCTCCGGAAGGGTTGCACGGAGAGATGGCTCCAAAACGCAACCCTGTCCATCTGCCCCCTAGAATGTCAGTCATGCATTTTATTAGCAAACGTTTCAGACTTGGGAAAGGCCATGGTACAAAGTTGCTAATGAAAAATCCCTGCTGGGCAGCTCCTACATGCACGTCACTGGCTTCACACACAGACGATTACCAGCGAGGCTGAGACCCTGCATCCCCTTCCCCAAGCACGTTCCCCATCTCCCTGCCTCAGCCCGGGGAGCAGCTGCTGCCTTGGCTATGAGAAGGGTCCTTCCCCAGCAGGGTTGTTTCGTGGATTTATTTCCCACCCGTTCCTTCGTGCATCCTGCGCTTCCACCCACTCAGGCCATTACTGTCTTTCAGCAAAGCTGTGCATTCAGTGCACTCTGAGGGCCTCTCTGGCTGGCTTCAGGACGAGACTCCTAGCCAGCATCCCTGCCTCAAGTGTGCCTCCATCATTCATCCACAGTCACCACACTGGGCGGCGCCCTGTCACCTGTAGGAGGAGGCCTGGGCACCTCAGCACAGCATCTGTTCACCATGGCATATTGCTGGGGTCTCCTGAGGCCTTGGGAGGATGAGGGTAAGGACCATGGTGGGGTTAGAGTACCATCAGCTGCACAGCACCTGGGGGCCGGGCGTGCACCTGCATAGCTGCGGCCACAGGTACCGTGGCACACCGTCGAGCTTTGGTAGGAGGAATTTGTGGGCCTGGCCTGGCCCTGCTTGTCACGCCCTGGAGCTCCTCACCCTCTACATAGCCCAAGCACGTCCACGTGTGTTCCCAGCTGTTCCATGTGGCCCTAGGCTTCCCCAGGTCCCAAGGTGAATGGCATCCATGCAAGGAGTGCCAGGCCTGGGGCCCACATCCCTCACAGCAGGCAGTCAGCCGCTGTCCCTGGCTGTCCCTGGTGGGTGGAGAGGGGTGGATGTTCGCTCATTTCCTGTTTGCAGAAATGGTACTCAGAAGTGGCCCAGAGGGACAGCAGGGAGGGCCTTGGAGCCTTGTGTACTCAATGGGACAGGTCGGCAGGCTTGGACCATTCACCACAAGCTGTGGTGAGGGGAAGCAAACTTCCTGTCCCCTGAGCCGTCTCCAACTTCATCTGTTACAGCACCCAGCAGCCAGCACCTGGCAGTGTCCCCCTCAGAAGCACACGAGGGGCAGGTGGACCCAGGTCAACTGTCCTGCAGAGCCGGGACCATGCATTGCTTCATTGGAGAACCATGGTTATCTCTGAAGCAGCTCTACCATCTCCACTTTAGTATCAGACATCAAAGATGTTTACAACATTCTCAAGGGACTGAAACATGGCCAAAATGGACCCGACTCTGGACAGAGGAGAGCCAAGCCGGTCTTTGGCGGTCTTCACCTGCCACACGCTGTCCCCGGGCTCTGGGGCAGCTTCTCTCTTCTCTCTCACTGCCCCCAGCGGCCCCCATCCACTCTTTCCCTTCATCATTCCTGTCTTCCCCATGATGGAATTCTCCCATATTCATCAATTTCCTGTCTTGGGGTCACACCCCAGCGACCCCACCTCCCACAGCACCCTTGGCTGCCTACTGGTCATGTGGGGATGGCTCACTGACAACCAAAGCATCCAGTGTGCCTCTGAGCACGGGGACCCTGGGGAGGTCATACATGCCCTGTCCCGTGCTGCAGGAGAGGCGCTGCGGTTGGGCCCGGCCTCTGAAAACTGCCGAGGCCTGAGCTTGGTGCCTGTTTTCTCTCAGCTCTTGGACAAAGGCAGCCAGGGAGCTGGGCTGAAACTCGAGCCCTGAAGGTAGAGCCCAAAGGCTGTTCCCCGAGCCCTGCGGGTGGCGTTCCTGTGCACACCTGCACCTCATACGAGTAGTCAGCTGAAATGAAGCTTGTAGCACCCTGGGAGCCTGGCGTTGTGCTGTGGCTCCAATGCTCCCGAATCTCCTGCATCAGAGACCTGGCCTCGTGGCTGTGCTGAGAAACGCTATGCTGGGCTGGTTCTGCCCTGCGCCCCACTGCCCAACCCTCCTGAGTCCACATGGGAGCCTCCCTGGGCTCAGGCCTCCTGGGAACACTATCACTCCGCTGCCTTGAAGTAACTGGGTCCTGGAGATCATCGCCATCTCACTCCCCAGCCGCTTCCTAGGAGAAGTCTTATTTCAGCCACTTTCAAGAGTCAGGAAGGGATACACAGAGGATGATTCCACTGAAGAAAGAAAATCTGCTCTGAGGACCGGAACCCTGGGCTTGAGTAGCACGCAAGGGCAAATGCGGCCAGCCCTCCTCCTCCTCTCTCTCCTCCTCCTCTCCCTCCTCCTCCTCTCCGTCCTCTTCTCCTCCCTCCTCCTCCTCTCCCTCTTCCTCTGCTCCTCCCTCTTCCTCCTCTCCCTCCTCCTCTTCTCCTCTCTCCTCCTCTCTGTCCTCCTCCTCTCCTTCCTCCTTCTCTTCCTCTCCCTCCTCCTCCTCTCTGTCCTCCTCCTCTCCTTCCTCCTTTTCTTCCTCTTCCTCCTCCTCCTCTTCCTCCCTCTCCTGGTTCTAAGCCGCTTCTCCCCTTGCTCCCTGGAGCACAGGCCCAGCTCAGCTGACACTGAGATTGCTCTTGGCTGCGAGGAGTACACAAGCAGCTAGAACAGGTCCACTCAAGGGCAGCAGTGTCTTGCAGCCAGATATCTACCCAGCCTGGAGAGGCAGGGCACCATCCTGGACTTGCTGCCTGCTGAGGCTGGGCTCCACCATCTTGGGCGAGGTGATCTGTTTTCTCCAGGTTCTATGTCCTCAGTGGCTCAGCGGAGGGGAGCGAGGCAGGCAATGGACCCTGTATGGGTCTAGCTGGGCTCATTCCTGTGAGGCCCCTCTCTCCCGGTGTCTAGGTCAGAGCCCTGGCTGGCTCAAGATGTCACCTTCTTGTTCATCAGCACTCTGAGGACAGGGACAGCAGAGCCCATGAGGACGAGACACTAGCCAGAGGACAGGGATGAGGAAAGCAGAGGCACAGGCGTCCACGGCAGACTCTGGGGGCTAAAGACAGTAGGTGTGAAGAGCTAGGGAGAGCATCAGGCAGGAAGGAAGGGAGGAAACAGGGGCCAGGGAGGGCCAGCGGGACAGCAAGGCCCTGAGGCGTAGATCCAGTGCCTGGAAGGACAGGGCAGGGTCCTGTGCAATTCTGAAATAAGACCTCTAGGAGTTGTCCGATAAGACGCCCACAGTCAGCCCTGAGCGCTGGTCCAGCCCAGCCGCTGTGCAGAAGGTGTCCAGCAGGTGGCGCGCTGACGACGCCAGCTCCCGGAGCCCCTGGAGGAGCCCAGCGCTGCTCCTGTAAGGGTGCCCGGCTCCTGGGCAGAGGATGCAGGCTCGGAAAGGACGAGGGAGAGGGTCACCCTAGCTCAGGGGCCACGGTCCAGCCCTGCCCTCAGCAGGAGCAATGCGTCGGGCCCCGAATGGTGGACAGACGCCTTCTCCTCCGCCTCCGTCCTGTCCAGTCCAGGCCTGTACCCTCTTTGGTCCCAGTGGCCAAGGCAGGGTCCAGCTACCCCGTTGGCAGGTGTTTCTGGATCTCCCTGGATTTGCAGCCCCCCAGCCCACGGCCAAGGAGGCACAGGCAGCTTCCTCCCTACAGTACTCTTGCTCGGGTTTGGGAGATCGGACTTGTAGGATTGGCTCAACATCAGTCATCAGCATGGGGGACAGGCAGGGCAGGCAGAGACCCAGAGGATCACCTCCTCAGACACCACAGGGCAAAGCCCAGCCTGGCCTGGAGGGGACTGCCTTGCTCCGGCCTCTCCGTGCCCATCCTAGACCTCACAGAAGGCCGCCCCCACGAAAGCCTCTGGGAGGATGGGGGCTGAGGGAACCACACAGACCCAGGAGGCAGGTGTGCTGGTCCTCACTGAGGCTATAGCTCCTCCTGAGCCTCCAGCCTGCCTGTGCTGACCAAGAGGAGGCAGGGAGGAGGGCAGAAGGGGCACCTGGTGCCACCCCCATACCTGTGCAGACACGATGACTCTGGGTGAAGGCCCAGCCTGTGTGAGGCCCTCAAGTGAGCTCTGACTGAAGATCAGAAGGGACCTGGTAGGTGACAGATGAAGCAACCACCGTCTTGCTGCTTCACACACACCCCCAGGCGGCTTGTCATGTGAGCCCCAACACCAACAAGAACAGGGATGAGCGCCCAGGGCACCCGCCATGCTGGGGGCCTGAGGAAGGCAGCCTGGGTTACCGGATGGAGGCTCAGGAGGAGCTGCAGGCAGCAGTGAGGGCCAGCCCATGCCTCCCAGGTCTGCGTGGTCCCGCCAGCCCTGACATTGTGGGCGCAAAGCCAGCCCTCAGGCTCCGCACTGTCCCTTGACAGGCTGGACAGGCCAGTGTGAACATGTCTTCCTGGGAGAGACCATGGGTATGAGTGGGCGTGACCCCTCCCTCACCCGGCAGAACACCAACGTCCAGGGTTCCTGTCCCCTGAACTGTCAGGCCAGGACACAGGACGTCCTTGGGCAATGCCCATCCTGGAGACATGGGGTGGAGGGCACAGGATGGGAGCGGAGCACGGCTGCAAGGTCAGTGCAGGACAGGACTGGGGGGGCACCACGTGGGGCAGTGTGGGGGGCCAGGACGCAGGTGGGATGGAGAGTCCCTGCTGAGCACTGCTTGACACTTCCCCCAAGGGTACCCAAAGGCTTTACGAGGCCTTAGAGGAGGGAGCCAGGGTCCTGCAAGGTGAGAAGTGGGCTGGAGGGGCACAGGCCGCGCCAGGACTCTGGACGTCACTTGGAGACGCCCCTGCAAATCACAGAGCCTGCCTCACCCCACCTCCTGGGAACGGCTCCTTCCGTGCTGCAGAGAGAAACCCAAGTGCAGGGAAGTCAAGGAGGCACGCAGGTCTCCTTCCCAGGCTGAGGGTCTTCCAGTGAGGGCTGCAGAACACAGGAGGCAGGCGTTGCCTCTCCAGCCCTCGGCATCCAACGTGGACACGTTGGGGCACCCTCACCCCCTTCAAGCCACCCCCTTCCAAAGCTGCTGGAACCCCGCTGGCTTCTGCTGAGAGCACAGGGGCCCGGGAGCACCACACTGGGTCGCCGGGCCCTGCACACACAGCGGACAGGACGCGCTCAGCAGAGCTGAATTTTAACTAGTGCTTTCTCCAACTGCGGCCCAGCCACAGATGACAGAGGGGGTGGCTTAACGCCACAATGAGCAGACAGCCCCACAACAAACACGGTAAACATTAATCACATTAATATGGAGGCTCGCTTGAAGAGCAGCGGCTTTAACATTTTTATTTTATGGGAGACAAAGCACCGGCGGTGGGGGAATTATCGGGATGTCAGCACGGCAAGGAAATAATGTAACATTCTGGAATTTATATAAAAATTACCGCTTTGTTCTGTTTCACACTATATATAGTAATTTAATCATTTGCAGCTGATTAATTTCTGTGAAGGAAAAAGTAGCTTTATTCAGCACTAATGGACTCCAAGGTTTGAATTCTAATTGTGAGCCGGCTCCATGTGAGTCTAAATTAGCAGCTAGCTGAGGCAGGGGGCAGTGGGGTTGACCTGGTGTGGCCTGTTGACGTGGGCCCAGTGGACAGGTGGGCAGAGACAGGGCCATCATGGAACACAGCCACGGAGCTGCTTCCTGCATTTGTAATTATGGTTCCTGGCGGGAGCAGAGCGTGGATCAGAACACACATCCTTACCCACTCACCTCACTCCCGCCTTGGTCTACATCAGGGTGGCGCTCCTGTGTCCCATTTTACAGCAGGGAAACGGAGGTACAGGGAAATCAGGGTCATGCTCAGGAGGGACATAGTGTGACAGGATTGGAGCCCATGAGTCCTGACCTCCAAGTCTGTGTTCTTTCCATGGCGAGATATCTTCTGGGATCTGGGCGTGGTGGCACAAACCCAGCATTCTAGGAGGCTGAGACAGGAGGATCACAAGGTCCAGCCCAGCCCAGGGAACTTAGTGACTAGCCAGAACTTAACCCTGCCTCAAAATAAAAAGCCTGGATATGGGTCAGTGTGAAGACCTCGGGGCCCATCTTCAGTACCACAGAAGAAGGAGAGAAAGAAAGAAGAGAGAAAGAAAGGAAAAAGGAAGGATGGCTGACTTTCTGGGTGAGATCGCCCATCTTCCCAGGAGCAGGCTTTGGTGCCCTAAGACCCTGGAGGATGACGCCTCAGGGGGCTGAGTTTCTACTGAGGGGTACAGTGAGGACCAGAAGTCTCCTCCTTCACCACGGCTGCTGGTACTCTCTAAGGTGGCGCTGGTGTCCCTGCAGGATACTCACAGGACCTCAGCACATCCTGCCGCAGAGACCTGTGCACCATGAAGGCAGATTCCCAGGATGCCAGCGTCCCGGACGCCAGGACTTCCCACCAAGGAACACGCCCTGGCCACCCTTGGGCCAAAAGCTCCAAGCTGAGCCTCAGCCAGAACAGAGCAGCCTGCAGGATGACAGTCTGGAAGCTTCCAAAGATCAGTGCCCTGAACAGGAACCACTATGAAGGCAGGGCTAACTAGGAGGTAAGTACTGTGCAGAGTACTCCAGGTCAGCCCCTCACCAGGACCTGAGCCGAATGGCTAGACTCAGGAAGGGGTATGTGGCCGGGTCCTGCTACACAAAGTTAAAGCTGGAAGTACTCCATCCAGATACTGAAAGTCAGAATGGGGTGCCTGGGGGCCGTGGAAGGCAGGTCCCTGGGGGGATTTGGGGTGCTGATGATGTTCTGCTTCTGGACCCGAGTGTCGGTGGCATGGGTGAGGATTTCTACTTGTAGCAGTGTCTTCTGGCTGCTGCACGGTGTGCGTGTGCGGAGAGAATGCTAACAAGGCCAAATGTGGGCAGCTGACCAGACCAGGTAAGGGATCTGTAAGTGTCCGTGACTTATTATACCATCCTCTAGATTTCAAGTTTACAGAAAGAAAAGCAAACTGGGGAAGTATGAAAGGGACTTGAAATCCTTTTCAGGCGTTTGATTACCAGAACTGGCAGTGGCCCCCGGTCAGTGGCGCCCTGAGCGATTCCACCTCCTCTGCACTCCCGGGGGAATGAACGCTGGACAGCCTGACAGGACTGTGCGGTCAGCAGGGTCCCCAGACAGAAGCCGGTCCCAGGAGGAAGCACAGGGGAGCCGCCCTGCCCCTCTGCTGCGGGGAGCACCTGAGCTCTCTGCGGCCCCAGCCCTGCTGCACGCTGGGACTGTCCTGCCCGGAACCTCAGATGCTCCCAATGCTCCCCATGTCGGCACCCAGCCGTCCCAAGCTGTGACGTTCCCAGCTAGGTTGGCAACATCGGAAGTTTGTTTTCCCTTCAAAATGCACATTCTTTTTGGAGCAGAAAGAAGGAAAAATATTCGTTCTCAACTGGCGTTTTCAGGTCTAGGCATGGATTGAAGGTTTCAGAAGAGGGCAGACAGTAAACAGCACCATGTGTCTTGGTCACCTCTGTCCCCAGATGGCTCCCTGGCTGGAGTGGAGACTGAGACTGTGCCCACCGGGAAGCCACCGTTCCTCACCCAAAGTGATGACTGGAACCCTCTATGTATCTTACCATGTGGACGTGAGCATTGGGCTCCTGGCTTCCTGGGGCTGGAGGACTTAGAATGTGCCCCCCACGTCTCTAGCCTTCTGTTGCCAGCTGAGCAGGGGCCCTTGGGGCAGTATGACTGCCAATGTCCTGGAGCCACCCTGTAGCATGGGCTGGACATGGCAGATGTTATATATGTTTGTTGAATGAATAAATGGACTACAGAGAGAAAGGCCGCAGAAGCACTGGGGAAGCTGTGGTTTTCCTGGAGGAGTGTGCAGGTTGGCAGGATTTGTGTTTCCTATGCTTGCTCAGAACCAGCTCCAGGCACAGGTGACCTTTCTGTCACCTCTGGAGGGGTTCTGCAGGTGACTCCCAGGCACAGGAGCCAGTGGGAGGGAAACGCCAAGTTTTGAAAGCAGAAGCAGGAAATCTCCTCCCCCAGCAGTTCACAGGGAGGCACTGAGCCTGCTCACATGGGAGACAAGTACCAGGTTGCAGGCAGCGGCTCTGGATCTGGAACGTGGCCGGCTGAGATGCTGCTGTCCCTACCTGGCATGGGTCCCAAGCGGATGGCCACGCTCTGGTTCCCCTCCTGAACCAGAGCCTCCACCTCCTCCCCAAGCCGTTCTCAGCCTGGCCCCCTGTCTGTCCCTGAGACACCTGCTCAGAGGATGCTGTTGTCAGGACCCCAGCTGGAGCGCTCAGTGGGGTCACACGAAGGGGTCAAAAGCTGCAGACCAGGAGATGGGTGGCCATTGAGTCTCCTGTGACACTGCCTTTGCTCGAGGGCCCTGGTGACACCATGTCCTCCCTGTCCATTAGCTTCTCATCCCCGACACTGGCCATGTGTATCACACTGCCGCTCGGGAAGTCTTTCCACTGGAACAAGGGGTCGGCAGAGCTCTCAAGCCACAGGAAACTGGTTCTGGGTCAGCCTCAGGAGCCAGAGTGGCTGCTGCTCCAGTCCTGCAGTTGCTGCTGCCCGGGAACTCCTCCTCCTCGCACTGTAAATGTGCCGCCTTTGAGCATGTCCTTGTACAGAGTTTTACCTGAATGCAGCCACTTGTGTCTAGCAGGTGTTGTCTACGCCGAAAGCTTAGACACATCAGTGATGCCACTGCACTGCCAGACCCACCTCCTGCCTGGCTGGCCCCTGGGGAGCCCACAGCGGGCTTGGTGCCCCAGGGCCTGGGCATGAGGCCTCCTCCAGCACGTACGTTTATGGGGAGAATGTTGGCTGCTGCGGAGTTTGACTGTGGACTCTGGGAACGTGCTGTTACACGTGGGCAGCACACACAGAGGGACAGGGAGGTGTGGCACTGTTTGTTTTGCTTGCAATGCAGGGCCTGGAAGCCTGCCCGGGCCTCACGAGTACCAGCAAGTGCCTTCCCACGAGGCTGCACCCAGCCCTGGGCTGGGTTTTCCTGCGCTGCGCTCTTCCAACCTTCTGAGGTAGGTGCTCCATGGAGATACCAGCCCCGAGGACCCAACCTGTTACCCATGCCAGCTGGCGGGAGGGCTACGTGCAAAGAACCCCGCTCAAATGCAGAGGAAATGTCATTGGGGTGAGGAAAGAAAGATGCTCCAAGCAAATAATGGTTAGCAAAGCACCTGGGCTTTTAGGAGATTAACACTGGTTAATATATCGCACATTCTTATCTTCAAAGTAATAGTTCAGCTTACAATATACAGGCATAAAAATGATCAGAATGAAAGATTAGTAGTACAGTTATCTGTCATTAACTATCCATATCTACAGATATACAGATGTACAAATATCTACAGATACAGAGACCGTCTTTCCCCTTCTTTCTTTTCTCCTTTCCCCATCCCAGTTGTTCTTCCCTTTTGAGCAGTTTCTTTCCCTTTTGTTTTCACAGTATCTATTGTACATTTTGGATCTCATTTACTCTTTCAGGTTTTTACACTAGGGAGGCACTACAATATTCACATATGTGAGCCTGATTTATTTCACTTACGAGTGTGGTCTCGAGTCGCATCCATTTACCTATAAAAGTCGCAAATTTTTCCTTCCTTAAAGCCAAATAGTACTCCATTGTATACAAGTACCACACCTTTTTTATCCATTCATCAGTCAATGGACATTTATGTTGTTTCCAAGATCTGGCTATTACAAATTGTGCTGCTGTAAACATGGGTGCACATATATCACTGTGGTATGATGTTTTTAATTATCCTGGGAAAATACCCAGAAAGGATCTAGATGGGTGAAACGGGACCTCCAGTCCTAGTTTTCTGAGGGATCTCCACACTGATTTCCAAAACCCCCCACCCCACAGTGGGTCCTCAGGGACAGTGTGGTGGTGCTGGGTGCATCTGGGTGGAAGCCGCGTGGGGAGTACCCACCCCAGCACAGCGCCCACATATGGAGTGGTGTGGGTGCTGGTGCTACCTGCCACTCCTGAGCGGGCCTCCTGGGAGAGCGAAGAGAAGGCAAGAAGCAGACTTCCTGAAGTGAAGAAAGGGAAACCAGAGCCCCATGAACTCATGCACGCTGTTCTCAGCTTTCAGAAACAGGAGCACCTGTGTTTGAATTGCGGCTTCCGTGAAAGGAATCCCCTAACCGATGGTCCCTTTGGGCTCCTGGCCCTGTGCAGCATCTGAGGTGAATGACGCTCCAGCCCATGAGAGCTGAGCTCTGCCATCACACTTGTGCCCGCCATGGCCCCGCCAGAAGCCCTCCAAGTGTCCAACCCAGAGGACAGGGAGGGGCACACCTGGGGCAGGCGGCAAGGGCGGGGCTCAGTTCCTTGGCAAATGCCTTTCTGCGGCTGCAGGGAAGAGGGGAGCCCTGGAGGGCTCTGGGCTGTGGGGCCGAGAGGCTTGGGTTGGATGATGAATTCGTTCTCTGAACTCGGTGAGTACCTGCAAAGAGGATTCAGCCCCTCTCCCTGCCCAGCCCAGGCTCTCATCAGCTCATCTGACTTTTCCCTTTCATGGCATACTGGACACCAAACCCAGAGCATCCCTGCTAAATGTGCCTATTCCTCCCAGTCCATCCCCTCCTCTGCACTGAGCAATGCCTAGCAGATCGGTGAAGTGGCCCCAGGGCGAGTCTGGGGCTCACGGAGCTGTGATACTGGGGCCTGTTCCCTGGCCCCTTCCTCCGTGGTGCTTGCCCCCATGCTGCTTCCTGGCCACCACAAACGAAGCAGCTTTGCTCCGCCACAGTGTTTTGCCTTGGAGCCAGGGGCCCATGGACTGAATCTGCCGAACCTGTAAACCAAATTGCACCTTCTTCCTTTAGGTTCTGTGTGTCAGATGCTGTGGCTCAGGACCAGGAAAGCTAAGTAATACACCCGGCAGGTGCTCCATCCCTGAGCTGCCCCACCTGCATTTTTAACCTTATTTTGATTGGGATCTTGCTACATTTCTGTGTTGGCTTCTCCTGCCTCAGCTTCCTGGGTGGTGGCATTAAGTGCCCTAATATCCACTGGGCACTGGGATGAGATGGGGGTGAGGATTGGAAGGGTGTGCAGAGGGGAGAGAGAGAGGGAAGGCAGGGGCACCGGCAGCCCCGGGAGGGAGGGAGGATCTGGAAACAGAGAAGGGGTCTGGAGAGGGAAAGAGGAAGGGGTCGCTGCCCTGGCATTGTCTCTACTCCCCAATTTCATCCTCCTCTGTGAACATCCCTGCTCTGGCCCTCGTGCTGCTGCTTGGAAAGTCAGTGTGTAGCTTATCCAAAACCCTGGCCCTCCTGAGCAGCTAGTATCTGTCACCACCCTTCACATGGTGTCATGAAAGACAGTTTGAGGGATCCTCACAGAGACAGTGTGCACCTGCCTACCTCAGCTGCAGGACCCATAGCCAATGCCCCATCTTCCATTCCCCTGGTGGAGGGCAAGACCCGTCTCAGGGCTCCCTGCATCCACGCAGGCCTTCTGGAACCTGATCTCCACGAGACAGTAAAGTGATTTTGTGAAATGAACAGATGAAGTCTGTCCTCTGATCAGAACTCTCTTCAGACTTCCCACAGACCTCAGGATAAAAGAAGAAAAACTCCACAGAGCCCACAGCCCGGATATCCTCATCTGTCCAGTTATAGCGTCTGGACGGGACTCAGTAGCTGCACAAACCAACTCCTCTGTCTCCTCTGGGGATGAGGAGTCCAGAGCCCTGAATAAGAGGAAGATCGCCATGAGACGGCCCTCGGGGCTGCAGCTCAGCTTCAGAAGGGAAAGGTTCCTTCCACACCTCTGCTCTGCACCCTGCCCTGGCCTGATCTCACAGACACCCTCGGCTGTGCCAGGCCTCCCTCCAGCACTGGTGGCAGTCAGATGGCACAGAGGGGGCCCTCTCTCCTTTACGCTCACTTTGAGGAGTAGAACCCTCAACCTACCAGCACAGCTCCTTCACCCCATTGGCATGGACTTTCTGGTTTCCACCGCTGACCTTTGTGCCTTCCCAGTATGGATCCATAAAAGAGACTGGCGTGAGTCCTTCTAGTTGGACTCGTGGGAGGCACTATTATGAGCTCTGGGTTTTCATCTGGACTCATGTGGGACATTGCTGTGGGATTCAGGCCCTTGGCTAAATATTCTATGTCATTAGTTTTGGGGATAGATTTCCTGCATTTTCTTGTGTTAACTTCCGGTGACCATCATAAAATAATATTATAAACTCCATGTCCTGATTCTAACTGTTCTCTGTACAACCCCTGACTAGAACAGTCCCTGACACAGAAGCTGCATGAAGAGATGTGTGGATTCCTGAACGGAGCAGGGATTCTTCAGGGAAGAAGTGTGAGACAGAAGAGGAGGATGACATGCCCAAGGGGTTTCTTTGTTGTCTATTTTTAATTTTTATGTGTGCTGAAAATGCCTCACATCCAGCCACAGCTACATCAGACGCCTCTCTATGAGACTTTCGCTTTGGATGCTACACACTTCCTTCAAGTGTCCACCTGGGTGACCACCCTATAGCCTCTCTGATGGCTCCAGTCCCCCTCCAGCCCTGGTCAGGTCCAGGGGAGCCCCTGCATAGCCACTGACTGGACCAGTCCAGTCAGTATGCTTTTCTCTACAGAACGAGATGTCTACACCCCCTGGGTGTAGCAAGCCGTTCCACATACTGCACCCTCTGCTACTGCAGGAGCCCTCCCAAGGCCCCCTTGGTGTGGCACGCTTTGGCCTGTTTGTGATTTCCATCTGGAGCAGAGCAGGACAGGCTTGTCCCCTGGCAGCAGTAAGGCTGGGAGCTGCCACCTCTGGTCACCAGAAGAGCCCTTGTGGGTAGTGGAGGGCACCACAGCCAAGAGCTGGCAGCCACAGGCATCCAAAGCTCAGGGCTATTAATGCTGAAGAGCTACACATTATCTCTTCCTGATTTCTATCAGCACTGAGCAAAAGAACCCTCAGCGCAGTGGTGACCAAAGGGGCAGGGGCCGCTGGCGGGCACAGCCCGTCTGACCTCACACATGTACCCCGGCTCTCTCCAGACAGCTACCCTGGCCTCCAGCACACACTGTATCTGTGCACCTCCTCCAGCACTCCTTGCTGCTCTTGGGCCTGCTCAGAAACGCCTTCCCCTGCGTCCACTCCCAGCAGCACCACCCCATCCTTCGGATTCCTTCCCATCTCAGATGAGACCAAGCCTCCAGACCACAGGACACCTTTGCACCAGGGCCCCCACGAGGTGAAGGGTTAACTCCTCATCACCTCTCTATGCGATTGACACATGAGGGTGGCCGGTGTCCAGTACTGCACACTACCATGTGCTTGGTGTTGAGTATGGCACCACATATAAACACTGACAACGAAAGCCAGCCAGGAGCCGAAGGACTGAAGGGGCTTGGAGGTGAGGTGACAGTGGCCTGATCTGCAGTAACGTTTGCGGGTGGACAGAACCAATGTCCAGTGGGGAAGGTTTTGGGAGTGCGAGGAGGTACTTTTAACAATGAAGCCAGGACACAGGATGACAAAGGAGCCACCATGCAGGAGTGTGGCAGCAGGCACCCTTACCTCTCACTCTGGAGCCTTTCTGATCTGTGACTTCTGAGGTGCACTTAGGGTCCTTAGCTTAGGTCTGAGCACTTGGGGTCATCATGCAATCTGAACACAAACGCCCCACCCAGGGGTGGCGAACCTACGGCACGCACGCTGCAGTGGGCTGAAGGCTCCAAAAGGTTCTCCGTTGTCAGTCTAGGGCATATATTGTCCTACATCATGGATAAACAGAAAGTGGCTTTGACATTTGCTAGTATGACAGTGATAATTGATGTGGCTTTCTAGACAGCAATTTAGCCTTCAAAAAAGGATATATTTTTGACCTAACAATTTCAGGGTTAAGAGGTTTTTTCTTTTTGATATTTATCAGGGATTAAACCCAGGGCCTTCACATAGAACCACATCCCCACCCTTTTAACTTCCTATTTTCACACAGGGTCTCAGAAAGTTACTAATTTGCCCGGGGTTGAGCTGACACTCCAGGTTCTCCCGCTCAGTCTCCCCAAATCCTGGGATTATAGGTGGTGCTCAGGAATTTATACCACAGACTAATCCGGTAACAACCCAAGGTATTTGTACAAAATTTTACCTCACCTACTCCCTGCAGAACTCTGCCCCACCCTTGGTAGTGGATTGCTTTGCCCGAGGCACATGAGTGAAGATCCTGCAGAGGCCTGCAGAGGCTCCCGCACTTCCACTCAGCCCAAGACCGGCCTCCTGCAGGGTCACTGGCCCGGAAAAGCTGCTCACTGCGGTTGCACAGCCACCCTGGGAAGTTAGGCCATGGCCCAGCCTTGGTCCTTGTCTGTCACTGGGAGTCTCTGAGGTTCTTGGTCTTGGTCTCACCCAGTTTTCCTAGCACTGAAGCATAGGGGATGCCAGGGTCCCCAAGGCCTCCAGTGACCCCTGACTTCTGAAATCAGCTCCCAGGGGCTGTGCTGACCCCAGGGGTGTGGTACAGAAGAGCAACTCCCTTCCCTGTGGCTAAACCTGGCCCTCTGTCCATGTATTGATAGGTACACAGCTGGCCAGGCCATCTCCTTGCCCCTTCAAGTGGCCTTAAGCGATATAAACGGGCTGGCTGAGGAGCGCAAGTATGGTCCTGGAAGGACGGGACAGTCCGGTTCCCGGCCCGCGACTACCAGTGAACATGGCTGAGCCCGGCGGGATGAAGAGCTGTGCTCCACGCTGTCAGCTGGGACCTGGGACGGAGCCTGGAGGAAGAGGCTGTGACTTTCCAGGGCATAAAGGACTGGACATCAGAACTGAAGCACTGACCCACAAATATTAGCTGCTACCTCTGTATTTCCTGCCCTCTGCATGTCGCAGAGGTGAACTCAGACCTCTGCCCAAGCCCAGCTCAGGGCGCTCACATACTCCCCCACTTCCCTGTCACTCACTCCCCCAGCCACGCCCCTCATGGAGGACGAAGGAAACCCAGGTTGGGCTCTGGATCTAGGCCTTTGTTCTGGGGCTCACTGTGAGGCGTGACTTCCTAGTTACCTGCTACCTTTCATCTGTCCAGGCTACCCCCGCCCAAGGGCACCTTTGCTCTACACAGGGCCTGTGTGCCCAGGCCTTGGGCCTCCAGAATGGAGCCAAGTGCTGGCAAAGCACAGCCAGTTCCTGGCTCATGGCTATCCTCTCACCTTCCCTGGGCCTTTTCTCCACCCTGGAGTGCCAGGGACTCCCTGCACCTCTTGTGAAGGCCCCAGTGCTACCAGCCTGCCTCTCACTCAGCCAGCTCTGGGAAGTCTACCTCCAAACAAGACCACATTCAGGGTCAGTGACGGTTACCACAGTGAAGGCCACAAGCAGGTGCCCTCCTGGGCCTCTTCTCTCACTTTCCCAAGCACCTTTCAGCCTCAGGAAACGTGCATCTAAAACCTCCTTGCAGTAGCATTTCCATGAACGAACAAACCCGAGAGGATCATCTCCGAGGGCACCGGCACCTTACCCTGTTATTCATTAAAAGTCTGATTTGTGTGTTTTGGCCTGGAAGTTCTGTCTTGTTTCTTTCAGACTTGCCTTCTTATCTCTGCTTCATTGCCCAGCGTCTAGTGTCTTGAAAATTACTTTTCTGAATATTGTGCATTTGTTTCCAGTGAGAGGAGAAGCCAGTCCCTCAGTACCCTGTGACCCTGTTGACATCAGCGCCATCTTTCCATCCTTACTGTCACAAACAGTGGAGAACTGAAAGGATGTGGAGCTGTCTGCTGACCTCGACCTCTGGGAGAAGGCCGCGATAGGCCAGGCCCTGGATCCATGGATGTGGACATGGGTCAGAAGCATCAGTCCTCAGAGGGAACTCAGAAGGGTCAGACAGAGGCAAAGGCACCCGCAGCAATTGGTCCCCACAGGGTGACTTGTGGTCTGCAGAAGAGGTGACCAATTCTGACTTGCAGCATAGGGGAGAGACTGGGGGAAGATTGATGTCTGAGTGGGGCTCAGAGAGTTTGCAGGCTGGACTGAGGAGGAGGGGCCTGAAGTGCTCTTCAACAGGGCCGCACTGGTTATGGATTGGATTCCTGGCCAGACAAATGGGACCCTCCCCACAACCAGAGGAGGCTGTGCTTTGCCAGCCCTGGGGACAGATCCTTGGTCCAAACCAACCGCAGATTTCCACAGGCTGGGGACACCACTGCAGCCTCCAGATAATGCCTCGAAAGCCTCCTTCCTGCTGCTCAGAGAAAGTCAAACCCAAATACAGATCTTCTGGCTCCTTGATGAATTGACCCACCAGGAGCTGCAGGAAGCCAGGCCCCTCTTTGTGTTTGGCTAAGTCCTGATTGGATTTTGGGTGCTGTCACCCCACATTCCAACCCATCCTTCCACCTACTTGAAACTCACTTCCTCCCGAACTGGGACACTTCCTGGCCTCTCTCACTCTGGCTGCTTCTGGTTCCTGCTCCCCTTGTGACCGGAGGCTGAACTCAGATGACACCACACTGACCCGTCCACCCATCTGGCCAGTGGGGCCCAGTGAAGAGTGGCATGGAAATGCAGAAAGCCCTTTCATGAATCTTGGCAGGAAGCCCCCCCCCTCCCGAGTTCCCTGGAGGAGGAGGAGCCTGTGGGTCAGCCCTGGGCAATTCCAGGATCCCTTTGGAATTCTGACAGTGCCTCAGCCTGGGTAACCCCCATGGGAGCCACAGCCACATCCAGAGCAATCTAAGTGTCTGGCAGGAAGCCCACTGTAAGAAGGCAAGAGTCTGAGGGTCTGCATCAGCACCAGGCCCTCAGTGGCCAGCAGTGGCAAAAGCTGGAAAGGATAAAGACCACCCATTCCCCTTCCCTTTCCTCACTCTCTTCCTGCCCCTCCCTGCAGCTCCACCCCTTCCTCCTCCTTCAGCTTCCTGAGCCAGCCCACTCTCCTGCCAGCCAGCACTGAGCCACCCCCACGGGGCACTGCCTTTTAGCCCGAAGCTCATAGATGTCCAAAGGATCCCCTTCCTCCAGGCCAGTAGCCTGGCTTGGGGTGTGTCTGATCTCTTACTCCCTGCCGGGTCCTGAGGCCTGGAAGCCCAAATGCAGGGCTGATGGAAGGCCTGTGTACGCTTGAGTGCCACCACCTCCAGAGCCACTGCTCCCTGCCAGCCCTCATGGGTCCTCACTATCCTCTCCTCGCTGTCCTCCTCTTGAGGCACTGTTGACCAGCCCTCCTGACCTTCCTGCCGCCAGCAGTCCTCCCCACCCACTCTGTTCCCAGCACCAAACACCATCCTCTCTTGCCTGAGTCCCAATAACTTGAAACCCAAAGGTTGTCAGGACATCCCAAAGGGAGCAGGTGGGTTGGGAAGTGAATACCAGCCAGGGACCCGCGGCTCTGCAGAGACCTGGCTGGCTCACTCCCCAGAAAACCTCAGCACTGGGCCCACACCCTGGCCCTGGCAGGCCCCGGCAGGCCCAGTCACCACAGGGAATTGGTGGACTGAAGGTGGCTCCATGGGGAAGGTGCTGTCTGAGCTTCCTGGGGAATCTCACCAATGTCAGGCGGCGATGTCTGATGATGGTGAGGTGGGAGCCCAGCCCCAGCCCTTCTCCGTGTCAGGAAGGTGGGAGGTGGACGGAAGTGGAGACAATGTCCAGGAGAACAGCTCTTCGGGCTGTGGGGCTTCTCTCCCAGTTTGCAGGACTGGGCTCAGGAGGGCTCTGGGGACTTGGGGATCCCCCAAGAATATCACACCTGCCACAGCTCACTGTCTCCATTTCTCAGGACCAAAACCTGTGGCCTGCACTGCACTGCCAGGATCACAGCCTCCAGCCCCACGAGGCTGATTACATCCACCTTAAAGTTAAGCCACCTGGGCCCCTTTCTGAGGACATCAGAGAGGGGACATTCCCGCCCCAGGGAGTCCTGGATTGCACTGCTCACAGCTGATGCACACATGGGAAGAGTCACATAGTGTTTTTGTGGAAGGCATCGCCAACAGACATGAAACACGAAGACCTGAAATTCCCATTCTTTTCGGGAAATGGACTGGGGAGTGGGGGGCTGGAGCGGGCAGGGCTGAGCCCCCCAGCTGGCCCAAGGCATGGCTTGCAGTCGTCCTCTGCTGGGCTCCGCAGGACACTGAGTTTGTGACCCCAGGCCCAGGGCACCGACCACACCCTCGCAGGTTTGGCTCCGACCACGGATGGGTGCAGCTGATACAGGGAAAGAAACTCCCAACCTGTTGCTGTCTGAAAGGCCGAGCTCTGTTCCCCTACTTAAGGGGTACATTCTAGGAACCACGGAGGTTAAGAGCAGGAAGCACTTATTGAGAGAAAGCCTGAGATACAAAAGAGGTCCCAGAAAGTGGGTTGGTTTCCCACCAGCCCCCTTCTTAGCAGAGTTTATTGAGCAAAGCCAAGAGGTGAGGCATGTTCAAGGTGGCGCAGAACTATAATCAGCCAATAAGGTTACACGCATAGTGGTTTAGGTAATGTTGATCCAATGGGAAATCATAGGCTAGGCGTGAGGCGGGACAAGACCATAGTCAACCAATAAGGTTACAAGTATAGTGGCTTGGGTAATATTGACCAAATAGATGGGGAGGCAAATCAGGTAGCAATACTGGGACCAAGGCTTTCCCAGAGTGGGTGGGTTAAGGAGGCTTGGTCCCCACGCCACGGTGATCTCGAATATCTATCACTGCTGCTTCTCCCTAGGGGAAGTATTGGGGAGGAGTCCCTTTCCTGAAAGCCTGAGTGAATGCGCCTCCAGCCACAGCTGTCCCCTGCGCTGACCTCCTGCAGGCCCAGCCCTGTCTGACTGCCTATCATACTCTAAATAACTTGGCTATCTATAAGACATCGGCCGGGTGTGGTAGTGCAGCCTGTCATCCCAGCGCTGGGGAGGCTGAAGCTAGGGGACCATAGCAAGTTCCCGACCAGTCAGGGCTACAAAGTGAGCTTAAGGTCAGTTTGAACTGCATAGTGAGACCCTGTCTCAAAAAGACAAAAAAACAAAAACAAAACAAAACAAAAAAATCGGACTGCAGAGGTGCCCGCGGGGTGATCTTTCGGGTGTGTTTCCCGTGTGCACAATTTCATCGTCTTGATCCTTTTTCCCTCCCCGCCCCTCTGTCCCCTTCCTCTGCCCCCAAGTCCGGCTCCCCGTTTCCTGCCGTCTCGCCCTGGCTTTGCGCCCCGCGTTAGCTACACTCCAGGCTTTTCTCCCGGAGCCCCCTTAGAGTACGGCCGCGGGCTGCTGTGCACCGCCCCGCGCCCCGCGCCCCGTGCCCCGCCCTCCTACGCCGCGCGGCGCTCACTGACAAAAGCCTGGCGTCCTCAGGCTCAGCCCCCGGCCCGCCCTGCCCCCGGCCGGGGGGGGCGGTGACACCGCCGACGACGTGGCCCGGGCCGGGCCAATGGGGGTGTGGGGCGTGGGGCGCGAGTGCGGCCGCGGCCTCGGACCATGGCGCGCGCGGGGCTCGGCCTGGGGCTCGGGCTGGCGCTGGCGCTGGCGCTGGCGTTGGCTCTGTCGCGGGCCAAGCCCACGGTGCGCAAGGAGCGCGTGCTGCGCCCCGACTCCGAGCTGGGCGCGCGGCCGGCCGAGGACAACGGCAGCTTCCAGTACGACCACGAGGCCTTTCTGGGCCGCGAGGACGCGCGCGGCTTCGACCAGCTCAGCCCCGAGGAGAGCAGGGCTCGGCTAGGGTGAGGGGAACGGGAGCCGCAGGGCGGACCGGGGTGGGGACCGGGCTGGGGCGCGGGATGGATCCTTGGGGTGGGGACCCGGGCTGGGGCGTAGGATGGGTCCTTGGGGTAGGGACCCGGCACGGACGTGGCAGCAGGAGGGGCTGCTGCACGGGGCGGGGCTGGGCGTGGATCCGGGCGCCCTTGGGTGACACCGTGTCTGCCCCGCCTGCATCTTCTTTTGCAACCCCAAGACTTAGAGTTTGGGACACTTTTTCTGTGTCTTAGGGGCAGGTACAAACCAGCGAGAGAGAAGAGTGGGCTGGGGAGGGCTGTCCTGTGCCCAGTGAGCAGGGACCAAGCAGTCTCATCAGAAGGACCGGGTTCTGTCCCCATGGACACCCAAAACACAGATGGCGGTGGTGGATGAGGAGCACAGCTGTGGAGGCTGCAGCCAAACCCTGGACATAGCATTTTGGGAAATCTCACACCCACTCTGTCCTTATGGGGGTGGCCTGAGCTGGACTGGAGCCTGCTGCCTGCACCAGCCAGGCTTCCGGAGCCTGACCCCCCGGAGCGGAGGGTCTTCCTGTGCCTTCCTATCCTGCTGCAGTAGAAAAGAACACAGCCTCCCGAGCGTGGGCCACCAAGGGCCCCGTGCTCTGGAGTGGGAGGAGCCCTACCTGCCTGCCTGGAGCAGACTGAGCTTCAGAGGCATCACACAAGCACCTTTTGTTGGGCCCAGAAGTTCTTTCTCCCCTCTTTGGGACTCAACAACAGAGCCATTGATATCCTGCCTGTGTCCCACAGCCCAATTGACCTCCCGCCAGGGCCCGTCCCTGTGTCACAGGAGCAGGGCCTCTTGCTCTGGTCCTGCAGCTTCCTTGGATGCCAGAATCATGGTGACGAGAGGTCAGCACGCACAGAGCAGGTGCTGACCACGGGCCAGGGCAGATCTCCGAGTGGGGACAGAGGCCCTTGCGCTGCTGCTGGGAGGGTGGCTTGGGGACAGCATGCTCCCTTCACAATCAGGAAGAGCCATGAGGCTTCAGGTCGGAGAGCAGGCCTGGGGTGTCCCCCATCTGAGCTTGGGGCCACAGAGAGGGTGCTGGTGATCCCAGAGATAGAGTAGCCATTCAGGAGGCTTGGAGTTCTGTTCGGTGGGCAGTGTGGGGCGCTTGAGGGGAAGGAAGACATGAAGAGTAAGGGGAGACCAAGGCAGAGCAGGGAGCCCCAAGAGATGGAGATGGAGATGGAGTGCCATCCCATTTGTGGGCCCCAGAACTTGCTGGGGAAGTCAGACTGGCAGTAGGGGAGATGGGACACTGGGCATGGTGGTGCACACATACAGGACCAGCACTCAGGAGGCTGAGGCAAGAGCATCACCAGGCCAGCTTGGGCTACAGAGTGATTCAAGGCCAGGTTGAACTATGGTGAGACCCTGTCCCAAGAAGCCAAAATAAAAGTGACAACAATAATAATAGTGATAGGGAGGACACACAACTTCATCTTCCAGGCAGGTCACTGGGATCTATTTGTGCTGTCTGACTCCTGAGCACATGAGAGGCTGCAATCCATTAGCAATGTCTGCCACTGGGGGTGTGGGACAAAGCTTATTGTTGGGCAGGTCAAACTTCCAGTCCTCTCCAGGACCATTAGGGCAGGGGCTGTACTTTACAGCTTGTGTTCTGGGTGTGTGACTGTTCCTTCCCGTGTCAGACTATGATCCCACAGCCTTGGTAACAGCCTTTGGGGTTTCTCTTCCCCACAGGAAGATCGTTGACCGCATCGACAGTGACGGGGATGGCTTTGTCACTACCGAGGAGCTGAAAGTCTGGATCAAGCGGGTGCAGAAGAGATACATCTATGACAATGTGGCCAAGGTGTGGAAGGACTACGACAGGGACACAGATGGCAAGATCTCCTGGGAGGAGTACAAACAGGCCACCTACGGTTACTACCTGGGTGAGAGACGCTGCGGGGTGTCACCCAACAGACTTCTTGTCCCCTGGGAGACCTCACCACCCTCTAAGAGAGAGGGTGGTTTGGAGGAGGGGATCCCACATCAGAGCTGTGATTGTGCCACAGCATCCGGGGGGTCGGGAAGCCTGCAGAGTCCCCGAGCAGAGTGACGAGGTAAAAGCAGAGGCCTGCACACACATTCATGCACACACAGTGTATCTGTGTGGCCCAAAGCTTGGACCTGTGTCCCCCATGAGCCTCTGGACGAGGTGGAGGGGTGACTTTGGGGGACACAGACTTGGGTGACCTGAAATCGCTGCCCTAAAAGACTCAGTGGGTCAGGGCTGTGTGTCAGGACTGAGCTGGAGGTGCAGGATGTGGGCGCCAGGTCGCAGGCTAAGCCTCTCCACACCCACCCCTTGCCCACAGGGAACCCCGCAGAGCTCCAGGACAGTGCCGACCACCACACCTTTAAGAAGATGCTGCCCCGGGATGAGAGGAGGTTCAAGGCCGCAGATCTGGACGGGGACCTGACAGCCACGCGGGAGGAGTTCACCGCCTTCCTGCACCCCGAGGAGTTTGAGCACATGAAGGAGATCGTGGTTTTGGTGAGGATCATGGAGAGGATGGGGAGAAAGCTGTCCACGAGTCTTGCTTTGTCCTTTGGCTGGAGGAAGTTGGGGTGTCGCCTGTCCCTCTGTGCAGGAAGTTAGAGCTGAGTGAGCTCTGTAACCGCAGTCCTGGCCGCGTCAGTCGGCACCATCACAGCCCACTGTGGATGGTCTGGACTGTGGGCCTTCCTGCAGCTCCCCTCCAGACTCTGTTTGATACCAGGCTGCTTCCGTCTTGGGCTTGGCCATTTTGTGGCTCCAGGATCACCCTGGTGCCAGCAAGGTGGCTGATAAAGGAAAGGGAGGGTATAGGTAGGCCAGTAAAGGACGTGTCTTCCAGGAGGAGGCTGCACATGCAGCCCTGCAGCAAGCGGAAGAGTGGATGGTCCCTTGAGCAGCCTTCCTGCCTTTCAGCTGAGAGGGCGCTAGGAACGGCTGCTGAAATGAGGCTCAGTAAACGTTATGGGAACTTAGCACAGCTCATGGCTGGAAAGGGCGCTCAAGGGTGGGTCCTGGGAATGCTTTGAAGGCTGACTCTGCCTGTGGGACCCCAGTGTCTTCATTTTCTGCCATGGTTTAACAAAAGCTGTTGCCTGTGTCTTGGGCTGATGGCCTGAGCCAGGTCCAGCTGCTTCTGTGTTGCCCACACCTGGTGCAGCTTTCACTGTGGAGCGGCTTGTGGAGGTGGGAGGGGGCTCTCGCCTGTCCCCCACTTACATTGGGGCCATGGCAACTCTAAGGTGCTGGCTCCAGGACCCTTTCCTCTGCACCCCCAGCTGCATTTAGCAGGTTGCAGGTCTTCTACAGTAGCATCCACACTTGGCTGTGTTTTGCACCCAGGATGTCTGTGCGCTTCGGGCAGAAAAAGTTGAGAGGCTAATGCAGTAATGTCAGGGTAGAATGTATCCAAGAGGCCATTTACGCTTTTGTTTTTCAACAATTTCGCATCTCTGACACAAGCTCAGGGGTCCTGGCCCAGTCAGCCCCCAAATCTGGTGGTTTTCACATCGGGTTCCTGCAGGCACTGGGATCCCCCTGGGGTGTTTGGCAGGTTCCTAACAGGGCCCCAGGCATTGGAGCTGGTTGTGGGGCAGAGAAAGAGAAGGGAAAGAGCTGGAAGTCGCCAGGGTCCCGGCCACAGGCAGCTGCAGCCTGGGGACCCATCACACAAGGGTCATCCTGCTTCTTTTCCCTTTGCTTCCCAGGAAACCCTGGAGGACATCGACAAGAATGGGGATGGATTCGTGGACCAGGACGAGTACATCGGTGAGTGCAACGCTCAGCTGTCCTGGCGGCATTGGGCTGTTTGGCTGTGCCGTGCACCAGACCTGCCTTTGGTGGTAGCCTCGAGCGGTGGCCATGGTGCCCAGCTGACAGACTGATCGCAGGTGCTGCTTGGGCCTGCGGGGCAGTGGCTCTTCTGGGCTCCGCCTGGGAGAGAGTGGGTTCTTCTGCACAGGGTGGGGGTGGGCCATTGTGCCTCTAACTGCAGTCCGAGAGTCTGGCATGTGGCATCCACAGTTGCTGCTGTGTGGCCCTGGAGAGCTGTGGTGTCCTTCTGAGCCTTAGCATCAGCCGGCAAAATGGGAATAAGTGATGACCCACACAGGATCATTGGAGCTCAAAATAAGGAACTGTGGGGTCCGCTGTTTCCCAAAACAGAGTGAGGAGGGGCGCAGCCCCATGGTGGCCGCATTGCTCCCAGCTGGCCGTCTTCCCTCTCTTCCCTCCTCACTGCCTCTCTGCTGCCTCCTGGTGTTTCTGGGATGAAGTCACTTAGTTCTGTGTCTATGACATGGGGGTAACAAGGATGAGTCAACAGGCTGCTTCTGTGGAGGCCTGTGATTCCCCACGGCACCAGGAGACTTTGTCACCCAGAGCTTTCCCCAGATTGAAACCTTATTGCAAAGTGCGGTGTTCACTTTGGAATTCTCAGCCACCTGGCCACCTGGCCTCTCTCCTGTACCGTCATCCCGTTGTCGACCCCCCCACCTTTTCTCTTTGGGGCCAGGTGAGGAGGTGGCCCCGTGCCCTTTCCTGTCCCTGCCAGGGCTCTGTTTTCCGAGGTCACGTGAGGAGGATTGAAATGGGACCTGCGCCCCTCAGGTCAGGACCTAAGCAGCCACCGTAGCTGTTAAGGCCACGGCCGGAAGCTGGACATCCAGGCCCCTGCCCACCCCAGGATCAGCCCGCAGAGGCTGGGGTCTCTGCCTCAACGCCCCCATCTGAATAATGGGGTACTAGCAGTGCCCATCTGCAAAGGCTGCTAGGGAAGCCACGCGGAAAGGGGAACGAGGACTCTCTTCCCGCACTGCAGACTGCTGCTTTTGCCTTCTCTTTCCTCTTTATTGGTCCACATCTGCAGTGTGTAGTGATTGCATCCCTCTTAACAGAGTTGGTACACGTTTACAGCACAGCCTAATTCCTTTTCCTTTCCTTCCCTTTGTCGTCCTCCCTCCATCCCTTGGCCCTCCTCCTTTTTGCAAAAGATCTATCTCCGTCTTCTTATCATCTACCTTTTGTTTTGTTTTTAAATTATTTACGCTTTAGGTTTCTTGGGTAAGAAAAGCCATATGGATTGCAGCCTGTGTGTTTGATTCATGTCACTTCACGTTCTGTCTCAGGGTGCATCCACTGTCTCACAAATGACTCGCAGTGACCCTTCTGTGTGGCAGAGCAGTACTCCGTATAGCTCCTCGGCTCAGGCCCGAGGCCTTAGATGGACAGTTGTGTTATTGTCCTCAGGACTCACCACAGCTGCTCAGGCCTCCTGATTGGCTGTCCCCTTTCCAGAAACTCAGGGTGCCCCCCTGGTGGCTGTCCACTTCCTGGTTGGTCGCCCTCCATAACCCAAGCATCCTTCCCTTATAGCGGACATGTTTTCCCATGAGGATGGTGGCCCGGAGCCGGACTGGGTCCTGTCGGAACGGGAGCAGTTCAATGATTTCCGGGACCTGAACAAGGACGGGAAGCTGGACAAGGAGGAGATCCGCCACTGGATTGTCCCCCAGGATTACGACCACGCTCAGGCCGAGGCCAGGCACCTGGTGTACGAGTCCGACAAGAACAAGGTAGCCCTGGGCGGCGGTGTTCGCGTGAGATGGGGTTGGTGGCTTCTGGGGGCTGATTCCCTGCTGCACAGCGGAGGCCATAGCTTGGGCTGAGCCCAGGAGCACCCACGGGGCCACAGATGGCCAGGTCACCCAGCCGGGGTGGGAGATGGGCAGCTTGAGGGCCGGGCCGGGGGTTAAGAAGCCTGCGTGTCCACCATGGAGATTGCAGATGTCTCCCCGACTTTGGGCCTGTAGAGACCTCGCCTGGCCCTCGCCTGGCCCCCTCCTGGCCCTGTCGGCCCCTGACAGGCTCTGCGTGTAAATACCCAGACGAACGGACCGAGGCCGAGCTCTGGAGAGATGCTTGCTCAGCATGACCAGGCTCGGCCCGGTCCCCAGAAGAGAATAGAGCAGGGAAAAGCCCTGCTGCATGTCATGGCGGGTCACAGCCCGACTCCCCAGGCAGCAGATGTGTGGCCTTCATGGAGGCCGGGAGGACTCCAGGGCCTGGTGGGGCTGCATGCACGATTAGGGGTACATGGGGATTCTAGTTGTGGGGTTCCTGGGCCCCTCAGAACTCGCGCAGGGCAGGAGGAGGAGGAGGCAGCATGAGGCAGGTGTCCCTGACAGCCTCCTCCCTCTCCCCAGGATGAGAAGCTCACCAAGGAGGAGATCCTGGAGAACTGGAGCATGTTCGTGGGGAGCCAGGCCACCAACTACGGCGAGGACCTGACCAAGAGCCACGATGAGCTCTGAGGCCGCCCAGCCGGCCGCCGCCGTGGTCCCCAGTGGAGCCAGTTTATGCCTCAGATTGGGGTAAAAGGTTTTTCACCCAGTACTTACTGGAAAGTTATCAGCACTGTTTTTTTTCAGTAAGATTCAAAACACATTGAAATCCTGGCAGGCGGCGTTTGTCATGGGGCTCTCTGGCTATGGCATGAGTTTCTCAGTGGTTCATTTTGTGTTATTTTGTTTTGTTTTGTTTTCCTACTAAGTTTAAGATCAGAGGAGAATGGAACTGGAGAAAGCCTGGGCCTGGATGGCTGGGCACAGCGCTGGAGCCTGTGCCCACTCGGATCGTCAGGCTTTTCTGTCCGCTGTTACTAAGCAGTGGGCGGGAAATCCTGAAACCGGGGGTGGTGTTCCATGGGCTCACTGCGGGGCAAGCTCGAGGGTCCCTGTCTGCCTTTTCCACATTGTTCTCTGAGCTGGTTCTGTAAGTCACTAGGAAACTTGAGTGTATTTCTCTGCAGAGCCCTCCTAATGTGCACAATCAACCCGCAACTTTGTTTTTCATTTCTGTAGTAAGTAGCAATCATGAAAGATAATGTGAACAGGAAAGGAATTTTACATGTGGTTAAAAAATAAAAGAAAGGAGCTGTAAGAGGATGGTGAACACTTTCTCTGTACTTGAGAACAGCCTCTCCATGCGGGAGCCAGGCAGATCTGATCTCTGAAATAGGGGCTAGAAGCAACCCACTTCCTCAACGATCCTGCATCACAGTGAGGCCCTGGGATCCCAGGGGCCACATGGAGTTTGCAAAACCCATCCCTCAGTGGCCTTCAACAAGGAATTAGGACACGGTGGCCCTTGAGCCATCACGGAACTGGCAGAAATGGTGGCTGCAGGCTGTAATTGTACCTGTGAGGTGAGGGGAGGAAATAAAGGACCTGCTTGAGGCTCTCTCCGGTGTCCTGTGACCTCGTCGCGTCACTCCCCATGGTAGGCCCCCATGTACTTTCATGATTGCTACTTACTACGAGTTGGAGAACGCGAAGGCTCTGGGGTGTTTTAGGTCCAGTTACTTGGGTGTCCAAGGTGAGTCCGTATTCACTGATCCAGCACACATACACCTGAGCCCGGGCTTGTGCCGTCCGACCTCCCACATGGCTTTCTGCTGGAACCTGCCAGCCGGCCCCATGGTCACGGGCTGGGTCCCTCTTTTCCTCTGCAGTGCCACCCTCTGACCTCTCCCTTTCCCCCATTCTGTTTCACTGACTGTGTGCCTCAGAGGGGAGTCTTCCTGGGTGGCCCCCAGCCAGGCCGCTCCCGAGTCCTCAGCTTGTGGCATGGTCACTCTGTCTCTGCCTGTTCTCGCATGCACTGGACCTCAGTTCCTGGAGTCTCCCTTCTCCATGTCTCTAAATAGGACTCGCACTGGTGCCCAGCCTATGCTTGGATCTGGGCAAAGCTCTTGTTGGATTGGGAACACATCCACAACCCTCTTCCCGGGTCCCAGGGTTTGGGAGGTGCCACCTGCTTCCCATCAAGTCCCTTGACACCCCACCCGTGGGTTGGAGCCAGAGGGCTGTGGGGACAGAGCCATCTGCTCCATCTTGTCCTCCACTGTTGCCTGAGATCTGGCCCAGGAGGGCCGGGCCTGAGTGGATGCTGGGTCATTGGCTGCTGGACACAGGAGGGACCGGGGGGTTTAATCAGAGGGACCATGCGTCAGGAAGAGTCATCCTATAAAAATACAGAAATCGTCAGCTTTGGCTGGATGGGAAGTTGAGCCAAGACTACAGTGACCCAGCAGCAGGGCCAGAGCCCAGGCCAGCAGCCGGCTCCACCAGCCTCTGACCTGGCAGAAAGCCACCCGCACCCAACTTCTGCTACTTAGGTTTTGTCTCTATTTCTTTGCTCACCCACAGCATATAATTTTGAGGTCAGGAAATGAGATTCATTCTTACCTTACCTAGAAATAGACTGAGGTCTTTTTTTTAAGCAATGAAATTCCATCTTTAAGAAAGTGTGAAAATAATGCCATGTATGCTAATTGCAAGTATAACTCTTTAATAATACTAACCTTGTTTTTTCCTGCAAGAGAGAGCACTGGGTGTTGTACCAAGTTGTGTGTAGCAGAACCCTGGATGTATTTGGAGCGTTGTTTTCTCTTCCAAGTCAGTGCACATAAAGAGTAATCCACAAAGAGACGTGAGCTTCTAGGGCTGAATTTAACACTATTTAAAGAAAGAAAACCTTCGCCAGGGGATAGAACTGTTAACATGGTGATTTGTAAAACCTTGGATTTCTAATAGGGTCTGACTGTTGCAAGGAAAACATATTTTGTTTGTAGGTAACATTTCAAGTCCAATTATGAAAAAATGCTACAAAATTGATCTGTAATGGGAAATACTGTCCCGTCACAAGGCATCACCCAGCGCTTCCTGTGACAGAAAGCGTCTACTGCCGGGAGCCGTGTTCTGTCCACACGGGCACGAACGCACATCCCCACCGTGTGTCCGCTGCAGCTCCCCTGGCGAGCGCAAGTGCAGTGGAGACCCCAGAACCTGGTAAGACCTGCACCTGCCCGGGTTGTGGCTCCCCTGTGAGCAGAGGCCGAGTCACCCCCAAAGCAGGAGCAGGGTGGCTCTGGTTGAAAGGATGGCAGCCGAGCTCGGGGAGGGACGTGGTGGGCAGCTTCTGTTTCACTTTCCCGAGTCTCTGCACGTTTGCCTTGCCATCTTCCTAATAAAATCCTGGCAGCTTTCCCTGCAGTCCTCAAATGAGTTTATGAGGCTGGAATTCTCAGGAAAGCCCCAAGGGTACCGTGCTGGGCACCATCTCGATTCACACCCAGGTCCTAGGAAGCTGAGTCTGGCAAGGGTGCTGGCGTCCTGTCTCACTCTCAGAGCACTCCCTGTACAGGGGCTACTGAAGAAGCTGCCCTGCTGTGCCCTCCCTGGGGCTCAGCCTGGTCGGGAAGCACCCCACCCCGTACCGGAGCTCTGCCCCCCGCCCCCCAAAGCAGGCAGCAGGGCCCCAGCTGCTTGACAAGCTCGGCAGGGGCAAACCCAACCACCTGAGTCTTCCTGCCATATGCAGGTTCCTCTTGTCTGCCCACACTCACAGCTGGGTAGGCTGGGGCCCGCTGGGTTCCGCCACGGAAATAAACCCTCACCTTGGGGCTCAGAGTGGCAGGGACTCAGTTTTTGCTTTGGTGACGTCACCTGTGGTCTGGGCAATCGTCCCGGGCAGTCGTGACACGGGAGTCAGCATCCAGCTGAGCCACACTGGGACCTGGACAGCCTGGGGTCGTGGGCATCCTTTTACCCATGTGTGAGCCAGGGGCTCATCAGTGAGGTGACTGTGACTGAATGTCCCATGGGGCCCTTCTGTTGCCCTGGGGGTGTTTGACTCACTCTCCTTCCCTGCGTACTCAGGGATCAGGAGAGACCCCTTTCACTCCTCCTCGCCTCTGCGCCTCTTGGTGGAGCCCACAGGGATAGGGCCACCCCTTCCAGTCAGGCTGCATGTCACCCCAGGACCAGGGCTCTACCCCCACATATCCCTCAACCTCTTCTGACCCTGGGCAGCTTCCTTGGCAGAGTTAGGGAGAGGAGCGGGTTGTGCATCTCTTGCCCCAAGAGGCTGCTGTGAACTGCAGGAGACCCAGCTGGGCAGGAGGCAGGCTGAGCCCCCTCCCCCCCATGCTGCAAGAGTTTATCTGCAGGAACCTAAGCCCCAGGGTTGTGGTCGTAGAAGGAGCCTTTGTGAGGGACAGAGTGGGGCAGTAGGCTCTCAGCCTGGCCACTCCTCTGCCGCATATGGGCTGGCCAGGCACGGAGATCACCGAGGAGCAGTGCACAGTCTTCTCTATGGGAGGCATGAGGCCGCAAGCGCTTGAAGGCCAGCTGTGCCCCCCCAGGGCTCCACCAGCCTGCTGTTAGGCCACGCTTCCTGGATCGAGGATGGTGCTGCTGTGACAATCTGGGAGCTGACAGCCATGTCCAGGGCGAACAGGTGCCGAGGAATCCTAAGAAGTTGCTGGGAGAATCCTCTTTATTTAGGGGCGAGTTAGGGGCGAGCAGTTCAATGCAGCAGTGGCTGAGTCTCCTGTGGCCAGGCTTCCCCTCGCCCTCACACTGCGTCACCTGAGCAGGCCCCTCTAGGGGTTCTCTTTGAGGCGACCAGCTGGCAGGAGGCTGCTCACAGGGAACACAGCTGCCAATTGGAAGCAAAGCCTAGGAGCACTGCAGGGTTGTGGGGGCACTCTCTACTCTCTACCCAGCAGGGGTCAGGGAGGCCAATGGGAGTGTGGGGGCTCGGACCCTACAGTGAGGACACAGCACCTGGCTGGGGATCTGCTCCATGCAGGGCTCAGGACATCATCGCTGGCCTGAAGCCTTCAGTGGCACCAAGGTCCACCACCCCCAGTTCGGCTCTGGCCAGTGGATACCGTTGTTGAGTTATCCAACTTCCCTGCGCCTCAGGTCCTACTGGGTCTGATGTTTGAGGCTGGAGTTCCCACCTCAGGCCAGCTGAGAGGACAGGAGCACGCCCGTGTCCCTTCAGCTACCCCGATCCCTGGCACAGCAGAGTCCCTGAACGCTGCTGTAGCAGGTGTGGGTCCCTCTTGTCCTGGTGCCCCGTGAGGGAAGTCAGGGCTTCCCTATAAGGGAGGGGAAGGCGTGCTCGTTTGGTGTCCTGAGCACTGTCTTTCACCTGCACCAGGAGCCTGCGCTCTCAGGGCAGGGCTGTGTCTCCGCATTAGCTAATTTTGTCAGAACTGAAGAGCTGAGAGGAAACTCAGAGGCCCAGAGAATGGGAGGTTTGCCTCCATCCTCAGCCCTACTTCGGATTTACTCGCTTTCCTGTCGTCTTCTTGTTTTGAGAACATTATTGGACCTAAAGGAAACAGTGTGCAAGCCTCTCGTTCAAGCTCGGTTCCCAGATGGGACTCAGGGATGAGCTCAGAGCTCTGCTGGTGCCAGGGTTGTCCTGTGCCAAACACCCTGGGAACCTGCCAGTGCCACCCTTGGGAACCTGAGGTGTGTCAGTTAGGGACAAGGAAAGCACCCGATGGAGAGATGTCAGCCCAGCAGGCGCCATGGCCACATCTGTGCACCAGAGTGTAGGAGTTTAGGTGCACAGGGCTCAGAAAGGCTGCAAAATGACCAACAGCAAGACATTTGCACCCAGGCAGCAGTGAAACTCTGCAGATTGTTTGGTTTTGCTTGCAATGGATGTTCCAAATGGAACATGAATTGAAATGAGAAAAATGGTATTTAAAATGACTGAATGTGAATGTTTTTCTAAAAATTTCAAAAGCACTCATGCTGTGAGCAGGCTGGACAAGCCTTCCTCTCAGGCACCCGGTGAGGATATCTGTGTTCTGTGGCCAAGGCAAAAACGTCGCCCACAGAGGGGCTCATCACACCAGCCTTACTCCTCATCCTTGAGGCTGGAAGATCAAGGTCCTGCCGCCCACAGGCAGAGCAGCTTCCTGGCTGGCCTGAGTAGCCCTGCAGCGGCCTGACAGTTGGCCACCAGTCATGGGCAGGGTGACCATTTCTCAGTGCTTTGTTGAAGGTGACTCCTTCAACATAGTAATTCCTCAAAGACCCATCCACAGCCGAGTGTGTCCTTGCACGTTGGCAGGGTTGGGTGCGCTCTCGGTTTCTTTCCTGGCCCGGGTCCTACTCACCCTCTGGAGAGTAGACAACAGAGAATCCAGAGGAAGAGTGACACTTGTCGGCTCCTTTCTTCATGAGCCCGGGTGCAAGCTTTTGAACAATTTCGACACAGGGCTGTGCTACCGCCTCTGCACTCAGTTCCCCTACAGCCTTGAAGTATAGCCAGCCTGGACGTCACACTCACACCCAAGGGGCTGGGTGCTGACTCGAGGCCCCTCGAGGAGTTTCCTCACCTTGCTTTTCTTTAACATTTTACTTTCATCGAGGTCTATGAACAAGGACCGACCTCTAAAAGAGCCAGAGTGTTGCTGGGTCACACAGCAGAAAGGGCTTTCCTGACTGCTGCCCGACGGCACCGTGGCAATAGCACTGGCACCACCGACAGCAGCCCAGTGGGCATCCGAGACAGAGTCCAGCCGCTCATAGCACTCCCCATGCTCTTTAAGTGCTGAGCTCTCTGGGTGGACAGCGGCCCTCTGGGCCTTGGGTGGGGGGAAAACCAGTGAGGTACCCAGGGAGTGGCTCTGAGGGGAACTGTGCGCTGTGCTCTCTTCCTTGCCATGTCTTTTAGATTTCAAAACACATTTTCTTTGTTATCAGCCCACGTTTGCAGTGTGTAATAGTCACATGCCTCGTGTGGGAGTGCTGAGTGCACACAACACGCCCCAATCTTTGACACCCCCCCCCCCGCCTCCATCTCTCAGTCCCTTTTCCTTTGCAGAAGCTCTGTCTCCCTGTTTCCTGCTAGCTGTCTTTCCTTTGCTCTTTATTTATACTGTTATGAGCCTGGTTTATTTCTCTAAGCACTGTGGTCTGCAGGTACACGGGGCGTCCTGACCTAGACCCCAATCTCCCAAACGAGTGTGCGGCGAAGGCTTAAGTAAATGAGACAAGTGGTAGGATTTTAGGGCTCCAGGAGGGTCAAAACCCTTCTGCCGAGTTCGAGACTCTGAAGGCTAAGACAAAGACTTCTCTGGACCACCCACTTTTATTAGGTCCAAAACAAAGGGCACAGAGACTGAGGAAAGCTCAGGCAATGAGCAGGACCTTGGGAGTCACTTCAAAGACTTCTCCAAGTAATAAATCATGTCAGTTTAGGAGAACATTTTACCATGAAGACATGGTAGGAATGAGACTGTAGGAGTAGTTCCTGCAGCTGCAGTCTCTAGCTCCTTAATTGATGTTTGAGCCAAGTGTCCGCAGCTGAGGCCTTATCTTGCCCTTTGAAGTATCTCTGGCCTCACAGGCCACTACAGGCCTCAGCCAGGACCAGTGATCCATAGAGGTTCGCTTACTATGAATCAGCTCCCATCGCTAGGCAAGGGGCCTAGGCCTAGGACAGACGCACAGGTAAACATGGAAGGCCAATTAGTTAATTTAAATCCTGCTCAGAGCCGCTTCGCAGTAGTCTCCAACAGGTACATTCACTCCTACAAATGACTCCAGTGTCCCCTTCTTCCTGGCAGAGTGGTACTCTGTGGTGTATCACTCAAGTGGCCTGTCTGTCCCTCCTCTTCCTTTCTGCTCCCTGGCCTAGGACGCCTGTGGTTTTACCCCACTGTGTGTCCCCTGTCTGGGCCCTCAGACACCTGGGTCACCCATCAGAGACGGGAACCTCCACACCAGTGGGCCAGAAGGACCCTCTGTCTTCTGCAGTGCAGTCCTCTGGGGTGATTCACTGTAGTGCTGTGTCCTCTGGCCAGGGTTAGTCGCTGCCCCTGGAAGTCCTTGGTGGGACGGAGCAGGGCTCATGTTGGGCTGTCTGCGCCTTTACCCTCTTCTGTGCCCTCTTCTCCTTTCTTCCTCAACACACTGAGGTCACTGCATCCCCACAGGTGCTGGCCCAGGAGACAATGGTGACAGCTGCTGCCGGACATGACTCTCATCAGAGAGCAGGTGTGGTCGGATCCCACGATGTCCCAATGCCCAGGTCACAGTTGGGGGCCCCTTGGTCCCGGGATCCAGGGAAGGTCAGTCCGAGGAGCTGCAGCTACACAGAACCATGCTCGAAAGTCAGGAAAGGGCCTGGTGCAGGTCTGGGGGACATGGGAGGAGGGTGCCTCCCGGAGACACCAGCGTGCCCACACAGGCCTGGCCAGGCCTTGCTAAAGAGCTTGGATTTCATCCTGGGGCAATAGGAAGCCAAGGTATGCGTGAGGGAGGCATCACATGAGTCCCTGTGGCTTCCAGAGCACTGTGGGTTCCAGCGGGACAAGAACCTTTGAGGCACCATTTCAGGCTGGCAGGGGGCATAGCCTGGGCCGGGGAAGCAGGCAACACTGGAAAATCCCGGAAGATCCAGTGTGGGCATTTGAAAGACATGGTGGCAGGTTCTGTGATCAACTGGAGGGACCCAGGAAGCACCCAGACTCGGGCAGCATCCTGACAGCCGCCCCAGGATGGGAGAAGCTTGGGGTGCAGCTGAGGAGGATGGCAACACGTCCAGTGTGGGAGGGGCAGCTGGAGGGCTGTGAGACGCAGAGAAGGGGCGGAAGGGGACGTGGGGATGACTGGTGCTGTCTGCTGCACTGCCAGCGTCTCCTCGGGCAACAGCAGAGAAGGAGCCGGGCTCTGCCACTGCCACCACCCCCTCCTCCGGTGGTGACAGACATGGGGTCTCCACTGCCTAAGAGGCCTCGTTCTGGGCACACCCTGACTCCATCTCTGTCGCTTGCCGTCCCCACCCAAGCTCTGTCCACTTCCTGCCTGGTAGGATTTCAGCCCTCGAGGTTTCAAGCGCTGGAGAGCATTACTGGGGTCTGGGCAAGGATCGCGCAGAGAGATGAGCTCATGAGTGGCTTCTCCGCTGCTTTGCATCCAGAAGGATAGGAGCTGGCAGAGACGGGAGCGGCAAGGGTGCCTCTGACAGCCTCACGTTTCCCATGGTGAAGCTGATTTGAAGAACATGGAGTTATTTTCTGTAATCAGCGTCTTTAATTATTTTCTTTAGTGAGCTTTTGAGTGCATTTGGCTCTGCTGGCAGGACGAGTGGACAGTGGGTAGAGGAAAAGTCTCAGGGCAAGGCCAGCAAGAAGCAGGGCCGAGCAGATGTGAAGTAAGCTTTGCCCTGTGTGGTGTTTGCCACTTGACAATAAACTGGCCCCTAACACTCGATGCTCCTACACTGGATAGAGCGGGGCTGCTGAGCCGGTGCCTGCGGGTGGGCGAGTGGGCGGATGGGCTGTAGACCACCATGGCAACTGCAGCCTGGTGCAACCTCGGCTCCTAGATGGAAGGAAACAAAAGTCATGAAGTTGTCTGCTGCTGCCGGAGACAAGCACCCTCTTACAATGAGGGTCACACAAGGAGTTCATCCTGGTAAATCAGCATCAAAGTCACAAGAAAACCAACATCTCTCGGGAGCTGCGAGGTAACAAGTAAAACTTCCCGCATCTGAGCACAGCGGGCTGGTGAGAAGCCCAAGACCGAAAGATGAAGGGCACGGCACAGATCCACAAAGCATTTGGAGTGAAAGCAGCAGGACCGCGACTTTCTGCTCAGCCAACAGGAAACGCAGCTGTAGAGCCGGTGCAGGAGTCCCAGCCTGTGTTTTCAGAGCCATCTGGCAGGATCGGCCTCTGGAGATTGCACTGAGAGGGGTCTGGCTGGACGGGAAACCCAAATCCACACCAGTGGGCCCGGCTGTGGCCTCACCTTGGGCTGGGACTTAGTTTAGAGAGAGTCTGTGCATGGGGCTCTTACAGGGAAGCCTCCTGGGCCCGCTGGAAAACGTGGGAACAGCAGGGCCAAGTTGGGGTGCTCCTCAAACCCACAATGCTCAGGGATGTCACCGAGGCCCTGCAGGGCCATCAGTCAGGGACAAGACAAGGACAATGAGAGGGGCAGCTGTTTAAAATCCTAATTTCAGTGCCATGTGGTAAGAAGTATTTAAAATACGTGGAGAACACCTTGGAATACTGGATGGGCCGCGATTGATGAAGATTTCCTATCCAGAGAGGGCAAAGTAGGGGAGACAGAGATGGAGCCTGGAGAGAGCTTTTCTTTATTTTCCTTTGGTCACCATATTGTGATCCTGGAAGTTGGAGGGAAAGGGAGAGAGAGAGCGAGAGAGCGCAGCAAGGCAGGTCTCCCAGCTCAGAGGTCCTGATCCGAAATAATTCTATTACATAATTAACCCATGCACACTGCAAACAAGTAGAAAACACAGATTAAAAGGCCACTCAAAGTACTCTTTATCCTGTAACCCAGAATAATCAAAACCAACATTTCGATGTGTATCTCTTCCGACTGTTTTAGGAGAGCAGTTTTTTGTTTCGAGTAAAACGAAGGCGGCCCTGCAATGTGCTTCCTCCCATTCATTACCAGCACACAGAGCATTTCCCCTGCTAATGTGTGTGCCTCTTAACCAGGACTGCCGAGCTTGCCCTTTTGTGAGCTGTTTCAAAACATCTTTTGTTTAGAAATATTTTCAAACTCACAGAGAATTTTACAAGAATAGCAACCGGACTCCTGTGCGTGTGTTATACAGAATCCTCTATTTTTAACATCTTGTCACAAGTGTGCTGTTTTGCTCTTATTATTTCTGAGCCAGCTGAGAGGAAGTTGTAGCTCCACATTGCTGTGTGGCTGTTTCCCAAACAGCTCGGCGTGTGTTTCCCGAGTAGGGCCCTTCTCTTCCACAGCCACCTCAGAAGAGTTACACTCAGTAAGCTTAACACTGGTCTGTTGCTTCAAAGCTAACTGGAGCCCAGGGTCCAGCTCTGCTGGCTGTCTCAGCAAGATACTTTGTTTAGGGGCTGGGGATTTAGCTCAGCGGCATAAGCACCTGTCTTGCAAGTAGGCGGTCATGAGTTCGATCCCTGGTACCAGTGAAAAAGACAAAAAAAAAAAAAAAAAAAAAAAAAAAAGATGCTTTGTTTAGCAAGAAAGCAAAGAATTCTTTTTCTCATGCAGCATCTAACCCAGGGCTCCTGTGATACTCCCTTTGGCTTCCTCTTTACGACACTGATTTTTTTTTTTTTTTTTTTTTAACAAGACGTGAGGTAAAGACACCAGGACAAGCTGGGTGTTTCCTGAAGACATGAAGGTCTCTGGAAATGTCCAAAATGGGCCCACAGGTCTGCAAACAAACAGGCTGTGGAATATTTACATAACAAAGTATGCACCCTCAACAACCACAGAGACAAACAGCACAACAGCACAGATTGCTCACAATAAGGACTCGGAGTGAAAGAAGCCAGGGTTCCTTTTTTAAAGTGCATGCCGCGTGATTTCCTAGGGGTGTTGAAACTATGTCTGGAGCAAGAAAGCAGATCGGTGGTGCCAGAGCAGATTGGGGAGGAGCAGAAGGGGCATGCCCAGGGGGTCCCTGGAAAATGTGGGGAGATGTGGAATCAGGTGCTGTCTCAATTGCAGTGGTGACTTTGTGAGTGGGCAAATGTGTCCACATTTATCACACTGCACACTTGAAATAGGCTTCCTTTTGTTGGTCACACTTCCATGAAGGTGTCAGAAAGCAAGAACACGAGGGAGGGAAATAGGCTGATAGCTTAACAAATGATCCGGTCTCTGCAGGATTAGTGCATGTGGTTCTTTTCTTTATCCTTTCCTGAATTTCCCCAAGTTTCCAAAATGAACAGGACACACTATCAAGGTGGTCAAAATACTTTTATGTGAAAAAATAAAGATTTGGATGCGGGAAATTCAAAGACAGTAATCTGTACATCTGAACCTTAAGAGACCAGTGCATGAAAAAAATCAAATAGATGACACTTTTGAGATGACAGAAGATGCTCATTCTTCCAAGCCAGCAGGTGAAGGACACCATGGGAGGGTTTGGTAAGCTCCACAGGAAAATCCTATCTAAAGCTAAGGTGATCATGGATACGGTACCATAGTGGTGGGGTAATCATCTGCTGTGGTCCAGCCCCAGGAGTCTCCAAGCTCATGGGTGACCATGAGAGACACACACAGCAAGCAGGGGAGAGACAATCCCAAGCAGCAACCTGGACTGGGTTCTTCCCCATTGTCAGGACTCTTTATTTCTGAAACTCACCCAAAACTATGAAGATCAAGCAGCAACCCAGTGGAAAGACCAAGAGGCCCAGAGTACTGCTGTCCTGCATCTGGCCAAATATGGTCAAGCATCTGTGTGGGGTGAGGGCTCGCTCTGAAGTTACACTAGTGGTGAGAATGGGTAGTTTTAAAAAGCTTCCAGGCATATCGTTAACCCTAAGGTGATTAGCTGGTCGGTTGTTAGTTATTTGAATAGAGAAGATTTTGGGTTTGTTAAGTGATGTTTTGTGTTTTATTCAAGAAAAAGTCACGAAGCACTGGCGACTGCAGTGGGTGTGGGGCTCAGCACACAGAGTTGCCAGCCCAACCCGATGTCCTGGTGGACGTTGGGGCCAAGAAGCCTTCATGGACAAGGTGCCAGCCTGAGAGAGGGGGAAGGAGCTGGAGGAGGCTACAGAGGAGAAAGTCTTGAGGACACAGGGTGCTTGATTAGAAAAGAAATGCTCCGGGCAGACACAGAGGCCAAGGAAAAGGGACCCCTTGGTAAAGGCCAAGAGCTCCCAGGGGGATGGAGAAGAGGGTCCCCTGGAGGGGACAGGCCCTGAGGAAGATGGTGGCCCTTGTCACAGGCCAGAGAGGTGGGAGGAGGGAGGGTGTGTTGGTTGCAGCTTTGCAGCTGTAACCAGAAGTGTGGGTTTGGGGGGTGCGGGGCGGGGGTGACTTGGGAACTGGGAAGCTGGAGACCTCTCACTCCACCTGGAGTGTCATTCATCTCTCTGTGTGTCTACTTTATGTTAGCTGGAAGTTTTAGTCACAAGTGAAAGAAATCTCGCTCACGCCAGGAAGGGGATGCGTGGCTCTCAAAAGTGGGCATCCTCTCATATGTTAGCAGGGTCACCCTTGAGGACTTGAAGCAACATAAAGTAAGGCAGTCACCACAGGACAAATGCCACATGATTCCACTCACATGAGCCACTCAAAGCAGGGAAATCCACAGACTTCATTGCCAGAGGCTCTGTTTACACGGCAGCCTTCATCTTAGATCATCTGAAGAGCTCATGGCTGCATCCCAGTGAGCCACAGGCCTGTTACCTGCGGCTGAGGGTCTGGGAATGACTGGCTGGCTTGGTGCTGGCCCCTTGTCCACTCCAGAACTTATCACTGGAACAAAGGAGCAAGTAAGTCTGATTGGCCAAACCTGGGTCACATGTACAACCAAGAACCAATCACTGTAGCTGGGGGAATCAGGGTTCTCTGGCCACATCTCTGTCTGGCCAGACCTCTATGAAGCCCCAGGAAGAGGACCCCAGGGTGAGCTTCACGGGAAGGCTGGGCAGGCTGCCCCTGTCCATTGCAGCTTCTTTCTTCCAACTCTGCAGACCAGGGAGGGTAGCAGGAGGACATGCGCTGCCTGAGCATGCACACAGAGACAAGAGAGCCCTTGGCGCCCTACTGGTCTGCTGGGCCCAGTGTTCCCCTGTGCTGCTGGGTCCTGCCCGTACCTCTCCTGCTCAGGGGCTGAATGTGATGTGGCCCTTGGGGACCATTGTGCTGCAATCTTAGTCCCTAGCACAGCAGTGTTGGGAGGTGCTGGAGCCTGGCTGTTAGGCTATGGCTGGGGCCACTGCGCCAGGAGTGGACTCATCAAATTCCCTGGGACCATGCTGCACTGCGAGAGCAGGCTGGTGGGATGGCCACCACCTTCCTCCCTGGGACTCTAGGGCTTCCCTGGCGTCTCTTATTCCTGGCCTCACTGCCTGGTTTCCCCATCTCTGTCCCTTTCTTCACCATGTCATGGCACAGCCGGGGCTGGGGGCCTCAGCAGATGCTGGACCATCCGGTCCCCAGAATCATAAGCAGCATAGATCTTTTCCCTTACGAACCCCTTGGCTGTGGGTATTCTGCTACAGTGCGGCACAGTGGGCTAGCACAGCACCCAGGCTTTCTCAGGGAGCTCTGTGCAGGCTGGAAGTGCCCAGATTACTGAAGGAGCCCAGCCCCCTGCCCTTCTGCAGGACAACATGAGTGTGTCACCCACCATCTTACCCAGGTCCCAGAGGAGTCAGACCCTGGTGCCTGAGGAGGAGGAGGAAGCATCAGGGTCCTGCACTGCCCCCAGCCACTCGTCTCCATTGGCCTCGATTACACGCCTCTGCCCACTCATCACAGTCCTGCCTTGGTCTACCGAACCCCACTGTGGCCATCCCGCCCTCCCCCAGCAGCTTGGACCAGCTTGCCAGAGCCAGTTGAGGCATTTCCAGAACTTCTTTCCAGGTGGTTATTAAAGATGGCTGCTATTAAAAATTAAACAGGACAGATTTAACTAACTGACACTGAAACAAAGCAAGAAACACTCAGAACTCGTTGTACCATTGATTTTCCTACAGCTCACGCTGACCGCACTCCCACGGTGGCTGACAGTGGCCGTGTCTGTGCCTCAGAGCCTGGACTCCTGAACCCCTGAGCTGCATGCTGTGGGACCTCAAGAGAGTCCTGGAGGGGACCGAGGGGGCAGTATTCACGTCGGAGACCCACAAACACATTGGAGATGTTATTGTCTTGGTCATTTTATTGTCTCGGCCGGCTATCCAGACAGGGAAGGAGGGCCACACAGTCTAGTCTTTCAGGGCCACCCGATCTTTGTCCCCCATCTCAGCTCCCTGGCTGGCAGCAGGCTCCGATCTCCCCTAAAGAAACAGTCATAGCTGTGTCCAGGTTTTACCTACAGAAAGAAGCAGTGACTGTTTTTAGGGTTCACCAGAGGTTTAGCTGGAGAGCTGTACTTTACTGGGGTCCAGGTTAGAGAGCTAAGGGGATGTTAAAAATGAGGTTTGGGTTAAAGGCACATCACTGTGTATCGCATGAATAATTCAAACAATAAACAAAAGAGTCTTCCAGTGTTCAAAAACTATGCTGTTTAGTTCACAATATAATTCTTAGTTATTAAACAAAAACATCCAACTAGAAGTGCTCTGGATGTTAACTGCAGCTAAAGATTGGCTGGGGTTGGGGGAATTCAGTCCCACAGCCACGAAAGCCTCCTGTAGAGACCAGTGGGGCTGCGTGGGATTCACAGGAGCTCCTTGTCTTCTGTGAACTGCACCACATGACCTGCTTAGTAAACTCACGCTGCACGCATAAACCCACATGGTGGTGGGAGGCAACCCGGTCCCCTATGTGGCCCTGTCCAGAAGGCACCGATGTTGGTGCTGGGAATGTGGAAGGAAGGAGCCATCAGACCTCACAGCTGAGTGTCCGTGAGGCTCCTCTGGCCCAAGATACCAAGGGCATCCCCATTTTACTGAAGAGGAAACTAAGGCCTGTCTGGTTATCTGCAGCACTGGCACAGCTTGTTGAATCCCACAGTTTGTCCCTTGGGGCTGCAGAGAGAAAAGGGTTCCAGCCATGAGGCACAGCTTGGAAAGAGGCTGGAAGAGGTCAGAGAAGACCCAGGAGGACAAACCCGCAAGTGGAGTTGGGCAGCAGGCAGGAGCTGGGATGCCCTGCCAGGGCACCCATGGGTACAGGTGACTCGCGTGGCTGGGGGTGAACATGGACTATAGGAGTGACCTGGGATTACTCCAGGGTCTGATGCTAGGGTGGCAAGCACATCACACCCACATGTGACTGCAGATGGGGACATCACCACATGCACACCCAGGACCCAGAAGCAGCTCAAGGCAGAAGTGCCAAGGCTGGCAGAGTCTCGCTGGCTCGCCGGAAGCAGCCTGCTTCCTACTAGAGTCACAGCTCGGAGGAGGTGGACAAGAGCACAGGTGGCCTGGGACGCTGGTCTTCTTCTGTCTGCATAGTTGGGAGCCAGGGCAAGGGGATACTGCAGCTGCAGGTCCTCTGCTCCCGGGGTTGGGACCTGAGTGCGCCTATCCAAGCCCCTGGCTCGGGAAGACTGAGTCTCAGGTTTCCTCACAGCTCTGCCTCTTGGGCTCTCATACAGGAAACCGAAGCAGAACAGGAGACTCTGCTGGCTCAGGGAACTGGGGAGCCGCAGCCTGCAGCCAGCACCCTCAGAAGCGAGGCCACCGCCTCCCTGCTGCTGCTGCTACTCTCCGCCCCTGCAGACAGCTCTGCAGTGAGTGATGGAGGGGACCGTGATGGTCCAGTCAGCCCTGGGTCTGCCCCTCTCCCACCAGGAGGGGGCACAGGGGCTGCCCAGGGCTGTTGGTGCCACTGACGCAGCCTCTTCAGAACCACAGAAGGAAGGGCACTGCCCGCCCAGCCAGGGGAGCTGTCTTACCCAGTGAGCGGACGTGCAGGGAGCAGGAAAGTGAGACCTTGTTGCTCACGGGGTTTCGGGGTTTCTCAGACCCCAAGGTCCCTGCCGACTCTCCTTTCTCCAGATATTCTGTGTTCGCTTTCCATCACTGGGATGAAAAGGAGGAAGGATTTATTGGGGTTCATGGTTTTCAGGGGATTACTCCATGATTGCCTGACTCTAAACAGGAACAGCATGGTGGATGGGCCAGGAGTGAGAAAGCTGCTCATGTCATGGCGGTCAGGAAGCAGAGAGAGAGACAGAGGAGCTGGGGGTAAGAATCCAGCCTAGTGACCGCCTCCAGCCATGCCCCACTGCTCACAGGAGACTCTGGGGACACTGGCTCTAAATGTGTGTCACTCACATTTTGCAGACCAAGAGACATAGGAGAGAGACACTTCCAATGTCCCCAAAGTCACGCAGCCAGCACGGGAAACACGGCATGGGCCTCTCTGCCCTGTGGTAGTGGGGACTCCTTGCTCCCCGGTCTCACTGCCAACCTCTTGCCAATGTCTGTGATGGCTCCACAATCCTGTGCTCTGTGGGCTCTTCCCCAAGCTCAGGACGAGGTCGGACGTCTTCTCGTCCACCTCTGATCTTTGATGGAGTGCACTGCTGATTCAGCCCCAGACAGGCACACACAAACATAGCAGCCTAGGGCTGAGGCCAGTGTCTACACCACAGGACCCTCACTGCATCCCGGCCCAAGAGCCCAGCAGTCAGCCTGGCTCTTGAGCTTCCTGCGCTCTCACAGCTCGGGCAACAACAGCTGCCCTTGCAGAACCAGCCCCCAGGGAGAGCAGGAGGAGGAAGGCGGCTCACCATGTCCTAACTCCTGCGTCTGACACTGGCCAGTCAGCCTTGACGAACGCTTCTCGGGGTTCGATGTCTCGTCTGTGAAGCAGAACAGGCTTTGTGCCCTGTGTCCAGGGCTCCCCTCCCTCCAGCTGCGGCAGGTGGGGTCACTGTCCTGACTCCAGCCCCTGGTGATGAGAAGCCTCAAGGAGGAGGTGAGCTTGGCAAAGGAGGAAGAGAGCGGGAGAACAGCGGGTAGGTTGAGGCAGGAAGGAAGGGAGCACCAGAAAGGGGCTCCTGGCAGTGCAGGGCAGGGGCAGGGGAGGCCTCGTGGGGCTCTGTCCCAGCACACACGGCAGTAAGCGCTGATACCACTGCCCCAGGCCGGAGGAGGAGGGTGAAACAGCAGTGTGCCCACCTGAGCCCTTGCTGTCCCTCCCCTCTGTTCCAAAGCGATGCCAAACTCACTCTGCCAGATACAGTGCACAATTAACATGCACCTCTTAGCCCCCGCTAATTACTTCCTTTATCCATTAAAAATATTCCCCATTAACCTGAGGAGCTGCGGACAGAATGCGCTCGCTTCTCCCTGTCTCGAGCCCCCGAACACGCAGCAAGATGTCACTGTGTGGTTCATTTCAGGTGCACGTCGGCTACTCAGCCTGGCTAAATTTAATGACTCAGGGCAGGCTGGGTGATGAACGGCCCTGTAAATCATCACTAATTGCAAGCATAAAAGTTAAAACTCAGTCTGAAGAACCTGATAACGCAGTGCCAGTCTGGAGATGGAGCTCCCCGCCCCAGGCAGGCCGTTTGGGGACAGGGCCTTGAGGACTACCCCGGGGACTGGCAAGCTGGGACCTTTTTCTGTCTTTAGTGACTCCCATGCCAAAAGAAATGAACCGAGTTTTCCTGCTATGGAGATTTCTCCCTCCTTGCCCTGTTTTCCCCCAGCCTTTTGTCCTTCCGAGGAGGACCTGGGGACATTAGGGCCAGAGTCCAGGTCATGAGCCACCTGTCATGCCTCAGGAGGGATTGGCGGTGCCACCTGGGGCAGTCTGTCGCCCCTGAGGAATTTTGAGACCCTTACTTTATGATGAAAGAATGCCATGTCCCTGGTCTGTGGGAACGCAGTCTCAGGTCAGCCAATGGAGCACCCTTCTGCCTCTGCCTGCCCTGTCCGTGGACACCTGATCCTATTTCCAAGGCTAATCCAGGTGCCTCCTCTGGGAAGCCTTCCCTGACTACCACTGCTGTGGCCCCTTTCTGTTCCTTGCAGCTTTCCCGCTCCTTCCTCCCTCAGATTTCCTCAGAGTTTTGAACCAGTTGAGTTCTGGCCTTTGCCACTGTGTGTGGTAAGTTACGATTGCAAGGCAATTACGTTTTCTCCTACAAAACAGTCAGTGGTCTGAGGGGAGACTGACTGGGAGGGAATCAGGACTGGGGGCCCCAGGCGGGCACTCAGTGAGTGTCTGTTGGCGGCTGGAGACCGTGCTGACTCCCGGTCACTGGGAGACATGGAGGGGAGAATCCAGAGAGCCCCAGTGCCCAGCTCAAAGAAGACAGGCAAGATGGGTGTGGAGTGTTTGTTGGCAGGTGCACTGCCTTAATAGTCACGACGTGGTACGCGCTCCGGATAGTAAGAACCAAGCTGTGGGGCATTTCCTCGGGGGCCTCTGAATATCTCCAAGAACCTCGATGAAATGATAGACTTCTCCAGAGTAGCCAGGTGAGATTCTGCTCTGTAAATTTCCTGTCTATGTGAACTGTGTGTGTAGCCATCTTGGAGGCAGAGGAGTAGGAGAGATGTGACTCCTATCGATTTAAGAAACAAAAATGTCAGAGTTTGAGCAGGGCATGGTGGCGCACACCTGTAATGCTAGCACTTGGGAGGCTGAGGCAGGTAGATCGCTGTGAGGCCACGTCAGCCCGGCTATGTAGTGAGGTCAGGTTCAGCCTAAATTACATAGTGAGACTCTGTCTCAAAACAGCAATAACAACAACAACAAATCGGGGTGGATTTCACTCTCAGGGCCCAGAAGTAGCTCATCAAAGCAACAGGCAGCAAAGGGGAAGTCCACTGTCCACCCTGCCCGGCCCCAGATGCCCTGGACTGCCACATTGGTATCAGTACCAGTGGGATCAGAATCCTGAGGGACCTGGTGACCCCAGTTGCTACCAGAATGGCAGATCTGAGTGGAGCCCGAGAGCTGCCCTGCTGACCACTGCCCTGGGCTCCTGCTCTGAGAGTCTGCTCCGTGCCAGTCACACAGGGACAGATAGAGGGCACAGGGTGACTCCAGATCTGTCATGTTTGCAGGTTGAAGCCTTGGCGAGCAGGAGAGACTCAGCCTGTTGCCTCTTCCGCTTCCCAGGGGGAGGAACTGGAATAAGACACTGCCTCCAGCCACATTCTGGGCATGCAGTGGGCAGTGCCGGGCAGGAGTGGTTCAAGACCGAGTCAGGACTCTTCCTTCCTCCTGGGCTGGGGGAGCCTGGGTACCTCCATTCCAGAGAACTCAGGACTCAGGAAACCAAGCTCAGAGTTTCCTGATGGAAGGCCATGCAGGCCCCAGGAGACAAACAGCAGTTTCAGAAAAGTCTTTTTGGCCACCGGGAATTGAACTCAGGACCTCAGGCTCGCCAGGCAAGTACTGTGCCACTGGTTACATTCCAGGCTGCTCAGGAAAGACATTTGCGTCTCACAGCTCAGAGCTAAGGAGCTTGAGGCCTCAGGTGGTGGAGCCCAGCGCGGCTGCTAAGCATCTCAGCCCCACCAGCTGCCTCTCACTTTGAAGCCTTCTCTAGCTCAGAATACCAGCGCCTGAGAATTCCTGATACAGAGCTGAAAAGACCCTGAAACAAACCTGCACACACCCCGCACCCCCATCCTCCGAGGGGTCAATGGAGCAGAACCCTGGGCCCTGGGGCTGGGCTATGTGAGCCCAGGAAGCCTTAGCCTGGGCAGGGAGCTCCAACACTGTGGTGCCCTCAGCCAGGCCCTGGCACAAAGGGAGCCACATGGCTGTTCCTACCCAGGACCCTGACTTCCTGCTGGGGCCTGTGGAGGAGCTCGGCCAGGCACTGTGGCTTGGGCTCCGCAGCTCAGGGAACTCAGGAATTGTGTGAGGGTGGAAGAGAGCAAATGGAGCCAGGCGTTGTGTGTGGCACTGCTCTGCCTTCTCGCTCCATCTCGGGTGACGTGCTCTTAACCTGGCATTGTCCGTGCTGAGTTGGAGAAGGCAGAGCAAGCTCTGAGTGGCCCTGATTGCCTGGGACAGGAAGCCCCCCGCTCTGCCCAAGCCTTCATAGCGGATTAGGAGTCGGCCGGTTCCTGTCACCCAGGCCAGCTCCACACTGCCCTTGCGGCTGCCATCTCCCAGAAGCCCCTGAGCCTAGGCCGGTGATAGCATGAACACCAGGAGTGCACACCAAGCAATGGTGCCCCAGCAATGAGGCTGCTCTGAGTCAGCAGTGGCCACTGCAGCCCTCTGCTCCTGAAGGACCTGGAAGTTTCTGGTTGGAAACCTCAGATGCTCCCAGACTCAGCCCTTCCCAGAGGGGCTGCGGATGCACCCCGACTTGCAAGGTCACGTCATAGTAAACACGTGAGAGAGGGAACACCTGGCTTGGGGCCGGCACCGTGGAGGACAAGCTGGGAACCTCGATGGCCAGCTCTCCGGAGAGCACCAGAACAAGCGGGCCCTAGTCCAAGGGAGATGGAAATCCCCTGAGAACCGCTTCCCCTGAAGTGTCAGAGCCCTGCCCACCACACCAAAGGTCATGGGCGGACTCAGCCTCGGGGCAGCAACCTGCTGCTGGACCTGAGGGTGAGCGGAGGAATAAACAAAATGTCAGCTTCCCAGCCCTCCTAGAGAGGCGGCGAAGGAGAGTTCTGCTTGGTGGTATTTGTCTGTGGCTTTGTTTTGACCCAGTCTAGTGGTCTGTGTCAGTCAATGAATGGGTATTATCTGGCGGGTTGTATTTGCCTTCTCCCCCTGTGTGTTTCTCTTCTTGTTCTCCTCTCAGGTTCCTTGTTCTCCTTTGTCTCAGACTTATTTTTACATTTGCAGTGTTCTGTAATTTCTCTTGTTTTGGGCACTCTACAGTGTTATTTTATTCTTCTGATCCTACCTACCTACTTAATTACAGACAATCTCTGCCGCTTCCCACTTTGGGGTCTTTGATCTGTCCTCAGGTCCCCCTGTTTTTCTTTTTAAAATTTAAACGCTGCTGTGTTCTGTGAAATATGCTTTCAGCTACTGTTGCGTTCTGAGTTAATTCAGTGCGTTCTGCCACTCACGAAGTCTTTCTTCAGCTGGATTATTACTTATGCATTGCTTTTAGGGCAGTGACTATATTTATGTTTCCAAGATTTCTAATGGTTTATTATTTCATCTGGCAGGTTTTTTCGCCTTGCATTGACTGCCCATCTTCCCTGGTTGACGGTGTTGCAGCTCCTCCTGGAAGGTCACCCTGACTGGACCCTCAGGCCCCCGAATGTGTGTGTGACTGGGAAACCATCCACCCAGTGGCCGCAGCCCCAGCCCAGGCCGCTGTCCTCTAGAGGTGGATCGGGTGCCTCATTTTCTCCCAGGGTGTTGGCTGGACCTGGGGACATGCGTGTTCATCAGAGCTGGAGCTGTAGTGAGCTCCACCTGATCCACCTTTATGTGGCAGTGGCTGGGTAGCACTGAGGACTTTTCTGTCCCTCACAGGGATCTCCCAGTGACCCCCTGTTGCTCCCACACCAGCACCTCCAGCCCAAGAGCTCAGAGCCATCCTGCCTGGCCTCCAGACCTCTGTCTGTGCCTTCTCCTCCTTGCTGAGTTCTGTTCACCGTATTGTCACTGGTCACTGCACACTGAGGCACAGGTAACAGACACCAGCAGAAGCTCCCTGGCCACTAGACAAAGCTGAGCTCCACAGGGGACCCTAGGACTCAACCAGGTCTTTGTCATTTCTTTTTGAGATGTAACTGCTATGAGTGACCTTTAGGATCGGCTCCTAGAGCCTCTAAGATGATCACCTGGGAGCCATGGTGGGAAAAAGGGACCTTCCATGGCACCAGTCCTTCAGGCACCTCACATGGAAGGATGCCGGGTGCCCAGGGCAACGACTGCCACAGGTTCCTCCCTGTGACTGGTGTCCTGGCTCCCTTGCATCTTGGTGACCCCTGGATGCTGCTGTGACGGGGACAGTGTGAAGCACCTTGGCAGGAGGCTGACCCCAGATGAGGTCTCAGGAGCAGCACATGGAAAGCTGAAGTCACAGCAGACTGAGTGCTCTGGTAGACACGGGACAGAGAGTGGCTGTCACACATCCTCACTGCCCGGCCCGGAGCTCCTGGTACAAGGCCAGGATGTGGGTCCAGGTAGCAGTCCACACAGTTGCACCTGACTCAGGAGCAGGGTGTCTGCCCCCCAGGAATGCCCAGCCCAGGGACGGGATGACTCCTCCCTCCCTGTTGCTCAGACTGCTGAGCTGGGCCAGGAGCCCAGGTTGCTCAATGGTAGCAGCCTTGCTCCAAGGTCACAGTGAAGCCAGCATGTAGAGTTTCAAGAGGAGCCATCAGATAGGCCAGGCCGCTGTCCATCGGGCACCTGACTGGCTCAGGATTGTCACATGGGCTGGCAGTGGGCACAGTGTACAGAGAAAGTGGCCCTGCAGGGATGCGGGGACAGGGAACCCAAGAGAGGAGAGAGATGGGTAGAGAGGCTCCGTGGTCCTGGATGCTCTAGGTCCTGAGCCCGTCCCTCAACTTCATCCAAACTGATTCTGTGCCGTGTGGCCAGATGGATAGGACCTGTGTGTCCCACAGTCTCTCGACCCTGTGGTGCCGAAGCAGGTTTGTCTGAATGGCCAGCTCAGAGCCGGCACTGGGGGCAATAAGGAGGCACTCGGTGAACACGCATGCTGACTGCGGCTCAGAGTGCTGGTTGAGGGTGGCCGCAGACAGCAGCATTCTGGGCTCTGAGGCAAGGCGGGTTCTCTGTGGTGGGGCGAAGGGGCGTTCCCTAGAATGCAGGGATGATAACATTACAGCGGCTGAGCTAGTTAGAGATATCATAGGCAGTCAGACAGGGCTGGGCCCTGGAGGAAGCCCGCACGGAAACCCAGATGACTGGTGACCTTGGAGGAGACAGACACTTCTGCTGAGGGCCAGATCTTAGGACAGAAGGCAAAGCAAATGCAACCACATCCTAAGCATAAACCACAGGGAAACCACAGGGACACAACCACATCCTCAGCATAAACCTCTGAATAGGTGTCGATCATCTTGAGGGGAAGCCAGGAGCCACCATCCCAACTCACTAAGGAACACTCCTGCTCTGCAGGGATGCCAGCTTCTGTGTGCCTCGCTTCCCCGTTCATCCCTGATTTGGTCAATTTTACCTGAACAATTAGGCCATAATTCTGTCTCACCTCATACCCACCTCCTTGTGAGTTCCCAGTTTTCTCCATCTTGAATCTGTCTCATCTCATGGTTTTACTCTATAAAAGTCCCTAGAAAAGACAGAATCTTTGGCAACCCACTCGGGACCTCTTCTGTCTCTCTCTCAGATAGAAGCTTTCTTTCTCTTAATAAATATTTTCTGCTCTTATCCTCCATTGTTCCTAAAATTCATTCTTAGATGTTAGAGTATGTGACCTCATACTGGACATCTAGTAGGTTGGGAGTTTTGTTCCCTTTGATCAATGATACAAAGAGCCTTTGTTTTCATAGAGAATTCCCGAAAGAGACTTTACCATGTCCCCTAACAGCTCTGCCTCAGCCCGGCCAGGTGGGAGGACTGAGGACTGTGTTTATGCCTTCACAAACTGAGCACATGTTTACCAACAACAGCCCATCAGGAACATCAACGTCCCTCCAGCACCATTTTAAAAAGTTTCAAATGACCAGGTCACCCTGGCTGGGCGTGGTGGTGCAGGCCTATAATCCTCGAACTCGGGAGGCTGAAGGAGGGTACCCATGAGTTCGAGGCCAGCCTAGACTATATCATGAGACTGTCTCAAAAAACAAATGACCAGGTTACCAAAAACAAGTGTGATATTATTGCCTGTGCAATGCAAAATGTGCACAATGTAATTTCCTTAATGCTATTTCTGATATCACATGGGGCAATTATTCAGGGACCCCATGATGCCACCCCCAAAGGGCAGGCAGGGTCCTGTGGCAAGCATCCTCCTGGGAAACGAAGCCGCTGAGCAGCCCGGGGTGGAGGAGCCAGCACAGCGCCTTGGCAGAGGCTGAGCCTGAAAACAACAGCACCACGTCTCCTGTTTGTTTTTTCCCAATTAAGCCCCCAAGAATCCTCTTTATATAAGCAAAGGCTGTTTTAGGCAGCAAGAATTTTCTTCCTCTATTTCCCTTCTTAATCATCAGCAAATCCCTGTCTGCTATTAAAATGCGCACCATGAAAACGGAAAACCAGTAATCTGCACACACTGCGGGGCCCAAGGCCCTGATGTGGGAGTGAAACCCTGGAGGCCGTGAGACGGATTAGCCACCCGCACGTGGAACAGCCGAAATAATCATTTCCAGCCTGTGATTTGCTTTCTAAAGTGCAGGAGATTTAAACAGAGGCAAAACCAGCCTCCCGCACACTTAAGCTCTGCAAAGTACCCACTTCCTTTGAGCACAAAAACACCATACGCTGACCCCTGTCCAGCCTACAGGCTGCCAGTGGCGTCTGGGAGGACACTCCAGGCACTTTGCTGCTGAAACAAAAGATTTCATCCCCAGGTCCCTCTTGCTGAGCTCTGTTAGAAATTAGCTGCAAAGACTGGGTTGAAATGCACAAGGAGGTTGTCAGAGCAGCTTCCCCGCCCGATGGATTCTGTAGAAACTGAAGTTCTGAGGCTGGAAATGTTCCATAAGGTGGATTTCATCCGCTCGCTCCAACCCTGCAGCCTTCGGGAGCCTGGCCACCAGGACAGGAACAGTATGGCCAGCCAGTGGACCTTGAAGACTTCTGCTCTGCAGCCCTCAGTCTGCTGCTCCCTCTGGAAGCTGGAATTACTAAGCCATCAGCTCTGCACACCCCTCAGAGAGCCTGCTAGAGAGGGAACCGTGGACCCATTCATACTGCCGCACGCCTCCCTCAGGCTCTGACTTTCCAGGAATTGGGGCTTGGGCCCCTGGGGACCTCACCCTCTCCTCTGGTGGCAGTGGCTCTCCTGAGCTTGCCAGCTGCCCCTCCACATGCTCCATGCTGTGCACCTCAGTGCCAGCAGTGCTGCCCCCAAAGGGTGCTGCTGAGGGCCAGGAGGGAGCAGCGGCCGGCAGAGAAGACCAAGGGCACTGGGGATGGGCCCTTGCCATCTCTACTTCCCAGCCTCCCGAATCCTGCTCCCCTGTAACATACATCCTGCTGGCCACAAGGCCAGGTTCCCAGGGACCACAGCGGAAACCTGCCCTCCTGATAAGCTGATGTCACTTTGACTGTTTTACTGTCATGGAGAGCTGGTCACACAGGGACGGGTGAGAGAGCACCAACCCTGAATGGACCCCAAGGCTGACTGGGGAGACGTCCTCCTGGCGACACATCCCCAAGGTGACACATTGGGAGGGACCCAGTCCAGACTCCAGTCCTGGGGTGAGAGGAACATCCCTCAGCTGGAAGCACATGGAACAGACTACATGAGGCTCCTTGCAGCCCTGTGAGCCTGGGGAATCCACTGTGCACGGCCTGACCTCCCGGTGCTTCACACTCAGCATCAACTGAGAGCAAGCCCTGCTGTCACAGTGCACTTGCTGGCTAGAGAAGTGTTTGTGTCTTTTGCCCAGGAAACAGCTCCAAGAACTTCTTTATTTTGTTTTGTTTGTCTTGAACTCATCCTGGAACTCATAGAGATCCTCCTGCCTCAGCCTTTTGGGGGCTGGGAGCACTCTTGCCACAGCTGGCTATCTATTTTTTTAACTGCATTTTAAAAAGGAAAATGAAGCAAAGAGATTCAAAGGAACACCTGAGAGGCAGAAGGTATCTCCCTCTGTGGGTCAGAGTCCCGCCAGAGAGCCCAGCTATCCAGGGGAGAATCTGCTCCCGATCTGAGTCTTGCCTGTGATCTGCTGGCCTGGAGAACTGGCCACCAGTTGAGTGATAGAACTGGATTCCTTGTCAGGGAACCATATGATAGAATTGTGGTGTGGCTAAAAAGATAAGAAGTATGAAATGTAAATGACCTTTATATTAAGAATGTGGGGAGAGACCCCCGATCTTCCAGGGTCTCCGGGGGCTGGCATTCTCTCCGTTAGACATGTGGAGTGGAGGCATACATGTAGCTTAGGTTTGGGGCCGTGCCTAAGGGGCATTAGTGATGCACAGGTAGCCCATTGGTATTCATTTCTCGCCACAGGTAAATTCCTACGGGCAGGGAAGATAGAGCTCAAGATAGAGCCCCTGGTTCCGCCTCAGAGCTTTTCACCAGCTACAGTGTCCCAAATGGGGCAAAATCCTTTCAGTCCCATCTTTTGATTATTAGGAAAAAGGGTGAAGATTTTCTTTCTTTTACTGCTTCCTGCTGGGAGGTGGTGCTGTCCTGGGGTTTAGGAATGTTGACAGGATGAAGGTTGATGCCCATGTAGAAGCTGGTGCCAGGTGTTTTAGCCAGGACAACTTTACCACTGGTGAATGCACGTATGTTAGACTGGAAAAACAAAAAGACAAGGTGTTATGAGGAGGCATGGCACTATCATATTTAAGGACCCAGGTGAGGTAGAAGGAAAGGTGCCTTTGATTTAGATATGTCATTTTATCAGGACCATGATGAGGTAGAATTCTGAAAAGTAAGTGTGGGGTTAGGAGGAGTGAAGTTATGAGAGGTGATTATTCCCCCATGTGAAAGGGTAAAAGTCAAGAGGGTAGGTGGGTAAGACTTATCTCTGATCCAGGAGTTGAACTGGAAAAAATAGGGGGGAATGGGGAAGGCCGTGGTTGTACCAGTATAGGGAAGATAAGAGCCTAGGCCTTCAGGGATGTCACGTTTAACCAAACAGCTGAGGGTAGAAAGAATTAAGACAGCTGTCACACAGAACATTATGAAGATGATCTTACGCATGATGTTGGAGTCTTTAGGAAATACTGTTAAGAGTCCTGCTGTAAAAAGAATAAGAAATTAGGAACCAAGTTGGATAACAAAACATGACAGCCTGAGAGTTGTGGCTATGAGGCCTTGGTGAGGTGGAGATGAGTGGGCAAAAGGATGGTTAGATTTAGGGCTGGAAGGGCACCACTCAGCCTGAGTGATGTGAAAGCAGGATGGCAGTCTAGCAACTTTGACCACTGTTGAGGTTGCCAGGAAGACCAGGTATGGACCGCTTTAACTTGGTTGTAGTCCTTGCAATGATTTTCTGTAACAGGACTTTAGTAAGTATATCAGCAGTTTTCCTGGTTGTGGGAAAGGCTTTTATTTATCCTGAAAAAGTACAAACAAAGTTTAGAAGATAAAATTTATGTCAGTCTTGATCAGGGTTGTGTCTGAGAAATTGGTGAATAAGAAAGGAAGGGGGTGCTATATATCTCTGAGGAGAGGTTTACTAGCAATAACAGGTGTAAACTGTTGAGGCCTCAGAGCGTCTGGATCAGTCTATATAAACACAAGGGAATAAAAAACATTTTTAGGATTTAGGACTGTAAAGTGAGTGGTGGAGGGAAGATTTGGCACCACTGGATGGATTGGGAAGAAGCAGTCTGGGACTTGCATGAAATAGGCCCTGTTTGTAAATGGCGTAGGTTGGCCATCAATACCCAATATAGAGACTGAGAACTTAATATGGAGGCCTGAAAACTCAGGAAGAACTCTATATATATGGCCTCTATGTCCACAAGTATAAAGAATGTCTTACCTGAGACTTTTAGTGGGACTTGGGACCCTGAGATGGACACCTTAAAGTGGGCTGTGGGCCCTGAGCCCCGTCAGTCTTCAGCAGCAAGTTTAAGTAGATCTGTCAGTGATGAATCTGGCAGTGTTGGCATTTCCTGTGAGGGCTAGATGTCAGGATGGCTCACCCACTCTCTGATGGCTAAGACAGTCCAGGAGCCCTGGGGTAAGATCTCAAATGAATGCCAGGATGGGGCACTTGCTTGCCCAAAGTCCTTCTGCTGCATTTGAGGCATGGTCCATGGGGGCCTTAGACAGCGCCATCTTGTGTTGCTTTACCTGTCTCAACTCCAAGTGTCACTGCTATCTCTGTTGTTGAAAACACCAAAAGCCATATTAAGGAGGTCTCTGTGGCATTTGAGGGTCAAGTTTGCCTGTTGTTTTAGGACCTGGTCTATAGTATAAAGTATCTGTAATGGCTTTCCACAAGGAGGACAAGGTCCAGGGAATTTTAGGAACTGACATGTCATTTATGTCACATATAAGTATCTCTTTATGTTATTAAAATGTCTAATACCATCTGATTTTTGGAGGATGACCTGTTTTATTAATTTTTACCTTTTTATTTAGGAGAGAAATCAGCTGTGGTGGTTTTTAGTAAAAGGAATTTATAATTATCTCTTAATTTTAGTTGTTAAACATTTAGGAGATTGGTAACAATACAGTATAATATAGGCAGTAAGCTTAACATCAACCATGAGCATTTTAACATTTGAACACCAAAGAAATTTGTGAAACATCTCTAAGCATATGTCTGGGTCTGAAAGAAAACATCTGAAACACTAGAAAAAGGTAGCAGAAACAATGAATTTTATATTTGAAAGCATGAATACACCATCAAATCAGCAACAATGAATTGTCTACTGCAACCTGTTGTGTCTGTCTCTGCGCTGGCAGTGAGAGCGTGCCCATGTTTGGGGGCGGGGGCTGGGACCCCTCTGGCGCACAGCGTGTAGGGCGGGGGTGGAACACGGGAGGGTGGGTTGGGGGTGGCACATGCAGAGTGAAGGCGGAGCGAGTGCTGGGGCGCAGTGCTGGGGTGGAGCCTGGATTGCTCTGGAGACAGGTGCAGGGCGGAGGTGGAGCTGTGTGGAGCTGGAGCATGGCGTGAGGGCTCAGAGCAGCCTGCGCACCTCCCAACACTGTTTGGGTGCACTTTCCCCATTGGTGGGAAAGTGGCGTGCGGCAGGGGAGGGGAAACGGGGAGGAAAGAAGGGGATGCTGAGAAAGCTTTGATAGGCTGTAAAGAAAGACTCTATTATCTCTTTAAGTGTGGGGAGCAGGAGGGATCGTGGAAGAGCAGGAACCTAAAGGCTTAAAGATAGAGAGTTTTGTAAACTTGTCGTCAGTGTGATAAGCTATAAATAGGTATGGTTTTTTTTGGGGGGGGACAGGAAGTGGTCCCCAAGATAAAACCTGGTATGGGGCCTGGCCCACGGAGTCACAGTCAGGTGAGGCAACGGACCGTGGTGCCTAACCAAGTTAGATCATCACCTTTCCTGTAGACAAACAAAAATCAGTAATGTAGTTTCAAAGCTTGTGATAATTGACCATCACCAACACACGAGTGGATTTCCTGTAGATTTCAGTAACGGCTCTGTCCATGAGAGCTTAAAAGCTCTAAAGGACATGAGAGTTTTTCAGTGTGGGGCCTGGCCCACAGAGAAAGACTCTGCCTTGGGCTGTCTAAGGACTGAGAGCATCACCTGAATCCAGGGGATGGAGAGAAAACCCACATGGGACCTGGCCCAGCAGCCGAGTAATCTCCAGAGGTTGCTCACCTGTGGTAAATGAAGTAGACCAGTGTTGTTTGCAAACCAGCAGCAACAAGTTTAGCAGCTCCCGAGTGTTGAGAAATGAGGAATTAAGCCAGTATGCAGTCCAGTTCATGAATTAGCAGAGGACTCGGAATGGGGATTCCAGAAGTCACTCGCCTGCTGACCTGAGTCACGGCACCATCTGATAGAATTGGATTCTTGGTCAGGGAACCATATGATAGAATTGTGGGGCGGCTGAAAAGATAAGAAGTATGAAATATAAATGATTTTTATTTTAAGAATGCAGGGAGAGACCCCCCAACCCTCCGGGGTCTCGGGGGTCTGGCATTCTCTCCGTCAGACACGTGGAATGGGGGCATACATGTAGCTTAGGTTTGGGATCGTGCCTAAGGGGCATTAGTGATGCACAGGTAGCTCATTGGTATTCATTTCTCACCACAGGTAAATTCCTAGGGGCAGGGAAGATAGAGCTCAAGATAGAGCCCCCTGATTCCGCCTCCAAGCTTTTCACCAGCTACAGTGTCCCAAATGGGGCAAAATCCTTTCAGTGAGTGCTGCTCGACTCCTTGACTGACCTTGGGTGCAGCCCTGGCTGGCTGTGAATCCTCAGGGTACATCACTGCTGCGGCCACACAGGAACTCGAGGTCACCTGTGTGCCTGCAGCCTGCCCACCCTTCTGCAGGTGCTGCGTGGGCTCCCCTCCTCCCCTCCTGGCACCCGGTCTTTGGGGAAGGACCCAGCTGAAAGTACCTGCACAGTCTGGGGGTGAGGACGGCTCCTCAGGGGGCCACATGCTTCCCTAGCTGCACCTCAGAGCTGCAGCCCACAGGGGACTGGGCTGGTCAGGAACCAGAGGACAGGCACAGCCAGCTGAGTTAGAAATAGTGTAGGCGGTCAACCCCGGAGAGGCCCTTGAAGGAGCCAGTGCAGAAGGCCAGGTATCTTGTAATCTTGGAGGAGACAGACACCCCTGCTGCAGGCTGATCTCAAGATAAACAACCACACCTAAGTATAAACAGCATGGATTGATGTTCTAAATAGGTCTCCACCACCCTGAGCAAGCCAGGAGTCACTGACCTAGCTCCCTGGAGGAAAAGGCTCTGCACTCTTGCCTGTTGGCCACCTCCCCATTTGATCTCACTTTAATCAGTTTTACCTTAGCAGTTACACCCTTGATCTTATTGGTTGACCACAGTTTGGTCCCACCTCATGCCCATCTTGCGAGTTTCCGTGCTCTCCCCAGCTTAGCCCTGCCTCACTTTGGGGTTTTGTGCTATAAAAATCCCTGGGAAAGACAGAGCCTCCGGCAACCAGCTCAGGACCCCTTCTTTCTCTCTCAGACAGAAGCTTTCTTTTTCTCGAGAAATATCTTATGCTCTCAACCTCTGTTGTTCCTAAAATTCATTCTTTGGTTTTAGAGAACATGAACTTATTCCCGACACCTAGCAGGTTGGAAGTGTCCTTCCCTGTATTACCCATACAGGGCCACATGCTGCCCACTGCCCACAGCATCACAGAGGGGCATCACAGAATGCAGATGTCCTTCTCCAGATCCTCCGCGGGCAGCAGGATGACTGAGATCTCCAGACCCCAGGCTCTGCACAGGGCTCCACTCAAGCTACCCTGCAACGAGGAAATGTGTGACTTAGGTTATAAAAACAGTCAAAGGGCTCCAATGATAGCTGACACAGCAACTGAAGTGTGAAGACGAAAATAGCCAGATAAATTTCTAAATGTGAGTCTAAATAAAAACTTTAAAAATCAGCCTTCCACTATTGTGCTAATCTAGAAATTCACAGGGACAATTATATTCTGCCCCTTACAGAAACTTTTGCGGTACCTTAGGACCCATGATGACCTTGAGATTGCACTCTAGCGTGAAATACCATGTCATTTGCAAGTTATTTTAAAAGACCACAGACAGCACTAAAAAGCATCTATGGAAGTGTGATAAACTGCACACAGAAAACAAATTATGTAGCAATTCTTGGCATTTTTATTAGCTTAAAAATGATTTTAGCATTGACATTTTGTTCAGTGTAATGAAACATAAATAGAATTAGAAGACATCTTGATGTTGGTTCTCAAATTCATCTTTCGCAGCTCCCGGTTTTGTGACAGAGGCTCGGCTGCTGTCAACAGGGACAGACCAGCATTCCCAGCCGAACTTCACTCCACACCCTCCCTTGTCCAGCTGTTGCCTTCTGAATTTGGGGTCCTTGCCTGGCCGAGCCCTCTCCTAGCCCCTGGGTCCAACTGCAAATCCATCTTTCCAAATGCAGCACGGGGGAGCCCAGTGAACTGCCCTGGGCAGGAGAGGTGAGCCTGAACCAACAGCTGGGCCAAGCAGGTGGCAGAGTCTGGGCTGCAGCCCTTCCCAGAGACTACCCAGCTCAGTGCCACTGCCAAACTCAGTGACCCCAGGACCCCCACAGACAAGGGCTGGTCCTCAGCAGGGCATGGCTGGGGGTGTTCCGGCCTTTAAGGGTGTGCCTGGTAGGGGCTGTGGGTCACTGGGGGCCCCTTTCCTTTTTCTGTTCTTCGCATCCCACTCAGAAAGGGGGAGGTCACCACCCATGGCTACTACGATGTCCACCTCACTGTGCACCTTAAAGCAACGGGGCCAATGGACCACAGCCTGGAAGTGCCAGAACCAGGAGTCCAAATGGACTCTGCTGCTTGTAAGCTGGCTGTGCAGTATGATGGCTGCGTAAGTGGGCATTATTAAAAATGTGCTGTGGTAAAAGTCACACTACCACTGTCTACACATCCGCCCGTCCCTTCGGTTAGAACACACTGCTCCCATCGTCCTCTTCCCGGAATGTCCGGAGCCGGGCTGTCCCGCAGACTCAGTGTGCTTCTCGTGGTCTTGCCCACTTTGGGGAATAAATCTGAGTCACACGGTGCCTGGTCCAGGACTAAGATGGGTGAGGACCAGTGTCCCCTTTTTAAAGCCCGCTTGTCCTCTGAGTGGTGCTGGGCAGCAGCACTTGCCGTAGTTGTTCACACCTGGTACAGACACTCAGGAAAGAGGATTCCAGAGCTGCTGCAGAAAGTGGCGAGGAGGCGGGCTGAGTGCATTAGGAGTGAGGAGAGGGTCAGGGGCTCCTGGCAATGCGGCTTTTCCTACAACACCCATGTGCCTGGTGTTTGTGACAGTGGCCGAGAGCTGCCTGACAGCCTCACCCTGGACACCGAGACATAGCAGAGACAGGGTTGGCCGTGACTGTCCTTGTGCAGTGTGGGCAAAGACTGTGCTACAAGACAATCTGGTATAATTTGCTTTTTAAAAATGAAGCACATGATCAATACTTGGCCAGCCCTTCTTTTCCATATAAAGTAAAAATCTGCTGATGCCATGCTAGGCATGGGGGTACACACCTGTAATCCTCGCATTCTGGGAGACTGAGGCAGGCTGATCACAAGTTCTGTGTAGTTTAGCAATTCATGAAACTCTGTCCCAAATAAAACACTAAAAAGGACTGGGGACGTAGCCCAGTGCCACCCACAGGAAAAAGCATGAGTACCTCTGAAATGAACCTCACCATGCAGAATCAATGACTCCTCTCAACTTTGAGTAGGCCGGTAGGTCTTTTAGGAAAGGATTAAAACCTACAAAATGGTTCATAATTTGCCTTTTTGTCTAGACATTTAGAATTTCAAAGAAATTCCACTTTTAATTCTACTTTGATTTAAAATTTTAATTTATGGTGCCCATGGCAATGCAAAATGCTTTGCAAACTTCATAAAATTATCGGAATTATCTCTGGCCTCCTTTTCAATTTCTTTCAACTTGGAAATCAAAAGTCCACGGGTTTCACAAAATCATTTTTTCTCTAAAGCCTTTTTTCTTTTTTGCCACTGTATATTTTACCTTTGAACATTTTATGAATACAGCACCAAGCACATGTGGGAAAGGACCTAATTTTATGGGTCACATAGGTTCACCCGGTAATTTACTAACACAAAGCTGAATAAACCCCGGGTGATCCTATGAGGTAGACGCCAGTATCCTCATGTGGAGCTGGAGACTTCACAGAGAGGGCTTGGGACTGACCAAGTGGGAGTTATTCAGTCCATGATGCACACAGCCCCTGGCCTGCAGACAACAGGAGGAGACCCGCTAAGCTCATCTCTAGTCTATCCTGCCAAGCACACGGAGCCTGGCTCCTCCACAAGCTGAGAGCATAGTGGGAAACAAAGCAACCCATCAAGGTTATAAACGGAGAAGACACTGCACCATTCTGGTCTGGCACTACTAGTAGGGTGGCAGACAAATGGTCAAGAGTCTTAGGAGAAGAGCAAAATATCCTTAAAAAAAAAAAAAAAAAAAAAAAAAAAGCTCAAGGCCAAAACTGGACTGGGGATTCCCAGTCCTGCATCCTGAGAAAAATACTTGATGCTGGAGACTTCAGAAAAGAGCAGACACAGAAACACTGGGTGGTATCTGAGACCCAGACACAGGGCAGCCTCTCCTAAGGGCATAGGGCTCCTTGATGGCTGGTCCTGTCCCGAGCTCAGCACAGGCCACGCCTCCCCCAGTGATGTCAAGATAACAGGAACTTGGAAGCCAGGTAAGGGCACAGAGATACAGAGACAGGTCATCCATTCCAGGAAGTGATGTTGCGAGATTTTCCATGGGATCCCGTGGGCCCAGAAAGGCGTACAGTGTCCTGGGGATACAGCCTGACAGACCAGCTGAGCAGTGGACGGAAGCTAGGACACCTGACCAGGAGGACAGAAGGTCTTTGGCAAGAGATGAAGGGGCCTCTGCCACAGATCTGGGGTGTGGGGTTGACTCTAGGTCCCAGGCAGGGATGACAGATGACAGTGCCCCTCACCTGAGGTTGGGAACCCATGCAGCTCCTGATTCCGCTGTCAGCCCTCCTCCGAGTTACCCGCAAGGTCCTGACTGGGTGCCTGTGCTGGTGAACCAGAAAGCGACGTGTTTCTGCCCCCAAAAGTGATGCCTGGCACTCTCTGCACCAGGACAGGGTGCAAGAAGTAGCTAAGCTTGGAAATTACTCTCACACAAACAGCCGATGTCGATTTCCTAGAGGACCGAACCCACGGAAGCCTGCTGCTGCCTCCCCAGCCTTACAGTCCCCTCCCCCAGAAAACCGAGGCATCTGCTGTTCTGGGGAACCCAAAACGTGTAACAGAGACAAAAATCAATAACCATGTTTTAATCCTCCCCTGGTGAAAGGTAATTTCTGCAATCATCCATGCATCTGAGCTCTGCTGACACTGGAGAAACTGAGAAAGGGTTCAAATCCGACCCCGCTCTGGGGGCAGAACCAGGGTCCCTAGCTAGATACATCAGGCTATCACACGCAGGAGAGGATATTCCCACAAGCCTGACAGTGAGCCTGCCTGCTCCTCAGCAGCACCAACAGCCAGCTGGGTCAGGTCACACTCAGCCCCTCCATTGTGCTTCATATGAAAGAACTGAAGACTGAACGCAGGACACTAGGGACAATTGTCAGCCCTGCCCGGGTGCCTCTGTGCCAGGCAGATGTACTCACCCACGCCCACCAGTTTATCCACGCTCTGATCCCAGCCCCATGCACAGAGCCAGACACAGACACAGTGCTCAGTAAGGTCTGTTGGGTAAACAGGAAAAGGCTCTGGGGGTCTCCTCAGTGATGATTCAAGAGGATAAAGACAGAAGTGTGAACTCAAACCCAGGGATATCCATGTGTCTACACATCTACTCCTAGGAGTCCACTCCTTAGCCACTTGCCTGTGCCTTTTAATGAAAAATACTACTTGAACCTGGAATGTGTGTCAGATACCATGCCAGGGCCAGGTGCTATGACTGTGACCACTGTGCCTGATGAGGGCACAGAGTGGTGGAGGAGATGGGGCCACTAACCGTTGCATTAGCACTCTGAGCTAGATGCAGGGTGCAGGTGATCAACTTCCCCCTCTGCCCAATGGGGTGGGGCTGGGGACATCTAGGAGACACCCCAGCCTTGGGTTCAGCCAGGCTCGGAGGTCACTTAGCCAAGCAGTCTGAACCATGTAGGCTACAGCACATGTTTCTCCACCACCCGATCGCTTTCTGGCTTTACTAGTCTGGAGTGATCCTGGAGATGCATCAGAGACCGACTGTTTAGAAAAGAACTACCATCAGCACCAGACCCTGGGTTGTCCACACAGCAAATGTCCCCACACACAAGGCAGTCAGGTTGCCCCTCCCCTCTGTAGGAAAAGCCTGTCCCTGTCCCTATGCAAGAACCCACTTAGTGCTAACCAAAAGGTGAGGCCCAGGGCCAGACAGAAGCCTCCCCAGCCTTCACTGTCTCTCAAGGCCCCTTCCTTCCTGGTGTGGCTCTTGCGTGGTACAAACTCCACAAAGCAGCTCCGCACCCACAAGCCTGGTGACATCTGTCAGTTAGCTTCTCTTAGCACAGTGTGGAAGAGCTTCAGGTCAGACATTGGACAAAGCAAATACAATATGATCTTGGTCCTCTGGGGGCGCTGTTTGGTAGAAATACAAAGTTCTGGTCACTTTCTTGGTCGCTGGAATAAAACACTCTGCACCCTCAACCTCAAAGAGGAGAGGTTACTTTGGCTCACAGTTCAAGTGCTTCAGTCCGCAGCCAGCTGGCTCAACCTCAGAAACAGCATGGTGGGTCTGGTGGAGGGGAGCTGCTCAGGGTGTGCAGAACAGGAAGCAGAGGGACAAGGAAGGAGGTCCCAGGAGGAGGGAGATGCAACCTCCAGGCCACACCCCCAGTGACCACCTCTATGCAGGCCCTTCCTCCTCACAGCAAATCAGCTGTGGCACCCCAGTAACACAGTCCACTCCACATGCCCCACCTCTGAGTGCAAGAGGCACTCGGAGTTCCCACTAGGCACTCCAGAGGTGGGGGTGGGGGAAGGACCCCCCCAGGGGTGGCTGTCCTCTTCAGGGACTGATGGCACCTGCCCTTTCTGCCTGAGGACACAGCTGTTTGTCCCCTTCACCAGCCCATCAGTCTCCCACATGCTGGATCAAAGCCCTGCAGGAAAAGAAGAGGTGAAGAGGTGTCCCGGAACTGGAAGAGAGCAGCTCAGTGGAATGGTGAGCCCTGGTGACAGGGTGGTGAGGTGCTGCCAGTGCTGCTGCCAGACAGATCTGTGTGTGCCATGAGGCCTCCCAGCTCCTAATGAGCTGCTAACAAGCTGTCAATGAAGGGCGGGGAATGAGGAGGGAAGCAGGAGGGCTCCACCCTGTGCACCCCAGGCCCCAAATCTGGAGCTAACTTCTGGGCACCTCTGACCTACAAGGGGAAAATGTCCAGGGAGCAACTGGTTTGGGGATGGGGGTGGGGTCCAAGACATAAAACTCGAAGTGAAATATTTGTATCTTCCTCTTAGCGCAGAAATTCTCTTGCTAACTAAACGGTTAATTCTGCAACTTGTAAACCTGCGCTGACAGGAGACATTCCAGCTGGCCAGCGACTCTCCTGTCATTTCTTTCCCAGCCAATTGGTTCAGCGGGCTTTCTGCTGTTTACTGGTCCCTGTCCGGCTTGGGGTGGGGGTGGAGGGGGCTCCACACAACGGAAGAAAACTGCCTAAGTGAAGAACAAACTTTTCAGGTGATTGTTCCCACCCGCAGCCTGCTGCCCGGGAGCCTGCAGAGTGAATCTCCTGGCAGTTTGATTGGCAGCAGCCAGACAATGTGCCCAGGTTTGGAGACCATCAGCCCACTGAGCAGCCTGGCACATTCCTCTGGCAGTGGGAAGTTCTCCAGGACACAAGGGGACATGAAAGGGACCCAAAGGAGAAAGGCAGTAATAGTCAGACGTGCTCCCTGGCTGACAATGGTCAGAGGGTCCCTTCCCAGAGCCATAACAAAGGGCCAGTTACTGGTTAACTCGGGACACTGTGCAACACTGGAGGGAGCAGCACCCAGCAGTGAATGAGGAGGAAAGGAGGCTGGGAGGGGAGAGCTGTCCCCAAGTGCTCAGGGCTGGTGAGCAACCTTTGTTCCCACTGTACTCCCCCAAAACAATCATTTCCCCCTGGAGACCCCAGCCTCTGAGGAGGGGCCACTCACATTCCAGAGCCAATGCCTAGTAGCACAGGGCTGGTGACTCAGTTTCCCCAGAACTGGAATGCTGGTGACAATCCCAAAATCAAAAGATAGACTGGGTGCAGAGAGGTGTGGTTCCTTTGCTGGGGTGTGGCTGCCTCCTGCGACCCTCCTTCCAGTCAATGGCCACCAACCCCTTTCCTGGGTGCCCCTGGGTACTCGCACCATCCAAGAACCTCCCCCTGTGCTGTTCCTGCCCTGCCTTTGGAATCAGAGACCCAGGCTCAAGGCCACTTCTGCTACCTGCCTAGTGACCCTGAGTCCTTCGGTCTTCCTCGGGATTAGAGCTGCGGGAACAAAATCTGTGTGGATGCTCCTGATACAGAGAGCTGAGGTCCCCTGGCCTGAACTCCTCCCCTGTCCCTCATCCAGCAGGGACCCTCTTTCCCTAGCAAATCCTCCAGCAAAGCCCCAACTTGTGCCGTGGGACAGGCAGTGTGGCAGGAATCAGGGAAGGGTCCCAGCCTCAGAGCTGGCCCTGTTGCCCTCAAGTGCTAACAGTGTCAATCTTAGCTCTCTAAACAGCTGGGCAGGGCAACCCCTGCCATTGTGGACGTGGATGAGGGCTGCAGAGACACTGCAGACGCCGGCCACACGGTGGCTCTCTGTCTCCAAAGTAGAAGACTCCTAGCTCATCACAAGGACCTGGCGGCCTTTGAGCTTTGCCCCATGGTGCCTTCTATCTCTCCCCCATCTGTCTGTCTGTCCTCTCACCCTGCACGCAAGCTCAAGCACTAGGTAAAACAAGCTTCCCTGACACATCTGTGAAAGCTGCACTAGGATGGACCTGCAGGATCTCCACTGGGCACGGCTACCAGCCTGGGCTCCCTGCAGAGCTCGCTGCCCACGGTGCCCAGGGAAGCCTGCACAGCCACACCTGGGCCCCCGGGCTCACTGTCTTCCCTGGGTGATGGCAGTGAGTGACAAGCTGGAAATGCAGGCTCCCGTCTTCCCCACGGAAAAGGGACCCTGACCCAGGAGGTCCCTGTCCTTCCCCGGGGAGCCACACAGCTTCCTGCTATGTCCTCCTGTGGTAAAAAGAGTCGCAAGTCCAAGGGGACAGAGACAGGAGAAAATATGGATGGGGCAGGACAGGAAGAAGGAGCCACATCAAGAAGACAGTTCCACGTTTGCAGGGAAAAATCAGTTGTTTTTCTTTCCAGACAGGGCTGCAGGCCCAGCCTGTGCCCCTGCATCCGTGGCTTGCTTGTGCCCCCTGGTGGCCAGCGGTGGCCAGTGCTTTCCCAGAGTGACAGCCCGACTGGGCCAGGGCTGCTTATTACATCATGAATTTTGATAAGCCCATTAGCCAGCCAGGCAGCGGGAGGGGGTGCCTCGCTCTCCTGATGACTACACAATGAGGAGTAATATATTTTAATTTAAACACCATAAACCTATTGAGTGCTTAATTAACTTTAACCGTCTTTAGGGGAATGAAGCCAATTTGAGGGGGTCAAAAGGAGTTGTTTCAGTATCAAACAGTTTTACATAGTCAATCCATTCATCCGGCCCACAGCTACTGATTAACACACAGAATTAACATGTTAGTAAAAATTCATATTCAGGCCTCCGGGGAAATTAAGATGCGCGTGCTCGGAGCATGATTAGCACAGCTATTGTTTTCTCCCAACAATATCATTTAATGGGTTTTCAGAATTACAGAGAGAGAGACTCGGTGCTGGCTTGAATTGGTTATTTACCACAAAGCTGTGAAATATAGAAACGCTAGGAAACATCTCAAGCCAAAAGGGTCAGCGCCCAGCGGCCAGCGAATCCTCCTGAGTTTGGCCAGGACCACTCGAGCAGGGCCAGTGCACACGCCAAGGCTGGGCTGCATGGATGAGCACAGCCAGGACCTGCCCTCCCAGAGGAGGGAAGATTTCATTCAGGATGCAATTAGAAGTCCACATCCCACCTGATTCCCACATGTACCTGCAATACATTACCTTGTTCCAAATGGTAACTAAAAAAAGAGGATGGTGAGTTTTTTTTTTTTAAGTGATAGGGAGTAAGTGAGAAAAATTATAGAGAGCAAGAATTGGATGTTACTACATTTGCAAAGCACATTTAGTTGGGAGCTTCCTGGCAGCTGAGGGGAAAATGTCAAGGGCACTGGGGTCTCCATATCAGAGTCAGTGATCAGACTTGTTTCCCATCTCGTGCTAAATTCAAGAACAACTGATTGTGTGGCTACTTAGAGAAAGGTCACTCAGATGATGCCAGCGTGTGTAATTAAGTGACACAAAGGTGAGGAAGTACTCTTCTCAAAGTACATGAGGGATGTGGATTCCAGGAGGGGCAGAGCAGACCTCAAGGAGAACCAGCAAAGCTGTAGTGCAGAGAACTGAGATCATCACTCCCAGCTGCCCCCCGAGGCCAGAAGGGAGCTCTGGAACAGCTATCCCATGCCATGCCCCAGCCATCTGCTCACACAGGATTTATTTTTCATTATTTTTTAAAGCCATCCATGCAGTGGCACACTCTTCCTAAGCTTTCTGATCATCGTGATCCTGATGACAGGACTCTTGTTGGGGTTTCTTCTTAGCCACTTAACCCCCCCCCCCAGACCCTCCGTGACCCGTGCTGGGTGGCCTTCCCCAAGTATCCACTTGGAGACAGCGACAGGTCAGGGGCTCTGGACATCACCCGGGCCACCGTGGAATCCATCTGCTTCCAAGGCCCAGTGGGTGCAGCACTGGGGAGAGAGGGAAACACAGAGTAGGAGTCCAGGCAGTGCCTTCTGTCCAGCCTAAGCAGCAGACTGATGCTGAGGCCAGGGAGAGAGATCCCAGCCAGGTCAGAAGGTCAGGGCTCCAGGAGGACAGGCTGGGTGCCTGCTGTGCTCTCCTTTCCCAAGCTTGGGCTGTGACACTGGCCGGGGACCAGCCAGAGACAAACACGAGGGTCACCTCATTACAGGGACCCAGCCTTTTCGCACCAGTAGGATGCGTGCACAGTTACAGCTGAGTGACACCAAACCAAACCAAACCAAAACAAATGCCCAAAGAGAGCATCCCCTCTTCCCTTCCTTGGGAGCAGAACCCTGGTGTTGTCCTGACTGGCAATGAATCTTACCACATGACGTTCTCAGAAACCCCTGCAGAGAGCGTGGCCAGGGTACCAAGTATCACTTGATGGTGGGAGAGCAAAGTGTCATATGGCTTCCAGGAGAGCTCTGAAGAAGCTGCTCAGCCTCCTGTCCTTTCCCTCCTCCTGCCTCCTGCTTCCTGTTTCCGCGACGGCTGCGTGCCAGCAGCTTTCCTCCGGCATGGGTCACTTCCCGATGGCAGCCATGTGTGATGGTTTACAGCTAGATGTCTCCCAAGAGCCTCATGCATGCATAGCTGGGGGTAACTGGATCATGGGCTGCTGCAGCTGGTTATTAGAAGGCAGGGTCTGGTGGAAGGCGGCAGATTGGAGGGGCATGGCCTGGAAGGTTTTATCTCCTCCCTTCTCTCCCTGCTTCCTGGCCACCATGCTGTGAGCAGCTCTCCTTTGCCCAGACCCTTCTGCCATGATGCTCTGCCTTGGCACAGCTGACTATGGACACACCCTTTAAAACCATGGGCCTAAACAAACCTGTCCTCCTCCCCTGGTCTTGTGTCTCAGCAACAGGAAACTGGCAGAGACACTGGGTCCCTGTCATGGAACGAGGGAGCAGGAGGAGAAGTGTCCGTACCTGCTGCCTCCGGGCTCCTATATGGTCGAGTCGTGTTCAACTCTTTGCTCATGTGGAGCTTCTGCCACATGCAACTGACTCTGCCTTGCAGTAGGAGAGTGCCATCGGGCTCTGGGAAAGATGTGCAGTTCCAGATCAGGAGGAAAAAACAGCCAGCAAGCACCAGGAAGCCACCCATCCTGGGCTTTCACTTAAAATCATAAATGGCAGAGGGAGCAGAGGCCACCGTTTTGAGCATTAGTGGTGCACAGTGATGCAATCCCCTCACCAGATGATGCTCAGCCCAGGCAGCATAATGGTCACTTAATGAGGCAGGGCCTGGGCGAGGCTGCCTTCCACTCCCAGCCTCCCCTCCGCCTTTCCTGCTGAGGAAATACAATCCTGCCACCTGCAAATTACAAGTATGACCTGACCACCAGTTCCTCCCTTCTGCAGCACTTTGGTCCTTTCATTACTTCACAAATGCTGAGGTTCCCAAAACCCAATTTCAGCCCCTCTGGGGACTTGTTCTGGCACCCTGCTCCTGCTCAGCAAGGCCCAGGAGTGTCACCCTCATGGGCTGGGCTTCCAAGGCAATGTTTACCACAGCCTCCTGACCCCAGCTGTTAGCCACCTCCCTCTTTCCTGGGTCTTCCCTACTGGGAAGTATCATTTGTTTATTTACTTACTTAGTGATTGTTATGGTTGATACACTGTGTCAACTTGAGCAGGAGCTGAGAGACTCAGCAGGGAGCCAGGGTCCTTACTTTGTAAACATCCTCATCCTGTGCAAGATTTTGTGAGTGCTACACCCAGCCTGGATGAGGGTCTGTGTACAATACAAGGAAGGAGAAGAAGCTTATTCCCCTCTCCCCATTTTGCTCTGGCTGCTTTTGCTGGCTGCTGCTTTGAAGTGTTGCCCCAGAGCCATGCCACCCTGCCTTGGAGCCAGCAGATTATAGACTTAAACCTCCACAAACTGTGAGCTAAACAAATCTTTCCCTCCTTCATTTTGGGTGTTGTGTTTTTTTGTCCCAGCAATAAGAGAAGAGTAACCGAGACAGTAATGTTGTGGATTGAACCCAGGGAGAGCTGAGCTATCTCATTATTTTTTATTTTGAAAGGTCTAAGTTCCAAGCCTGGCCTTGAACTCATGATCCTCCTGCCTCAGCCTCCTGAATAGCTGGATGCCAGGATGGCATCACTGTGCCTGATTTTTCTACTTATCTTTTAAGACTCAGGTGTGGTGTTTCCTCGCCTGGCAAAGCTCAGTTGCAGGCTGCCTGGCCTTCCAAGTGGTGCAGTGCCACCTCTTCCGGACCTCTTCTGGAACGACAGCTGCCCCTGCTGGGGTTCTTAGTGGGCCCCAGGTGCCCTGCTGACCGGTGCTGTATGTGGCCATTTCGCCTGCCCTGGGCCCAACCTGGGGACCAGGCCAGGAAAGAAGTTCACACCTTGCATGGGGCCTTGTGTTTGGCAAGATAATGACTCAGCCTGGGTCATCAGTGCTAGAGGCCAAGTCACTGTGTGGGCCTGGGCTCTCCTCTGAGTGTACCATGCCTTCAGCAGCACCCCACATCCAGCAGGTGGCCCAGCACCCGTTCGTGGATAAGCAGCCCATGGATGCCGGTAACTAGGGCTGAGATGAAGCCGAGTTCCCAGGACATAGCTGACCGAGAAAGGAGCCATCTCCAGGGCAGGCGGCTCTCTATGCTGAGGGACCCCAGGGATCCCGAGCATGGGTGCCACTGTTTCTGAAAGCAAAACAGACCAGCAGGAGTTTGAGGTGCCCAGGAATAGCCCTGTGCTCAAATCTCAGGGGACAAGGGCTCCAAACTTGGGAGGGGAACTCCAAGGGTCCTGGTAGAACGTTGAGGCTCCAAGCAGAGAATGGGGAGGGCCAGGAGGGGCCAGGCAGGGGTGATGTCCCCTGGCATCCAGGTGGCACCTGCGCTGAGGGGAAGGGAAGAAGGTGGCAGGGGAAGCGAGTTGGTCATCAGGAGGGCAGCACAGGACAATCCATTGTCTCCTTTTCTCCTCCTCTCCCCATCCAGCAAGCACTCGGAGCCCTGGCTGTGTCACACACACACACACACACACACACACACACACACACACGCGCACACACGCGCACACACGCACACACACACACATGCACGTACCAGCTCCCAGTGTAGGCCCAGGCAGTGATTGCCATGCTAGGTCTGTGCCAAGCATCAAGGCTTCCAGCAGTGGCACCTGGCTCCTGGCAGCACCTCAGCGGGCTGTGTGTCTCTGTGCCTATGTGGCCCTCACTCCACAGTTATCTCCCAAATGCCCCCTCTCAGGTGCCCCCATGTAGTCTGGGCCAGCTGCGTGATGCTGTCACCCCGCTTCCTTCTCAGCCCCCAGGAACTGAGGTCAGTCCAGCCTTCCTAAAGCTGCAGATGGAACACAGGGCCTCTCTCCAGCCTCCCACCTTCTGGGCTCCTTCCTCCTCTCCCTGCAGCAGTGCCCACAGGTTCAGGTGTGACCTGGTGACTAGGACTGGGGTCACTAGGGTTGGGGAGACCCCGGCACACACCTGGGACTGGTGCGTGAGCTGCATCTCTGCTCACTGCTTCCATTCGTCCTTATGCCTGGACGTTCAGCTGTGGGCCAGGCTGGGGCTAAAAAGGCTGAGCGGGCTGTGATGCAGCTAAGAGAGGAGCCTCCCTGCTTCCCTGCCATCTCCTCAGCATCTCTGCCGCAGGCCTGCAAGAGTTCAAACCCTCCTTTCTCCAGGACGAGCCTCCGCTCCAAGGAGCTACCCTGTCATGGTTTATGCCTGTGTCCCCCAGGCCTCATGAGTTTGCATTGTGCATTTATGATGGTTCATTGTCTAGTGCTTGGATTGAGGGTGTCAGTGCTACACCCACATAGGGGTGGAGCCAAGATATGATGCAATGGCAGGAAGAAGGGGTGTCTTGCTCTTTCCTGGTTCCTGCTTGCTGTTTGCAGCCGCCATGAACTGCGGCCCAGCCATGCCCACCTGCCTTGGTGCCAAATGAGTGTGGACTGAAACCTCCAAAAACTGTAAGAAATAAGCCTTTCCTTTCCCAACTTGGGCTTGAGGTATTTTGTCTCAGCAACGAATAAAAAGTAACTAAGACATACCCCAACTGACCCCAACTGACTTCCGAGTCCCTCCCACCTCCGAGCACCTTGAGCACTTCACACTCTGCCCCTGAGATCCCTACTGTTCCTGCAGATCTGGATGAGATGCCCCAGGCTCGTTGGACAAAAGTCATTTTGCTGCCGATCCGAGCCCTGCCCTTGCTCTGACTGTGCCGTCCCTGCCTGCCTGGCATCTCGTGGGCTGTCGGCGGCCTGGCCCTCCCCGCTGGGTGACACCAGCATATCTCCCTGTGCAGGCTCTGGCTGTGGCCTGATCAGGTGAGAAGCTGCTCTCAGGACTTCGCAGCCTGCTCAGCTGACACAGACAATGCGGACACTGAATGAGTCCCTCAGAGAAAGCACAGGTCCTCAAAGGCGTGGGAAGCAGTGGCCATGGGAGCCCTGAGGCTCCCTGGACAGGGTCTCCTGTCCCACCCGGCTGGGGGTTAACGTGCTCTGCCTCTGTTTGGAGCATCTGAACGCCGAACAGCCTTCGCAGTGCTATGTGACCTTTAGTCCTGGTCCTCACACCCGGTCAGCAGGGGCACTCCTGGGCTCACACAGCCTCAGGGTTGGGAGCCGAGGCCTGGGTTCGAATGGTAGCTCTACCTCTTGTGTAGTCTGGGGTGATTACCTAATATCTGTGCCTCTTTTTCTTTCTAATTCACTCATAAATAAAGAGAATAGTAAATGCTCAGTTCACTGAGTCTATAGAAGTCACTGAAAGTATAAAGGGCTTAAAACACAAAGTTTATGCTATTGTTAGTCTGCCTCTGCAGAGGGGAACAGGGCCTGCCCCACTGACTCCACGCACAGGCCTGGCTGCATCTCAGCAATCCATGGATGCCGTGTAGGTGAACGTCACCTCTGGGCGCAGCACCTGTTTTGGTCCATATAGGGGTCCTTGTGACTCCCCATAGTAACCAGCGCGGGGCTGATCTTCCCACAGCACATAGTGGTAGGTGATAGCTTTGAGAGCAGCACTGTGGGAGACGCCAGGGCCAAGTGCCACTCTGCTCACACAGGAAGTGGGTGCTGTGTCCAGCCATGTGCTGGGCTCCCTTAGGGGCTGTGAGCAGCAGGAAAAGGGCCAGCCTTCCACTCGGGGTCGCGAGTACTATGACAGTCATCCTCAGTCTCTAAGCAGAGGCTTGGAGGAAGCTGCTTGCCGTAGGTTGTTTGCTGGTGAGTGAGTCTGCTGGGTTTTTGTTTTGCTGTGTAGCCCAGGCTACCTTGAATTCATGGCGCTCCTCGGCCTCAGTCTCCCGAGTGTAGGGACTGGTGCACATCACCACGCCTGGCGGGCAGCTAGGGTGTAAACCCAGCTGGGATAGCACGGCGGGGTGATCTGCTAGGTCGGCTTACACTCGATCGGAACCTGGAGATGCTGCACCAAGTCCACAGGTCTGGACTCCTACTGCTGCCATCCTGGACCCTGGGAACTGTGGCACTGTCACTGCCACATATCTTAGGGTGGAGGGCAACCCATCAGAGTGGGGAGACAATGCCAACAACTATATTCGTGGATACAGTGACGGGGTCTTTTGTCTGGGGGCCCTGCTTGTGACCCCAGGGGGACTGTGGGGGGCTCTATGGCTCCTGCGGTGACTCAGCCCCACTCCACTACTTCCTCATGTGCCCCTAAGCCTCAGTTTGCACATTTGCAAAGGTGCCACAGTGCAGTTGTCATTGAGGCTGGAATCAGGGTGCTCTGAAGCCCATTGCTGCCCTCTGACCCCGGGACCTCACATGGAGATATGTAGGGCCTTTCCAGAGGTGGTGACACTGCAATGGGGTTCCTCAGAAGGCCTGTCACCCACATGCCCTCGAGGACAGGGAACATGGAGACAGTGCCCCAGGGGCAGCACAGAAGGTAAAGGCAGAGATGAGGGTGACGCTTCCCTAGCTAAGGACACTGCAGGTGGCTAGCACACCCCAGGTTCAGGGGTGCACGGGGCCAATGATCCCTCCCAGCCACCCCTAGGAACCAGCCGTCCTGCACTTCCTGACCTGAGTGTCTATCTGCCAGAAAGGAGTTGTCTTATTTTCAAGGTACCCAGTTGTTTTAGCTGCTTTTCTCATTGCTGAGACAAAACCCCCTCACCCAGAGTTAAAGGAGGAAACGTTTATTTAGCTCACAGTTTGTAGAGGTTTCAGTCCATACTCACAGAGGAGGATGAGCCCACAGTAGTAGAAAAAAGCAAAAGCAACGACCGACCTTAACAGCAGCCATCTGTACTGTCTGTGCTCCACTTAGGCTGCCAGGATTAGTTGGGTGCCAAGCCAATCAGTGAGCTGATCACACACTCCTAATCCCAGAGTCACACACTGGAGATCCAGCACCTCTGAAAAAGCTCTGTGACCAGATGAGACACAAATCCTCATAGCAGTTTGGGGAGTTTCCATCTACAGCCCTAACAAACAAATACACTGGCTCTGCAGGGTGGTAAAACAGGTTAGAAAGCATAAAACACACATCCCATGGGTCACACTAGGGAGACAATGTTCACAGCCGCCATCGTTTTAGCTTAGGAGAGTACAGATCATGCCATAGGTGTCAGACAAACCCAACCCAAAACAGTGGGACAGTATCAGCTCTCCTGGGTCAGCTGCCACGCAGGACTTAGGACTCTGTGTAGGCTGCTCACACACAGTCCTGCCCAGCCGCAAGCACTTTCCACATGTCACCGTAACCCAGGGTTCTTTCTTACATCTGTTTGCTCCCACACTCACTGCACAGCCGCATGCTTGCAGGCTGCTTCCTGATGGAGGCCTCCCTCCTTCCTGCGGGGCACTGTAGTCATCCCCAGCTCAGCTCGGGGAGTTGGTGTGCATGCGAGGTGTAAATGCAACAGGATCATTTTCCCCTCCCTCCCCTGCCTCCCCTCCCTCCCCTCTTCCTCTCCCCTCCCATAGATCTCCTTCCATGGCCGCCAATTCCACCTCCCTGCTTCTTCCTGTGTATCTCTTGCTTCGCTCTTTACAAGTATTTTGGGTTTCTCATACGAGAGGAACCCTGCAACGCTTGAGCATCCACATCTGATTTATGGTTACGCAGCTTTATGCTTTCCCATTTTCCTACAAATGACCCAGCGTGCTCCTTCTTCATGGCAGAGTGGTGCACCATGGGGTATAAACAGCTGCTTTGTCCAATTGTGTGTCTGCTGATGGACCTTTAGGCTGCGTCCAAGATTCGCTGTGACGGTCCAGTTGAACTGCTGTGAAGGAGGCTGTGTGTGGGCCGCTGTGCCCTGATGTCTTTAGCTCCTTTGGGAAGACACTTAGAAGGAGGATAACATGACTTCTAAAACGCACATTCACAAGAAGATCCATGCTGCCGTTGGACTGACTCACACAGAATCCACACTGGGGACCTCTGCCAGCACGGGAACGCGCGCACTGGCGGCTTCTCTCAGGCGAGTGAGGTTTTTTCAGATCCAAGCAGCTGCCAGCCAGTGGCAGACACAGAACAACTATCAGAACCACATTGTGACACCCACCTGGCATGTACTTCGTGGTCTGGGTCATGCTGTGGCTTCTCAGGACACCTCTGCCACCTTCTACACTGTTGAACCTGTCCTCAGACTATGCAGAGATGAGGCTTCACCTGGCCCCTCTTCCAAGGCACCTTGACTTTGGCCAACGCCCATTTGAATTCCTAACAGGCAGCATGATTTCCAGCCTCCTTTGTGGTTGGGCTATAAATACAGTGCTGTTTTGCAGACTCTCCGAGTACATTTTCAAGACCAAATCTGTTTTTCTGGGTTGCAATCCTAATTAGTCCCCAGTGAATGTAATTTTCTTTGTGCTCAGTTAGGATGAGTCTGTTCCTGGTCAACAGCCCTTACATCTGTCCCAGGAGGAAGGACTTAGCAGGACACTTGTGCAAGCGCACATGGCAGCAGGGTCTTCCCATTCGGTCCAGGAAGGTGCCTGGGCTGCATAGATGCACCCATGTGGGCTGAAGAGCGGCTCTGGGCTTCCGGTCTTCTCAGTCAGAACTGCATTCTAATGAGGGCTTGTTGGAATGAAAGGTTCTCTGGCTTTTAGAAACCTGTACTTGAAAGCATAGTACCACGGCATGCCTGGTCCCTTCCAGCCGCCCAGCAATTCAGACCCAGAGTGGTACTCACCATACACATAACGGCTTACATTCAGGACCTTCCTACAATCTCATCTAGTCCTTCAACAACTGGGGGTCATAATTTTCATTTTAGGACAAGGAAGCCGGGGCTCAGAGACGGGAGCCAACTCTCGGGCTGGCCAGGGAAAGGGCCGGTTCCAAATTCCGTGTTTCCAAAGTCTCTGCCTTTTGGTCTGTGCAATCCTGTCCTCCCCAGGGACTGACAAGTGCATGGCCACTGAGAATTCCTGTGTGGACAGAGAGCTTTCAAAGCCATGGGAGTCTCCAGCCTGGAAGTGGACCGAGAGAGGAAAATAGGTGACAACTGTGACAATCAAATAAATTATCCTAAAAACGAGAGTAATATAGTTCTAAGGAGGTGATGGCTTTGTCACCTAGCATCAGCCAGCATCGCCCCACCATGTCGGCTTTGCCGCCCGCTCTACCTCCATAAAATAGGAAAACTAAATTTCAAAGCAAAGGTAAAAATACAGCAGTCAGAACTCACCCGTCTCTAAACCCACTTTGTTTTACTAAGTGCCCTCACACCAGCTGGAGGAAGCACTGTGTCCTGGTGCCCAGCACGCTGCCCTTCCCACCCCTGCACGTGAGAGCCCTGAGTGTCCACTGGACATTGGTGCTGAAGGGGCGCTCACCCACGGGTCTGGCAAATGCAACCAAGCAGTGCCCGATGTACTGTTCTGTCGATTGTTTCCACCTGTTAAGGCGCTGAGGAAAACATTAGTGATACAGAGGGGACTTGAACTGTGCCAGGGCCTGAGGTCCTGCCTTTCGGGGCTCCAAAGTGCTTGCCTGCTCTGCTAGAGGGAGCCCCCCAGCCTGGGACAGGTGGTGCTGAGCCTCATGGTAGACGCTGTAGGAAACTCCTTGCTGGATCAGTGTGTCACCGAGCACCTCCTGGGACCCTGGCTATGCCGAAATCCGGCTGAGCTGAAGGCCAGTTGGCCATGGTGCATGGGTTAGGTAAAGACCAGGGAATGCATTTGGGGATGGTTAATTAATTATGTGAGATTTTCACAAAGTGTTGCATGTTCTAATTTCATCTGTAAATTGTGCGCTGCATAGCTTTCACATCAGTAAACTCTAGATCCATTTTTCTTTCTCTGCAGAGCTGGCTGTTAACTGCTGGGAGAGCCACAGACAGCCTCCTGGCTTTCTAGTGACAGATCCTTGGAACTGGAGGGACAGGTCCTGCCGACCCCAGGAGCCCATAAAAGTGACATTTCAGACTTGTTCCCCTTTGCAGGCACACCTCTTGATTTCCGGCGTCCTGAAGCCTGCTGGACTCTGGCCTCACCCACAAAGCTAACCACAGCTCTCTTAGCACATTCGGACGCTGTCCCCTGACCACCAGCTTGAAGGTCAACAAGCCCTCTGGGCCACAAGATGCTTCTGAATACCTGGGAAATGCCAGTCCCCGTCTCCTCATGGCTGCACTTAGTCCATGACCTCAGGGTGACTGATTTCCGTGCCCATCTCCCCCTAGGCCAGGTGGGACACAGAATAGGACGTCTCTCACTCTCCCCTCACCTGGCCAGAGTTCAGTCAATGTCCTGAGGAGAGAGAGGTGTCCAGTATCACATGCAGGAGGAAGGAAGTGTTCCTTCCCAGACACCAAGCAGCTGAGTAGATCCTGCCACTGTGTCCTGTGGGCATTTCCAGTGAGTCCGGACTGTGGGGTCTTACTCAGATGGGATGGGAATCACTTCAAAGTTCCACCAGATGTTAAAAATACACATGTATTTCTATGCTTGCCTTCTAAGGTTCACGAGCACGACATCCATGAGTGACTTTCAGGGAGTCCACACAGCCTGGTGAGCCACCAAGCACCCAAAACCAGGGCCCCAGGAGACACATGCTTCCCCCCACAAACCTGACTCCCTGGGCTCGCAGAGAGCAGAGGGAGGACCAGGCCGTCCTCGGCTGTGTGAGGTGACAGCAACTGTGTCCAGAGGGTGGCCCTGTTCCCGAGGATCTGGTGACAGTCACCCTCCAGACTCCAGCTGGTACCGAGAGCAATGGCAGCAAACACACAGGAGAATCACTGCGGAATTCACCAGCCGCACAGTGCTCTAAACTGAGCTTGGAATTGGGAAAAAAAAGTGCATAAAGACGCAATAATTTAAGTCACCATTCAACCAGTCAGTGCAGTACCGGGCAACAGAAGCCTCCCTGTCCAGGAGGAACGGGCCCACAAACCTTCCAGGCTCTCACACTTCACATGGCCTCTGGGCTCTCCTTCTGCAGCTGGACCCCGGGTGCCCAGCTCTGACCTCCTGAGCACTCTCGCTGGGAGCCAGGCTGCTGTGCTGGGCCAGGCCTTCAAAACACTGCTACGACCGTGCTGCCCACTAGAGGCTGACGTCCACGGCTACCTTCGCCTCCGTGCCCATGCCCACGCCCACATCTCCTTCGAGGCGCTGGCTCTGCTTCCTAGGCTGGGTCCTCACCTTGCCAGCACAACAGCTGAAAAAACAAGTCCCCAAACCGTGCAAATGGAGAGGACCGGCGAGGACTGCAGAGGTAATTAAAAATGTATTTTCCATCTCCCTGTAATTGAATTGTGTACAAGCTGCAAGTTAATGAGGTCATCTACCCTCGGGCACTGACAGGGAAGCAGGAATAATTATCTTTCAATTTCTTCTTATGTAGCAATTAATTTTAAACATTCGCCTCCACCCCGTCCCGCTCCCCCGTCCCAGTCAGTCAAAGCCATCGCTAAGCCGAATTGACGAGCCATTGATCGGCAGGGTGGCGGCCACGGACGAGGCGGCCAGGCAATCACCGCAGCAGCTGGTGCAGCGGGACGCTTCCAGGTGAACGTCGCTGGAGATTGCTCGTTCTGCCACTTGGAGGGCCTGGGTACTCGTGGTGGCTGTCAGAACATCTGGTGTCAGGTGGGCCGGGAAGGGGCACTGCTTTCTAGGGAAGGCGACAGAAGGATGGACAGGGTTGATGGATGGACAGGATAGCGACACAGAATGTCACTTGTGAACATCGCTACCTGGCATCGAAGGAGAGATGTGAGGTCCCTCACCAAAGCCTCCCCAGCTCCTGGAGCCCAGGATGGATTCGTGGGACACTGGTGGTGCATGAACCTGGGGAAGGGGCCATGGGCCAGTTCTGAAAGGCCCGGGTGCAGGAAGGGTCCCCGTTGCTGTGTTTTGGCCCCTGTAGTGCAGTCAGCTCGGCCTGGACCACCTTGGGTTCCAGCAGGTGCCTGTTGGATTCCATCCTGTGTGGCATTTCTTGGCCCGTGTCCAGGTTGGGCGCTCTGTGCGTGACTCTGCTTCTCTTCCTGTCAGTGACATTGGGGGAGACACCACCTTGGGTCAGCATCTCCAGCACGAGAAGACTGTAAGAGAGAAGGGGTAGGTGGGCCACCACTGTGGGCAACTCGGCTGTCCAGGGGGCTGCATTCGGGGTCACAGGGTGGCAGGTGGAGCTCTTTCTGGTGCCAGAGAGACTGGCAGCTGCCATCGGACCCACTGGGACCCACTGAGGTCAGCAAGGCAGGAAAGGGGCTCTCCATCTGCCCCGTGGCCAGGATGCCCATTCCTGCCCTCTTGCCTGCAATGTCATGGCCCCAGGTTCTGGGGCCCTCAGACTCCAGGGCTGACACGAACACCCCTCAGCCTGGCTCTCAAGGCCTTTAGGTCCAGCCGGAATTGCACTGGCTTCCCGGCAGTCCTGCTAGAAGATATCACCCACCTGAGGTTCTCAGCCTCTGTGGCCACAGATGCCATCTACCACACTGACCTTTCCTGGTTCTGTTTCTCCAGAGAGCCCGGCCCAGCCCCAGGCCTTCATTCAGGACCCTGCAGGGACAGCTCACACAGCCAGGGGACCGCCCAGCTCCCTGACTCCCATGATGAGGCCCAGAAAGGGTCACCCCCAGAAGACAAGAAAGAAGAAAGAGGCCCCAGGGAAGAACGAACCAGCAGAGGCTGGCAGGGTCACATAGGACCTGACCCCAAGTCCTCAGGACCCCAGGGGTGACCCAGCCCACCCTGGCCCCAGTGCTGGCCACACAGCCAGCCCTTGGTGTCTCTAAGCCCTCGCTGAGGCTGGGAATGGGTTCTTAGACACCATCATCCCCACGTGTGTGTCCTGAGTGTCGCCATGCCTGAAGCCCCCAGGCTGGACCCACGGACCCCTGCCTGGCACTGTGCACCTCAGGTCCTAGCTCTCAGGGCTCCTGGGTAAGTTTCCTTTCTATTCCTCGTAGAGTTTAAAGTAACACAGGACACAATGTCTCCTTTCAACCAGAAAATGAGGGTGCCGAGGCACATGTTGTGCCCCTGGTTTTCTCGGGGCCAGGCACCTTGAAGTTAAGGTCACACAAGGTATGGGTAGCAGCACGAGGTTGGTACTTGGCTCCTTTTCTCTCATTTTCTATTTCCTCATTTTGTTATTGCTTGCAAAAAAAGAGATTTAAATAAATAAATGAGTCATGTTTTCTAAGGCACCTCAAGTTCAGTTTGGAAAGGACATTTTATTTAAAAAAAAAAAAAAAGCACAGATAGAAGTATGGTTTTACCAAAGGCCAAAGTCTGGAGCTCACTGCAGTGTCTGTGTGAGTCCGAAACAGGACGCCGATGGGTCGGTGGTGCAAGACTGAAGAATCTGCTATGGAAAGCTAAAGAATCTATGCCAGAAGGTTCATGGGTCCAAAGCAGAAGCCAAAGAGTCTTCATGGGAAGCCAGGAGGTGACATTCAAGCTGATGAAGACTGGAGCTCCATGGAAGAACCAGCAATCCATCCCTCCTCGTTTCCCCATTATAAGGTCAAGGTGAAGAGCAGCCCCAGGGTGGGCAGCCCACACTCCAGGGTGGGAAGTTACTGAGCCCGCTTGGTTAAGCTTCTGGACTTCTCAAGTTGACACAATCGATCAGGGCACTGATGGGAAGGGAATAAGAAACCAAATGGTTGAATTATACAAACTGATAAAAGGGATCCATCAGGTGCCCAACAAGCTCAAAGTTATAAAACTGCACAGATAATGGGCTTAATAACCAAAATTATCAGCAAGCTGAAAAAAGACACCAATAAAAAGAGAGCTGAGCTAACCAAAATGAACTGCATGTAAATGATCAGTTTAGTAAATAACTAGAGTCTAAAAAGTACCAAAGAGAAATCCAGGAGATTTTTAAAAATCTTATTGAGAAAGTAAAGGCAACAAGCTGAGTGTGGTGGTGGATGCCTGTAATACCAGCACTCGGGAGGCTGAGGCAGGAGGATCATTGTGAGTTCGAGACCAGCCTGGACTACAAAGGGAGCTCAAGGCCAGCCTGAACTGCATAGAGAAACCTTGTCTCAAAAAGACAATGAAAGAAAGAAAGAAAGAAAGAAAGAAAGAAAGAAAGAAAGAAAGAAAGAAAGAAAAAGAAAAGGAAAAGAGAAAAGAAAAGAAAAGAAAAGAAAAGAAAAGAAAAGAAAAGAAAAGAAAAGAAAAGAAAAGTGGAAACTTAAGGCAGCAGAAGTGAGCAGTGTGAACACAAAGGCCTGGCCCAGAAGCTGGGGCTGAGGAGACTGATAGGATTATTTCCAAAAGATGAGAAGTATAGAACAAAAGAGGCCTTTATTCTGAGAACACGGAGAGAGAGAACCAGTACCCCCGACCGCTGGAGTCCTGCTTTCTCTCTGGCGGACACGTGGTGTGGGTGGGGAGGTATGTAAGTAGCCTGGGTTTGGGGTGGAACCTAAAGGGGCATCAGGGATGCTCGGGTAGCCCATTGGTCCTAGGTTTGGCGCCATAGGTAAGTTCCCAGTGGCGGGGAAGATGATGTCATAGGTAAATTCCTAGGGGTGGGGGAGATAGGAGCTTCCTGGTTCCGGTTGAGACTTTTCTGGCTACAGAGTCCTGTCTGGGCCAAAACCCTTTCAGAGACCACATAGTCAGAGATACCTTAAAACAGCAGGGCCACACGGGAAAAGGTTCATACCACTGCTAGATGATGCAAAGAGACTAATTTAAGACGAACGGAAATTAAAGAAAAATTAGGAGATGGTATGAATGACAGAAAAAAATCTATTTACAAAAACTAGCAGAAAACTTCCAGAGCATGAGGAAAGAATTCAACATACAGGGAGGCAGGACATACAGAACCCCAGGAAGCCTCGATCAGAAGAGAACCTCATGACACATCATGGCCAAAACCTCAGAAGTCCAGCACAGCGGCAGAATTTTAAAAACCGTTAGCAAAAAGCAACAAACCACTTATAAATGTAAACCATTTACATTAGAATCACAGCAGACTTCTTAGCACAAAACAGCCCAGAAGAGCTTGGAGTGAGCTGTTTCAAAACCTAAAAGAAAACACCATTAAACCTAGATTAATGTGATATTTAAACAATATTTCAAAAGTGATGAAGAAACAGCAGAGAGTACCTTAGGGAACCCATGACTACTAAATGAACACTGCGAAGAAGACATCAGTTGCAGAGAGGCTACTGGAATGGAGAGAGCTGATAAGCGAGAGAGGAGAGCACAGGAATCAGTGACAGGAAAACAGTGCAAAGGCGGGAATCGCTCAGCACCTTGCATGAGTGATTCTCAACCTAAATGGTCTCAATGCCTGATCAAAAGATATGGACTGCAGACTGGCCCAGCACACTGTATACTGTATACAATGGTATACTGTATACAGTGTATACTGCATACTGTATACAATGACACATCCAGTAAAATATTCATAGACCAAAGATAAGAAGATGGAAAATAAAATCCCATCCATGAGGGCCTAAAGGAAGTGAGAGTGGCCATCCTATTTTACACAAAGTGGACTTGAGCAAAAGTGATCAGAAAAGTCAAAGAAGGCCATTGCATTTTGTGTAGGAGAACAACTCGGGAAGAGATAACAACTGTAAATATTTATGCATTGAACGCTGGTCTATCCAACCTCATAGAACAAACCTTACTGAACAAAAAAAATCAGATAAACATCAACACCGTTATATATAGACCTCCCCCACTGTCACAAATAGATCAGGTAGACAAAAGCAAAGAAACCGTATCAAGTCGAACCACATCATCACATAAACGGACTTAGTAAGTATCTATATTGTTCTAGTCCACAACAACAGAATACACATTCTTCTCAGCAATGTGTGGAACTTTCTCCAAATCAGATGACACACTAGCCCATAAAAATACTTAAGTAAATGCAAAATAATTGAAATTATCCCATGCATATTGTCAGATCATAATGCAATGAAACTACAAATTAGCGGCAAAAGAAACCAAAAAAATTATGCAAACATATTGACATTAAAGAATATACTCTTAGATAGTCAGCATGTCACAGAAGAAATCAAAGAAGAAATTAGACAATTGCTAGAGTCCAATGACAATCCCATTACAATATATCAGAACCTATGGCACACCGTGAAAGCAGTCCTAAAAGGGAAGTTTATGGATGTGGATGCCCACATCAGGAAAACAGTGTGAGTGCAAATAACCTAACGATGAACTTTAAGGTCCTAGAAACAAGAAAGATCCAAATCCAAAGCCAGTCTAAGGAAGGAAATTAAAAAGATCAGAACAGAAATTAATGAAATTGACACTAAAAAGATACAAAGAATCAGTGAATCCAGGATCTGGTTCTTCAAAAGAATAATCAAAATAGACATTCTTTTAGCCAACATACCAAAAGAAGGAAAGAAAAGACCCAAATCAATGCAGTTAGAAATGAGAATGGTAAAATCACAGCAGATACTCTTAAAATACAGATTATTACTATTTCAAACATCTGTGCTCCAATAATTTGGAAAATCTAGAAGAAATGGATAAATTCTTAGACACATGTGAAATACCAAAACCAAACCAAAAAGTTATAAAAACTTGTAACAGTTCAAAAGCAGGCAATGAAACTGAGGCAGTACTTTAAAACAAACCTGGGGCTGGGGATTTAGTTCAGCAGCATAAGCGCTTGCCTGGCAAGCATGAGGTCATGAATTCAATCCCAGGTACCAAAAAAAAAAAAAAAAAAATCCTATGTAGTAGTCTGGTTTGTAAGGAAAACAATTTAATACAGGACACATAATTTATAGAATTATTTTATAATAATCACCCAAAGAGTCAAACACAAACATTGCAGGAAATCTGTCCACACAACTAAAGATACCAAAGAATTCAGCTGAGGGCCTGGATCCCACAGTACCACACTGATGCAGGTCAGCTGGGTATTACAAATTAATCACCAGCTGCCACTGCACCACAACCTACCGCCTAAGTAGCTAAAAATATTAGTATTGTAAAGAAGCCAAGTACTTTGCATCAGGACAATGGGAGATACTTGAAGGCATTTTATAAATTGGCCAGACCCTGCCTTTCACAAGCTTGAGATATAAAACTGTAAATACCTTTGAAAGGCTTTGCTTTGAGAAGAGAGCCTCAGGGTGCTGTTCATTCAGGGTCATGGAGGAACATGTTTTCCTCAGTTCTATCATCCAAGCACTCAGAAGCCTCTGCAGTCATGGTCCAACAGGGTCTGGTTGCTGCTGGAGCTGGCAGCAGACCTTGCCATCATTCGTGTGGGGCTGGCTTTTCAAGCATGCAGAGTGCAAGAGTTCTGAGATCATGGAGGCATCCACCCAGATTTCAGAAGAAGACGGAGGCAAGGAAAAAATGTCTTCTGGGAGCCCCTGAGAGGACAGGGCATGAAGCTGTGAGAGCGAAACCAAAAGGGCACTGGAGACCCCAGGAAGTTGGAGATGACAGAAATGTGAACTATTTGCTAAGGGAAGCTGCAGACAGTGAGCAGGACCAGCTTGAGAGAGAAGCCATGTGGGCTGCCCCTTGAAGCTCACATCTGACTAACACCTGTCCTGGAACTGGATGTGGACCTAAGGGATTTAATGTTCACCTGCTGGGTTTCAGGCTTGCTTTGGTCCTGCTGGTTTCTAACCCCCTATTTCTGCCTTTTGGAATGGGGATGTTTGCCCTGGGCCACTGTATACTGAAGTATTTAGCTTTCTTTTTGATTTGTGTCTGGATGTCCCCCCAAAGCCTCATGCAGTCATAGGTGGGGCTTTTCTGAGGTGCCTGGGTCTAGGGTACATGCACTGGGATTAAGGGTGCCCCCCACTGGGGGTATCATCACCCTAAAGGCTGGATGGGATAAAAGGGAGATTGGTCATGGAAAATAAAGTCCCTGGGTGACCCAGCGTGATTTACTTCTTTCAAGGAATACCCACTGGGGTCACATTGTGGTCCAGGTAAGGTCACACACTCAGGGTACACAAACTGTGTGGTCTTGTCCTGCCCTTGAGGGCTCCCTGGGCTAATTGGAGACAGACATGCAAATCAACTCCAGACTGCAGTGGGCACAGCAGTGCCCTGCAGCACCCTGGTTGGGTGATGGGGGAGACAGGCAGCAGCTGCACCTGGGAGGAGGTTGGGGAAGGCTTCTGGGGAGGAGAAGCTGGAGCAGCTTCCTAAGAGCCTGGGGCAATGAAGGCCAAGCAGTCACAGAGCAAGGCACTGGGACCACCCAACCCTGGGGAGACTTTGGGGTGGTGGTTTGCTCACCTGAGCACCTAGACTTCCACACACATCTGTCAGATTTCCATGAACTGTAAAGTACTCAAGAGTCTAGATCTGGACTCCATTTTAGGACCTCGTGGGGCTCCAGGTTATTACTGTGTGAGTCCATACAACTAAATTAGTAACTTCCCGTACTTTCAGATGCCAGGTAGATGGTGGGTGGATGGAGATCTAGACATCTCTCTGATTGGTGTCTTTGGCCCTAGTGGAGCCTTCAGTGCCTTCTGTAGCTCAGGGTTCTGAGGAGCCCTTCATCCTGGGATTCCCTGGAGCTGGGCCCTGTGTGGAGCAAGTCAGCGCCTGTCCCAGGCATGCCAACCCTCAAGTGCACGTGAGACTCAGGGTGACTTTGGAGCATGATGCTGAGTTGCAGAATTTGGGTGCTGCTCTCTCTCTGAGGATCTGCTGACAGCCCAGGAGGTGGAAAGTATCCTCTAGCAGGTAACGCAGGGATGCATGACCAGCATAGTCTATTTCTCATCATCATGGTGAGCTACTCAAGGCTGGTAACTTCCTAAGGGAAGCAGTCCTGAGGTTCAAAGTCTTGGTGAAGGAAGCTGGGCTCTGGGTACAACCCACGGCAGATGGCATCAGGAAGCTGTGGTGTGGGCAGAGGGAAGAAGCCACTCTAGGGCAGAGCCAGATGGCAGCTCAACAGCAGGGCACCCTCCCAACTTGGCCTACCTCAGGGTCACAGGAGAGCCACTGCTGGACCCTAAGTGACCCCCACGGACACCCCCCTTCTAAAGGCCCTATCACCTTCAGGCCACCATACCGAGGAACAGGACAAGCGGTCGTGGAAATTACAGAATGGCCACAGTCTCTGGTTGGTGACTGTGAGTGGAAACAGTAAAGGGCTCCCAGATGTGATTCTTCTTTGGGCTCAAAGGGAAGACTCTCAGTCTACTAAACAAATGAGGAGACTGAGGCAGAGAAAGACTAAGTAGCCAGGGTCATAAAACTCTATGTGATGCCAGCCAGTGCCAACTGCTGGGCAGTGCTGCTTCCTTCCTGTAAAGCAGAGCAGACTGGCATTCATCCATTCACTCACTTATTCACTGGTTTTTGAGGGTCTCTCTATGTGGCCTGAGTTGGCTTTGCATTCACTGTGTAGCCCACGCTGGCCTTGAACTCTCATCTCTCCTCCTGCCTCAGCCTCCTGAGCACTGGGATTACGGATATCTGCTAACGTGTCTAGCCTCAGACTTGCTTTTACTCATTTTCTTGTTTCTACCAAGTAAAAATAAAATGTAGGCCTGATGCTTGCTGTTCCTAAAGTGACAGGGTGAATGGAGCGTGGGCTATGGGGGCAGAGTTCCTGGTTTAGCCAAACAAGGCTGACTTGAGGACCTTCCTCCTTCAGGACCAGGGACAGCACCCAGGCGCTAGGAGACCCCACTGCAGAGGAAGGGCGCCCCTGCCTGCTCTGGCTGAGCCGCCCTCCTATGCTAGGCTTCTACTTTGGGGGCACTAGGGCCCCGCAAGCTACTCAATAGCACGTATCTGCTTTGGTCCAGCCCTGGAGAGTAGGGGACATTCAGAAAAGACATCCACAGTCTGGTCCTCCACCAGCTGCAGGAGCGGGAACTTCTTCCTCCATCCTAACCTCAGCACTTGCTGTCCTTGCCTCAATCCTGGCACCAGCCCAACTCAGCCTTTCTCAGAGCCCCAGCATGTAGCTAAGCTCCCATGGGGCACAGGGCTGGGCTCTGGTCACTGTTCCCCTTGGCGAGGCTCCCCAGCCCCACAGGGAAGTGCAGCCTCTGCTCTGTTGTCTCCCTTTGCTCGAGAGACTGATGGTTTCTGTTTTCCGAGCCAGGTCCTGAAACAGCTCCATGGGTCCTGGTGGCAATGGTGGGGGAAGGTCTTGGGGAGTCCCTGTTCCTCCTCAGCTTGGAGACTGTCAGGCACACAGCATCAGCTTCCATCCTACCTGGTGACAAACTCTATAGTTTCCTGATTCCAGGTTCTCCATCATCACCCTCCAGGGTCATGTCTAGCACATGTGCCATGCAATCATTTTAAAAATTACCTGGAAGTCCCAAAGCTGGGCACACAGCTGCTCCAGGGGCTGAGTCAGAACTGGGCCCAGGGCATTGAGCGCTGGCTCCTTGGTCCTCACAGGCAGGAGGGAGCTCTTGTCCTCACCACAACCTTGTCTCAGGAGTGCAGCCTCTCTGCAGTCTCCACACCTCTAGGCTCCGTCCTCTCCCCCAGCCCTGCCCCTCCATGGCCGGCTTTCTCTGTGCAGTCCAGCCTCCTGCTTCTGCACACCAGAGACAGCTGCTGCCACACCCCAGTGCAGGTGACACTGGAGAGAGGATGCTAGATGTTTCCCAGACCCTGAGGAGCTGCTGCTGCCTGCACATGAAGGGACTGCTCCCCATGTCAGCGGCCCACACAAACACAGGCTCGGACACCAGGGTACAGTCCCAGGCTGGACACTCACTTACCCACTTACTGGTTTGCTGAAACCTTTAGAAGAAACAAGCAGAGGTAAACTTCAGCCCCAGAAAGGCAGAAGTTAAACACAGTTGCAAAACCAACTCACTGGCATCCAGGTCCTCATGTGGGTTACTCAGGGGTGGCCTTGGAGGTGACGGCGGAGAGGGAGGAGCCCAAGGCTGACTTTTTCCGAAGGAAGAGTTGTGTGTGTGGTCACCTCACAATCAAATCTTGTTAATCCTCAGGTTCCTGGGTGTCACTGTCTCTGGGATGGTTTGGCCCGGCATGGCCTTCCCAGAACCACCATGGGTCCCCTCGCTGGCTGGTCCCCTCCTGCTCACACTCCATGCAGTGTGGCCCATTCTTCTGCACTGCAATAAGCAGGGACACCACATCTCTGACAGCTGTTCCTGCTCGTCCTAGTCCTCTTCAACAATCAGTCAGCAGCCAGAGCACTTTTCCCTTTACAAAGGTGATAATTGGGTAACAAGCTGAGATTAAAGTAATTACACTTAGACAGCTGGCGGGGCTGCCGGGCCCGGGAAGCAGGGCTGGTGCCTCAGCATCTGGTTCCAATCACGGCAGAGGCTGTGGGCTTTGCATTCCTTGCAGAGAGTAATTTAATATAAACATATTTAATTACAATTGATGAGCACTAAACCGCTCAAGAATGCCTCAATTCCTTCCGTGTGTCACAGTCATGGGAACTCTGAGTGCTGCGCTTGCTCACCACCTGCCTCAGTCTCCCCGCCTGACCCACACAGCCCAGTTCCTCCTGGAGAAAGCCCCCAAATGTAGGTTCCCCGCACAGTGGCCATGGAGTTGGGGCCATCACAAGCCAGGGCCAGGAGGCTTCCTGCCAGTGGCCGGTCCCATCGCCTCCTCTCTCTCTCTCTCTCTCTCTCTCTCTCTCTCTCTCTCTCTCTCTCTGCCTCCCTGGGAACTGAGTCTCCTCCCTGCCTGCCGGGTCCCCATGACCCAGGTGCTGTTAGGTCTGCTTCGGAGAGGCCTTGAGCCCCTGTGAATGAGCCTCAGGTCCCTCAAGGACACTGACAGGTTTCCTCTCCCTCTAAACAGAAGTGTGACAGGACGTCCCCAGGCAGAGTCTGTGTGTCCCCACAGGAAGCCGTGCTGGAGAGGGACATCATGTTGTGGTTCTCCTTTTGTCCACCACCCTGTCGTCTCCCCCAGCAGCAGCTGCAGGCTTTGGAGGGGGCATGCGACTGGACGGCCACCCTGGACACAGGCTCCCTGAGTTGACCCTGACCCATGCTGAAAGGGGAGCATGGAAAGGCTCCAATCCCTTGCTGCCAGGCTCTGTCCTGTGAGGGACTCCAGAGCTGACCCAGGAGGCTCAGGCTGCCCTGCTCAGGCATAGCTGAGAGATGTGGAAAGCTTCCCTCAAGTTTCCCTATCCCCAAACAAGGGGAGTTAGACAGCCTCAGTCCTGCTTCCACCTCTCGATGAGGAGTCTAAAATGCAATAGCAGAGACTCCTTGAAGCCAAAATGAGTTCTGAAAAGCTGATTATTCAAGAGGAAGAGGGCGATGCTTCTGCAGGAACTGCAGACATGCACAGAAGGGGGAGGGGAGGGCAAGGATTCAGCACTGGGCAAAATACAGAGGGCAAGGGCTCCCAGAGTGAGATGGCTCAGTGATCCTGTAGCCAGTCCATGGCCTTGTGAGCACTGAGGGGCTCCCTGTGTACTCCTGAGAGTGAACAGGGAACCCATAGCATCTACTATTTAAAAGCTACCACTGCATAATCAAAATTAATGTCTCTGAGCCTCAGAGGAGACAACAGGAAAGACAGGCAGGAGGAGTCACAACTCATGTCCATGCAGAGGATCCAGGGCCCAGGAGAGCTAAGAACTCCTACAACTCAGTTGACCAAGGCTGAGCCCAGATCAGTTCCCAAGGCTGTGCTGCCACCAGCCAGTGAGCACCTGAGTGGATGCTTCGTGGCATCAGCCATCAGGGAAATGCAAGGCAGAACCAAAATGTGACGCCACTTTGTGTGTGAAGAGATGGCTGAAATAAAAAGACGGATAATAGCAAGTGTTGGCGAGGATGTGGAGAAACTGGAACCCCAATTCCCTTCATATAGAAATATCCATGGCACAGCTACTGTGGAAAGTAGTCTGATGGCTCCTCAAATAGTTAAACACAGAGTTAAACTGTCACCCAGCAAAGCCACTCTAGGTATGTCCCCCAAAAGAACTGAAGCCCATCCATACAAAAACTTTCACACAAAAGAATGGCAGCTTCATTTATGAGAGTCAAAAGTGCAACAGACCCAAACATCTATCACCAGATGAATAAAGAAATAGAACATGGCATCTCCACACCGTGGAGTAGTATTCAGTTGTGAAAAGGAGTGGCATGCCAGCGCACAGTGTAGCACAGGTGGTCCTGGAGGATCATGCTAAGGGAAAGAGGTGAGACCCCAAAGGTGGCAGATGGTGCAGTTGCATGTGTGGGGTGTGTGCAGAGACAGGAAGTGACCTGGGGGCTGCTGGGAGGGGGAGAGGGCGTGCACAATTGACAGGTGCCCCTTGTGGGGCGATAGAAAATCCTGGAATTTGGTAAATGGTTTCACGGCATTGTGAATGCTCTAAAAATAGCATTGAATCACATACTTTACAATGGCTAAAGCACCGGATTATACATTGTGGAAATTTTACCTCACTTCTTTTCTTAAAAAGGCTGCCAATCCAGTACCTGGAGTTGTCCTGGCTGAGGAGCCTGCAGGTCTGTAAATCAAGAGCCCCAAGGGGGAGAGGGATCTCTTGCAGGGCCCCACCAGCTGGGCCCAAGGCTGTCTCTAGCAGGGGAGGGACCCCTGGCACTTCTGGCCCAGGGCACACCTGGCTTCAGGGACCAGCATCCCAGGGGCAGCAGGCAGAGCCCTGGCACCTTGATGCACTCCAGAGTCATCCAGGATGAACAGGAGACCATGCCCAGCACTCGCCCTGGACACAGAGCTCTGGAGATGGGGTCGAGTCACCCGAGACTCCTCAGCTGAATCAAGACGAGACGTGTGACTGGGGTGAGGCAGGGCTGGTCACACACACCTCTCTCGGGGGACGAATATATTCACATGGGGAATCAACACGAGCCAGTCCTGCAGACACAGCAATCCTGCAGACACAGCAATCCGATGAAGCTGGGGGACGCAGCTGCTTTCACATCGCCCTGCCTCCCCTGGGGCCTCTGCCAGAAAGCAGCTGCTCTTCCTCCACGTCAGGAGGTGATATCAGCCCTTCTCAGGTGTTCATCTGTTGCTCTCTCTGTGGCTGTCTGTCTGTCTGTCTGTCTCCCACTGTTGCTCTTACCCTAGCTCTTCCTCTGCCACGAGGGGTTGGAGACCAGAGCTGCACGCGTGCTGCTGGTTTAGTGCACAGCACCAGACATCCGAGTACCTGCGGCCCAGGCACCACAGAAAGCAGATCCTGGCTCACATGGCTGCCCCAGCCTCTTCCCTGAGAGGGAGGCATGTACTGGCAGGGGGAGACCAGGGCCTTTCTTGGAAAGGCTCATGAGAGGTGGTGAGGCCCAGGCCGGCCTGGCCAGGTGGTGCTGGTATGCATGCAGGTGACCCAGTGCCCAGCTGTGGTCACACAGCTGTACAGGCCACTGTCCTGCCATCCAGCCTGCGGGGGCAAGGAGTGACCAGGGGCCACAAGCTGCTGGCAACAATCCTCAACCCCCAGCTCCTGGTGACACAGCCTAGGAAGCAGCCTCAAAGCCAAGTCAGGGGACCCCACTTAGCACTATCGAGGTGGAAAGCAACATGGCTTCAGAAAGGTGGATTTTAAATCTGACCTGTCTGAGCCAGGCGTGGTGGCATATGTACCTGTGACCCTGGCACCCAGGAAGCTAAGGCAGGAGGATCATTCCAAGTTCAAGATCAGCCTGGGCTGCACAATGAGTGCGAGACTAGCCTACTGGGACGCTATCTTAAAAACATGCTGATTTTAGTTTTACCAAAGCAACCACGTTAAATTTTGGTTGCTGGTTTCAACGGACTCCAAGCTTTTCTCGCAATCTGGGTTCCTGTCACAAACACGATTTCCTTTTTCTAGGCCTCCTCACATGCGGCTGAAACTGGTATGGCCTTTGCCTGCCTTTCGCTGAGGAAACTGGTTTGTCTGGCAGTGTTTTTGTTCACAAATATTTTCAGTGAGAAAAAGTCAATGAAGTCCCTGAAATTCTTAAGAGTATAAAAATGGAGTTTGAACAACCCAAGTAAAATAAAATGTTTGTCAGAGAACATCAGCAGAGCCTGCCAGCTATGGGTTTTTATAAAGGTATTCTTTTAAAACAAATCATGTCTTGCAGACAAAATTTGAAGTCCATACAGCAATGAAAGAAAACAGACCAACTGACCGCAACCACGGTCATCCCTTCCTGCAGGTTGGACGTGGGATGCAGGGCCAAGTGGCCAGGTGGCCGGGTGCCAAGGAGGGTGCTGTGCGGTTGTCTCATGTGCTGGGCCAGTTGATCACACTATGTTAACACCTTCTCCCATGTTCCTGGAGGCTGAACTGCAGGGCCAGTGGAATTTATCAAATCCCTACTGCTGCATATGCAGGGCTTCTATTCCAGTCTGGGTCACGAGGTGAAAACTCTTCCAAATAACCTGCTGTGTACCCAAGATTCTTTGCTTAGCATCAATTCCTTGAAGCAAAATTGCCAGGTTGAAGGACAGGTGAGCGTTCAGGCTTCTGATATAAATTAATGCTTCAGAGAGGTGGCCATGCCGCGTCCCCTCCCTGGCAGGCAGCGAGCGAGCAGGCTGGTTTCCTGTCCATTTGAAGCTGCGTTGTCAGTTTGGCTGTGATCTCTCCTTTCCAGCCACATGTCAGGAAATGTGCTAAGTGGAAGGGTGCCTGCTGCCACCAGCGATGGTGGAGTAACTGGAGCCAGAATAACCGCGCCATGTGAGGACGACTGGAAAAGCCAGGTGAATGCAGCAAAGAGCTGTGGTGGGGGGAGTCTTGGGGGAAATTGAGGCAGCAGGACTCCAGAGGCTGTGGCCTTGGATTGGGGTGCCACGGAGGTGTGGTCTGTCTTTCCTGCTGCTGCTCCATGTCAGGATATTTGCCAGTTCACTGTGATGGAAAGGAGAGCGGAGAGCGGAGAGCGGGCCGAACCTGGTGGTAGAGATGTCGTGCTGAGCAGGAGATGGATTTCCAGGCCCTAGGACACCAGGTGAGGGCCACCTGGCTCTGCTGCAGCCAGGATGTGCAGTGACCTCTTGGGCCTCTGTGGCCACCAGGCAGCCCCAGGGGAGCTGGCCCCGGTGGCAAGCGGCTGTCACAAAGATGAAGGTCCATGGTGGGGACAGAGTCTCGAAGTGCTGGGAATGCAGAAAGGAGCTTTCAGGGCTGCAAGACAGAGGGTGAAACTCCCAGCAAAACCCAGCAGCAGGGCAAGATGGGATGCAACGGGGCCACAGGTTGTGTGTCCAGGAAGGACCTGGTACTGGGCCATGTGGAGAACTTTCCAAACTCAGCTTTGACCCACAGCATGATCACAAAGTGGGCAGAGGACTGTATGGAGTCCCCTTGCAGGTGTCGCCTGAGACAGCTGCTTCTGCAGAGCAAGGACAAACCTGCCCACTTGCCCAGGGTCACCGCCCACAGCACCTGGCAGTGGCAGAGACTGAGACTCTCTGTGCAGGGACCAGACACCTCCAGAGACTCAAAACTGCTTCTGCACAAAGCTGGCGTCCAACCAAAACAAGGTTTCCCAGGAAGGAGGAAGACACAACAAAACCCAAGAGGATGTTGGAAAAACACAATAGAAACAGTCCCAGTCTCAGACTTCAAAATAAGCAGCATTACCGTGCATTGCAGGTACAGGTTCTACCCATCCCTCTACATAAAGAACTCTAAAATTGAGAAGGGTTGTGGTGGCTCAAGCCTGTAATCCCAGCACTGAGGAGGCTGAGGCAGGAAGACTACTGCAAGCTGAGGCCAGCATGGGCTCCACAGTGAGTTCCAGGCCAGCCTGAACTACACAGACAGATCCTGTCTCCATACAAATAAAGTAGAGTTAAGGTGGGAAAGAAAATTAAAACTCTAGCAGGCGTTCTGCTCCTGTGAAAGCCTGTGAGTTCCTGGTGAGGGAGAAGCACAAGCTGATGCATGTGGCCCTTCCTGGTCAGCCTGGCTGCATGCAACAGTCCCCACTGGGATCCAGGAGAGCCACTGCCATGAGCTGTCTGCAGTAAAGGCCTCCCAGGGGGGAGGCGCTGTGAGCTCAGCCCTTGGTTTGAGTTCTCTAAGAATTTCCCTTCGACCTGGGGTGCACAGGTCTCCCAGAGGATGCTGTCACTGGGCCCTCTAAACAGAAGGGAGGTCACTTTTACGTGGCTGTGTTTATGTCTGCAGAAACAAACCAGGCGGCCGTGCACCAAGGTGGGGTGTGGGCAGGGGCACCAGTCTGCAGGGGCCTCCAGGCCACGTGGGTGCTGGAGCCTCAATGATCGTGACCATGGTGACGATGTGAAATCAGGCACTGGGGCATAAAACGCAATCTGAACAGGAGCACAGTGAAGGTGGCCATGTTTCCAGTGAACACCGTGGCTGCACTGGGGGGAAAGCGACTTGTCACCCCACCCTCTCCATCTGGAGGCCACAGGGCTCGAGCAGCAGATGCTCCACCTCAGGGCTGCAGGCTGAGCCCGGTTCCTGGGACTCAGCTTGGGTACGGGCACGGGACAGGGCTGGAACCCACACAGGTGTCAGCAGAGAAAGAACCTCGGAGGCGGTGCAGGGCCAAGGAGGGGCCAAGGGCTGGATGTGCAGGGAGGGGTGCTCTGAATGTGGGGGGTCAGTGAGCACCAGTGGGCTTTCCCTCTGATCAGTCCTAGAATGTAATTATGCTTTTCCTCACACCTCGCACAGTGAGGCGAATCCGAGCACAGCCCGCTTCTCAGATGGAGAAAGGACTAGAGTCACCGCACTGGGAGGAGAAAGGTGGGGCCAGCCTGCTGGCCTCGAAGTGTGTGAGCATCAGTGTGAACTCTCCGCCAGATGACGGAGCCCTGCTAGGGCGGGGGGACCCTCAACTAGCCGACCCTGCAGAATCAGAATGGAGATTCTTCAAAAAAGTAAAACTAGAAACTTTGTTAACCCCACCACCCCTTCCAGGTATCTTCCCAATAGAGTTAAAGACGTCATAAAACAGTGATCAGGGCACATCCATGTTTATAGCAACACAACCCATAATAACTAAATCTTGGACATGGCCTAGATGTCTGTCAGTAGATGGAAAGACAGAGAAAAATGGCATTTACATGCAGTGGGTGCTGCTCTGCCATAAAGAAGTATACACTGGGTCATCTGGAAGAGAACAGCTGCACCTTGAGACCACAATGTTAAGTGAAATAAATCAGGCACATGCGCTTAGGTATTCTCATCGAAGAGAAACCCAACATGTAAATAAAGAGCAAAGTAAAAGGGAGATGGTAGAAAACAGTGAGATACATCTGGGCCATGGGAAGGGGGTCAAGAGCAGGGAGAGTGTGGAGAGAATGGCGTGGGAGGAAGAGGGAGGGGGAGAGTGTGGGAGGGGAGGGGTGGAGGAAGGAAGAGGGGAGGGGAGACAGGCAGGGGAGGGGTGGAAAGGGATGACGGTGCGTGGCATGCATGTGCCAGCTCACACAGGGAGAGTGCTTTGAGCATGGACTGAGAAAATAAAAAGTCATAAAGGACGAGCAAAAACAACAGCAGGACAGAGGAGCTGAATAAAAACAGCAATAAACATGTCAGTTGGAACTAATCCACATAAGGGCAAAGACCATCCGGCAGATTTTTAAAACCCCAAGTACGCGTTACCCAGAAATGCTGCAGGCAAAAGCTGAGAAACTCAGTGCTAACAAGATGGTGTAGATGCATGAGGGGAAGACAAAACAGATGTCAGGACACAGAATACTGTGTCACCTTGCTTACGGGAGACTTTGGTTAAAGATACAGATCATCACAGCATGCAGAGCTCACAAAGAGAATCAAATAGATATGGGACAAAAATTAGCAGAACGAAACATGTCACAGACAAAGTCACAGTCACAGTACAGAGCCCGAACTCACCTCTTTTGGGTGGAAAATGAATTAGTCAAATCCAGAGAGGTAGCTGATGCGCCACATGCCCGTAATTCCAGCACTCAGCAGGCTTTGAGGCCAGCCTGAGCTACACGGCAAAATCTTGTCCAAAAACAAAAACTAGTAAACAAAACATAGAACAACATGGTTAACAGACGAATGCAGCAGCCACCAACTGCAGAATGTGTGTCCCCGTGGGCACGTGGGAATGTCAACGTGGTAAAACACTTCTGGGCCCTGGCCAAGTGTTGGTCATTCAAGGGCTTCAAATCGAAGTCTGTTCTCAGACCACAGCAGGATCAACCTAAAAGTCAGCGACAACCGCCAGTGCCTCTCAATCAAGCTGTAAATAATCCATGAGTTCAGTAAATCACACAGGTATAAAATATTCCCACTCACACAGTGATAATGAAAGTACAAAGGCAGCCAATCTGTGCTTAGTGAGAAAGACTCAGAGGCCTGAAAGACAAAGGGTGGAAGTGGACACAGACCTGCATCCCGAGCTTGAAAGAGACAAACAAAGTAACCTCAAAGGAGGTAGAAGAGAACCACAGTAAAGAGGGCGAAAATCAGTGACACGGAGAAAGTACGTGACAGAGACAGTCTTGGTGGGGACAGCTACCAGGGGTCCCGTAATCTGCCCCAGGGCCCCCTCACTCCTCGTCTCCACAGCAGGGGCAGCGTGGACTCGAGGGGCACCTGTGTCTGGGAAAACTATGTTTACAAAATCATATGTGGTTCAGGGAGACCACTGCACTGTATTTTGCAATAGAGGAATATAAAACTGTTCTGAAAAGCCAAAGTTCAGTTCACCAGGGAAAAAATGATTAAAACTGATTTTTAAAAAACAGAACACAACACAAGAGATGAAAGAGGGACCTCAGCATGACTCAAAGATCTTAAACACATAAAAATCTAAGCGACATCAAGGAGAATGCTAGAGCCACAAAATGTATTAATTTAGATGAACCGGAAAGCTCCTTTTAAGAAACACTAATTACCAAAAGTGACACATGAAAAAAACAAACTTCAGTCCTTCAATATGTCCATTAAACACATAAATAGAAATTAAAATCCTAAAGAGGACGCCTACAGCCCAAACAGAGTCCACTGATAAATTACTTAAATAGTTCAGGAATTAAAATCCATCTTTTTACAACTGATTCCAAAAACAGATAAAATGAAATCACTTCTAAACCCATTTTTATGATTCCCACAGAAATTTGATATAGTATTTAACAATAAAGAAAACTTTTACAAGAAAGAAACACTATACACCAAACTCTCTCATGAATAAAGTTGTAAAAATTTGGCAAAGTCAAATAAGATATTAGGAAATCAAATCTCATGATTTAAAAGAATAGATATTAACCAAGCTCTTTTATGATAGTAAGGCACTCCTGATTCAATACTTAAAAAGCAATATATTTCACCCCCCATTGACTACATAAATTTAAAAAGCTATGTGGTAACTAAACAAATATAGAAAAAGCACTGAGGATGATATTCAATTGCACTCATGATTGTTAGGCCACAAGCTTAACAAATGGAAATAGAAGGGAATATCCTCAGCTAAGGAAAACTGTCACCTCTAAGCTCAGAGGTGGAGGAGTTCGTGGTGAGACTGAGGTTTTCCTGAGACTGAGAGAGATGTCAGTGTGTGACGTCCCCACTTCACTACAGGTCCAAAGAAAACCAATTTTAAAATCTGTTTTAATTTTAAGAAACAGAGCTATACTTGTGTACAGGTGGCAGGATTGTATACATAAGATGTCAAAATAATCTACAAATAAACCTTGACCAGTGAGCATCGTAAAAGGTGCTAAGCATGCTGGTGTGGTGGTACATGCCTCTGAGCACTAGGGGAGGCTGAGGCAGGAGGATCTTATGTTTGAGTTCTGCCTGGGCAATGTGAGAACCTAGCAAGACCCTGTATGAAAATAAAAATTTTAAAAAGGGCTGGAGATATAGCTCAGTGCAAAGGCCCTGACTCAATTCGATTCCCAGTAACACACACATGCACACACACACACGCACACGCGCACACACACACACACACACATACACACACACACACACACACACACACACACACACACAGAGTTACTAGGCATCATTGGTCATCAAGGAAATTCAAATTAAATCCACAGTGACTTTCCTTTCAGACCCCTAAGCACAGATACAGTTTTGTTAAGTGTTGGTGAGGGTGCAGTTCAACTAGAAATCAAAACTCTGCTGGGGTGGCATGAATTCACACACAGTTTAAAAGCTCATTGGCAGAACACACTGAACTTGCACAAGCACACAGCCTGTGACCCAGCTCTTGGGGATGAAGCCAGCAGAAATCCATCCGCATGAGCCCTGGAGGCCGAAAGCTGCCACAACTCCAGGGCACCTGACCGCCCCAGGAGAAGCAGCACAAACCTGGTCGACAGCAGGGTGGATCCATGCATGGGAGTGTGTGCCCAGGAGACCAGTGATTCTGCCACCTAGAATCACACTATAGAGCTCAGACATAATTCTGGGGGACGGGGAAGACCAAACACAAAAGTGCCCACCGTGTAACCCTGCTTATCCAAAGTTCTGAAGCATCAGGAGGCTGTTCACCTCTCGTGGTGGCTGAAATCTGAGGAAGGACCAAAGAGGACCTCCGTGACCTCCACCTGTGGGTCTGCGGGGTCACAAGGCCTGTTCTCCTGTGGAGCTGGTGACTCTCCATCACCCTCTGACCGTTATAAGTCTGAGGTACTTCAATCAAAATCTCCTCCAATGACGCTGTGTGGGCGGAGCTATGTGGCCACACTGAGTTAGGTCTCCATGTCTGGAGCCCGGTACCCTCTACTGCAGGGCACTCCTGTCCTTGCCACTGCTCTTGTGCAAACTGGAGGAGGCTGTGGAGAGCAAGTCCTCTGCGTCCATCTGCTGCTGCTGCTGCTGCTGCTGCTGCTGTAACAAAACTCCAGGTGCTGAACTGTGGAGAAGAAAGGGTTCCTTTTAGGTTTCTGTGCATGCTCACTGGGTGCTTGAGAAAGAGGTGGACGTGGTGCAGGGTCCACCTCCCCCTTTGTGGGCAGCCCCAGTTCCCACTTCCAAATGCTTCCCCACTCTGGTAGCAGCACCAGGACCTGACCCAGGGCCTGACCTGGGCCTCTGTGACCAGCAGAGCGGCCTTAGCACTGTGGCCCTTAGTGGGCTCTGTGGTTGCACAGGCACCCAGAGCCCACAGGCAGATGGGCTTTAACTTGCACACAGCCAAGACAAAGCAGTGGCCTGGAGTCCTGGACGTCACCTGCCTCTCAAGCAACACTTAAACCGAGAGGTTTCTCAAAGCGAGCTTTACCATGACCTTCCCTGCAGGCCCAGGATTGGCGTCTGGGTCTCCGGTGACACATGGCTCGTGGTTCTCTGCATCAGTGCCACCCAAACCTCCAGAGAAGGAAGGCTCTGTGTGACACTGACTTCCTAAAATCAAGGTGTTTGCTTTTGAGATGGGATCTCACTATGGAGCCCTAGTTGGCCTAGAACTCCTGGTGACTCTCCTGCCTCAGCCTCCCAGGTGGTGAGATTATGGGTATGCACCACCACACTCAGCCCTAAAACCAATTTAAGGACCTGTATTATTATGTGCACAGGACAGCAGCATAATGCAAAGACAATCCTTGGTGACCATTGGCTAATTCACAGTTATTCAGATTTTCCAAATAAAGCCAGGTCATTCCCTTTGGGGCCACAAAGAAACCTGCCTTGAAGTGACCCTTTCTTGATGTCTCAGGGGTGCTAGAGGAGAGGGGGACCCACACAGCACAGTGTTGGGGAGCTTCTTAAGGCTGGTGCTGTTCCTAGATTCACTCTAAGCTGACTCATAAGAGTCCATTATTAGTGTTTTGACGTTACTTCATGTAATGAAAAGAGGCTCATCTTCTCTACTAAGTGCTCAGTACCATGTTTTCCTGACGTAAACAGACAAGCAAGATGCTCCCGAGTGGCACCCCAGACCTGGCACGGATGATTAGGGAGCAGCATGGGGAGAACAAATTGGCTGAGTCCTGGCGGGCACTGTCTGGAGCGGGATTATGCCTCCCTGGAGGCAGAGGAGGGTGGTGGGGCAGGGCTCTGCAGGCCAGCTCTGCAGGTCAGGCAGTGCCCACTCGGCAGAGGCCAAGTCAGTGCTGCCGCTCCTGGGTCCCTGAGGAGCTGGCTTCGAGGAGAGCTCTGAGCCAGGGCCAGACAGTCCAAATGTCCCCAGGGGGGCCTGAGTCCCCTGACCTGACTGCTATCCCCATTTGGGGCCATGTGTCATCTTTAGCACCCCAGGACTCTGGATCGTGAGGCAGATCTCCTCCTGCACATCAGGCATCCATTCTGAGTGCCAGACCATAGCCTTGCCTGGCATCACTTCCATCTCCCCACTGCCCTGCTGTCCTGCCTGAACCCCACCCAGTAATAGCACATCCAGGAGAAGGCTTAGAGCACCTCTGGTTATAAGGTCACTCACAGGCAGGCAGCAGCTCTCTGCCGCTGGCGTACGCTCCCATGCATGTTGGCCAGAACAAAGAAATGGTATCAGTTCTCAGGGAGTAGAATAGACCTGTTTGCTTTACTCCAGTTTTGATTAAATGTTTCCCAGCATCATGCATGCTGACAGAGGCTGACCCAAGCACCACATTCCTGCCCATGGACCTAAAATATTAATAGTTCCAGGCTCAGTGGCCCAGGCCTGTCATCCCAGCTACTGTATTTGGGAGGCTGAGGCAGGAATATTACAACTTTGAGGCTAGCCTGGATGATTTATTAAGATCCTGTCTCAAAATAAAATAATAAATAGGCGTGGTGATGGAGCTCAGTGGTAGAGTGCTCTTGGATTCAATCCCCAGTACTGCAAGCAAACAAAGAAGAGTTCCTCAGACAGCAGCACTGGCAGCCTGGTGGTAGAGAGTGAGACTCAGGAAGTGAGCACCATAGATACCACCCTGTCACCAGCTGCGACAGTATGCTGATGACCTCTCAAGATTCACGTTGAAATGTAGGCCCCACTGCGGAGGTGTTAAGAGTTAGACTTTTGGGGAGAGGAAGTCACAGGGCAAAGCCTTCACCAGTGGTTTGGGCCTTTTGAAGGACTGGATCCCACCACCACCACCACCCCCATGCAGGACACAGAGTCCAGGCACCATCTTGGAAGCGGGCCTGGAGCCCTCACCAGACACCAGACCAGTGGGTACTGAGCTTCCCAGCCTCCAGAGTCATGGGAGATACATTCTGGCTGCCGAGGAGGTGACCAGGAAAGAGGGATGGCACCCTGGCACAGACTCCAGTGGACCTGACCCCAAAGCTCCTGCTCTGACATTGAACTGTAGCCATGGAAAGGAATCTGAGCAGTGAGCAGCACAGACACACAGACACACACACACACACACACACACACACACACACACACACTCACAGACACCCTGACTGCCATGCTTTACACAAGCACCCAGGGCTGGGGAAGGAGGTAAGGCATCTACACACATGCGGATGGTGGCATTCCCCTGCCTCATGCTTCACACACAACTGCTGCCCACCCTTCCCCACAGCAAGGAGGGGACCAAGGACTCCAGAATGTTCCTGCCTCCTGGCTTGTCTTCTGTCGCTCCCCGTCGCACACCAAGCTCTAACCACCATTTCCCCCACTGGGCGCCTTCTTTCCCCTCACTTTCCATCCTCTCCAGCCTACAAGCCCATCCGCAGATGCCGCCCACAGAAGGACAACCTGATGGGGCGAGCCCTGAGGCACACACCCATGATCCAGCCCCACATGTGTGTTTCTCCAGCTTCCCTTCTGCTTCTTTTAAATGGAAAGATTCCATGACTAGACATTTTCTGTGACCCTTAAACTTCATAATGAGACACAGAGAGAAATGGGCATTTCAAAAGAGTCAACAAATTAATGAACTTTTTGCTAAGAGAACGACAATACAACGATACAACTCCATGATCTTTTATTTTGAATCCTCCGCCCTTTTCTTTTATAAAAAGGACAATGTGGACGCGACAGAGCATTTGAACACTAAAGAAAAGCAAAGGTGAAAAATTCCTCCCTTGAAAAGTCATTTTGCAAACACTGGTCATGCACAGGGGTGGCAGTGCCTGAACGGTCTCTGGAGAAGCCCAGGTCTGCCCTCCTCCTCCCACTGCAGTAACTCTGGCTGTCTGGGTGCCAGTTTTGTGACATCTGCCTCCTGCTCCATGCAGAGCTCAGGGAGGGCAGGGCAAGGCCGCTGTTGTATTGTGCAGTGTGCCCGATCTGTCAGCTCCCAGCGGTCACCACCTCTGACACACGGGGAACAAGCAGGCACTGGAGCAGCGTGGGAGCAGTGAAGTTCTGATTTTGGGGCAGGAAGTTTTGTGCAGTAAAAACATTAATCTTTCCCTGTAAATTTAAATAAGTACATTGAAGCCATGACGTTCTGGAGAATGGGACCAAAACTTCGGATTTCAGTGACCTCTGACAAGGGCGGGAATACACCTGTCAGAGATGAAGAGGGCGCCCCCCTGGTTCATGTCACCCCAGTGAGCAGTGTGGTCCTTGCCGCCTGGTGTCTGAAGAGCTCACTGTCCTTTGGCCCCGACGGTGCTGCCACAGGACAGAATCCGTTTCACAGTGGAATAACCTTGTCTTGAGCGTCTACACCCCTTTTCCTTATCATCCCTCCGTAGTGGACCCCTCTGGGCTCTTGTGAGTAGAAGTGTGGGAGACATGCAAATGCAATGTCTCCTTGACACTGTGATGCAGTTCCTTCGGGACAGGCGCTGTCAGGAAAGACAGAGTTTCCGCTTGATTTCTGGGACCCAGCGAAGGAGTAGTGAGGCACACTCCTGGGTGAGTTTGGGTGGGTCACAGAGGGGGGCCCTTAAATGCTGTATCCAGCCCCTGGCCCCTTTCGCTCTGGTACTGTTCCCCTTCTGACAGTGCTCTACATGCCCTTCCACCATGATGTCCCTGCCCTTAGCCAGCCAGCCAAGGACTGAGTCCCCTGAAACCCCAGCCAAATCCAGCCTCTCCTTTATGTCTCAGATGCAACAGGAAAACTGATCGGCACAGGTGCCCAGTAGTGAGACTCTGAGGCCACCATGCTGGTTTCCATAATGGGTGCTCTCGTCTACAATCAAGAGGTGGGACCTGCATGTGGCGATGGGACCACTCGGGCTACTGAAATGGGTGCGTTTTGCCTTCTTAAGTGGCTTTTGGGAGTGCACCTCTGCCACATGAGGAGAAGCGTCCCTCCCCTCTGGAGGGATCATGGCTCCCTCCTGGAAGTGGTGACTGGGCCCTTCACAGACACCAAACCTGTTAGCACCGCAGTCTTGGACTTCCTGGCCTCCAGAACTTAGGGAAATAAAGCTCTGTCTTCTGTAAATTACCTGGTGCCATCTGGTGAAGAACATGGTGGAGTCCACACTACAAAAAGAGACACAAGGCTGAAGATCAGCTCCAAAGAGAGCACAGGGTGGGGCCTTTCACCCCGCAGTGACAGCCTCTCCTCACCTGAGCCCACCTCCACAGAGAGTCAGCTTGGCATCCCTAACACATGCACCTTCCAAACCCTGCCCTTGAGCACAGGTGGCTTTGGGAGATGTCTAATATAAACCATGGCATAGAGTAGGGATCTCTCTGCTTTCCGCAAGTCTGTGGGAGCACACTATTGTCGTAAGGGAATCTACCTTAAACTCCTGAGGAGCCCCACAGCCATGCAGAGGCCTAGAGCACAGGTCCTGGGGTGATCGAGGCCCACTGAGAGGTAGAACCAGCACCACAGCACACACAAAGCCCGGCCCCTCTGAGCCTCTCGGCTCAAGGCCTGCTAGGGTTTCCATTTGTGTGTACTCTGAGGCGGGGCCTGTGGATGCTGATGGGATCAAGGGGTGCCAGAGCAGGCTTGCGGCAAGGAGGTGGGGCCTGGTCGGAGGTGGTGGCCACCAGGGAGTGGCCCTCCCCAGCTCCTTCCCCTCTCTACTTCTTGTCTGCCATGATGTGAGCAGCTCTCTCCTGCCAGACCCTTCCACCAGGCCTTCCTGTCTTGGATCCGGCAGGCCATGGCCTGAAACATTAGCCAAAATGGACTCCACCTTTATGTTGTGGGTGTCAGGTATTGTGTCCCAGTGATGGAAAAGTGACACTGTGCCTCATCTCCTGTGTGCAGGCCTGGCCATCAGCATCTCTCCTCCTGATGAACCACCCTGTCTCAGTAAATCTCAGTGGATAACAGGACGGGATCCTAGGGGGAAGCCAGCCGTGAGTGTGTGTGTGTGTGTGTGTGTGTGTGTGTGTGTGTGTGTGTTGTGTGTGTGTGTGTGACATCCTGCCTTATCCTTAGGGCCCAGGGGGCTTATAGCGATGCAGACAGAGGATCCAGAAGAGTACACAGGCCCCTGGAGGGGAGGGCAGACACTCTGTCATCTACTCCCTGGCCCGCACCCCATGCTTGCCCTGGGCAGCCAGCACCAGCTGCACCAGCACCAGCACCCCAGTGCAGCTTCCTTCTCTGGCCACTCCCCCAGAGTACCTAGTGCCAGTACTGAGGCACTGGAACACGACAGCAAGAAGACCCCGCGCCCACAGAGCTCAGGTCCCCGGACACCCCATTCTTCTGACTGCAGCAAGGAAGTTAGAGAACGGCAAGTTTAACTCAGCACAGGCTTAGGGGAGATGGAATTACTGTTTCTAAAATCATGAAGGGCTCCCACATGATTTATCCTTTTATTTGGGTTTTAACTGTGCTGTTTTATGGGAACTTTTATTTGAAGAGGCCGCAGCTTCCTTTTGGAGCTGAATAAGTTATGAACTGTCAGCGGCTCTGGACCGGGCAGCAGCAGGACAGACTAGCTTACATGGGGCTCGGAGTGCACTGCCTTGGTTCCACTTTAATACTGGCTACATATGAGGCTTTACATTAGATTTGTCTAATGAGATTGGGCTCTGGGCAGGTCATTTAGCATTGGGGTGTCAATTTCTTCATCTCTAAAATGATAATATTCGTGTGCTCTAGGATCAAGTGACATGACGTATGCAAAACACTTAAGAGAGGATGGGGGTTGGGGTAGCACCACTGTCTGTCACTAAATAGGGTTTATAGAGCCACTGTCTAGACAGAGGCACTGCTGTGGCCACTGAGCTGTAACTTCATTATGGTCACTTCCAGGAGCCACTGTGAGTTTCTCGACCTTGAATCTGTTCTCACCAACATATGGAATACACCTTGAGCACATAAAACATTCAGAAATTCAGAAATTAAACTGGGTGTGGTGGTGCACACCTGTAATTATAGCACTGAGGAGGCTGAGGCAGGAAGATTGCCTGAGTCTGAGGCCAGCCTGGGCTCCAAAGCAAGTCCTGTCACACACAAAAAGAAACAAACAGAAGAGAGAGAGAGAGGAAAACAAGAAAGAAAAAGAAATCTACTGTAGCATAAAGACAAAAGAATCGCACAATTCAGGGCCTCAGTCAGTTTGATCACTGAAGTCTGGATTACAAGAATCTAGAGCAGTTTCCTGAAGCCCTGCAAAGATAAAGGATTCCAACATTGGTGGATTCTGAGGGCCCCAGGCCAAAACACAGAGAGTTGCATTATTTTGCTTGGCTCCCCCAAAATAAATGTGAATCTTAGTCAACAAGCAAGCCATGTTTATCGTGTTCAGGGCTGTGAAGACCCTGTGGACTCTCGGCAGAGTGGACCAGGTCCCAGAGTTAAGACCAGGGCAGCAGAGACAGACTGAGACCCTTAAGGTGTGAGACCGGAAGCTGGCCTGCCCAGCTCCAGGGCTGAGCTAGAAACCCCAGGAGCTCCAAGCAGGGTTTCATCCTGTGCCCCTCGCCCACGAGAAGGAGCCAGCTCTGGGAAGCTGCAGCACTTAACCCTGGGACAGTCTCGACATTAGGGGAGCAGTGCTTTCCCACATCAGTGGCCACAGCTCATCCGAGAAGAGCAGGGAACAACAGAGGGGAGGGGTCAAAGGGGCCTTGAGCTGAACACAAGTAAAAACAACACCTAAAATCCGCACCGGCATTAGCAGGTAATGAAATCTTATTTTCAAAGCTCTCGTGCACTCTTAGAGAGCTGTGCTAACTTTTGTTCTCAATGGAAAGCTTTGGGTACATGTACTATTGTCTACAAAGTCTGCAAGAAGGCAGCTCAAAGCCCCAGGGAAACGAGCGTGTGCCCTAAATGGCGGCTGGGAATCGACCAGAGGCAGGCATGTGCCCTGTTTATACTAATGTGTGGACAAGAGGGTGGAAAATATTTTTGCTACAAATAAAACCCTGAGGCTTCTGTGTCATTTCTAAGTGTATCGAAGGGAAAGAAGCCACAATCTGTTTTCAGGCCAGAGTGGAAAGCCTTCAATTCCCTTTGAAAAACCACGTCCAATCTTCTCTTAAATTGAGATGCCAGAGTGAGTAGATTGCTATTTAAATCAGAGAAGGAAATTAGCCCAGGTACTCCGGGTGGAGGAGCGGCCGGCCACGCGAAGATGGACGTGGTGGTAAATAGTCCGTGAATGCGAAATGTGCTCTGCTCTCCTCCCCCAGCAGACCTGACTTCCAACCAATTAGAGAAACAAACGGACTGCTCACCTCTTCCTCCTCACGGGTAAACAACATTTTTCAGCAGCCACTCTGAGATCCCAGTTTGAGCATTTAAGACCAGAGAGTCACAGCTCTTCAAGCTCATGATAGTTTTGGACAGGATCTCATGGAAAAGCCACAACCTCCACCAAATTCTGGGGATTTGCCATAGTAAGGGAAACCTTCCCATCACTACCATTAGCCTGGTCTGGCGTGGAGCTAGGATTTCTTAGAGTGGGCAAAGTCTCATCTCCACTTCGGGAAATATTTTCTCCTGGAGGGGATCAGGGTTGCAGGCTGGGTTCAAAACTCACCAGTGACTACCAGTATCAAGGCTTGGCTGCTATGGCCGTGCAGGAATCCACTGGCTGAGCGCGATAAGGTAGACAGGGCCATCTGAAAAGCGTTGGAACCTCAGGAAGCTGAGCCTTGTGCTGGGTCCTCTTCAAGCTGGGTTAAGGCTCGGCCTACCCTTTGTATAACTCACTGCACTGCAGGGTGACCATAATCCTGGACCCAGGCACCATTCCATCTGGGTTCTGAAGCCAGCTGAGACCTCAGCGACCTGGAAATGGGGTGTGTGATGGGTCAGGAGGCCTCCGTCCAGATCCCAGCAGCTTCTCCTGCAGAGGCGCCCCACCCCGGCCACCAGCTGTCAGAAGCAGACTGTCTGGATGCAGATCCACGTGTGCACACAGAGCCAGTGCTTAGCCCAAGAGGGCATCTGTTCAGGCCAAGACCATTGTCCCTCTGCCCCACAGGCTTTGTGTGGCTCCTTGTGAAGGCTTGGGTCCCAGATGAGAGGTGCACTAGTGATGAGCGGTCCTGCTGCAACATGAGTTTTGCAAAGGTTCAGGTAGGGAGAAGGGGTGAAAGGGATTTCTCTTAGTCTAATATCCTGGTGTTAAATTCAGTCCAAGAGGACTTTGGCCAGAGCAGCAATAACCCAGGACAGAAAAGCGTCCTCCCATAGCAGGAATCTAGGCCGGGTGGGTGTCCGTGACACAGTGGGACACCTCGTGCTGAGCTTGTCTCCCCCAGGGCAGGGGAGGGGGCCCTGGGCCTCAGCCACCCCAACACTCAGACAGGATATGGCAGACGCCAGGGGACAGAAAGGAGCCAAACACAGAGGCTCCTGACACTGTGTAGTCTGAGGTCACAGAGGACTGAAGGGACCTGAGAAGTAACTCTCAGTACGAGAGGCTTCATCTAAACCTCAGAGTCAAGGGCACTTGGGGTACAGGCAGGACATGGCCAAACTCAAATTGCCTAAAGACTTTACTCTCAAGCCCAGGGCCAATCCGAGGCCTGAGTCCCCATGAAGCTGACAGGATTGCGTTTCCCAGCTGCCTTCCGCTTGAGCTTCACAGCACAGGCACAAAGTGAGATCAGCTGGGATCACCCTCATCCAAGCAGAGCAGAGTGCTCCTGTAAAGGATTTGAACACTGTTCTCACAAACAAAGGGAGGAGGGCGGGGTAGGGGAGGTGGAGGCTGGGAAAAGACTGAGCGGAGAGGGGCTTCTTCAGTCACAGTTGCAGGGAACAAAAACCTGGAGGGGGAAGCAGGCTGTTGGACCGCCACCAAATCTCCTCGCTGGAGAGGGAGCCATCTGTGCGCTCGGCCGACGATGCACCGTAACCGCCATGCGGCTCGCGTCTCTGCAGAGCTGGATGCTGCGCTGGCAGATGGACCCCGCTCCCCAATCACTGTGTTATTTGTTTAATAAATTTAATTAATATCCATACTGCATCGTGTGCCTCCCAGGAAAGAGGCTGGAGTGCTCTCTTTCCCCAACAGTTATGTGGTGAGCAGCTTCCCAGAAAACAGCAGATAACAGGGCCCCAGGGCCACTGAAGGACAAAAAGCACCGTGTGCTTTGCTTACCTTACCATGCACGGATTGAGCCCCGAAGGGCCCCGTACGCCTGTGATGGGCTCCCGGAATGCAGTCTGTCTCCCTTAGGGTCTCGTGGATGTGCCGGAATGTTCCTAAAAGAGCCTAGTTGAGCCCCCACACATCCCTTCTATCTACTTCCCCAGCAGGGAGGGCCACGGAGCAGAGGATGTTCTCTGGCTGACAGCTGGTGCCCCTCAAAGTGAAAAGCATCCCAGTCACACAGACTCTGTGCTATTCCCACCCCGCCCCTGGCCCCCAGACAATGTTACAGCTGAAACAAAAGATCCTGGGCCAGATCAAGACAGCAGCTCACTCTAGCCCTTCTTTGCGGAGCCCTTGAGATGGACAAGGGTATGAAAGAAGGCAGGGGATTCTGAGCCTCACTGCTCCTGCCACTGCCCCTCCAGCCAGCAGTTTCATCTGCAGCCTGAGACCCAGCATAAATCCCAAGAAGGAACAGTCCTGCATGGATGGGAGAGGTGGCCCCTGGGTCCTGTGTCCAGGACATCAAGGGTTAAGTGGACATCTTTATTTCAGGGCTTCTCAGAGGCATCCAGGTAGCAGCAGCCACAGTTGTGTCCCCATAGAATGGGTTTGAGAGTCAACATGAAAGATGGCATCTCCCCAGGTCCTGGCCTGCTCAACTGGCGGCCATCTCCAAGACCTGACACAGGGCTGCAGGACAGGAGGCCCCACTAGCGTTTGTGGAATGAATGAATGAAGCAGGTAAAGAAGTGAGCCCTTGGAGGCTTTGCTCAGAGACACTCAGTGGTCTCCTGGACCTGGCACAGAAGAGACTGCATCGAAGGCAACAAAAGCCACTCCCACCCCTGGAAGAACTCGAGGTGGCCGTGTGGAATTCGGAGGCTTCCTATCGAGGCATGAGCTCCCTGGACCAGACTGACATCCCACACGAGCCACCCGCCTCCCTTCTTGTGCTGTAGAAACCCAATTTTGGGGAATTCTTGCCCTCATCAGACCCTTGGGAAGGCTCTAATGTACTCATCTTTAACATTCTCAACCCTTCCTAGAATCTGAGTAACGACAGGCACCGAACCCGTAAGGTTAAAACATTACTCTTGTCGCCTGATTGTTCAACAGCAAAAGCATTTACTTTGAAAAGATTTTTTAATAATCTCCATGTTGAACTCATTAAGCTTGTTATTTATGATAATACGAAAACTTTCAATTTGATTTAATGTAGGTGAACGCTCGTGCACTTTTTCTAGAACAGCCTCCTGTCCCTCAGTCTTTGTGTGATCATTCTCCTCTTCCTCACAACACTAGGCATCTGTGGTTCTTCCCACTCACAGACTGGCCACAGAGCAGCCGCCAGCCTTCCTGCCAAGGATTACCAGGTGACAGCATCTCTCTGCCGGTTCATCTCTTAACTTCTAAGTTTAAAGAACAATATCTTTAAAACAACAACTGACCCTTTAAACAACAACAACTGATCCTTACCTGGTCAGTTCAAGTTGCTGAAGAACCTCACGAAAGAAGATTCCAGAACTGCTTCAGAAAGCAGCAAGAGAAATAGAACATGTTTGCAACTATGGGGAAGATTCTGAGGTGATTCATGGCACTGTGTCCTTTACTGTAACGTTTAAACACTGAATATTTTTTGTGTTCTTTGATCACACTGCATAGTTGTCAGAGGTGAGTTGTTGCATCTGGCCTACACTCAAGTTGGGGCAATGGCACTCCCAAAGTGCATGCCCACACTTACACACATACACACACGCTCACATACACATAAACGTTTACAAAACAATTTATGTCTCCCAACATTTCTGGTCCAAACTAAATGAAAACATTCAGGAAAATATACAACAAAGGTTTTGCTTATTCAACAAGTCTTTACAGACCTCATTCTGGGACATCTGACTAAAAAAGAAAGAAAACTGGAAAGCTTCCCCAGAACGGAGATGGAGATCCCCTGGCCCAGACAAAGCCCACTCTACGAACACTTGCTCAGCTGTGGCAGTGATGGGTGAACCCTCTTGCCTGGAGACCTGAGATGCATGGTCTGGGATCCGCTTTAGATGGGTCTCAGGCTTTCCGTCTCCGTGTGCTCTCCTCTTTTGTTTTAGATTTTGATTGACTGGAATTTGGGAGAGAAGAGGGGTCTTCAGACCCAGGCCACCTCAACGTGGGGCTTCTGTGACAGCAGATGACAAGGACAAGACACTGCCCTCCTGATGCAGAGGTGACAGCGGCTGAGGCAGCCAGGAGAGCAAAGCCCAGCATGTGAAGAGAGGACTGTGCTTCCTGGTGAGAGGAAGAGCCGGCACGCTCCAGGAGCCCTCAGAGGCAGCCCCGGAAGACACGGGGCCAGATGAGGTCACATTGGCCACTGTGGCACTCAGGGAGGTGGAGGATGGGGCCACAGACTTGAAGGATGAAATTCAGTAGGGGTGGAAAGACATGTGGAGAAAGGGACAGAAAGGAGGAGAGGAGAGACAGACAGACACACAGCAGTATTAACAAGCTGAGTGCTGTGGGCAGTAACTTTGAGAAAGAGTCTGACTTTGAGAAAGAGGCTCCCCGGTTCCCTGGAGGAAAATCCTGCAGAACTAAGGTCCTGTTTCCTTTCATTCTGTCTGCCACAATAGAGATCCCTTAGTAGTTTGGAATCATAAAGAGAGCCATGGATGCCCACAAAGAAGCTCCAAGCTCCACCCGCCGCATGCAGGCTCCAGACGAGGGCGCCACTGAGCACCCTCTGCCACTTCCTCTGCCAGGAAAGTGCCCTCTGAGAAGTTCCTACAGAGCCCAGCTATGATCCAGCGGAATCAAACACGCATGGAGCAGCAGGAGCCAGGGCTGCGCTGACAGGAGCTATGTACAGCGCGGGGCCCGGGTTTTTCTTTCTTTCAGTCTCAGTGAAACAGGTTCAGCACTGAATACAGAAAAGCTTTGGTCTGCTCCTAGAAGACCAGCGGCAGGGTGCCCAGCTGTCACACAGCTCTGAATTTTACTTTAGAAAACAAAGAAAGGAAAGAAGAAACAAAAAAAAAGTTTTAAACTCAAATTATGTTGCTGAAAATAAGCAAATTTGCACCCTAAAGTAACCTTAACTCAGAATTCACAGTGATGCCTGCTTTGCTTCACTAAGTTTAAATGACCAGGAAATCTGCTTGGGAAGCAAATATTTTCATTTTCCAAGTCGTGTTATATAAACATTTCTACTACTCACCCAATTCTAGGTCTTTTCAATATGAAAAAGAACAGATTGTGAATTCAGAAGGCAGTAATGGAAGACAAGAGACACAGGGCTCCATAATTTTACCGCTGGGGTTCAGGTCCCGAGGCCGTGAGCTCCCCATTGGCTGCATTTGTTTTAAACTCGGCCTCACAATCCTGCTCTGATCCAAATTCAAAGGGAAATCTATGCAAAACATTTCCCGCAAATTGCAACTCATCTCACAGGAACACCTTTGACCACCTCCGAGTTCTCGGGCAGAGATAACTTCCAAGCCTTTCCCACTGACTTCCATCTCCAAGCTTTAAAAATAGATGTTTCTGTCAGCAGATCCAATTTTCCATGAGGCACAAATAGTTTTCGGACAAATTTACACACACCAGCAGAGAAAACAACCTGGCCCCAATGCTACCCGCTTCCCTAAGTGACTGGGAGCCTGCCCGAGTTGAAAACATCTGTTTGAGAGCCATAACACAGGAATTAATTTTGTGTTAACATAGCCCCAAATGTCTTGCAAATATGCATCTGGAGAGATCCACCACCCTGTGGCTGGATCTGAATAACATTTTCCCAGCACGCATTTCCCCCCTCAAGGGAAAGCACCACACAACTGCTCAGAAATCTCTGAGTCTTGGAAAAGAAGCTGGAAAGCCTTTCTCTTGTAGGTGAAATGGATGCTTCGATGCCCTTCTGTGAGCCAGCGAGCAGATCTACAACCTCCCGCAAGAGTCTTTCAGAATAATCAGCACAGCCTCACCAATGGCATTGGAAAAACACCCCACTGTGCTTCTGTAATTTGCCAGTGAATTTACTCGCCTTGGTAAGTTTCTTGTTCACAGAAAGGGCTGACTTAACTCTCCCTCTCTTCCGTTTGTGTCTAAGCAGCATCTTGTAGTTTGAGCACCAAACCTCAAGGGAATGATGACCCCGGGCTGGCCCTGCCACAGAAGAGGGAGGCACAGGCTGTGCCAGCACCCACGGTCTTGGGGCTACACATGGGGACGCAGTCCACAGCAGGGGCCAGGCCAGTCTCCAGGCCTGCCGGACTGGCCACAGAAGGGACAGAGGAAGACACAATGACCCAGGCTGATGGCTATTTCACTCATGTTTTGTTTTGTTTTTTCCTGATTTTTTTGGAAAAAAGCAACGAAGTTTTAAGAATATTCTCATTATGGTCTGCCGGCTACTCACAAGGGCCTGACAAAGGTTCCGGTCATAATTATCTTTAAAATAGTAGATAATCATTGCTGGGAATTACAACTGTGGACGCTCCCTTTGTAAATACACCCAGGCTGTCACTTGGGGTGCCACCTGCCCCATGGCTCCCCAGGCCCCCAGCAAATGCTGGTCATCAGTGCTCCCCAGGGGCCCACCTGGAGCCACACAGGTGGACAAAGGAGGGCAGTGCTGTGGGGCCCAAACAGGGCCATCTGACGGTGCCTAGCCCCAGCAGAGGCCGCCAAGGTCTCAGGCCAGCTGTGCCCACCCGAGAGGCATCTGCCAACTTGCTATTCCCTTCACCAGTGCCTGCACGGTCCCACACACAGAGGACACGCTGTTCCGGCTCAGTGTGGGGGTCCTGTCTGTGACCCACAGCTGCCTGGCTCTGGGCCCTAGAGGCTCACAACCTGGCGGGAGCACGTGGTGGTTGGAGCTGCTTGTCTCGGGGCTCAGGCACAGCAGCAGAGAGAATGGTACCTTGTGCCCTCTGTGGGCATGTCCCCAGGACCTGTACCACCCCCTCAATACCCCTCATCCACCTCCTGCCACGGTGCCAGCCAGGGACCTAGCCCAGAACTCACACAGGCTCGGAGGACACTCAAGGGCCAATGAGAGCAGCCTCCCAGGCTCGGGGAAACCCTCGGACCGGGACGATACATTTAGGATAAAGGGATTGATAGAAAATTCAGAAGATCCTAGAGCAAGGGCCTCAGCGGGCTGTTTGCACCATCAGAAGCTCTGAAAGGTTCCCATCACTGGACTTCCCTGTGTTCGAACCTGCTACAGCCTGCCCAGCTCCAGGGAGCATTTTATTATCTGTGTCTTATTATGATTCACTTGTATGCTCAACAGTAGGGCACCTGGTGAGACTTCAAAGAATGCTTAGCAAATGGTAGCTTTCTAGAATATCACACTGCTCTGCAGGGGTCATTGTTAACTATGGCGCCCTGGGATTTTGCATATATATATATATATATATATATATATATATACACCCATATATATTTGCATGTATATCATGCATGTATTTCGTATATATATTTTGGCATGTGTATTTTGCACACACACATACACACCTTCTGTCTGTTGCTTTTTCTAGTTGAGAAAAGGAATCAAGATCTGGGCCTCAGCTGGTTTTTCAAAACTGAAAGGATATTTGTGTGTGTGTAAGAAGGGTTGTCAAGCACCATGCTGGGACTGGAAGACATGAACTTCAGGCAGCCTGTGGGGTCCATCCCACAGCCCACTGAGAGTGTGTGAGCTGGACCCCCTTCCTGCTTACAGTCACCTCTGTTTCATTTCTGGAAACCTCTCTCAGCTGCACCCCCAGGCTGCACCTTGGCTTCCTGCAAAGTAAGCACAGACTCTGCTCTGGAGTTTCTCCAGGGGTCTGCATGCTGTGAATGGATGCGGCACCCCCCACCCCCGGATGAGAGAGGACTGGGGGAGCCGGAAGACCCCAAAGCCTCCTAGAGAAGGCAGCGGGCCAAACACACTCATCCTCAGACAAATGTCCAGGCGAGACCTCCGCTCAGAGCTGCGGGAAGGCGTCCCAGAGCTCGCTTGACTGTGAGTAGGATTTTCAAGATAGCATTTCACTGAGGCACGCGCTGAATGCAATCCTAGTGGTCCGATCCTCGCACATTCTGCCAGCTGGGATCCTGGACGTGGAGATGTGGCTGTCTCTCTGGGCCCGAAGCCACCAGGCTGCCTCGCACGGGTCACCGCACACAGCCGTCAGATGGAGGCGCCGGGCGGTCAGCGCCCACACACAGCTCCAAGCTGCCCGTGAGGAGGGAGGAGGCCACGCTCCCACTCCAATCTCCCAAGCCACCCGTTCCTGCGCGGTGAGTGTCAATGGTGAGACTAAACGGATTGTTCGCCTGATTGTGCTCTGCAGCTGAATAATTGCCCCCCTTCCAGGCCGGCTTTGTAACCAGCGAGACAGCGCCCAGCCTGCCAAAACCTCGCTTGGAAGCTAACTTCCTTCTCTCCCGGCACAGAGGAGCCCAACCCCTGTCAGATTTCCAGAAAAGGCAAAACGTGGCAGAAACGTCAGAGAGCGTCTCTCAGCACAGGACGATCTCCACGGAGTTGCACTCAAGAGGACTGTGTGGAATCCCGGAGCACGCTGGTGTGGCGAGCTCTCTGCAGCACTGAGCGCCCTGAAAGTTTCCCTAACGCTGCTCCAGTGGTGAGGGCTGATTTCCCTCAGGGCTCCCCACGGAAACAGCCCCAGGGCACCTGGAGAATCTGGGGGGGGGGCGCAGATTTGCTCCATTTCATAGATCACATTCAAAGAGAAGGGGGCGGGGAGGGGGGCGGAGGATAAAAGGAGGCAGCAGCTGTTTGCAAGGGGGAACCTTATTCATTAAAATAGTATTTACTCATTAAAGAGTCTTCAGGGTGATAGAAGTCAACTAAAGCCTGGTGTGGTGGCTCACACCTATAATCCCTGCATGCAGGAGGCTGAGGCAGGAGAATCCTTGAGAGTAGGAGACCAGCTTAGGCTACAAAGTGAGCTCAAGGCCGGCCTGAACTGCACAGAGACCCTGTCTCAAAAAAAGAAAAAAAAGAAATCAACTAAAGCCAAGACAGAAAGTACTAAACCACAGCAGGACAAGTGAGAACAAAGGAATACGTGAGGGAGACAAGATACGAATTCTAGGTAAAGAAACCCCATAGTATTTAAGTCAAAAAGAACAAAGCTAAATGGGGCACCTTTATAACTCCTCCCACAAAACTTGCTTGAAATGTTTTTTAAAAACTGGAAGTTCTTGAATCAGAGCACCAGTGAAGGGCTGGTTTGCAGCAGCTCCTCTGTCTTAAGCTATTAGCATAGTTACAGTGGAAGAGGTAACACCTCTGGGGCGTGGCTTGGCCGTGGCAAGTTGCTAGGCATGGTGGGTCACATCTAAATCAAAGGTCCCCAAGAGGCCGAGGCAGGAGGACTGCAAATCTGAGGCCAGTCTGCAAACTTAGCAAGACCTCGTCTCCCGAAGGTTATGTCAGCTCGCTTGAATTTTGGACGTCAGCCTTGGGTTTTGGGCAAGACTTCTCCAGAGCAATGTCAGTCTGAAGTATCCCTGGCCGTGTTGGACACAGGAAGACAGATGTTGAGGACCCCGGAGTTGCAGGGCATGGGGGGCCCTCCAGAGTCCTCCCCAAGGTGCTCAGAAAGGAAAGAAGGGAAGAAATGCCCAAATTTCAAACCTACCACTTCCGTTTAATTTTTTTCTCAAGTCCATCTAGGGCTAAGGGATTTTTTTTTGCAAGCATGTTCAGGTCTTGGCCCTACTCTGGCTTCCATGGTCTGTGATTTCCATTTACCAAACCCACTCGGGACGGTCAGAGCCAGCTAGAGCTGCCCAGTGGCCGTGAACTCGGGATCCTCCCTGGAACCCAGTGCCAGGCAGCAGAGGAGCTGCACAGATGGGACCAGAGCTGAGGAGCTCAGCAGGAGAAATGGCTCCTGGACCTTCCATGCTTTTGTCAAAGTATTGCACATTATTGTTATTGGTTATAATGTATAGGAGACAGAAACCATGCTTTTGTCTGCTGTACTATTTCAAAGCCTTATAAATGTTGAGAACAGTGAGTTTGGCTGAGCCATGAGCTGGTTTGAGGAACGATTGCTTTCATTCTCCTCCTGTGACACATGGAGCCGGTCGGCTGCCGCCCACACCTTGGCACCCTGTCACCCGCCTTCCAGGCTCTGGCCTGCTGCAACACTGCATTCTTCCCACTCCCAAGGTCACTGAGTGTCTCCAGGGGTGACTTCCATGTGAGGCTGTCTGCCCAAGTCACCTCCCCCTGGGACAAGTTCCCTCTTTGTCAGAGCTCCTTTCCCGATGTCCAGAAGGCCTTGATTAGGTCACCTCAGTGCAGTTCAGGAGGAAGCCACATCACCTGAGTGCCTAGAAGGAAGACCACTGATGCACTGGTCCCAGTTCAGAAGGGACGCGAAACACAGAGGAGGGAGTCAGGGTGAGGGTGGCACGGGGAGCCGCAGCCCCGCTCCGAGACAGAGGGGAGGCGGTGAGGGCTGTGTAGTGGCACACCTCAGGCTGGCACAGAGGCCTCTGAAATATCTGAGCTGCTGCCCTGTGGAGCGGGGGTTGCTTCCACCTGCTTGGTTCCCAGTAGGACTGGGCCTCAGGACTAGGTGAAAACAAATATCTAGACTCAGTAAAGAGAAAATCTTCTGGGGCCATGACCTGTCTGCCTCTGGAGTTAGCTGCCATGGGATGATTTACCAAAACAGAACAGAGCCTGAGCCTCTCCAAAACTCAGGACAGGCAGTGAAAACACTACTGTAGCCATGGGAAGCCCTGGAAAATCACGGTGGGTGTGAATCCCAGTGAGACCCAGTGAAGGAGATCACAGGAGGGACACAGGAGATGGACACCTCTCAAATTTGGCCTGGACTAGCTTAGCTTCAGACACAAGCCCACTGCCTACCCATGCGCTGGGGACTTCAAACAGCCAGGCCTGGTCACATGTGCCCCTCACAGCCCGGGGTAGCTTCTCCCAGGAAAAGAGGGCTCTGTTCCCAGAGTAAGGGACCACGGGAAGACAAAATTAACAAACATTCATTATGATCCCCAAAAGAGACATGGTAGACTTTTAATGGCAAATTCAGTGGAACTCAGACTTATTTTAAAAATTACAAAACAGGAAACAGAAACACCATGTGTCATAAAACCCACTAAGAACTAAGCTGAATTTGAGTCTAAGCCTTAACCTAAAATTCTAAATTCTAACAATTTTAACACCAATTCCTTTTGTTTCTTAAGATGCCTCAGGTTCCACTTGCCGTGATTCCAGGAGAGCAAAGCTGTACAATTTCTAGGTCCTTAACTTGCCATCCTGTGTCCCTGCACCTCACAGCTCTACTGGGTAAGTGCTGGCCATTGACTTGGTGATGCTCCTTTCCTGCCTCTGCCTCGCTGGCGGGGCCGCTCCCTGCAAAGCCCCCTGGGCGGTGAGAGGCAGGCCAGGACCAGCCCCACGGCCTGTGTCCTAGCAAGCACTCAGCACTACAGTTTCGGTGGCTTCTAACAAAAGGGGGCTTGTCTTCTGCTAGTTTCAAGTTGGAATGAGGCCTCTGCACCCCTCACTTTCCATCCTCAGAGCCAGCCTGCTGTCACTCTGCAGAGCACAAGGCAGGCGCTGGAAACAGCAGGAGCACAGGCTGGAGAGAGACAGGTACCACTGTGGTATAGGGATCACAGGAGATTCCCTGAGGGCGAGGAGAGTGATCTCCAGGCTCAAGGCTGTCCACTGAAAACCAAGTAAGTAAAATCAGGTCTGACAGATGCAACCAGGGTCAGCGTGAGGGTACGAGGACACCCAAGATACAGCAGTCACCCGAGCACGGCTGGCCCATGTTTATCACCTGGCTCCTGCCCTATCCACAGGGGCACCGGGGCCGACTTAATCCATCAGGGTGACTGCATGGGGTTTAGCCTCCAGGTGAACTCGGGAGATAACAAGTGGACACATGGAATAATAAGAGTGGCAGGGCCACTTTGGCTTGTCAAGCATGACATGGAATGTACATATCCTGCAGGAGGACCGCCGGCAACCATTCCTGTAGCTCGTGAGGGCAGATGCCGTTTTAGAGAGGAGGAAAGTAGGTCTCAGAGAATTGCATAAAACCTAACCCAAAGCCACACATCCAGCAAGGACAGAGCCAGGACTTTAACTCAGCCAGTCTGAGTCCTGGTTCTGAGCTCTTACTACCTATATTTTTTTCTTAAGCACTTGGCATCTACTTGATCACTTAATTTACTTCTTAAGGTAACACGGTAACCAGAACTTATCTCCATTTTTCCAGTGGGAAAATGGAGACCTGAAATCATTTGTTCTTGGCCACTGTGGCAGAGCCAGGATTGGAACTCACATCTGTCTACCTCTGGAACTGGCAGTCCAGATCAAATGGGCACACATGGAGATTGGTCCCCTACAATCCATTGTCCCCTTCCTGGAAACAGGTGCCCAGACTAAAACTATACTTCAGAGGCTTCCACACAGTTAGATACTGATGCTGGATTACACTCTCCCACAGGAGCCTTGGTGGAAGTGGAAACTTCTGAATCGAAGTTCCTGGGCTTCCCATCCTCTCCCTGTGACCTGCAGCTCAGAACGCCAAAGGCCCAGCTTCCACCCTGCAGACACAGACTGGACCCATGGGGTGGACAGACTAACATCCCTGAGGATTCAGGGTTCCCAGATGATGTGGGGAGCAGAGAGATCCTGACTTAGAACACACACGTGGAGCTGTGACTTGGCAGAACCATAATCTTTTACCTTACGGAAGCCACTGGGCTCTGGAGTAGCTTGGCCACAGCAGCTTAGGCAAGTTGTAACTAATATCGCCATCATCGTCACTTTTCTCATCACTGAGACACCACAACTCGAAGGAGGAAAGGTTTGTTTTGGTTCATGTTTACAGCCCTCGGTCAACTGACTTTGAGGCAGGATGCATGGCATAGGGGCTTGGCGGAGGAGAGCTGTTTGTGGCATGGGGAGCAGGAAGTGGACCTAAAAGAGGGGTGGAGAGAGGAGATAAACGCTCCAGGATCACTCCTCCGGGGACCGCCACTTCTGCGCAGCCTCCAGCAGCCAGTCAGCTATGTGCCCCCTCAATCCAGTCTCCTCCATAGGTCCCACCCATGAGCACATGAGGCCCCTGGGCAACACCAAACATAAACTGTAACAATAGCCCGCAAGTCCTACCGAGAGAGGAAGGAAGAGGCAGGCGAGGTGGGTGCAGGCAGAGGGGAAGGCAGGGAAGGCAGTCTCTCTGATTCGCTAATGAGGGCAGCCTTTCTGTGAAATCACTGCAACACCTTCTCCTTTCCTACAGATGAGAGAGCACCGTGTGCAGGAGTCACCTGCAGAGCATCATCTACTGCAAAAAAACAAAGCAAACACCAATCACCTGAGACACGACAGCCAATAGGCACTGGGGAAAAGGCCAACATTTTCACCGCTTGTTTTCCTTTTGCTTTATCACATTTAAACGGGCTCAGTTTCTTTTCAAAATGGAGTGAAACCAGTGCTTGATGGACATCATTAGAACCAAGTTAAAATTCACTGAAACAAACCACAGCAAAACTCCCTTAAAACTAAGGTTACTGAATTTAGCCCAAAATCTAACATCCAGCTCAGTTAGTCTGGATGCCACGGCCGTTCTCTTCAGTTAAGCCACCTCTTGTGCTGTTCTGGGTCACAGTCTCCTTTATCTCATTTCTAGAAGACATCAGGAAAGACTTGGGGACAAATGGCAATTTTTAATTCACTCCTGAGTCTCTGATTACCCAAAGATTCCATGAGCTCTTCCAGTGGAAATTGAGAAAGTTTGAGTTTTAGCTTTGCAATGTAAAGAAAATGGATTTCCAGCAAATCACTAAAGTGATCATAACTTTCAGCACTAATGCCACATCAGGGCGTTTCTCTACTGGAACAATAAAAAAGCGTGGTACTTGCAAGGATATCCTAGTGAAGCTTAAAGAAGAAAAAAGCTACAAACACAATCTAAAACAGCACAGAAAATATAGTTAAATAAAATATGGCCCCTTCCTAAGGGAAATACAAGGTTGATATTTAAAAACAAATCCAAACAATCCAAAGTAAAAGCACTGAGAAATAAGTTAAACCTTCTCTCTATTTAACAGAGACACCAAAGAGCATTTTGCATAGCTCAGCACTACACATCCAAGACAGACACCATGCGGCGTGGGGCTCAGGTGCACAGGTTGTGTGGGAGCAGAGATGGTGCAGAGGAGCAGACAGACACACTGAAATCGGGGCTGCTGAGACCATCACACTAAGTGAGACGAACCAGACACACAGCTCACCCATTACATGGTTTTTCCTACCTGAGAAACCCAAAGTACAAACAAAGAGCAAAAGGAAACTAGCTCTCGCTAACAGGAAGTAGGAAATAGATCTTTCTCTAGTGGAAAGGAGATTAAGAGAGGAAGGGAAGGAGGGGGCAGGTGGAGGAAAAGAGAGGTGAAAAGGAATGAAGATATGTTCTGTACGTGGACCAGCCCTACACAAGGAATGCAAACATTATGTACTGCAAACATGGACTAATAATAATTAAGTTAGTGAGTTAACCCAGGGTATCCCACTGGGCTTCTTAACTGAGTGAAGGGCATTTAAAAGTGAATCTGTTCTGTACAATAAGGTTGAGTAATTGTATTTGTGTCTGGATGTCCCCCAAAGCCTAATGCAGTCATGGAGGCAGGCTTCTAGAGTTTGTGACTGATTCATGGTCCAATGCTGGGATTATGGATGTCAGTGCTACACCCAAATGGGTGAGGCCTACATACAAAATAAGGGACAGAAAGAGTCTCCTCTTGTGCACCTCCTTTTTTGCTTGTGTTGCTTTTGCTGTTTTCTTCCACCATGAATTGCTGCCCTCTGCCATGTGCCACCCTGCCTTGGAGCCAACTGATTATGGATTGAAACCTCCATAAACTGTGAGCTAAATAAACCTTTCCTTCCTTAATTTTGAGTGTCAGGTATTTTATCTCAGCAACAAGATAAAAGTAACCAGCCCAGTAACATAACAATCATTGACATGACAATTAATGCATAACAATTATTGCATCCTGATGTGTATGAAATCAAGATAAGAAAAAGGACTTTTGAGACGACCAGAGAAATCTGAATATAATTGGGTTCTATGACGTATCAAGGAACTACTGATAATTTTGTTAGGGATCACAATGGCACTGTGGTTACAAATATTTCTATTTTCTAGAATAATGCAGTGTGTAGGAGAGAAGTGGCATGAGGGTGGATTTGCTTTCAAATAGCTGCATCATAATAACAGCTATCAGAGCAGCACACAAGGCACCAAGGTGCTGACCTGGCAGGGTCCAGTCCATCCCAGCTGCCTGGTTCAGGGCAGGTCACCTTGCCTGCCTCACACTCCTCTTCATCAGGGGCAACAGCCACAGCTGTCTCCTTGGGTTATGTGAGGATCCTCTGTGTGAACTCCAAACTCACCCCAATTTGACTGGAATCATGGATATTAATCAGCATGTTCTTCACTCACCCAGGACTCCATTCACCAAAACATCCCACAAAACCTCTTTCTCTCCATCCTTGGTTCCTTTTTCCTTTCCTCCCTCACTAGACCCTGTTTCCTTCAGGATCTCAGACTCAGCATTCATCGCTAACAATGAACCCAACCTTTCATTAACTATGAGGACTAGCATGAACGAAACAGAATCACACGCAGTCCTGGGGTCTATCCCAGAGGTGAGGACCTGCCATTCTTTTAAGTGGATCGTTTAGACTTAGAGCACATTTTTCCAAAAAGAAAAAGCTAGCTAGCTATCAAGAACAGGCCCTAGGTTGGCCATGGGAGCTCAGCCCCTACAGCACTCCTGGGCAGTCTGACGCAGAGGGAGAGAGTGTCAGAAAACAGCCTCGGGGGCCAGGCCTGAGGAATCTGGGAAGCTCCTCTCTCGCTTTGGGCTTCTCTTCCTATGCCCGGTTCTGTCTCTTGCCCAGGGCTGGAGAAAGATACACTCTGTGCAGCAGGTGGCTCCCAGCACAAGGCTAGGTGTCCATAGAGCCAGCTGAGCCACGTCTGATTCCCACTCAAGGCCGCAGATGGTCATCCTGCAGGGCAGTCTACAGAATCCTAAAGATTCTACAGGAAACCCCAGAGGGCCGCAGGACGGGAGCTGTGGGAGCGGCCCTAGACTTTTTTATATTTCCCTGTATTTCTTGTAAGACCAGCTCGCGCTGATGGGAAGAGTGGGGTTCACCTTGCTGATTCTATTCCCCTCTGCTTTCTGTTGGGTCCTGGAGAACTGGCCTGGCACCCCACCATAGGGTTCACAGCACCTCTCCTGCCACGGAGCAGTGAAGGCGCACAGCGCCCCCTCAGGACAGAAGCGGTGGCGCAGCTGCGATCAGCGACGACATCCAGCCAGGAAAGAATTTTTCAAGAACCAAGACCCATTCTGTGAGACCCCGCCCTCCCTGGCCAGGGCAGCTCCGGGTTAGTCTGTTACACACACTGTGTTTCCTTGTCATTTGTCTGAAGGGAAGACTCCACTGCGGGGAGAATTTTAAAAATTGGAAAATATGCCCCTGTATAGAATTATAATCCAGTTTTTCTTCAGCTGTAGAATTTGTGGGCTGCTCTGAAAATCATGGATCCTCCTAGACAAGTATCCTGGAAATGTGAACACCAGCTGCATCTGTCCCTCCCAGCAAGTCCCCAGGGGGTGAACAACAGGGTGAGGCTTCTCCTGAACTCCCTGAAGACCCTGCTCCACCCAGACCTCAGCGGCTCCCCGCTGGGAACCAAGGAAGCTGTCTCAGCCACCGCAAAGGGACCCGTTCTGCTGTCTCCTCCCCAAGCAGCCCAGAACCCTGGGGACCTGAGACCACTCGGTGGCCAGGGGGCGGGGCACTGCCTGGGACCACCCCCGGGAAAACATGGTACACACGAAAAGGTGTCCCTGTCTTTCCGGGGGTGCAGGGCTTGGGTCACCCCAGAAGGCAGGTGCAGATTATGGGGTCAGCTAAGCCTGGCACCACTAACAGCACTGGCAGCAGTACTGGGGACCCTGCTAGCCTGGCTGTTCACCCCCCACACAGCAAGGCTCAGGAGAGGGCTCAGCCTCATCCCCCAGCTCAGGAAGCCACCCTTGCGGGTGTTGGAGCTCTGGCTGTGTCATCTGCAGGCTGGTAAGGCTCCCTCTTCAGCAGCAAAACCGCTCCAGAACTGCTGGGTCCGCAGGGGAGCCGGAAGTCCTGGCCCTGCCCTGAACAAAGCTGTAACCTGCTTGCTGGAAAGAAGCATGGAGCCATTTGGTAAAAGCACTTTTAAATGACACTAATGAGCCAAACCAATGAAAAAGTGAGTTCCAGTGAGCTGAACAGATGACCTGCGTTACACTGCCTGTGTCTCCACAGGAAGAAGTTCACTACTCAAGTCTTCTAACCCAGCGCGGCAACAGCTCCAGTCTTCAGCTGTGACACAAAAAACTCTAGTTTTTACATATGAGACCTGAAAGAGCTGTACTCTGGGAGGCTGAGGCAAGAGGATTACAAATTCAAGCCCACTCTTGGCAACTTGGTGACTTAGAGAGATACTGTATCAGAAGAAGAAATTTCAAAAGGTCTGGGAATATACCTCAGTGCAAAGGCCGTGGGTTCAGTGTTTAATCCCCACCCAGAGAGAGAGGCTTGAAATAGCCTCTACTGGGCTTGCTCACCCGCTCCCTGCTTCAGGGAAATAAGATTCTGATTTCCTGACAGCCAGGAGCAAAGTTTGGAGCAGGAGCTAGGGAAGCCCTGCTCCTTACAGGACCTGTGCTGAGCTCCTTGAGGCCCCGGCTCCTGACTGCACCAAGCTCTGCTCCTCGTCCACGGAGTCAACGCTTGGCGCCTGGCACTGCCCTACAGCACTTCCAGCCCTCACTTGGAAATCCCACCTCCACATACTGCAAGCCTTGGGCTCACGATGCGGGACACACAGACGGAGCTCCCTGCAACCTCTAGCCTGTGTGAGTGCTGTTCCCACTGCGTGGTACGCCACCCTTTGAGCACAGTGAGTGTAGCGTGCACACATCCATGCACATGTTTGCACACGCACATACCGTTCCATCCCCAAGCTCCCAGCGTAAACACCTTGTGATCCTTCCCTCCACTCAAAGGCTGCTTCTTCCACCAACCTCTCAGGTCAGTAGCAAGATGGCCTGCTGTGCACATGGCTCCCAAGTGAGGCTGAGGCAGGTGAGTGCCAGAGGTTTCAGTCCATCACAGGCTCTGTCCTGACTCCAAGGCAAGGGTGCTCAGCAAAGGAGAAAGGGTTCACGGTGGGCAGAAGGTAGCAAAACAAGCAAGAGACCCCAGCTCTTCCCACCCTTCTGACCTACCCACGCTACTTAGGGTGGGTGGCACTCACACCTTCATCCCAGTACCTATGAGGCTAGCATGGCACCAGGAATCAACCCCTAGATCCAGCCTCCTCTGTGACTGCGTGAGGCTTTGAGGGGACCTCTAGACACAGGTCATAGCAGTGCCCGTGCATCGGGCAGCAGTGTGGATGTGTGCACTGTCCTTAGGCCAGGGAGAGGGGAGGAGAGAAGGGCTTGAGCTTGCTTTGCTGTTCTCCTCTTTAAAAGTGGACAGAGGACATCTGAAGGGAAAGTGGTATGGTGAGGTCTGGACCCTGGAAGCTGAGTTTCTGGAAATGTATTTTCTTTTCCAAATATTTTAAACATAAACGGACTGTAACCATAAGAGTGTGCAGTGGGCAGCTGCTGCCTGCAGACCTCTTTTGAGAAATGGCATCTGCCTTTCATGGACACTCAGGGCCGCCCTTGGCTATTCAAGGTGCAGGAAGGGCAGTGTCAGATGGGGGTGTGGAGAGGCCGGCAGGTTCGAGGACCTCTTGTCACACTCGGTCTCAGGCAGAAGGCCAGGAGGACCGGGTCTAAGGCTCAGTGTGTGGAGGCCCAGGCTGGCGCCTGCCCAGCATAATTTCTACCTCCAGGTCCCAGGCTTGCAGGATGGGTACCAGGCTTAGCCTCCCTGGCAGGGGTGTGGGGTTCCTCAGAAGATGACCAGGCCCAGGGCCACCAGCAGCAGACTGCACAGAACCTAGGAATCGGTTCTTTTAAACAAGACTGCACAGTTACAAAGAAGTGTGGAAACTACTGAGGTGGAACAAGAAGATGAGAAAGTCCTGGGGGAGAGGAGTGGAGAGCAGTCCCTCTTCTGGGGAGAGCTGACTCCAAGCACGAATGTGGTCGGGACAGGGGCTGTCTTCACTGCAAGAGCCTCCTGGGCAGAGATGGGTGATGCTGTGTGGACAGGTCTGCTTCCCATGAGAGAGGAGCATGGTGAGCTGTGTCTGCCAGGATGAGGATGTGGCTCAGGAGGTCACAGTGCAGAGGCTGCTGGACCAGTGGACAAGGGGCTGAAGAATGACCCTAGGGCTTTCCCTTCCCCTCTGGAAAAATCCACAGGGAAAACAAGAAGGCAGCTTTATAAAGACAATTCTTTCTGTTAGTGTTGTTTGCTGTTTGAAAGAGGGTCTCATGGTGTAGTTCAGCCTGGCCTTTAACTCACTGTGTAGCCCACATCAGCCTTGAAACTGCAGTGATCGTCCGGCCTCTGCCTCTTGAGTATTGGGTTTGCAAGCATGCACCACTGTGCTCAGCAGAAAAGCCGCTCAGCATAAGAATTGACCCTAAGGAGAGAGAGAATCTAGTGTGCCTCTGACCTCAACAGGAGTGGATACAGGAGAACGGAGAACCAGCTACAGTGGAGACTCAGAGGACGGCTGGCCATCTTCCAGCTGACCCTGACAGGGGATGCAGAGTGCATTCTGATCTGTGGTGTCCTGAGGGGTCTTCTGATTCTGGAGTCAAATGGGTGCTCAATGAGTTTAAAGTATCTAACAAATGTCCTGATTAGAAACTGCCTCACTGTGAACTCAAAACCACCCAGACTGGGGAGGACCCCAAACACTGGGCGGAGACCGACTCCCACTGGCAGCAATAACGGCCTGGGAGTGGCAGGGGGCGAGGGAGAGCCCCAGGCTGGGCACCTGTGACACCATTCCCTGCTGCACATTGGGCCCAGGCTTTCACCTGCCCTGCCACGGGCCCCTTTCGTGAAGCCCAGGGCATTTCCTTTGTGCCCCAGCTCGGTAGGCTGAGCAGCCCTGCTTTTATCTCGGCGCACTGATGTCTTCCTGCACCTGCCTAAGGCCTGTCCCCCAAACAGTGAAGGGCTTGCTGCTCTTGATCTTGAAGGGCTTTCCATCGAAGGGAAAGAAGCTTTTAAAAACCAAGAATACCTCAAAATCTAGTGGGAGGAGTTGCCGGTAAGGCAAAACCACAAAGACTGATGCAGTCCTGTGTTTCTGCCGCCTTCGCCTGCTAGATCACTGGTCACCAAGGCTGGCAGGGCCGGAGCGAGGGAGGCAGAGGTGGACGGAGTTTCAAACCCGATCATAAAGCTCCCCCAGGTGGACGTCGTTTGAAGTGCAGCGCGGAACCTGTGGCGGCTCCAAGGCTGTAGGGGCCAAAGCCTCCCAGGGCTTCTGGGGGCAGTGGAAGCCTGGCAGCTCCATCACTCCCTGCATAATTCAAGGAGCTTGGCGTCCGGACTAGGAACCCTAGGCTCTGCAGAGGCTCCCCCGGCTTCCTGCGGCCCGGACGTAGGAGCTGCTGCAGCTGCACCAGATTTCTGATGGATAGGAACGGAGGAGCCAGAGAAACAGGTGTGCAGCTGCTGCCTCGGACCCTGCCCCTCTGGGGAGGCTCCCCAGTCCATTTAATCGCGCTCCCCATTCCCCTCTCTGCACTGATTATACCGAATTACTGGATACCCCTGGTAAGCCTGTCACTTAGATTCTAGAACAAATTAAGTTTGCTGAAGGGTTTGCTCTTTCTTGCTACTAAAATATTCATATCCACTCTAACAGCCTGATAAAAACTGGCTAAAAGCCTTGCTGGTATCCCCAACAGGGAGCACCGTTTTTAATGAACCCACAAGCATCATAAATAAAAAATATCTGGGCTTAATAAAGAATTGATAGAGCTGCTCTGGGCCTGGAGAGGCGTCCGTGTGAAAGCCACGCATGGCCTTGGGAGCCGCCGCAGCCCCCACCCTACAGTGAAGTCCAGACCAAGCCATAGCCGGGGCCCTTCCAGAGTGAGTTCCCCCAGATGACTGACCGCCTGGCCCGCATGAGGACAGATGATGCGGAAAGCCAGAGGCCTCAGGGAGGAGGCGCAGGCGTGGGCGGGGACACTGCCAGCATCACCTTTCTGGAACTGGGGCAGTTCTGAAGCCAGCCCTGCCCCTTGTGCTGTGTAATTTAGACATTTTACCCTCGCTGACCCTGCAAACATGACCAGTGAATGGGAGTCAGCCAGGCCCCTATGGAGGACGAAGGACATGAGGCGCCCAGGACACCTGCTTTCCTGAGCAGTGGTCAGACTAGGATGGCTCTCCCCACAGCGAGGGGGCTGCACAGGTGTCCCCCAGGAGGGCTCAGGCTACACATGCCCTGCCCACCTTCCCACCACACTGACCTGAATCTCCCTGCCCCAAGGCATCCGGACCTTGACCCTGGTGGGTAGGAGGGACACAGAGGAGGAAGGAGAGGAAGAATGGATGACAGGCTGTCCCTGAGCTGACCGCTGGGTGGAGGTACCCTCCCTGACCCCTGATCCTGCCCCGAGGGCACAAGAGGCAGAGCCCAGTTGCCTGAAGCACCGGAGAAGTGGCCATGGGTGCTGTGTGTGCCCAGTGCAGACTTGTCTCTGGTCTTCCGTCTTCGGTCTTCGGTCTCTCTGGTTTTTTGTTCTTCATGGTTAATGACAGTTTTCTAGAACACTAACAATCCGGCCACCACAGCCCGGCAGACCTCAGCAGGGGGCTCTGCAGTGCACAGCTTCAGAGCCCCGAGATGCCTGGAGTTGTCACGGGGCTGGAAGGGCCAGGACGGGTGGTAGGAGGGCAGGGACAGCGGAGGAGGGTGTGTGTGTCCCCAAGCCTCACGGTGACCGTGCTGTGTACTGTACGCATAAGACACTAAGAAAGAGAAAGAAGACAAAAAGTAAAGTCAAATTCCATGTGCTGCTAAAAAGGAAAAGAGAAAATCACTGTCCAACTCTGAGTCAGCTGCCTGCACCTGACCCATAGCTGCCCCTTGACGTCGCAGGGCATCAGGGTCCTCCTTCAATGCCAGCCACACAGCTGTACCTGCCAGGCCGGGAAGGTGGGCGCTGGCTGGTTCCTCCTGCTCCGAGGTGGGCAGTCAGGAGACCAGGCCTGGGGGTGGGGGGACAGAGAGGCCAGGCTTCCTCTGCCCGAGGTGCCTCTCCGTCATCTACTCACTCACCCAAGGGCCTGAAAACTTCCCCTTTAGAAAGTGAGCATTCTCCAGAGAGGACTCTTGAAGGATCTTCTGCTGGGGGGCTCTGCCTTTCTCCCTGGAGGGATGACTTCAGGGATTGTCCTCTTTAGTTTACTGTATCTGATAGACTTCCTGCAGTGAGTGGTGAAGAGTCTGTCTTAATTTTAAAAAGCTATGGTTCGGCTGTGAGAATCCCCCTGTGAGCAGTAAGCAAGACACCATTCCAGGCTCAAGGAGGTGATGTGACTTTTTAAAAAGTAAATAACTTGTGGTGACCAGAAGATGGAGACACCAGAGCTCCCTGCTGAACTGTGGGGCTGCAGGATGGTGCAGCTTCCTGCCGAACAGGACAGGCACCGCTCCCCACTTAGACATGAAGCCCCGCATGAATGCCATAGCTCCACTCCCAGTTCTGCACCCAAGGAACAGACAACGTGCACAGATGCACAGAAGCTCCTACACAGACGTTTGCAGCCCCATGATTCCGGAGCACAAAAAGAGGGAATATTCATAAGCAAAATCCTATGGAGATAGGCCAAAATATTATTTGAATATGAAAAACAGGCCTGAAAGTATTCCAACATGGACAGAACATGAACAGCAGCTTCATGCCAGACCAAGAAACAACCCTAAATGACGGCTCCTAGGTGACCCCACGTGCAGGAGTCTGGTGGACCAGGGGGGTGGATCAGGCTGGAGAGGTCCAACTGGCTGGCTCTGCCAGCTGGGCGGAAGTGAGGCTGACAGAGGGCACAGGGCCCTTTGGGCTGAGTGGCATGGCCCAAACCTGTCAGTGGATGTGGTTACTTGGAGCCACAGCGAGGGACACTTCGTACCTCAGGAAGAGCAGGTGGAGGAGGGCGGGGTCGGTGGGGTGGGGCACTGTGGAAAGAGGAGGCGGGGATAGGACTGGGTGCCAGAGACCCAGTCTGACCTGCAGCCAACCTGGCTCTGTGCAGCGGGAGGGACCTCAGGCCTGGGAAGCTCTGGGGTGAACTGGGAGCCAGCCTGACCCGGGACCCACCCAGGAAGTGGGAAGTTTGTTCTGCAGCTCTGGCTCTGGGCCTCAGCCAGGCACTGGCATCTGGGGCCACCAGAGAGCCCTGTCCTGCTGAAAGGGCTCCTTCGCTCCTGACCCCAAGCCAGCCCTGGGAACCTGGCCTCAGGTACCGCCCACCTTCAAACGTTTCAGAAGAAAATAAGAAGAAACACGCTTTTCAATCTAAAAACTTTTCGCTATCATGCAAAGAAAACACATTACGACCCTTAGTAATGTTTCCACGATCTTTGGTGCTGACAGAAAACCTGTGCTTTAAAGGATCAAAGCAAGCAGGCTCCAGAGGCTACAAGTCCCCGTTTTCACCAGGTTCCCCTCAGCTTTCCTAACTTTCCCCAGGTGACTGCTTCCCCTGGGATTTCAAGGCTGCCGGAATGCTGCCGCGCTCAGCACCTCGTCACAGAGCAGGGGTGTCAGTGTGCAGACGCAGCCTCGCACTCCAGAGTCAGAACTTGAATCCACGTGGATCCCCATTGCTACCTCACACAGCTCTCTGCAGAGAGCATGTGGGGGTCAGGGTCACAGAAAGGCACCCCCTGCAGGCAGGGGGCGTTAATCATGACTCAGTTCCAGTCTCTGGCTCCATCTAATAAGACGAAACTGCAGGTCCCAAGAATCTTCCAAATCCAGGTCACCTCACCTTGTAAACTGTGATGGGACACAAACAACACTGAGGACCCAGTCTCCAGCAGAGGGGGTGACAGCATTGACTCTGCTCCAAGCCTTACCTTGCCTGCCGGGCCTCCGAGGGAGCTCGAGAACGTCACCCCCACTCTGATTCACCTGTAAGAACTTCGCCCTCCCCCTCCAACGTGATGCCCCCACACTGCAGCAGTGGCCCAGCGGACGTAGAATGCCATGTTGGGGTCTCAAGTACTGTTCCCTACATCATCAGTGACCCCGCCAGCCCCACCTCCTGGATCAACAGCAACTGACAAACCTTTTGGGACAGAACCCCAAAACTAGGCCCAGGTCATGACATGGGTTGGTGGCTTTGGAGTCACAGCAGAGAGGCAGCTTGCTCACAGAAGCAGAAGGACGTGTTCCTCAGAGACACACGCCACTGTGTGTGAGGTGACAGCACGAGCCCCGTCCCAAAGCTTGGGGTCTGCACCCTGCCTGTCACCGTCTACTCACAGAGCGGGGGACACCAGTTGGGTTCTGGTCCTGTGATACCCATGGAAGACATAGGAACCAGATCCATTTCAGTCCGTCTTGCCAAGCACATGCTGCCGAGAAGTCACACTTGAGGAAGTCACTGCTCAGGGCCAGGTGACAAGTGACATGCCCGGAAACAGCCGTGCAACAGCATCGGTAACTGCTCTTGGCAAAGCTGGTGGCTCCTGAGATTTCCACACCCTGAAATCCTTGAAGAAGGTGCTCTGTGAGGGGATGCGTTTCACCCCTGTTCCAACACCTCTCGAGGAGTGTGGCCACTGCACACTGGGCTAATAAGGATAAAGGAAGAAAAGACAAGAGGGCAGGGCGGGCACAGAGCGTGGTGCCAGCTTGTGAGCAGCGGGCCTAGGCTTGGGCTTGCGCATCCTACACCCGAGCCACTGTCTTCCTTTACTCAGGTGGATCATTGCACGCAGGGGTCACCTGGAGCGTGGTTGCTGGGAGACAGTTGTGTTTTGGTGTCTTTGGGGGTGGGGCAGAGGCTCTTTTCTCATCACAGTGACACTGCTTTCTCCATTCTGTCTCCGACAGGCTTCCTGACGGGCACTGCCTCGGGGCACTGGCACCCACCGCACTTTGACCGAATGGGCAGTGGCTTCGACAGACCTTCTGTGGGGGAGGGAACAGACTGCCGGGGTCTGTGGCAGTCACCAAAAACATGCAGCTCCTCTCTGGTGCTGCCTCCCTGGCCGAGCAAGGTGGCTACAAAGTGCAAAGTGTGTCTCAGCCCACAGAAGTGTCCCCTAAGAGGCCTTCCCCTTATCCCAGGAGGGAGGCTGGGGACGGGGTGGGGCTCAGCTGGTTGGATTGTGAATCATGGCCAGCGGGCTCGGTGGAAAGAGGTGTGAGGCACAGTCACCCCCACCCCTTGCTCCCAGAGTGGAGACAGAGCATTTATAACTACAGGCTCTCAGCACCCCGATACTTGGCGGGTTTAGAAAGATTCCACCCTCAGTCACAAAGCTAATGGAGAACTAGGAGCCCATAGATAGGGTCAGGGCACCCCAAAGCCTGTCTTGGCCACTGTTCTCTGGGCCCTGAGGCATCCTTGGAGATGTGGAAGTGTCCTTAGCAACGCCCTTCCTCGCAGGTGCTGGTGCCCATGCCAAGGACCTTCCTGACCTGTCCCCCTCACTGACGTCATCTTCCCTCTGCCCGACTCTGTACCCAGGAAGGGGCAGAGGTATAGTCCACTGTCGCCTTGTCACCGCAAGGGGAGGCCCCCAACACCTGTAGCCCGCAAAGGAGCCATGCACCGCCCTCTCTGGGTCTCCTGCAAGCTGCAGGATCTAATCCAATGGGCTTTCCCATTCTTCCAGCCCACGCCTCCCTGAGGCCAGGAATCCCATTCCAGTGGCCGGTCTCCGTGGGAAATCGTCTTTGACTTCCACCCCGAGCTGGCTAGGACCTGCTTTCCAAAGAGACCCTGAGTCTGGCAGAGAAGAAAAGGCCCTTGGTTTTACTTTGACAGACACACCTAAGTCACACTGTGAGTGAGGACTGTCCCTGATAAGGAGGTCGCCAGCCCACTTCAAGAGACCAGCTGGGGTAAGGGGTCTGTGATCTTTGGACACTCAAACGTGTAAATTTCCTAGAACATCCTGCTTCTGGGAGCCATTGCTCTTCCTGTCTTCTTGTCAGGGCTGGACATCACTTGCTTATGTCTTACGGACGTGGGAACGGGGGTCCAGGCAGGGCCGATGGGGTCCCAGTAGCCACGCAGGGAGCTGGCAACCTCACTTAGGTCTTCGACCTCTTCATCTCACACACAGAAGAAACCCAGTGCCCTCCTCCCAGTGGCTGCTCTGAGTGAGCCTGTGTTTTCGGCCTTTGCTTCCCAAGCTGAAGAGTAACTTGGTTTGTTACTATATAAAGAAGGACCCAGTGGCCAAGTTCCAGGATAAATGTATAAATTGAAAGCATAATAAATCTTCATGTGTACAAGGACATAAATTTTTATGCCATATTTTGAAGGCTTTTGGAGAATATACTGCTTGAAGCTACAGCAACCATAAAATGCTGCAAGATGTTCACCAACAGTTCCATATTTCAGGTTCTGAACTAGATCCCCCCCACTCATCCCAGCTAGGAGAGAAAAACTTCCCAGGCAGGTCTGTGACTCACACTTGCAGGCACACAGAATTTAACAGGCAGCTGGTAGCTGCTCCACACACTGCAGAGCTGACTTTGTGAAAAACCACAAGAGACAAGAGACATGCTGTGCCTGCCAGCATCTCCCTATACCCAACCCATAAATCTCTAAAGCCACAAGTGAATAGCAGCCAGATTATCAGATTTTTTTTTTTTTGTCTTTTTCATTTTTATCGGTACCGGGGATCGAACTCACGACCACCTGCTTGCAAGACAGGTGCTTATGCTACTGAGCTAAATCCCCAGCCCCTATCAGATCTTTTTATTTCTTTCTTTGTCACCAAAACTCAGGCAATTTTTAAGGAAACCATATTCAGTATCATTTTTCTACAAACCTCAAGCCCATACCCATGGCTTTTCTATGTCTTTTGCATTCCTGCAATTACCATGAAAAAAACCTTGGTAAGAACAGTGTGCTTTCAGATCAGTGAGTGAGGTATCATAATAAATACAGCTTTTAGTAAGGCTATAAGTCATACAGAACACTTTACTTGTATTTCAGCATTTCTGTATTTCATGACATTTTGTAGTATTTCATCAACTACAACTTCCAATGTTAAATGGCAGTGCTGGCCTTCAGTTCAGTAGGTTTCACCCCTGCCAAGATCCTCCTGCATTTTCATACCTAGCTCTAACCCCAGATTGCTCTATTTGGCTGTGTGGTCATTTTGTACCACTTCTACTGGTAAAATATGTGCTCACATTGGTGGTTTTTTCATCATCTGAGTGAAGCAGGTCTGCATTCCCTGTATCAGTAGCCACTGATTCTCGCTCCATTTCACTGTCGCAAGAACTTTGGTTCCCATGGCCACTGACAAAGTCACTATCGTCATCATATGCATAAAGGACCTGATAGTTCACTTTTAACCTCCTCCAGAACTTGCAAATCTGGCTTTCCACATGTCATTTTACTGAAGTGGACTACATCTACTAGAAAAATCAAAAGAAAACTTTATTTAAAAACAAATCCTAAATGCACAGAAATTTAGCCATGAGCATTGGGTGGATAAAACCTGTTTCTGTCTTGGAGCTGCTTCCACACTTTGCCATTCATCTGCCAAGTGGGTGAGTGCACAGATGGATTTTTGCTTTTCCCAGATGCAGCTGCTGGGAGTCTCATCACATTCCATTTACACAACAGAAGTGGTGTGGGTATATTTTATCCACTGTGATGCTCAGGTAAACATACACAAAACCTGTTAGACAGAACATTAAATAGGTAAAACTCCCAGTTCAATTCTTCTGCACCATGCACACACCTTACTGTTCATCATACCGGAAGATTTCTTCCTGTGTTCCCTACACACAGCTAAATTTGTAGTCAGGTGTGGTGGCGCACACTCATAATCCCAGCACTCGGGAGGCTCAGACAGGAAATCATTATGAGTTCGAGACCAGCCTGAACCACAAAGTGAGCTCAAGGCCAGCGTGAACTGCATAATGAGACCCTGCCTCAAAAAGACAAAAACGGGCTGGAGATTTAGCTCAGTGGTATAAGCCAGTGCAAGGTCATGAGTTCGATCCCCATTGCCACAAAAAAAAAAAAAAAAAAGACAAAAAATAGTATAAATGTACTTTTTTATGAAAGAATGAGAAGGGTCACTGGAGCCCACTGTCATACCTCGTGGACATCTAAGATGAATTCATAACTTGCTTTAATGTCCACATATTGCTTACAGTTGTGCATATAGCATGAAAAGAAACTAGGCTTTTGCTCCAGATCCTTGCTGGCTCCTTCCAAGTGATTTCTTGGTGTTCTCCCACGTTTCTGTTCCATCTTCTATGGGCATCTATTTTTTTCTGAGACAGCCATAGCACAAGCGGAGCCCAAGCAGAGCTTCCTTTTACACTAATAGCGTTTTTATTGGCAGCAAGATCGCTACGCCTTTCACACGTCTGATCTGTGACTGTGTTTGAAAGAATCCTTTACCCTAATGTTCATCACTGACTATTAATAAATTACTAACAACAGCAAAAATAATTACCCTTTCACCTAGGAAAACACTGGTGACCACATCTTAATGGTCTACAGTGACAAACAGCGTCACCCAGTGTAATAGATGCAAATGCGGAACTGGCTTGGGGTGAGTTATTTCACACAAGCTGTCACTTGTCACATAAATTACACAGCTCCTATTAGCTGCTTAATTCAGATTTTAAAAATTACTTTCCTTTCAAAATACCTGCCTCCTTCTTCAGTCCCGCTGGGAAGGCAGAGGCAGCCCACAAAACTGCCAAGGAATATAGACCCAGATGGCACATTTTCTGTAGGTTGAAAATTACACCACTACCAGTGGAAATACAGTTGGCCAAAGTCAGCCCACAGAGGAGAAGGGAGACCTGGGGTGGGGTGAGAAGCCCATGCTCGGATGCTGCCTTGGGCAGGATCGCAGCGAGTGCTCCAGCGGCCTGGCAATGAGAGGCCAAGCTGTGGCCAGGTGGAGCTGCCAGGAGCTGCTGGGCCACAAGGGAGCCTTGAGGGTGGCAGCCTTCCACATCCCCCAGAGCGGACAGAACAGAGACCCACAGCCTCTCCCCAGGGCTGAAGGGACCTCGGGACCGTGGGTTCTGTTGTTTCTAGGAGCCTCGTTGGAGCTGTTGCAGGCTGACCTTGTTTGAGTCACAACTCTTGCATCTCAGAGATGATTGGTTTGTTCCTTTTCTTAGGATAACAAACCAGTGCCTTCCAGTGCTTTCCATGCCCAGTCCCCTTCTCGGCAGTCTGTGCCCTGATGCACGGCAGAAGAATCCTGGAAAGAAGAACCTTGTTGTCTGGGGAAAGCCCTGGCTCTCCAACAGGAGCAGTGAGGATCCTTTGCCCCGTTCGCCACAAGACCTTGAGCAAGTTCCAGCTCTGCCCAGGCCCATTTCCCCTTCTGTTGAGGTGCTCAGCTTTGCATCACTGTGACAATAAGCCCGAGACTAGCACTGAGGGGGATGGCTGCTCTTGGCCATGATGTTCATGGTCAGTGGGCTCTCTTGGCTTCCAGGGCAGTGGTGAGGCAGAAGCATGGTGGGAGGGTGTGGCGGAGCAGAGCCGCTTGCCTCACAGTGACCAGCAGCAGAGACAGCGGGAACAAGGCCATCCCAGAGAAAGCCCAAGTGGCCCACCACTGGAAGGCCATGGAGTGGGGCCACCCAAGGCCCCTGGTGCTTGTGTGACCTCACCCATGCCACCCATGAGCCCCTTGTGCTGGACGCAGGGGGCCTGCTGTGTTTGGCCTGGCTTCCTCCTCACAAAGCTCTTTCTCATCGTCTTGCAGTGGGGCTGCTCACCGCACAGTGTTCCTGAAGAACACGCAACTTGCTCTTGACCCTTAAGGGACTCACTGCTGATTGTTGCCCAAGTCTCAGAGGAGCCAGGGACTTGGACCCTTGAGCCTTGCTGGAGGAACCACCACATCTTTGGTGGCTCTTGGAGATGACCATGTGCATTTTGCATGATGAGATGGACCCGGGCCTTTGGGAGCCAGAGGTAGAGTGTGGCACCCTGCACTGGAAGTGCCTAAATCTTGAGGGCTCTGGCTCCATCCAGGATTAATCCACCCATGTGTGGCCAGGAGGAGCTGACTGGGTGGCCTGGTCACAAGGACGCAGGGCATATGGGAGTGGCCTGGGGTCTCTCTCAGGCCGGTGACCCTTCTCCTCTGGTGTACTTGCTCTCTTTCCTCCCTGCTGCCAGCAAGAGTCCAGCTTTCCTCGCCATTGTGATGTTTCTACCTATCCATAGACGTAATGGGGACCCTGGACTGGAACTTTGGAAACCATGAGCCCTTCCCTCCTTCGCCATGTCGGGTGTCTTGAACAGAGGAGGAAAGATGATTGACATGGGTCGTGAGACAGACGAAGAATGAGGAATTGGTTTACACACAAATGCCAGCTCAGAGCCATCTCGGATCTTGTGTGGTGCGGGGCTCTGAGCCACTGGCAGCACCACCCTGGGTCAGCGACATCTGCTGCAATGGACAGGGGCAGGGGCAGCCAGGCTGGCTTTGCACAAATGCGTCTCTGAGTCCCCTTCCTGCTCGGACCATTTGAACTCAGGGTTCCAGCAAAACTTTTCACTAAGTCCGGTCTCCTTACAGATAGGAAAGAGGATGTGACTAGCTCTGTCTGGGACGGCAGAGACCTCTAGCCACAGTTCCCTCAGCTATACAGCGAGGGTAGAAATATTTAGGTTCACAGCAGTCTCCCATGTGTGTGTGCATGGCGTGGAGCCCAGAGTCCCGCTTGCGCTGGGCAAGCTTGTGGGGACCACATGAACAGCCCAGCACTTGGTCAGCTGCCATTCAGCAGAAGCTGCTCCTGGCACCCCGCTCCATCCATGGTCCACCAACCCCAAACCGTGTGCACTACATTTTCTAACTCATGACTGCTTCAATACAGACTTACAATGAGCACGTCCCACAGCCTCATCACCAGGCTTGAAGAAGGGGCTGCTCAGCTGGGCATGGGAGGTGCACAGCTGCAATCCCAGCACTGGGGAAGCTGAGGCAGGTGGATCTTTGCAAGTTCAAGACCAGCATGGGCTACAGAGTGAGCTCAAGGCAAGCCTGAATTGCAAGGTGAGACCCTGTCTCAAAAAAGAAAGAAAGAAGAGCGGGACTGCTCGTGGTGGCTCACCTGGCTTCATCTGTACCCTCTCGCCGCTCTTCCAGCCCACCTGCAGCAGTGAGTGATACATGGGAAAGAAACTCACAACCTACCAGATGTCCAGTATGAGTTCATGTTTTCTAAAATAGAGGACTGAAGAACGAATTTTAGGAACATCGGAGGTTAAGAGCAGAACATATTTACTGAGAAAGCAAGCTTCTGTCAGAGAGAGAGTGACAGAAGGGGTCCCGAGCAGGTTGCTAAGGACTCTGTCTTTCCTCAGGAATTTTATAGAGCAAAACCACAAGGCGAGGTGGGTGTAAATTGGGGAAAGCATGGGAGCTTGCAAAACAGTGGGCGTGAGGTGGGACAGAACTGTGGTCAACCAGTAAGATGAATTATTCAGGTAAAATTGACCAAGATCAGGGGCAAATGGGGACACGAGTCATGTAGAAAGCAGACATGCTTAACGAGCCATGACTCTTCCTTAGGGGGTTGGGATGGTGACTCCTGGCTTGCTCAAGGTGACCCATACTTATTCAGAACATCAATCCCTGCTATCCTCAGGGTGTGGTTGTTTGTCTTGAGATCTGGCCACAGCAGAGGTGTCTGTCTCCCCAACGTTGCAAGGTATCTGGTCTTCTGCACTGGCTCCTTGGAGGGCCTAGCCCTGTTTGACCACCTACAATTTTTCTAACTCAGTTATCTGTAAACAGTAACATATGCCCATAATCCTGGTACTGAGGGAAACTGAGGCAGGAGGATTGCAAATTACAGTCCCACCTAGGCAATCTAGTAATGAGACTCTGCCTTGAAATTAAAAAATTTTTAAAAGACTGGGGATGTAGGTCAGTGGTAGAGCATCCCATACCACCACAACTACCAAAACAAAAAAAAGGGCAGACCCTAGCCTTCCATCACTTCATCTGTTAATTTTTCAGACTCTATAGAAATTCTTCTCAAAGTGTAAAGTGTTTCCTTTTCACCAGGCATACAGCAACAGTGAAGCATGAGTAGAAATGTTTCCCTGCATTCCTTAATAACATTCTGTAAAAGTCACTAACAAGTGTATGTATTGGAATAATGAGGAGAGCCTGGAGGGGCGGCCGCCCGGGACTGTGGGATGGGTGATTTATGTAGCTACACAAAGCGAGTTCCTTCATTCTTTCTGATATTTATGACACTGTTAAAACACTGAATACATCAACATCAAAATTAATCATGAATAATCTTTAATTAGTGCTTGACAAGGATCAATTTGGCAACTCTTTTTGTTCTCTCTCCTCCCCCCACGTAGAAAAATAGCCATAAACTACAGTGTTTTATTTTTCCATCTGCTCCTGGTAAAGCACATCCCCAGTCGCTAGCTGAGTTGCGATCTCCTGAACTTTCCTCTGCCCAGGTAATTAGACTCAGATGCCGTCCGGCCGCGACCATAAATCAAGTCTGTTTGCGTCGCAGGGCATGGCTGCTCACGCCGGCCACGCTGCCCTTTCTCAGGGACCTGCCTGGAGCCTCGGGGACCAGGTCCTGCCCAGCGGAAAGCAGCTGTCGCCAGCCACCAGCCCTCTCTGCTCTCCCACCTCCAAGGACACCGATGAAGCATTGATTCTCTACTTACAAAAGGAAAAGGTCCTTCGGGCACACAAGCACCAACTGGGCTCAGAGGGACGATGGGCAGGAGTCGGGACTGTGGCCACCGACCAATATGCCAGGGCCAGGGATCCCCACTTCCCTGAAGGGCACTTTGCTTGGCATGTAGGGGAGAAATTAGCAGAAAGCCCCGCTGGGGTTCTGTGCTCTCCTTTAATGCCAACCCTACAGGAGCATTTGCTCTGGTTAATTTGATATTTTATTCTGTGGAGCCAAAGGCTTTCAGGTCCTAAGTTCTGAGCAGAAGCGCTAACCAGCTGTTTGTGGCTCAGAGGGGTGTCTGCCAGGGAACCCCATTTCTTCATGCCTGACTCACAGGAAGTCACAAAGGTCCCTGGAGCCATGGCCCATCAGGAGCAGCCTGGGCACACGAGGTGAGCTGGCATCTGTGGGGCATCCCTGTGCCCTGCCAGGAACCCCCTGCACCTCCTCTGGCTGGCATAGCATCCCTGAGGCTGTGGACTATAAACATGTGCAGTAGGGGTCTCATGGTCCAAGCTGGTGGAGCACGAGCTGGTTGTCTATAATCCACCCTTGTGATTCTAATAACTAACACCAAACGCCATGTGGGGAAATGGGACATGTACCCCCCTACACATCTTCACTGTACCCCCCAACTCTTCTCCCAATGGACTTTTTCGTTATTCCATTGTGAAGATGAGAAAAAAATAAAAAGACTTAGAAAAGACAACCAGGCAGCCCAAAGTCACACTGGGAGGTGCTCTGATCTCGGGCTCCCTGTCTGCCTTCTACTCCCCCTGGAAACTGAGCCGCACGCCTGGGCTTCCCCAGGTCCAAAGCTCCGGCAATTAAACTCCCAGCTTCTGTGGGTGCCTACCCCATGGCTGGAGGAATTCAGCACTGTGAAAGGGCAAAAATGATTAGAATTGATCCACACCCTCAGCAGAGGCTGGGAAGAGGGGGGCCCCACCCGAAGCTGTGGTGCTGTTCAGGAGACAGGCCTGGGCCGGCAGCCCCAGGAGACAACGCTGAAACCCAAATTCGGCCTGCTCTGCTGGCTGGATTTCCCTCTGCGTGGCCAGGGGGACAAGGCCAGTAGGTCTGGTTTCTGCTTGGCCAGCTTCTCCCAGGCCCGTTCCCCAGTCCAGCACAGCTTCTGTAAACAATGACTGCAAGATCTAGAAAGGATGCACACAGAGTCACAGGAGGGTCTGATGACGCAGAGGGATGCAGAGGGGCATCCCTGTGCCCTGCCAGGAACCCCCTGCACCTCCCAGGTACCCAGGGAGGGCTGTCTGCAGCAGCTCGGGCTCCGACACCTCCTTCAGGTTCTGCTAACAGGGCAGCCACCCAGACCGAACCCCAGCCCACTGTGACAGCTTCAGACCTGCCCAGAAGCATGGAAAGTGGGTGCTTTAAAACGGCAATCGCTGCCAAAGCCTAAAGTAACGTCTAAGGCCTTGAGAAAAGAAAAGAGAACAGAAATTGGCTGCCAAAAAAAATAATAAATTGGCATCGTTGTAAAACTGTGTTGTACAGCGAGAACGCAAATATTATTCATGGTAGGGAAAGGGCTGGCTGGGAGGTGATTTATAGCCACTTCAAACGCCGCACAGGCAGAAAACGGGAAAATTAGGGTGTGAGGTCAGAGTCGGCAGAAGTCAACTCAAGGGTAAAGTGAAGAACTTGAGGAAGGAGCACAGGGTCAGCTGACGGGTGAGTCAAGATCCGGCCTCACTCTGAAGAAATGCGCAAAGTCCAGACCAAGGTGGGTTTGCTCCTCCGGGTTCAGTTTGGAGAAAAACGCTTTTCCTCACTCGGTGGCTGTGCATGGGACCGGCCCACGCCGAGGGGCGTGTCCCAGATGAGGAGGGAGCCCCTGTGGTCAGAGAATGGGCACCGACCCAGCCCGGGCAGGAGAGAGTCACCCTCCCCCATGCCTGATGGGCTGCGTGCCCCCCATCTGGTCAGGGCTGAGAGTCTGGGTCTCACCTGTCTGCTGCCTGTACCAGAAGCCCGAGCTTCCTCCCCCAGATCCCGAGGCTGTTTCCAAAAACACCACTAGGGGGCAGACTTTCGATGCTTTGGAAATTAATAATTATAAATCTGCCCGTCGGGGCTCGGAACAAAAAGGCCAGGTGGCCAGGGGTCAGCATGCCACGTAGAGGAGCGCCCAAGATGGGGTTCCCTGCCGAGGGGGCTCAGAGACCTGTCCATCCCAGCATTCCGCCTGCTCCCCCAGCCCAGGACACACAAATGGACAGGAAGTGTGGACGTGGGCTCAGGGCCCAGGGCAGCTCCCTTGCATCTTCAGCTACAGCTATCCCCACCACTGCGCCCCTGGGGCACCTGGGGAAACCTGACGGGAGGATCCCATGCTGCCCTCAGAGCCCCCACCCCATCCTGGGCCACAAGAGGATGGCTGTGTCCGAGCCCTGACCCTTCCTCAACCCCCCAACCCCCCACCCCCCACTCTGGACCTGGGCGTTGCTAGTCAGGAGCCATGGCCCTGCACCCTATGAGGACATGGTCCTTGCTGGTCAGGTCACCAGGCTTTCAAGGCCTTCACCCAGAGAGACGGTCTTGCTGTGGGAGAGGCGCAGGAACCTCCTCTTTCCTTCTGTACTTGGAGTCAGCGTTCCAGGCCAGGAGGGCTCAAAGCCGCCACCCATGCAGGAAACCCCTCTGGACCTGTGGGAAGGTGGGGACGGATGATGATGCCTTCGGGAACCACTGAGAGCCCCGGGGATATCAAAGCATTCAGTCCCTGTAAACCCCCAAATGCCAGCCACGACACTCCTGGACCCATGTGTAGGCCTCGGCCCCCTGGGCCCATCAGAGTCCAAGTTAAAAGCTGCCAACACCCAGCTCAGCAAGGTGCCCCTCCCTCAACCTGCTGAGCACCCAGCCACATGCGGCTGGGGTCCCTGCCCACAATTCACTGCCCGGGTGGTAGAGAGGCCGGCCGCTGCCACTGCCCAGTGAGTGGCAGATACTTGACAGCACATCAGGGGTCCAGGCAAGAGCCGAGCGCAAATCTCCATGTTCAGCTGCACGGAAAGCAAGTCAGTTCCTCAGTGCTGTGGAGCCGGAGTTGGGGCAACCCAGGTTTCTTACTGCATCTCCCACTGTAAACTCCACGGAGGGCATCCAGGGCTCCAGAACCACTATGTACCCCAAAAGACTAAGCTGCTGAGACTGGTGATCACACATAAGCCAAACGCACCCCGTGACCTCCCCGCAGGGAACTCAGCTTCTCTGCTATAAATAACAGTGCTCACTACAGAGCCCCAGACTCCCTAGGGCTTCTGGAACTTTCTGCCCAAAAGCAGCTCCAGGGCCACACCTGTGGCTCTTAGGCCCTGGAGCTAGTTCATCTCTGGCCTGTGGACTGGAGGCCCAAGCCCTTCTCATGGAGCCCCCTCAAAGCAGATATCAGCACCCGGGTGATGTGGCTGAGGAGGGACAGGCAAGCTGCTCTGGTCACCCCGAGGCCCACTCTGTGCGAGCGGAAACTGCTTCTCCCCAGCCTGGTCTTCTGCCTGGCCAGGGCAAGGAGGGCTGTGGGGTGAAGCTCTGCACTCTCAGCTCTGGTCCTTTCCATGGCCAGGACCCAGGAGAAGAGCGGATTGTCCATCAGGGCTGAGAGCCCAGGGTCGGGGCAGAGACCAGTGACAAACAAGAGGTCAGATGCATCTGAGCCTCGGCCTCCTGCACAGTCCTGGCCATGGGAGCTGAGAGCGTCGGGCCTCAGTTTCCCCTCCTATGAAATGAAGATAACAGACCAACAGGAAAAAGACTGCAACAGGAAGGTTGTGGGGGTTCTAAAGAGAAAGCCCACATGGAGAACAGCCCACACATGTCAGCCCGCCCCACACCTAGTCTTCCTTAATCACGGTGACCTGGCTGGAGCCATAGTTCAGTGACTGGAGATCGGAGCCCACGTCACATATCACGTTCCCCTGCGCAGTTCCCAGGGACACTGCCACCAAACCTGCTGCTGTTGCAGGCCAAGCTGTGGTGAGGAAGTGGGAGGTGGAGGCTTCCCAGAGCTCCCGGCCACAGGATCCCCTCTGGAGGCTTCAAGGCTCCACCTGGGACCTCAGAGAGTGGCAAGTGCCTGGGCCTGTACAGGACCTTGGCGGACGGCAGTTTCCACTCTTCACCAGTGCAGTTGTAAGGGTGCTTCCCCACCGCGTACACTGTCAGGGCAGTGAGCCCATGAGTGGGCTCCTGGGCACTGACAGACGTCAGCGTCTCTATGGACCCACAGCCTCCCAGGCGAGGACCCTCAGGGGGCCCCGTGGGTCCCTCTAAGAGCCTGCCAGGCGGTCCACTCCCAGGCCAGCAGGGCTCTGGGCCCTGGCCCAAGGTCCTCACAGTGGGAGGACATGTCTCTCTTTGAAGACCAGGCTGCCCTGGCAGCATGCTTGGCGAGGCCCCAAGGCCACGTGTGACCCTGGCCTGTTTGTTTTTCCGTGTCAGCGTGGGATACTGTGAAGGAAACAGTGTCGCTGTCTCTTCCTGCCATCAAAGCTGCTTCGTTAAAGTTAACAAGGTTTGATTTGCAAGGAGCTCCTGACCAGCCTGACCCAAGAAAGCCCGTCCTATGACCTTTCCTTCAGGAAATGGATGCACTAACTGCAGAAATCTTTCAGGAAGAAGAGAAATAACTCTGGCTCCGCCTAGTGGGTGCTTGGTAAATGTACCTTTGGTTCCTGAGGCAAACACTCAGGAACCATGGAGGGTGCCGAGCTAAAGGAACAGGTCCTGGCCCTGCCGCTCGAGGTCTGGGCCCAGGCTGGTCACCACACTGGGCCTTGGAAGTGAGCAGGGTGGACAACGGCGAGAGTTTCTGTAGCCTTGCTGTGCAGCCTGACCCCCACACACGAGAAGCAAGTGTGTCTCAGAGAGGGAGGCCAGGTGGCCACTCTCAGGACATCTGTGTCCTCTGCCGTCCTCCTCCTGCAGCCCCCAACCCCGCTCCTATCCCTCCCAGGTCTCCATAGGCTGCCATGCCAGCCCCCAGCCTCCTGGGCCCAGCATGGGGGAGCTCTGCCTGCAGGAGTCACCAATTCTCCAGTCTACCTGAGTCACCCAGCATCGAGCACCAGGCAACTGTCCGCCCACACCGTGGTTTTGGATTTGGAGGCAATCTCTGTGGGGTGCCCTGCTCACAGGAAAGGGTCCCCTTCACAGCTGTGCTGCCCAACACCCTCCCGCCACTAGGACTGGATTTCAGCCAGGTTCTGTCACCTCCGGGTCACTGCTATGTACCATCATTTACTGTGGGACAGTTTAGTATCCGTCAGTCTGCTCAGTCTCCCCGCAGGCCTGAGCTGTGGCTCAGGTGAGGGACCAAGGGGTCCCTCTGAGTCCGGGTAAGGCTCAGACTCACTGGGCACCGGCCCAGGGCACCAGTGTGAAACTCCAGAGCCCAAACCACATGATTAGTTTTGCTTCTGGCTCAAGTCTGTGAAGGAGAAAATGAAACCAGTTCCAGGAGTGCTGCCCCTGACGGGTTCCAGGCCGTCACAGTCTCTGCTCCCGGGGCACCTCGCCCGGAGCAGGCGGTGGGCCCAGAGCAGCTCTGTCCACTGTTATGAAGAGCTGCTTTGGGGTTACTTCACCAGATGTGCGTGAGGATCCTGCGTGGACACGAAGGCCCTGCACCGCTTACTGGCTGCTAAGCGAGCAAACCTGCCCACCCCTGCCAGGTAAGCACAGGCAGTGCTGCAAGTTAACTCACCTGCCGTCCGGTGCCATGTTCTCCTGTTTAACCCAACCGTGCTGGATGCACCAGGGGCTTCCCCACAGCTCTGATGACCTCCGCCTACCGATCCCCCAGGCCACTATCCTCGGCAAACACACAGCTCCCTCATTCTCTGAAAATGCAGCCCCTCGTTTGGGGCCAAAACATTTGTGGCCCCTAGTTTTGGGGCCAAAAGCAGCCATCCCAATGGAGAGGCTTCATGGCTTTGAGACGGATTCTCCATCCAGATTTCAATTTCACCACAAGACCACGCCACACACTCAGCGTGGAACAAGAGTCCTGGGTGCAGAAAATCACGTCCTGGCCACAGGATTGAGGCTGTTCTGAAAACTCCACTGACGCCACCCTGATTAATCTCCCCATCTCCTGCCTGTGCACCAAGCAGGCTGCTGCTCAGCCTCCCTGACACACATTTGCTTCAAAATGCATTCTTTCTTGGCTCATTGGAATCCTTCAGGGTCTCTGGCCCTGACACACATCAGCTATAATTAAAAAGCTATGATTTCTGAGAATTCCCATTAAGCTGGTGAAAGAAATCTGTATTTTTAAAAAAAATGGTTAACACATTCAGATACAGCTGCACTGAGAAATGGCCTGTGTTCAGAAGACTCTTAAGCAGGTGAAAATCAGCTGCCCGCTCCTACTCAGTGGGCGCCTTCATGTCCGAGCAGTGGCCCGCCGAACACACGTGTACCCAATTAGCCATGGAAACTCAGCTGGACGTGAACCGTGCAAGCCGGCCATCCGCCTGCTGATGTGAAAACACAGATCCCGTTAATGGGATGTTGCTGCCATGGTTAAAAAGTGATAAAGTGCGTTACTAACCTGATAGGGTTTGAAGCATGATCCCGCTGTTAGCAGGGACGAAGCACTCTTGAATTATGGCTCTGGCAAACTTTGCAGTGACTGGAGCATGTAAATTGGGGCTCCGTGAACTCCCCAGGCTTCACCCATTCTCTCCAGTTGCACTCTCTGCCCAGGAGAAGCAGAGGCTGGAATAGTCAGAGAAAAAGCCTCACAGGCCCTCCTGAGTTCAAATCATCTGGGTGTCCCAGAAATACTGGGCATGACTTGTCCCATTCAGCTTAGTTACCTTTAACACGAGTTCTAACCCCAGGCAGATTCTCCAGGAACAATCTTTCATCTTGTTTTTTTAGTCAGGGCCTCGCTATGTAATTGAGGCTGGTCTTGAACTCTAGGTGATCCTCCTGCTTCAGCCTCCCAAATGGAATTATAGGCATGTGCCATCATGCCTGGCTTTTGAAGAACAATATTTAAGAAGATCTATAAAGTGTAGAGAAGTTCACTATCGAGAAATGTGCAGAACTGATGCAATCACTTCTCTCTGTTATCTGTGGTCTTTGTGCTACGTGGGCACACAGGTAGTCCAAATGCGGGAAGCCAGTGATCACAAAGCACTGGGGACACAGCTCTTTCCTGGCTTGCTGGACATGAACCCCAGCTCAAGTACTGGTTTTTATTTTAGGACGGCAGCCTGGGCACCCTTCTCGGGCAGCAAGGGGACCCTGCTGGCCTGCGGACCTGGCTTTGGGAATCACAGGTGCTTACTCTAGTGACCGCAGGGTTGCTTTTACAAGCATTTATAACGAGATTTAAAACTTGATTATTTTGGAAGACACCCTGAAAACTGCAGTCACTCAAGGAGCCACACCATGGCCTTACCCAGCTTCAGGCCTAACAGAGACCCTGCTGGGTCCAGCTCGGCAAAGCCCTCTGGTTTTCCCTGCACCAGGGAGGGGGCTCAGAGCACAGGCAGGCCGGGTGGGCCTTGGCCGTCAGAATCAGCCCTGCAAGACTCAGCCAAGGCCCTAGCTTCCTGGCCTCCCTATGAGCTCAGCCTCTTCCTCATGGCTCCTCAGGGCTTTCTTTCTCTTTCACTGCCGACCGGAGCAGAGCGTGAGTCTCATCTCCCCTTGCAGACCGCGAGCTCCTGAAAACGCTGCTGGCTTCTCTGCTCTGCTCCCTGGCTCTAAGCAAGGCCCGCACTCGTTTCAAGTAAAATGGCCAATCTCGCATCTCGCCACACGAGGGCGCAGGGCAGCCGCTAGCCACGGCATCACCCAGAGATGAAGCCTAGAAATGAGCTATCCTCCCCGCCCGGGAGTGTCCTTGTAAATTCGTTAAAGTAAAACTAGGCGCGTTGTGTGTGGCTGCGAACACACATGCATCGTGTGTATTGCCACGAGACGTGGTTTTAACACTGCGACTTTGATACAGTAGCAAAATAGAACACAGATGATCCAATTTTGATAAAATACGTATTTTCAAATATTCATAGGAAAAGGGGTCTGCAGAAATAGCCAGGCAAATGTAGGCAGCTGTTACCTCTCGCAGGATGGAGCATAAGTGGAGATTTCCCCTTCCACTTTTCATCCTTCTGGATTGTGTAGAACCAAACGCTTTTTTTCCCGGTATGGGGGATGAAGCCCAGGCCTTGTGATGAGTTACATCCTCACTGTTTTCCATGATTAAGTTTGAGACAGGGTCTTGCTAAAGCGTTGTCCAGGCTGAGTTCATACTTTTGATGCTCCTGCCTCAGCCTCCCAGTGTGCTAGGATTACAGGTGCATATACCACCATAGCCAGCTTAATTTTATAACCGAAGAGTAAGCTATTTATTTAAAAAACCTCATCTAATCCCTGCCGCAGTGCCATCTCTAGTCCCAAGGCAGTAAATGCCCCATCAGGAAGAGGCGAAAGCCGGTTCCCAAACTCTCTGCACACCACACCCATTGTCTTGGTCATTTTTATGCTGCCCCTGGGAAGAAAGAAATACCTAGCAGTTCTATTTGTTAAGCAGTAAATTTTTAAAAAAAGGTTTAAGTATCTATGTGCTAACAATTTAGTATTCATTTGAAAAATGAACACATAAACCTTAGTGAATGACAATTTGTTCCACACTAAGTTGATCGCAGCGGCTGCCAGGGTAGGAGTCCACTGTGGATCAGACAGCACCTGTGTGGACAGCACTATGCTCACCACTGGTCCGTGCTGACTCCCAGGAAGGATTCAGAGTTTTTCAGGGCAGCCCCTGAGAACCCAGGTTGGCCAGAGACACCATGTGGTGGACGTTGTCGGGAGGGCTGCCTGGAGCTGCATCTGGCGAGGTCCCCACACAGATGTCAGCAAGCTGTGCCTCCCTCAAAGCTGCACCCCACTCACAGGGCCCTGAACGCTCACTGTAGCCGCCTGCCACTCGGCTCGAAGTGCAGGAAGTGAGGCACTTGGGTAACAGAGGCAGAGGCAGTCAGGCTTCTGTGGTGGACAAGTGGCCCGAGGGTGACAGGACGGTCATGGTCTCCACCAGGGGACTCCGACATGCGCCACCTGCAGCCAGCCTGAAGGGCAGTGTTGCAGCAATGCATGGGCTGAATGACATCCTGCACCTGGGACTCTGGGAGCCGCCACGTTGCAGAGCATAGGCTGGTGTGGTCAGGGGTTGGCACGAGGCCAGAGCCACTGGCCCTAGGGTCACAGTCTCCAGGCCGTGGTGACAGCAGTGCAGCCTCCACCACTGAGTGCCTGGAGCTGTGCACCTAGAAACAGTCTTGACGTTCTATGTGTGCAGTACACTTTGTCACGGGGACAGCTTTCTGGTGCAGGAAGGCATTGCTGCCCCGCTGTGTCCCTCAGTGTCGTGGGGAGTGGCGCCACCTGAGGGGAACCTGGGGTAGGGTTGGCAGAAGAGACTGTGCCGAACGAACACAGAGCAAAAAGTGGCGTCTCCCACCTGAGCCTTGGAAGACACCTAGGACTCGTAGGAGGAAGATGCCCTGGTGACATCCAACGCATGTGGCGCCTTCACAGGCCTCCTGTCACAAGCTACAGCTTCTCAGGTGTTACAAGCCCAGGACCCAACACCACGAGGAAAGTGGCAGCTGGATGCAGGGTGGCGCCCGCTCTGCCTTCTTCGCAGCTGTTCCCTTCTCCTCCTCCCCTTCTCCCCCACCCTGTGTTCCCTGCGGAGGGACAGGGACAACTTGTCTTGGATCCAGGAGGCGGCTCGGCTGCTCCTCAGTCTCTTCTCTGCCCCTGCAGCTCGATTTGGTGGCCCCTCGGAAGAAGCTGCAGGGACACCGGCCCCTGCATGTTGGGGATCCAGGCCCACTGTTACCATGCCAACCCCCTGTTGTGGTCGGTGTCTGGCTGACCCCCAAAGCCTCATGTGGTCACAGGGTCATTCAGAGGTGGCTGCATCTAGAGTTTGGGATTGACCCATGGTCCAAGCTGGGGTTAAGGGCGTGAGCTACTCCTGCCCTAGGGCAGGCAGACTGCACACACATAAGGGACAGGAAGAGTTGCCACTCTCTCTTGCTGCTTTTGCTGTCTCGCCACCATGAACTAGTGTCCTCTGCCATGGTCTACCCTGCCTTGGAGCCAGCAGACTCCAGACTGAAACCTCCACAAACTGTGAGCTAAATAAACCTTTCCTCCTTTAACCTTGGGTGTTGGGTGTTTTGTCTCAGCAGCGAGAAAAAGGTAACCAAGATGCTGAGTTGTGCTAAGCAGCTGCCCTCCTCAGGCTCCCTGGGCCACTTTCACCGAGACACAACAGCTGTCAGTTAGGCAGCTCAGGTCTCCCCAGTTCTGCTACGCTTTTGCCATGACAGCTGCAGCATCTGGGATGCCCACATCTGCTCCAGAAAGTGTCTGCCCTGACCAATGAGTGGGATTGTGACCAAGCAACAGACCTCAATTTCTGCCAATCAGTGAGGAAGGTTTGACCCAGAAGGTTTGCACTCAGGCCAGTTCGGACCAATCAACAGGCTTGAGTTGGGGCCTGTCAGAGCCTGCTGCTGCTATTTAAGCTGCACCCCTCAAACATTTGCAGTTGTTCTGGAATCCTGGGCCCTGCGCACTGTCCTGGGCTGCAATACAGGCCCTGCTCAGGTGGGGCCTCTCTCTAGGAGTCCTGTAAATCTAGTCATGATCAATTTCTCTGTAGAATGGACTCAGAAGTCCCGTAAATACTCGAGGTAACCCCGAGCGACATGGGCAGAGTAGTATCTTCAAACAGAGCTGCGAACGCCAGGGCCTGTCAACCCCAAAGAGTCCAGAGGGCAGCAGTGAGCCGCAGCCAGCAGAGCTGGTCACGGCATCCAGTGTTGACTGGAGGTGATCTGGAGCCCATGGGGCCGACCCTTGGCACCTGACACCCATTGGCAGAGTAGAGCTGGGAAGCAGGGTCCTTAGCAGTGACTCTCAGGGCCCAGAGAAGAGCAGGGCCACTGTGCCAATTCATGATTTCCATCCAATCCAGGCCAAGAACACGCAGCCTACTGGGGACGGAGACGGAGCCTCACCCTCCTGTGCTCACACCCCCGGTGCTCAGATTTTATTTTCTGTGCCTGGTCCCTCCTCCTCTGCATACCCCACCTTGTCATCTTGAAGCCTTCAAATCTGTTTTATTTCCCTGGCTGTGCCAGCTACTCACCCCCTCCTCTGCCCTCTGGGAGTCTCAGTTCCCCAGAGTGGCTGCCTGGGCTGGTCTAGCAGTCTGCATCCCTCAGCTCCCAGGTTTTGAGCCATAGGTAGGAGGACGCTCAATCGCAGCGTCCTGAGTATCTCTGCCAGGCTCGGCGTACAGGTGGCTCCATCACCTCCTGGGCCCAGGCCGGGCTCCCCAGCTGGTGAGGTTCCCGGATGTTCTCTCTCCCAACTCCTCCCAGCAAGCCCAGCAGCCAGCCAGATCAGCTACTGCGCCCCAGAGCAGGCCACACACACTTCCCTGCCCCTCCATCTCCAGCTCCCGGCCCCAACAGCTCTCAGAATCGTCGGTCTTTCCTCTGAACTCCCAAAGCCTTCAGCTGTGGGAAATTTATGATTCTTTTCCATCATCTCCATGTGCCACCTATGGGACTGCAGGCCCAGGACAGGGACCTGTGAGGCCCAGGAGCTGTGTGAGGCCCTCAAGGAAAGGCGGGCAGGACAGGATCCTCCACTCTAGGTCCCTGGATTCCCAGCTCTCCTGACTCAGCCTTTCCCCATGGAAACAACTTCCCTAGCCATGCATACACCTGCAGGGCCCTACATGTGTCCAGCAGGCTGCCAAGTTGGAGCCTTTGGCCTGCCCCTGAGGCCGGCCTGCACTCCGGTGGCATCACCCATGTCTCCGGGCCAGAGCTCCACTCTCCACACGGCTCTGATGTCCAGCACAGTCCCAGGAAGGTGCCTGAGGGCTGGGAGCTCTGAGTCCAGCGTTAGTCAGGCCTGGGGAGAGCTCCTTTGCCATCTGAGGCTGAGGTCCTATGGCCCCATCCTAGTTCCTGGGCTGTGGGCAGCACTGTAGATAGGACAGTGGAGACAACCCAGGTATAGCCAAACTTGGGAGTGGGGCAGGGGAGCTGCAGAGTTTTCTTTTTAAATTCTTTCATGAGCCATGTTTGCCCCACCATGAGCACGGTCCTTGGGGGAGGTGGTGCATGTAGGTCCTTCCCATTGAGGAAGAAATCTTTCTGCCTGTTTCGTGTTGTCTACCTTTGATTTTGGTTTTTTAGTTACTTACACTTTGGGTTCCTCGTGTAAGAGAAACATATTTAAGCGTATGTGTCTGATTTAGTTCCCTTAACATCATGGCCCCACAGTATACCCATTTGCCTACAAAGGGCTCGGGTTGTCTTTCATGGCAGAGTAGTGCTCCACTGTGTGAAAACCACCCCATTATCCATCGTCTGCTGACAGACATGGCTGCTTCCCGGACGTAACTGTCACAAGTTCTTTTGTTAGTGTCCACTGACCACCAGTCCCGTGGACTCTGAGACATAGGACAGGGAGGCATGAGTCTTAAACACGACTGCAAACAAATATCTTGTGCTTCCTAGGGGCTGGACAGCCAGCATTATGACTCTCGGGGCATCATTCCAGATGCAGGTCAGCACTTGGAGAAAATGAGACACCAGTGACATGGGTGACCAGGAAGTGAGTGCCGAGCAGGGTAGGGGAAAAACGTTCTAGACCAGGAGCAGAAGTGCAGGCCCAGCTGCTTGTTAATCACCAAGGCTGGGTTGGAAGCAAGGTTGACAATGACTCCGTGTTCCCGGATCCTGTGCAAGGTAGGGAAGGAGCATTAGGATTGTAAAGATCAAAGCGCTGTGCCGGAAAGAAACTTCCCCTCGGCTTAAATATTCTGGGACAGTGTGTGTGGATGTATGTGGTGTTTGTGTTTATACATCTCGTAAGAGCCCTTTTACAAAGCCTTTCATGTGTCTCCTCCTTTAAACTTTTATAGCGGGGCTGAGAAGCTGATACCATCTCTAACCTCAGTGCAGGGAAGACTTCTCTTCAGGGGCTGCGGTTCACCTTCTGATGCCAGAATCTGCAGCGTGCGGTTCTGACTAGCCGTGGATGCGAGTGCCCAACTGGAAGCAGGGTGCAGAGCCAGTGGCCAAGCGACCCATGCTCCTTTCTCGCCGATAGAATCGGGAAGAAGAGAACCCAGCATGCGCACTATGCACGGCTCCCCACTTCCAAGTCACCGTGCTTCTACTGGCTGTTTCTGTCCATTTCTCCACAGCTTTGTCCTCTCTGGGCTGGACCTGAAGTCAGGAAGCACAAGAGGCCTTGAGCAGTACTCACCCTGAACACCCGCACCGGTGCCTGTGCTTGGACAGAACTTGGGGACTACTGGGGCCCCCCTTTATTCCTCTCTGTGCTGCCACAAAGCCAGGTGCATGGCAGGAGGGGAAGGAAGACCTTCAGCCAGCTCAGAGCTCTCCCTTGCTGTGTGATTCCCAGAGGGGACTCAGGCTCTAGTGTGGAGGGCCCAGGCAGCTGTGAAGCTGGAACAGTGACACTCGTCCAGTCCTCAAGGACACCCACTCCTCCGCACCAGTCCCTGCAGGACACTGAGGGTCCTCTCTCTGGGAAAGCTTAGGACTGAGGACAAGGGGCTTTGCAGGACACTTTGTGCTCACCAGAGCCCTGCCTCTGGCTGGCCAGCAGCCTGGTGTTGGTCCTCCAGGGCAACACTGCCGTCTTCACTGTTGGATCTGAGCAGCCAAGGAGAAAGGACGAAAGCAGCCCACATGCAGGGATCCTGGTCAGACCCCGAAGGGCCAGCACATGCTGGCATGTACAGTGGACACGTGCGGGAGGCCAGGAGCCTCCAGATGCTGGGAGGAGGATGGGGGGTGCTGAGAGCAATGCTAGGTGAGCAGCAGTGCGAGGTAGCTTTGCCGAGAAAGGAAATGAGAGTAATGCGGAGTTCTGGGCAACTAAGTCTGTGCCACAGTGACCCACAGCGAAGGAGGAAAGGCGAAAATTCACAAAGGAAGCAGCCCCAAGGGTGGAAAGTAAGTAGGAGATAAGGCGACGCCCCAGGGAGGTCTCAGACTGCGCACGGCACAGGGCCAGTGTCGAGCTGCTGGTCTGCATGACGCCCCTGCAGGAAAGGAACCGCTCACGCCCCAGGTAAATGACCCTGCAAGCCAGCGTGTTGTCGCTGGAGTGTGAGTCCTTTGGGGACAGGTCTGAGCCCGACGTTCAGCGTGCAGCCAGAGGGGAGAGCTCCAAACTCCAAAGTGGACAGCCAGGCCAGTGAGGAGCTGCCGGGGTGCGGGTGAAGCTGAGCTCGGCACGGTCCGGAAAATACACAACAGCCGTGCATAGCCAAAAGAAGGGCACTACGTGGAAATACTCCCACCAGAATGAGTGACGTAGGAAAGAGGAAACTTGGGGTTCAAAAGGAACCCCAGGCAGGGGTAGAGGGAGGCCCTGGGCAGCTGTGTGGAGTCAGCATTGACCCTCCCGGTGCAGCAGGTCAAGATTCAGAGGGAAACTGATGGAACCGGCGGGTTTCCACCGCCTTGGGGTGCGGGGCTATGCAGCCGCTGGGAGCTGACCTGAGGCTGAGTTAATAATCATGCGGGCTCCCGAGCGAGCAAGAGAAACCAGCCCAATGGCCCTGCTCCGGGTCTTCAGCTGTGATGGGAGGAACAGTCCTGGTGTGCCAGGTACCGCGCGGCTCCTCAGCACATGTGCAGGTCCGCTCCTCGGAATGTGAGCTCTAAACACTGATGCACCCGAATGAGTGACAAAACAGAGGCAACAGGACGCCAGGACCGCCCCTGGCCTCCAATGGCCAGAAGGGGCTGCAGTCCAAAGTGTCGGCCTTGAATTTGGACCAATCCTGGATGAGAGTACGCCTTATGGCCAATCCCAGATGACTCTGTCCTGCTTGGGCTTGAGCTCGGCCAATCCTGGACGACTCCACCCCCTCTGTGCTCTATATAAGCAGGGCTCCCTCCCATTTCTCTGTAGTCCCACGAGGCTCCTGCCAGCCTGCTCACCTCTGTGGCAGCACAGGTCCTGTCCGGGTGAAGCCTCCTCCGGCGGGCCTGTGGATCTACCCTGATTGATTCCTTGGGCGGTGTAGGCAGAGCGAGTCACATCCCAGAGCCCAAAGGCTCCTGGAGACAGGTTCAGATCAGCAGCGGCCGGATCAGTATCAGCCAGGGCGCTCACCCACCAGTTACCAGCAGGAACCGCGGTGCTTGGTGGGGACCAGCGGAGACCCCAGAGGCTGGAGTTGCTGGCCTGGGCTGCCGAGGAGTCCGCGCAGGTAGCAGAAGCCACTCAGCGCTGTGGCTCCAAGAGCCGCAGCACTGGGCCCCCGACAACGATGCACTTTGCTGGTCCATGATTTCTACCTGCATGGAGCAGAAGAACCCCAAGCCCCCCAAAGCCCTCAAGAAATGGCGAGTGAGCAGCGTGGAGGAAAAAGCGGAGCCCTCTGTTCCTTGGGGAAAGTCGTGGGCGGACCTTCCCCAGGCAGGAGCTTTCCTCTGCAAGCCAGAAGCTGAGTGAATGCCTCCAAAGCCTCTGCTCTCTGTGATCTGCCCTGCAGGACCGCTGGCTCTGTCAGCCACTTGGGTGTCCATGCTCCTTGAAATTCAAAACGCATTTCTGTACATTTCAGCTGCTCCAGAAAATCTGCTTCCCTGCCCGGTCTCCTGCAGTCCAACATGCTCTTCCCCACCCGTCTCCTGCCAGGCGTCTCAGTGATTTCATGAGTTTTCACGAGCAGGGTTTGTCAGTGTGTCTGTCATTCCATATGTCCTTAGGTCACTAGTGTTGTCCTGATTTCAGTCAACCTAATTCCAAAAGCTGGCTTTTCAAGGTCCTCCTATTTAATTTGATACTTTTACACAGAACTTTACAACTAAAGAGAAACATGACACTGCCGTGGGTGGCAGAAACAGGAGCGGTGAGTGGGTGGACAGGTGGATGCACATGTGAGATGGGCTGGCTCTTAGCCCAGGCCTGCCTTGAACTCACTATATAGTCTAGTGGCCCTCCTGCCTCAGCCTCCTTGAATGCTGGAATTTCAGATGTGCACCACCATGGTCAGCTCAGAAACAGCTCCCTCACGCAGACATCTTAAGAAGTCTGGCTTCAGGGAAAGACGAAATAGCACAACACAGCAGAGAAGTTTGGACCCCTGGCGTTTCCAACCTTCTTCCTGGAAGAGTCAATCCCTACATGCCAACCACTTTAAGTAATCCAGAGAGCTGAATCATGTATCCAGTGGCCACTCCATGCTTGGCCTTCCAGACAACACAGATTCTTTAGATTTCTACTTGGGTGCTGCAGGGACCCAAGACTCGTTTGTTTGTTTGTTTTTGACTATACAAATATGAAGCCTGGAACCACTACAGCCATTTTGCCACCATGAGGCAAATCAGGCTTTGCCTGAAGCTGACACCACACAAAGCCAAAGACAGGAGAAAGCTAAGTCCATGGATGCGTCACAGATACTGGCTGGGTTAGGTTGGGGCTTGCAGTCACGTGAGCTCCTAAGCCTCCTCTGAAAGCTTCTTTGAGCTGCATTTTCCGTGCTTTGCAGCTTCCGAAAGCAATCTGCCTCAACATCCTTCCTATCTGGACCATTAGGCAACAGTGAGGAATAAACCAAGTAACTTTTTGAAGAGGTGACACAGAACAGTCACCCTATCTCTAGCACATGAAGTGGGGTGTGGCTCTGCACCCCTTCCCCACTCATCAGAGCTGAGAAAGTTGGATGCAAAATGAGGTGGAGGGTCCGGAGCCCCTGGGGAGCAGCCCGAGCTCAGAGAGATGCAGGCCCTGGGGCCTCGAGTGTTTCTGAGGTTCTGAGATGCCCGCTATGGTGACTTCTGGGAGCCCCCAGTGACTGGGGTTGTACTGGGGAGGCCCATGTCCTCCTGCCCAGACCTCTGGGTGACCCCGATGGAACCCCATGGTGGAGCTGCAGTGCTGGCTCTCCCACTTCTGCTGAGAAGACAAGAGGGCCCCGGAAGGCAGGGCTCCCGGACTCACCCTCAGCCCTGCCTGGGAAGACCTGGAAATGCTGGTATCGGGACAGACCTCACCCTCTGGAGTGGGGTGAAACCTTCCCTCACCCCAGGAACCAGAGCGGACACATCTGTGACATCCACAGCCCAGCGGGAGAGAAGGCCTGTGCTGGAGGCACCCGCCCACTGTGCACCCGGGGACCACAGGGATTAGGCAACCCAGAGGGAAGGGGCAGCCTTGGGGCACTGTCAGGGTATGGGAGTGACAGACCTGCGTCCTGCCTGGGTGAGGGCATTGGGTGACCAGTGTGTCTACCACTGAGAAGGACATGAATGAGGCCCAGGACCCGGGCTCCAGCAGGCAGGATGGGGGGACCTGGCCAGGCCTCCGAGAGTCCAGTTGAGGGGAAATTCTTAAGGTAACAGTGCAGTGAATAACTCGGTGGAAAGAATTCACCCTCACTGCCAAAAAGGAAGGTGGCCAGGGCCCCAGGGTGGGGAGAGGGGGAGCGGAGAGGGATGTTCGTCTTCAAGCAGGAGATAAGAGCCGGATTAGAGTTCATCCCCAGCGTGCCGAGCAAGAAACTTTATAGCCCAGCCGACTCCCAACCGGAAAGGTCCCTGTTTCTGGACGCTTTGAATTATAGGAAAACTAATTGGATCTTCATGTTTACCATCAGGGAGAGCAAGGGCTGGGTGGGATGTAAATCCTGGGGTACTTGAAAAGGACAGCCGTGACCTTTACAAGCCTCTGAACGTATAGATCTGTAAGGAGAAAGAAATGATTTCCTGACCTGCAGCTGCCCGGCCGCTTTCCCGTCTCCCTCCACACAGGGCCCACATTGGGCTCCTCCTGCAGTTGTTTCTCTGACTGTTCCCTCTGTCGCAGGGCAGGAAACCAGGGCCCTGTCAGCATGGCCTGGGGAGAAGCCCAGAGGAAGGTCCTGGGTCCCCCACCCTGGAGCAGCCGCCCTTTGCGGTGCCCACAGGCTGCGGGGAACCCACTCACTTGGGCACCCACTGTGTGCCTGGATGCCCTGGGGAGATGGGACCCTGACTCAGACTCCTCACTGCATCCCCAGGCTGGGACCCTCATGTTCATACCTGCAGTGGGGGGTCAGGACAGCTCACTCTCACCTTCCAGAGGCGTGTAGGAGACCACAGGACAAGAACGGCAGGGCACAGGGGTCCAGGGCTAGGGACAGTCCCTGTGACAGTGAGGACACCAGGGCCAGAGAAGGGTGATGATTGCAGGCACGAGGGAGGTCCACTGGTTCCTGAGACAAAGCGTCAGGTGCCCCCGCCCTGATCACCTCTGCTGCCCGCACCTGACTCCGGAGGCCACAAGCATCACCGGCCATCAGCGAGAAGGGGGCCCCGGAGGGACTGTCTGGCTTCAGTGGTGTCCAAACCCACAGGGACAGGGGGGACTTCGGAGGTCACTTTGGTAATGGTGAGAGGTAAGGAACAAAGAAGATAGGGGACACCCTGGAAAAGTAGGGCCATGGGGGGCCAGCTCGAAGTGATCTTGCCCTCATTGTCTTCAGCACCCACAGAGGCCGGCAGTGTCTGCCTCTGGCCAGATGGACCCCAAACTGTGACTCTGCAGCTTGAATGGCTGAAACTGTGCCACACACAGGTTATGATCAAGATCTCTGTCGTACTTGGGAACTGTCTTCACTATCATTCACCTAACTGAAGCTTAGATCCTCTTATTATTTCTTTATTTTATATTTTTATTTATTTATTGTCTCATGGAGACAGGATCTCGCTATGCAGTTCAGGCTGACCTTGAGCTGTGTTTGTAGCCCAGGATGGTCTCAAACTTGCAATGATCTTCCCACCTCAGCCTCCTGAATGCTGGGATGACCAATGTGTGCCCCATGGGTGGCTGTTAGACCCTTTTTTGAAACAGGCAGATATGTGGGGGAGCTTTGCGTCCATACTTCGAATTGAAAGTCTACCATTTCCCATGAACAGAGGCAGAAGAACGCAAACGATATGGGCGAAACAGCAGCACTGGAATCCGGCAGCCTGTGGAGAGAATGCCCTGCGTGGACACTGAGGACCAGATGTGCAGAGGCCACCAGGCCCAGAAGCTAAAGCCACATCTCTTCAGTCACGTGTAGGCCACGGCCACCTTCACCTGGCTCCAGGCGATCTGCGGCCTCTGCTGTCTCCCAGGGCAGCTCGGATCTGCAGAGGAGGGCGGACAAGCACCCAGCCCTGCAACCTATCTCTCCAGAACCCAACTCCTCTCCCTGCAGAGTGGACACTGGGACCAGGTAAGGCCTGTGGCCCCGTCCGCCCAGAGCCTGTTTCCTCCTTTGCACCCGAGCGTACATCTCAGCTGCGATGTGGCCGGTGGGGCTCCTGGGAGCCACCACTGTATCACTTGAAAGGGGGGCAGCTGAGCGCTGGGGAAAGGGATGTGGCGCATGGAAGAGGAACACTCTGTACCTCCCCAGGGCTGAAAGGACAGACTCACCCCAAAAACACTCTGGGGATCACGGTGTGTGACTCTGACTCCTTCACAGCCAACACTGGGGCTCTGGAGTGAACGATCAAACATGTGATGAGAAAGTTTCACTCCTACAGACCAAGAATGTTTCTTTTCCCATCATGGTGCATCTGGCACAGACCAGTCTCTGCTGGCAGAGAGGCATTGCGGGGCAGTGGTTAGGAACTGGGACTCTAGGTGAGACTCCAGGGCTACATTTCACGCTCACCGAAGGCAGGACTGGGAGCCCAAGCAGTTTAACCATGGTGTCCACCCCCTGAAGTATACCAGCACCTCGTGTTTGCAGTGCCACCCACAGACCACTGCCCTGCATCTCCTGCTACGTCCACCTTAGTCCCTTTTGGTCTCAACATCCCGTGCCACCCTGGGCCCTGCCTGGCCCCGAGTCCTTTGCCTGACACAGTTGACACTCTGCAGACTGCTCAGCCACGTGCGGGAGCAGCTCTGCTGGGCACAGCAGGGATCACATGGCGCTGTGTTGCCCCGCCTGTGGACGCCACTGCACGGAGGATCCAGGCCTGCTCCACACGGGAGCCAGGGCGTCCGTGCAGCGCGGCAGCTCGATCTGCACAGGGCCAGTGAAACAACCCCAGCTGGCTAAATCAGGATGGGCAGGGACATGCTCTCCCATTTCTGTTTCATTTCATCCCAGGATAAGGCCGAAGAAGGCCGCGTGTTTCCCGGCCGGCCTGGTTTTCTTCTCGGTTGGTCTGCGTGTGTTTACCAAATAGAGGCCCAGGGCTCCCTAGCAACTGCGCAGGGCGAGCCCGCCTGATAGCTCGAGACGGATGAGTTGCTGATGAGCAGGATCCTCGGAGTTTTTAATTGGTTTAGTTAGATTATTTCCAGTCAACAGTCCCTGAGTTTAGTGGTGGAAGATGGATCTGTTTTCCATAAATGTTAAATGCCAAGCTTTTGAATCACTCAGCATAAAGACTGTTCTCTTCCAGAGCTACTTGCTATCACTTGATTTATAGCAAGAAAATAAAGGCTTGGTTAGAGACTCTGGCCGCCGTGGCATGGCACGCAGATAAGAGCTGCACAAGGGCTGAGGCCGAGCCAGCTACTGCTCCAGGAAACAAATAAACAAACACGGCCCGGCCGCCCTCCGTGCGCATGGCTCCCGGCCCTCAAGCAGCCCTCTCCAGCTTGGAAAGTCCTCATGAACCCCAGTGCTCTTCCCACTATGCCAGGGAGGCAAATCAGGAAAGCCAGTCACAGCCCGCACAATCTGAGCATCACCAGCTGGTGCCAGGCAGGGGAAGCTCGGTGCCCACGGACAGGAGGAATGAGGTCAGAACCCACAAGTGGGTGCAGGGCAGCCTTGACCTGGTGAGCAGCCCCCCTGTACTCCCATGGCCAACCTTCCCCGAGGCTGGCCGGCAGCAGAGCAGGAAGTGGCCTGGCACCCCAGGCCTCAGAGCCTGACAGGCCAGCACAGCCAGGGCCTGTGGTTCCTTCCCTCAGAGAATACACTGCTCTAGGTCATCTTGGGGTGCCTTACTTCTCACTAAAGCTGAGGCTGCAGGGATGAGACCTTGTATGCTTGTGGGCCTGCCATCCCTGACTTGCACGCTCTGCCATCGCTGCAGTTCCAGGCCTGGCTCTGCACCCCAGTACCCTCCACTCCAGCTGGGGACTTGGACCTTCCAGGCCCAGCCACCATTCTGGGCAGCAGGCAGTGCTGCCCGCTCTGTGGGATCAGCCTGCTATGGCGTCACCCACAGATGGTGACTGCAGCCTTGGGGACACGCCCCAGAGCGCAGGGAGACAAAGAGGCAAACAGGCCTCTGGTTTAGCGCCTGCCTCTGCCTTATTCCAGTCTGAGGCGAAACAGGAGAGGGAGCACGTCAGGGTTGGGCACAACTGGGTCTCTTCCTCCGACAGGTCACCAAGGCCCTGCCTGGCGCAGCCCGCCCTGCGCCTCAGGAGGGCTTACTGTACAAGGTGCAGCCATGGGTCACAGTCCCCCACAGAGCCCAGAGCGGCAGCCAGGAGGCCAGCGGGCACTTCCAGGCCCACACCAACCCCAGGTGAGAGACGGCTCTTCTCTGAGGTGTGACACTTGTGGGCGAAGGATGAGAGTGGAGTTCCTGGGCAGCCTGGCATCCAAGAAGCACCATGAGTACCAGACACATGGCTTTGTCTGAAGCAGTGGACACCCAGGAATTGTAGCACACACTCTCAGCACCAAACAGAGGCTGGGGACCAGGAGGACACATTCAGGTCAAAATGCTTCCTGCACCCATTTCCAGGTGTCAGATGCAGTCTAGCTCCAAGGCTGCCAGAAGCACAGAGTCACAGCCACACCAAGAGCATCACCGGCACTGTGCTGCCCTGAGCTAGTGCCACAGTGCCTATGTCCTCCTGGGCTGTGACGGGGCTCCCCTAGGCTCAGGCGCAGATCTCCCCCCACTGTGCGCTGGTGGCATTGCCTGGAGACCGTCCTCGGATGACACTTGATACATAAGCAAAAAAGTGAATCTGGTGTCAGCCGTAATCATGGCATATAAAGTACTGAACCCAGGACCTGACGCACAGGAAACACTGGAGAAACTGCTCACTAAGCAGCCCAGGCAGCTGGTAATCAGGCACTGATTTTTATTATTCATGCGCTCGTTAACAATAAGTCTCAGCTAACTGAATCAGGGACAGTGACCATCACCTTCCCTCTGTCATCCCTATGATCTGTAGGCACACAGTGACTGATAGTGGACCTGCGATACAGTGGCCAGCTTTTCCAAGCTCCATCCTTGTTGATGGCCTAGAGATGTCAGGGGCGATCTGAGTCCTCCGAGGCTGCTGGGAAGCCCATGACAGGCCCCATCGGTATGGGCTTACTATTCCCCTCCACACACAGTGCCTCTTGGACCCTCCGTGAACCAAAACATCGCCTTGTTTTGTCTCAGACAGCAACCGGGTCGCTCTGAATTACAGCCCTGGGAGCAGAGATGACAGTACATTACTCAGCCGGTCCCCAGGCTGGGGACTGGGGTTAGGGTTCAGGTAGTTGGTCCTGCAGTGAGAGGACGTTTAGCGGCCGCAGATTGATGGGGGCTCAGAGGAGCTGGTTATTTGATCCCCAGGAAGTGTTCCTGGACCAGGGTCACCGCGGCTGGGCTGGAAGCAGTGGAGAGCCCCTCTGAGACCCCAAGGATGGTACAGTTGGAGGGAGAGCAGTGGCGCCTGGGAGCCATGTGAGGGGGCTCAGGGCCCTGGCTCTACGTCCCAGACTCTCATGCCTCTCCAGGGAGCAGGCAGTAGACATCAGGGTGGTCCCCAAAGCCTTTCTATCCACCCTGTGTCCTCTCAACAAGTAAAGCGGTGCAGGTCCCCTGTGCCACGCACTGATGGGCCAATGGCGTCCTGTCCATCCACGGTGTCACCTGTGCAGGTGGGGACAGAGAGGGATCACAGGGACCGACAGAGATGGAGGAGCCCAGGCTGCTGGGAAAGCACAGAGGAGAACTGAGGATCCGGGAAGAAGCCTTGGGGGCTTCCTGGAGGCAGTGATGCCCCAGCCCAGAGTGAAGGGAGGAGGACGGGGCCGGGGCCTGGGCAGAACCTCGGTGCCCCCCGTTGCCACTGGAGAATCACGAATTGCTCCTTCAGGCTGTGGTGAACAAGTGCAAAAGGAGGCTTCTGGAAACAGGACTAAGGGACTGGCGGACGCTTCGGGTCCTCACATTCTCAGGTGTTCACTGGAGAAGGGAAGAAGGGGACCGGGATGGCATCCAGCATCCCCTCCGCAGAGCGCAGGCCAATTGGACATGCCTGTCATACTTGTCCCGTGCTGGGTCTGGGGTGCAAGGACAACACTCAGATGACCAGGGGCACAGAACCCAGGGAGGGGCCTGAGGGACACTACCGGCCACCCCTGGGAAGGAGGACTCTCGGGAACCATTCCCCAGGCCACGCAGGGGTCGTCTCCATGCTTGACCGGAACATGCTCCTCACACTTCAAAAGCCAGCAAACAGGGTGGTGCACGCCTATGGTCCCAGTACTCAGGAGGCTGAAGCAGGAAGATCTTGAGATCAAGGCCACACAGTGAGACCCTGTCTGAAAAATGAAACAAACTAAAACAAGAAACCCATCCAACCTGGGGAGCTGGCGGGCACTGCTGCCCGTGTGCATCTGAGACAAAACCTGACCACTTCCAAGGGGCAGCCGGGCTGCCCGATGTAGGATCCTCAAGCCTAGCAACATGATGACAGATTTGATTATCAGAGCTCTCAAGGGCAGGCTACCTGCTTGGTAGTGGCCAGGCTTCCTTGCGGGGTGACACCCAGAGGCTGCTTCCGAGGAGGGCGCCCAAGTCTTTACCAGAGTCCAGAGGTGAGGCCCCGAAAGGAGGAAGAATAGAGGAAGAAGGGATGCATAAAGCCCTCTCAGATGCCAGCGGGGCCCAGCTGGAGGAGGGTCTGGGACCCAGCAGAGGGTCATAGGCGCCCGCCCCGTGGTATCTGGAGAGTGGAGGGGCAGCGACCCTGCCGCCTGGAGTGGACAACAGCTGTCTCGAAGGTACCTTCCCTATCCCACTGCCGGTGACACTCTCATTTGAGAAGTGGACTGATCCTCATAGAGCCGAGGCCCAGCCCTGCCCCTTCGCTGCCTCCTGGAGCACATGTATCCTCTGTCCACTGGAGCAGGAAGGCAGGGCGGGGTGGCCATGGGTGTGGAGTGCAGGGAGCAGGAGCCCTCAGGAAGCCCTGCTGCCATGGCACAGACAGATTGGGGGGTGAGAGGCACCGGGGTGCGAGCTCCTGACTCGGCAGCCCCCCAGGGGTGCAAGGGGAGATCACCTGCCCCTTCCCGCGCTCGCCTCAGAGGACTCTTACACACACACAGCGTGGCCCACAGATTCCAGCGGCTTGGGAATGGCATGCCCGCTCGTGTCCCAGCGTGAAGCTGACCTGGATTCCCGTACAGGATGAGCTGTCCTCGGGCCGGCCGCCGAGGCTGACCCAGAGCAGAGTCTGGGGTGACTGATGATGCGGCCATGGCCTGGCTGTGTCTGTCGGCAGCCCCGGCAGCCCCGTGACCACGTCTACCCAGATAACCGCAGGCTGCTCTGGGGACCAGATCCCAGCCCAGGATTTATGGGTCCCAGAACCTTCGCGCTGGGCTGTAGGGGGGCGGCTGGGACTCTGGGGCTCGGGGCCTTGGCTGCCTCTCTCAGCTGGGGGCAGGCCTGGAGTGCAGGCTGCCGCCAATAGGGGGGAGCAGCATCCGGGGACCCAGGGACAACAGCTGCTTCTTGTCTCCCCCCAACTCCTTCTACCGAGTCAGAGTAAAATCACCGCGTGGTTCATGCTGGTGCATTCGTCATCCTGAACTCAGGACAAAGTTAAAAATGAAAGAACAAGCTTCTCCCGGCCCGAAGTCGGGGAGCAGGAAGAAGCTTGGCCAAGGTGCTGCAGGTCTGGGGTGCAACTGTTAAGCCCACAGCCCAGGTCTCGGTGGCCACTGCTCTGGGGAACTGGAACACAGGGCCAGCTCCCGCCTGCTCACACCTCCGGCGCCCAGGGCAGCACACGTTCATTCTCGTAGGTAGTTTTGCTTGAGTACTGTTTGCTGCTTCGGTGACCAGACCCCAGGGTGGGGCTGACATGCTGCGTGGTGTGCAGGTTCCCAGCTCGGTCCAGGAGGATATAGAGCGCTGCCAGGAGCACTGCAGAGAATCACTAACCTCCCTAAGGGTGGGAGAAGTGAAGAACTGCTTTGTGCCCTTCCTCTTCCAAAGTGGTCGTCCGAGTCAGCATAGCCTCTGCTCTAGCTCGCTTTCCGCATGGCTTGGGGGAGCATTGTGCAGCGCATGCACCCAGCTCAGTGTGGTTGTAGCTAACAGATTTTTGTCAGGTTGGGTTCCATTGCTCTTGGCCCAAGGCTGCTGCAAAACGTACAGAACAAAGAGAGGTGAGGAGTGGCCAGGGGAACAAGTTATTGTGTCAGAGCTGCCCCCCACCAAGGTGCTCAGCCCTGGGGTGATGCTCTGGATGCGTCTGCAGACTAATAATCACCAGACGACCCCAGGACACTGACTCTGGCCTGGGAGCTCAACTCGGTCAGTACACAAGGCTGAGTGGTCCTTGCGTGTGTATTTTGGGGTGAGAGAGCCCTCCAAGGCTGAGGAATGCCGAAATGAGCATGTGTGTATTTGCCTACAATCCAGGGCCACTGAACCCTGAGATCCACCCTGGGACCCCCTGGGGCTTGTGGGCCCCAGTCATCCTACACCATGCAAAGTTATACAGGAGAGTTTTCAGTGAGAAAAGACCGCAGATTGTCTATGGAGCCAATTCCTTCTTTCCTTTGAATGTTGCATACGAATGCATGTTAGCCTTTGAGGGGAGTGGGGTCCTGCGAAAGGGTTACCTTCACATCGTATTTTATAAACTGCATTGAGAATAATCTTTTCCAGAAAACATAATGCTTTTGTAATAATGATTTTCTTGGAATTGGGCTTTTAAAAACACCAGGAATCCTGGTGAGGCCTGCATGTGAGGCATGTTTGCCATCTCCGGACAGTTGCCCCCTACTTCTTCAAGGAGCGTTTGGCAAGGATCAGAAGCGAGGGGCAGAATGGAAGCCTCATGTGTCCACCAGTGCTGCAGATGAAGGCTGTTTTGTCAGGGCCGTTCTGCCGGGGCTGAGGGATAATTTGGAAAAGCATTTGGCTGCATGGAATGATCCTGGATCACATGATTTAAACTGGAATTGATGCTAGAGAGACCTGAAAACATAGTGTTGCCACAAAAGGTCTTTGTCCCTAAGGATGGTGCCAGCAGGGACCCAGGTGAGGGATTTGTCATGAAGGAGCAGGGCTGGCACCGGACATTGTGCCTGGGCAGGTTCCTTGGGGAGCCGTGCACCTGGAGGTTCCTGCCCAGACACACACAAGTCAGGGAGGAAGGTGTCAGAGCTGAGGGCATCACTGGAAGATCTTGACTGCAGAGACGCTCCTTGGACCGTGCCGGAAGAGCTCAGAGGGCTCTGCATTAGGCACCTATATTCAGAAATCACAAGCTGGGGGCAGCTGGGCTCCTGCCTCACACACACCAAACAGGTCTCAACTGTGTCCCTCCCTGGAAAAAGCCCTGGCCCCTTTCCACGCCAGGAGCTGTCAGGGAATTGAGCACCAACTTCCAAAGGCCATTCCCGAGGGGTAGGCAAATAGGGCCTTGACAGTACTGTTACAGACACTGCAAGCCAGGTTGGACCCTGTCATGATGAGGGTGACGCTTCCACACCAGGGAGCAAAAGGCACCGAGTACATTGGGGTCCTCCAGTGCCTACCTGGTCCCTGCTGGGACCACGGCTGTCAGCAAGGTCAGGGATGGCCTGTGTCCATAGCTCATAAGACCTCAACATTCCCAGCCCCAGGGGCCACCACTGCAAATGGGAGACAGAGATAGACTTGGGTGCTCTGAGCCTGGGCTTGGACCTGGGCATCAGCAGGCTTCCCCAGGCTGCAGACAGGAGTGCTGTCCTCTCCAGCAATGCGCTCAGCTTCTGCTGTGCCAATCAGACACAGCACGCCCTCCATGGAGGGGCGCCTGCCCGCTCCAGTCTGGCAGCCACACACATCCAGGTCACTCACCTGGGGAGATCGGTGCCCGGTAGGGAACATTTCCCAGCTGCACCCAGCAAACCCTCCCATCCCAAACCCGGTGTTCTTTCCTCTGCACCCAAGGAGAAGGCAAGGCACCTGGGAAATGGGGTTCAGCACAGTGGGAGCCTCTCTGGTGCCTCCTGCATCTGTCTAATGGCCTCACAGCACTGACCCTCCGCCCTACAACCCCTGCAGGCACTGTCCTCATCTCCACCCTAGGGATGAAAAACCGAGGTTCCCAGACACCGAGTGACTTGTCCACAGTCAAAGACAGGGGTGGTGAGGCCAGGCTGTCCCCAGTGGGGACACCACACTCCACTCCCTGTGGTGCACACATCAGGCAGCGTCCAGGTCCCAGGTTCCCAGAGCGCCCACCGGCCAGAGCGGAGCCCCTCACTGGTCTACAGTGCAGCAAAGACCCAAGCCCCTTATGCAGCAGCACGAGTGCCCTCGCTCTGCAAAACTGCTCTTCCAGAAGGTGGCTGAACTCCACAGGGACGCGGAGCAGAGCCCTCAAACAGGGCCTCCTTCGACAGTGTAATTAATAAACGTCTCCAAGAGGATGGGGAGAAGGTTTGCTGCTGTGTGACCGGGCTTCGGGGAGGGAGACTCCAGCCACTCGAATGCATTTTTGGTTTCCACTGTGGCTTCTGTCAGGGACCCCCAGGCCCCACGGGCCAGCTGGTGTTTTCCAGGGGCTCTGGGTCTGATGAGGTTGGAGTCTTCCTTACCAGCTCCGCCACGCACAGATGAAGACCTGTGCCCAGAACAGGACAGTGCCAGAGAGAAAGAAAACTTTCTTTTTATCCTGTAATGCTTCTTATTGTGTCGGGTCATTCATCTCCCTGGGGCTGGGGCACAGCTGCCAGCTCACAGGGCTGGGCCCTAGAGTCCCTGTGGGTCAGGAAGGGAGGAGCTGAGGCTCTGGGGGTCCTGGGGCCGGGAGCCCCCTCTGCTGCTGCGGCCCGGAAGCCTCAGAGTTCAGCTGCGGTCTTGAACCTTCTCGTGGTGACACGATTGATAGCGGTGTCTCTGCGGACCAGTCCGCTCAGGGGGAGGTGATTTACGCACTGGCCAGGCCAGTGCTGGGGCAGGGCCGTTAATCCCTTAATGGCCCCTGAGGCTGTCGGCAGGTCCAGGAATTCCCCAGCTGCCCCAGCACAGAGGGGCATTGACTGCTCCCTTATCTTATCGGTGGCCAATGCCTGCAAATGACTGAGAAATGAAATTGCTCTCAGGTCATAAATTCGTCACTTTCTGGACTGCAACTGACTGGGGCAGGGAAAGCGTGAGCAAGCAGGGCTTAGTCACTGCAGAGGGACGGACATGAGGGCTGGCGGGAGGGAGACAAGGCTTATGCGGAGATTAGCGCTCTCCACTCTCAAGTGGATGCTAATCCTGTCCTGTCCCAGCTGTGTGGCCCATGGCTCCCTGGGCCACCCCAGGCTCAACAGCTTCCTCGGGGTGCCCAGAGTCCTGCCACAGCTGCCACCTCTGCCACTGCAAGGTCCAGACCCTGCCGGCCCCAAAGCCCCGTGCTTAGGAGGTGAGGGTGAAAGGCTCGCCCCACCTCAGCGCTGGGCAAAGTTGCCATTTGTCGAAGAGAAGGTTTCATGATTTATGAAGCACCAGAGGCAGTTTATTTCCTTTAAATATTAGCATGCTGAAGGCAGGAACTTCGTAAGAGAAAAATGGAATTCAAGGAACATTAACCTTGAAATATTCACAGCACAGGGGCTCCCTGTCTGCTCTCTGCTGTCAACCAGAGGACTGTGGAAGTGGGCAGCACATGGTGACCATGACCAGGGTCCAGCTGCTGTCCAAGCTCAGGAGAGGACGCACAGAGTGTAGGACTGAACCATGTCTAAAACCCAGGCTGGGCATGGGGGCACTGGGGAGGCTGAGGCAGAAGGATCACTGTGAGTTGGGGGCCAGCCTGGGCTACACAGTGAGTTCAAGGCCAGCCTGAACTGCATAACGAGACCCTGGACCAAAACCAAACAAACAAATGAACAAAGAAACTGGACTGAAGAAATTTAAATACCGTGCAAGTCAAAGATGTGCAGCATTTGACCAGCTGAAGTGTCACACTGGCCTACCACCGAGGTGGGCGCCCCTGGCCGCAGAGCCAGGAGGGCCACTACAGGGACCCCGGCCATGGCAGCTTTACCATCAGCACTCAGGGCAGCACCAGCGCCAGTTTCTCTTCAGAGGATAAATGTGTTCTTAATTCTGAAGCCACGAGAACTTTAATACATGGTACAGGAAGGGCGAGAAAGGTAGACAGTGACCTATCCTGAGGTGTGGTAAGCATCTAACACACTTCTAGGTGAGATCAGGTTAAATTTGCACACACATATGAATGGCACTTGTGAATCACCAGACCTGAGAATTTAATTGAAAACCTCCTCTGCTAAGCCAGTCAGGCGCAGTATTAAACTCTCATGTGTTAAATACACAAATATGCTTTTAAATGCCTCCCCTCCTCCTCGTCTCCTCTTCTCAGGCCATGGAGCGCTGGGGATCAGGCAGACTGGGGTCCTTCAGATTTTAAGTGTAGAATCTGGGGACTCAGTGACCACTGCACCCACAAACGGGATCAGAGTGCGTCATTCCCTCACCTGTGGGGTCTGCCCCACTTCCCGCCAGTCCCCTCCTCAGGCCCCCGGAATTCAGCTTCTTTGTTTCTTTCCTTTTGAAAATTTTTTTATTCCGTGTACTGGGGATTGAATCCAGGGAGGGCTGTATGTATCTCTAGCCCTTCCTATTTTTGATTTCAAGACAGTTTCTGAGTTGTCCGTGCTGGCCTTGAACTTGTTATCCTCCGGCTTCAGTCTCCTGAGCAGCTGAGCCACAACACCAGCCTTCTTGTGGTTCCCATCACCACAAAGCAGCAGGTTTCATGAGCTTCCTATGGAAGCACTCGTGTTACTGTCTGGCTTCTTCCATTCAAACTTCTCTTGAGATTTTCCATTCAAACTTCTCTTGTGGTATTTATCAGCTGCTCGTTCTTTTTTCTTTCTGTGTAGTACTAATCTACTAATTGTGTAGTACCACAATCTACTAATTTACATATTCTCCTGTTGATAGACACTCTGGCTGTTTCCCATTTTTAGTACCTATGATATAGGTAATGTAAACATTCTTGTACAATTATTTTTTAAATTTTCTTTTTATCAGTTCGTGTTTGCAGTACATGATTACATCATCATGGAAGATAGCACATGGAAAAAACACATCCATGGAGGGCTTTTCTGTGACAGGATCTTGCTAAGAAGTCCAGGCTGGTCTCGAACCCTGGATCCTCCTGCCTCAGCCTCCCCACTGCCGGGGCAGCCACCAGCAGTGTTGTTTCCCTTGGGGAGAGGATGGAGGTGCCTTGGGGGACAGGAGTCTTTGTCTCTGAGGGCCTGGCTCTGCCCTGCAACCTTCGTTCCACTGCGGGGTACGTGGGTGTTGGGCCCCTCACAGGCAGGTGTCTCCGCTGCTTTGTCTGCAGCCTGCTGAGTCTCAGCCTCTGTCCCTGCACCCACACTCGCACTTGGAATTCCCAGCCTGGTGCCTGTGTGGCAGGTGGGGCCCTCGGGTGCTGCAGTCCCAGGGCAGTGTCCTCAAGAGGGGCCCCGAGCCCTGCAAGGGAGAGGAAGGAGGCCCAGAGAGCTGGTGACGCTGCCCTTGTGCAGCCCGGCTCCTGCAGACGCTCTCTGCAGGAGTTTCACCCTGAGAGTCGCCCCTTCTGTTGCCCTGGAAACGGTCACTATTGCCACAATCGCATCGTCTGGCCCAGCGGTGGGGAGCGTGGGGCACATGGGTCCCCTCCTGGTCACTGAAAGCTTGAAAGTTCCCCACCACTGGCTGAGTCACTGGGCAAACCCTGGTGCCCCCTTGGAGGGCGTGGTTTGACGCTCATGGGTGCATGGCTTTTGTCTGCACAATCAGATTAAATTATTTGGTGGTGGGATGAGGGGCTAAAGACAGTGCTGCTTTCTTAGCAGACATAAGGATCAGAAAAGGTCAGTTGTGGAGACACACACCTAGAATCCTAGATAGGCAGGAGGCTGAGGCAGGAGGGTCACAAGTTTGAGGCCAGGCTGGGCAACTTACTTAGATCTTGTCTCAAAATATTTTTAAAAGGTCTTCAGAGGTAGTCATGTGCTAGATCACTTATCTACCCCTGTGAAGCCCTGGGCTTCAGCCCCGAAAACACAGGAAGAACTGAGCTACGTGGTCAGCAGGTCTTCCCCATCCTGCGATGGGGGAAGAATGTGGGTGATGGAGGGAAATGGGGCAGCAGCCTGTTGCCCTGGCGGCCTCGCGCCCTGCAAGCTCCTCCCTGTCCTGGGCCTCCATTCTCCCACAGCACCCAGGAACTCAGATGTGACCTCACAGAGTCCAGGGAAGCAGGGCAGGCGCAGAATTAGCCACTTTTGCTTTTCAGGTTGTTTTTCCCCAGCTGGGTGACTGAGGTCCCCGAAACTCCCCTGTCCCTGCCTCAGAGCCCCAGCACACCGGAGTCTCTCTGGGACCCTGTGGGCAGAGCCAGCCACCCCACCTCCCTGTCCCGACCTCTGCCGGGCCCTGGCCCAGTCCTAATTGCAGTGACGGTGTCTAGCCCCACACACACACCTGCACCTCTTGGTGCCTTCATTCTGATCACAAACCAGTGCCTGGCCTGCCCTCTGCCCCTGCAAACCAAGAGAGACTCTGGCCACCTGGACTCCGGATACCTTAGAAGCACTGTCTGTGGCGGGGCTGGGGCTACAGGGATACAAGCGGTCACTGAGACCTCCAATTTCTTGCCAGATGTGAGATTTACCCCCACCTAAGGGAAAGGCTTTGGCATGTTTTCCTTGTGGTTCTGAGATTCGAACCCAGAAGGCAAGCTGCACCTCTGGACCATGACCAGGCCATGGCCAGGGCTCTGTGTGGCCCTGGATCAACCGGTGGACGCCTCACTCTGCATCTCTTGGCACCTACACAGCACAAAACTGGCTCCCTAACAGCAGGCGCAGGACTAGGATGTGCCAGGAGAGGGCGCTGGAGAGACACATGGGAAGAAGCCCTTCCAGGCTGGGTAGCAGTTGGCTTCCTGTGGCCTCTGTCTGCACCCTGTGTTGTGTGTGTGGGGACAACTGGGGGCCTCGCCCACCCTGGGTACAGAGTTCCCAGTGGGTTCTCTGTGCCCTTGCTGCAACCTGCCTGACGCCGGTTCAGGAACCCTAGGATACTGATGATTCCTCATTCACCCACCATCCCGAGTGGCGAGGCCCTCCTCACACCCAGGAAGCAGCTTCTCCACATCCTCAGCCCTCAGCAGACTCCTCTGGGTTCCCTGTGCCCACAAGGGCTGCCAGGCAACCGTGGTCCAGCTGGGGTCCAGGCAACCAGCATGTTTCTCCATACCAGTGTAGCTCTGCTCCTCAAGTCCAGACCCTGTCCAAGGGGAACCTGCCCATGCCCATCTGTCCCTCCTTGGGAACATTTTCCTGGCCTTTAAAGTTCTCTTCATATCTTAATAGTGACTCACTATAATAGTTTCACATGGCACAGATAAACGTCTGCGCGCTCAGCCTCCCACTGCTGAGACACAGTGCTCCCACGGCCTCAAGGAGAGGCCAACTTAGCTCATGATTTCAGGGTTTCAGTCCACAGTCAGCTGGCTCCAAGGCAGGAACAGCATGGTGGAAGGCCCTTGTGGACAAAGCTATTGTGCTCACGGAGGTCAGGAAGCAGGGGATAGCACCAGAAAGAGAAGGGACAGGGAACGGAAATAGTCCCCAATGTCACACCTCCACGACCACCCAGGCCACCTGAAAGTGGCTCAACCAATCCCCCAGTGGGATCCCAAGCCAATGGCACTGTCACCATCGAGCCCGCCCATGCCATCCTGTTCAAACCAGGTGTAACTTCTGTCTCCTGAAAGGTTCCCGGGCAATATGGGCTAGTACTGTGACAGTCTAGATTTGGAGATGAGGGACAGGTGGCTTCCTGAGAGTGACAAATGTGTGTAAGTGCTGGATACAGACCAGGACAGCCTGACTCTGACCCCTGGGCTTTCCCCTCTCAGTCAGTGTGAAGACACCATGGGCAGACTGTGGGCCCCGCCCTCCCCGTGCTCACAGCCTGGCTGCTCCCAAGTAAAACAAAGGCAAGGACTCAAAACGCAGCCAGAACCTGGACAAGATTTTCAAAGATCAAGAGTCAGCAGGAGCTGCAAGACCACGGCCAAACCGAGCACAGCTAGTGCTCTGCTCCCACGTTTATTCTGAGGCCCCTGGACTTCGCCATTTTCCCGTGTCTCCTCATTGGCTGTGGGTCCCACTTGTGTTTGGAGCTGGTCCAAGGCAGCCAGCTTTGGGGTGCCAGGGGTCCCCACAGCTGTGGACTGTGGTCTCCTCTAGGTATGGCTGAGGCAGCTGCAACCTCCATGTCCTGCAGATGCAGCCCAGCTCCTCATGGAGCAGTGCGGGTCCCCACAAGCCCCAGCCTTTGTGGAGGACCTGCTGGCTCCAGCCTTGGGGAGATGTGAAAGAAGCCAGCTTGGGATCCAGTGCCACCTGCTGAGGGGACAGTGACCTCGGCTCCACATCAGGTTCACCCCGAAAAAAAGCCCTGTTTGTGCTGTGAACAGGAGGTCTGGGTTCGGCTCCCCTGGGATCTGTCCGGTGACGACTGGGTGACAGTTGTGGGTCCCCAGGTGCACCTGTGATGGGCACTACATTCACACAGTGATTTTCCCTGTTTACCTGGGAGCTCAGAGCACGGTGACAAGAGAAAAGCTCCATGTTCTCACTGGCATCCATGTTGGGGGTGGCCTTGCTGCAGGGCTCTGAGACAGGGGAGGCTGATGGGACATGCAGGCGGGCACCCTGGGCCATGTGGGGACTCAGCAGCTCCCACTGGCCAGGACCTCAACAGACACCTCTGCCTGGCCCCATCTCCCCAGCCGCAGAAACATGAGCCACACAGACCTGCTCTTTCTAAGCCATGTGACCTGTGGGGGCAGAAAGTGGGAATGGATGCAGGACTGGGGCCCAAGGCTGCATTGGCCTCCGAGGCCAGTGAGGGTGGGCAAGGGTGGCAGTGGCTGCATCGCCAAGGCTGGTGGGTGAGGGACCTCTGGCAATGCCACCCCGTGTGCGCCCACAGCCAACGAGGTGCATTTGTCACTCTGCCACACACACAAGAAAAGACAGGGCAGCGCCCGCGGTGACTGTCCACTCCCCGCTGCCCACCAGGCCAAGGTGCATCCCCTCTGTGAGCTCCTGTCACACTATGTGGGGATCACTGTGGGCCTGGCACTCTGTATTCACGGACACCAAGCCTGGGCCCCTGACAGTACCCTCCTGGTCAGTTGAGCTGTGGACCAGGGCTACCCCAGGGTCCTGCCGCAGAGAAGGCCAGGCTCCCTGACCTGAGTAGATTTCAATCAGGGCTGGGACCCCAGGGCTCAGGAATAGCTGCTGGAGGCTTGGGGACATGTTGGGAAGCAGAACCAGGTCTCGCTGGCCATGCTGCCTTCAAAGACTCAGAACTGGGTTTTTCCTGCTCTCTTTCAACCTGCTGTTGTAGTTAAGGTTTGCAAGGAGAGCAAGACAATATGGAACAGTAGTATTTTATGCTAGCTACTCAGATCAAATACAAGAAGTGCAGGAGATCTCTCCACACACTGAAGACCTAGAAAATCCAGCCAAGGGCCTGGATCCCACTGCAATGTCCTGCATGAATCCAGCTGAAAAACCCAGAGCCCATGACAATGCCTCCTATGAGTCCAACTGGAGGTCTGGAACCCATGATAATGCCTTCTGCAATTCGGTTTCACGGATCTGTGCTGGGAGGCCCCCAAGGTCATGGAAGCCAGAAAGTCTGTGCCAGTGGGGTGAGGATCTGTGCCAGTGGGCTGAGGGTTCTGCACAGGAACCAAGAAGCAACACTCAAAGTAAGGACCAGGGTTCCCCTGAAAAGTACCACAGCCGCCCTCAGTGACAATGAGGTCCTGAGCTCCTCTGATGATGATAACAGCGGAGTACGTATCAGGAAGCCAGCGTGACAGCTTCCCCTGCAGACTGCGCAGCTCCAAACACCACACCGCTCAGGAGAACCCACAATGCTCCTCTCCTCCTCGCCCCTTCTCCTTCTTATGCTCTCTGTCCTCAGATGGGCTCTCTGTACTCTGCACCATGCTGATTCAGTTCTGCTGGTGTTAAACTAACCACCAGTTTTTAATCCACCGCACCCATCCTTAGAACCACATGCAGAAGCAGCAGCCTGCCCTGGGCCCCCAGCAGAAGGAAGCACCACCAGCTCTGAGTCCAGAGAGGCTGGAGGCTGGACTCTCTGGATGGAGCAAGGACCCACCGTGTCCACAAGCCCCTGCTGTGTGGTGTGGTACTGCTGAGCACCCTGCAGTGTGGCCTGGCCTCCACCCACCCACCCAGAGGACAGGCTCGGTGAGCAGCTTCAACCTGTCTTCTACTGTAACAAAGTTTTTATTTTTTTAAATAGAAAAATAAAAGAAATAACAAAACAGTTTCGGAACAGGCTGTAGGACGGCAGGAGGACCACACCTGCGTACAGTGTGTGTGGTTATATCACAGTAGCTGTTTGGAGCACAAGACTGTCTGGAAAATCACTAGCACAAACTTTCCCCTCAGTGGATCAGGAGAAACCATTGTCTAACTACCTTAACTGCCTTGCATTTATATGTATTCTCTTCCTTTTTCCTTCCTTCCTTTCACCTTTCTCCCACCAGTGTTTTTTCTTTTGAAGAGTTTCTTCCCTATCATAGTATCTTGTGCATTTTGGATTGTTTACTCTCTCAGATTGTAGCGAAGGTTTTAAATGTAAACTCTCACATACATTTCAGTCACCCATTGCATTCCCTGTTCTCTTAACTTCTTCAGCTCCTTTACTTAGAACGTTCTTTGCCTTCTTTTTCTCCTGAAAAACTCCTGTATGTGCTTCAAGACCCGGGCTGGCCTGGCCCATCAGGTAGTCCCCACTTCAGATTCTTTGCCTATGCCTGCGCTACCTGCTCAGATCTCCGATCCTCTTGCTGGACCATGAGGCCCTCAGGAAGGAGGCTGTGCCTGGCTCTCTGGCAGACCGCATGCCGCAGCTGTGAAGTGAATGAAATGATACCATATCTCAGATGGGAAGTTGAAAGCGAGTGAGGTCACTTCCTCCCAAGCTTCAGTATCTGTGTGCAGAAGGTCACGGCGGCAATCCTGGGGCGGTGAGTGGCTCTGCAGTGCTACTGCAGGCGGGAACTGACTGAAGAGGGCATGGAGCCCTCCAGTCACTCAAGTCTGAGCGTACATCCTGGGGACACACAGTGCACCCTTGTCAGTTCGAGCTTTTTGCAATCCAGGCCAGACAATGTCTCCAGTATGTCCCTGCCACTGCCACCAGGACCCCAGCCTCAGAAGGACAGGCCACCGCCCAGGCTGGGATCTCCAACCTGTGGGGGAGGACGGGGAGGCATAAAGGGAGAGAGAGCAGGAGGGGTCAGAGAGGCGGTGACACCCCCTACATAAACAGGCCACAAGAGCCCATAACACCAAGGCAGGTCCGGTGTCAGCTGCAAAACAGCGCAGCCCCCTCTGCGGGTGTCGGGGCACCTGGCTGAGCTAGCAGCCCACTCTGCCTGGGCACCAGCACCAGGAGCTGGGCCTGGTGTGCCCTGGGAGGTCATGAGGCTGATGGTGGCAAGGAGGAGCCACCCGAAAGATGAGCTCCCTGACTGGACACAGATGGAGGACGAGGCCTGCTGGCCATACCACCTTATCAGCGGAAGAGGCCGAGCCCGGCTGCAGACCCAGCTGTGCATCCTCCACGCCCCGAAGCCTGCACCGCACCTCTTTGGGGCCTGGCACCAAAGGGGCAGCTGGAGGTTCCCCAGGGTGGACAGCACGAGCTGGCCCCCGCAGGGCCTCCCACTGCAGGCCACCGCAGAGCACCGGGGACATGGCCGAGGCGCTGCCTGGGCCACCCTTCCTCTTCCCGGAAAGCCACCAAGGCCCCATCTAGTTCTAACCTCACCAAGGTTCTGCCTCTGAGTACTTTGCAACAGGAGCTTGGGGCCAGTTTTCCAGTGTGTGAGCCGAGAGGTGCTGCACTTGGATCTGGAGTGTCCCCAGAGGCCTGTGTAAAGAGGCTTGGGCCTCGGTGTGACACTACAAGAAGGGGTGGAACCTTTAAATGGGTGGGGCCTGGAGATCGAAAGTGAGATTCGGGGCAGTGGCCATGGACCCTCCCCTTCCGGTCTCAGCTCTGGCCACCATGCAGCCATCCAGCTTCCTCCACTGTGTTCCAGCCTTGAGACACTCTGCTGTCAAAGCAGCAGGACCAAGCACCATGGGCTGAGCTCTGAAACCAGGAACCAAACAAATTTCCCTTATTAAGCTGGTCGTCTCACGGACTCTGTTACAGGCCTGGAAGCTGGAAAGCAGGTGCAGGTCCATCTGTCCACAGAGCCTGTCATCTTACAAGGACAAATACAGAGGGAAACAGGAAGCATGGAAGGCAGTTTCTGGTGTCTGGCGTTAGATTCTGTCATGGTCTGTTTTTCGCTGCTGCAGGAGAATACCTGAGACCAGGTTATTGGTGAAGAATGGAAATGTCAGCCCACAGTTCTAGATTTGGAGGGCCGAGAGGAGAGTCAGAGTGGTGGGGTGGCAGGATGAAGGCGCCGCACAGCAAGGGAAGAGAGCAGGACTCACGGCCTTGGCCACTTGCCCACGCATGAGGACAGAGACCTCCCGGACACAGCTGTGCCCCAGGTGGAGTTCTCGGCACACGCCTTTGTGGGCAACCCTGGACCCACAGCAGAGGGTCAGGCCAGCGGGCCAGCTTCTCCCTTTCAGGGAAGACGCAGCAACCTCCCAGAGAAGGCCACAGTTTGAGATGGATCGATGATTGTGGATTCTCGAAAGTCACAGATTATTTTCAGGAACAGGTTTAGGAGGTTTTCATCGCTTTGTTCGAGAGTCCACAGGACCACAGGCTAGGACCTGACATCTGATCGGCTGGGGTGCCCACAGCCCCATCTGCTGGCATCTTCTGAGATGCAGTCACTCAGCCCCTTCGCCCTCCACTCCTTTGCTCCCCAGGCAGGGTAACAAGCTGGGTCCCAGGATCCACACCTAAGGCTGTGTCACCCAGGCTGAGGCTCCGAGGCTCAGGCAGGGTTTCGAGGCTCCCAGGAGAAGGTGACAGAGCCCTGCAGGAACTCCTGCCCAATCGGGGCCCTGCCTCTTCTACCACCTCACCCCCAGCCCAGGGCCCACGCAGGCAGCTGAGGCAGAAGCAAGCAGAGGTGGTCCAGGACTAACTCAGCACAAATGGTGGACACTACCGGACACCGGCTGGCAGTGTTGCAGAACCCACCCCAACAGCATCAGAGTCACCTGTGAGGACTACAAGGGGAGCCAGCTCCAGGATGAAGGCCACAAGGACCCATCCCCCTACCTGACACCCCAAGGTCATACTACCAGGAGTCAGAGATGGCTCTGCCTGTCTCCCCCTTGGGCAACAGGTTCCCGGAAGGCCACACCAGGGGGAGTGACACAGCCATCTTCTGACAGGAGCTCTTGTTTCCCAGAGCTCAAGAAAGCCAGGATGAGACAGGTCTGAAGTTCCCTGGCCCAGATGGATGCTCCTCCCAGAACAGGCTGCTGTGGAGGAGAGGCTCAGTCCTGTCCATGGTGCATGTCCCCTCTATGTCTCTTCCTGCCTCCCAACAGGAGCCCTGTCCCAGCCAGCTCCTCCTCCTCCTCAGAGCTCTTCTGGGAAGGCAGGCGCTGCTCTTGCAAAGCAGTCTTTGAGCCTGAACTTCTCAGGTGCGTTTTCCCAAGTTTGCCCCTTTAGTGCTGCCTGCTGGTAGTACCGTGTCATTTCTTGAGTTCTGGTATTTTAGAAAACAATGATTTAAAACACATTTCACCAGGTACCACTGGGCCTGGGAAGGCACAGATTGCCCCTTCCCCACTGTCTGTCTCAGGGTGCCCGAGGAGACCCCAGAACCCCCAAGTCCATAGCACTGCTCTCTGGTTTTGGGGTCCATGGCTGTGGGACAGGCCAGGCATGGGGCTGTATGGGGTGGGCAGAGCAGCTCAGAGTCACAGTTGGGACAGAATCACAGTTGTGGACACAGGAGCATGTGACCCTAGCCGAGCCTGTTTCCTCATCTGTGGGTCCCCTCACCTCGGGGACAATCACACAATGGTGCAGTGCCTGCTGGCCCCTTAGTCTCCGAGAGGGCTGAGCAGATGCTCGCAGCAGGCAGGACACAGTGCCCTGCACATCTTCCAGAGCCACGGAGCAGCTGACCCTCAGGAGATCACTCAGGAGCCTGAGGCCTGCACCACAGGTATTCTGTGGGGAGGTGTGGCCTCCACAGGCTCCTCCCCTGGAGCCCCCCCTGCAGGTGGCTCCCCCAGACTCAGGCACATGGTTCCACCCAGAGCCCCAAACACCTTCATAGGGATCAACCTCACCCCCCCCAACTCCATCACTGGTCAGCAAGGATGGACACTGAAGGGCACAGACACGGGGCTCAGAGAGCCTGGAGCAGAGAGAGCACCTGGCAAGGGACAGACCACAGTAGGCCCCAGAGCCAAGCTGGAAGGTACAGTGCAGCCTTTGCTAGGGCCCCAGGGAGCGCCGTGACCCACATCCCCTGACAGAGTGAGTCTCGGAAACCCACCAACATGGACCACAATTTTTTTCTTGTATTGAGAAGGATCTTGCTGTGCAGTTAGGCTGGCTTGAACCCACTAGTTGCCCAGGATGGCCTGGAACTCAGTGATCCTCCTGCCTCAGCCTCCCAAGAGCTGGGACCTCAGGTGTGCACAACCTGGCACCAGACAGAGGACACAGACACGCAGGTGTAGGAGACTCTCCTCCAGCTCGGGACACTGGGATGGACGTTGTCACCTGAGAGTGAACCCACAGGATGCCTCCTTCTTGCTGGGGGGGGGGCGGTAGAAGGGTGTGCGGGGAGCAGTTTTCCGGGACAACTTTCTCATGAGCCTCTGCTGTGTACAAGGTGTTTGGACACACGCTTATAATCACTATGGCTCCTGAGCACAGGCCCTGTCCTCTACAGTTAAGGAAACAGGACCCAAGGTGTTAGCCAGAGACTCCAGCACAGCATGGGGCCAGCTGGGTGGAGCTGGCTCCCCGGAAGAAGAGGCAACTCTACTGCAGATGTGCGTACCCGGTGGTCCTGAGTCTCCAGAGAACGGGTCCCTGGCAGGAGAAGACCAAAGCGCTGACCCTAACCCTAACCTTCACCCTAACCCAAAACTAACAGTGACCCACATGCGAACACGAGAGAACCAGTGGTCAGACTCAGAGCCGCACCTTGATGTGGAAAGGGTCTTGGGGCCATCAGGACATAAAGGAAGGAAGCCGGATACACCAAGCTCTGAGCTCACGTGGCTTCACCGGATTCACCCGAGCAGCAGAACCATGTGCCTCACATGTGGCTCTGCCATCACAAGGCTGCAGCGGATAAGGACAGGGCCTGGAGGACCCCACCACAACAAACCCTGGCCCACGAGGCCGGCCAGCTCCCCAGCTCAGCAGCTGTCGGGGCAATGCTGATGGGCTTGCTGGTGTCCTCGGCATGCAGGTAACGTTTCTCCACCTGGAAACAGTCGAGGCATGACAGGCCAAGCGCATCTGCACTTGATTTTGAGGACTTTAATCAGAGCAGTGTGAGGATGCAGGTTACAAAGTTAGTGGTGTCATCGCTGTGCCACAGACGGCACCGACAGCGAGGCCCAGCACGCGTACAGCTCCTAACTTAGGTCATCCAACAGGAAATCATCGTCCATCTGTATTTAGTGTTTTCAAGCAACGGTAAATGAAACCCCGCCCACACGCTCACATGCACATCACACACTGACCCGGACCACCTGCGGTCCATACACCTACACTTAGGTGCCTTTTCACATGTGTGTGTGGACCCGGACACTTAAGTTACTGAGGACAGTCTCATGAGTGGACTCTGGACCAGCCCGTTTTCTTTCAGTCACTTAAAATTTTACAACTTGAAGCCACATGCCCCGTGTGGTCTGCACACTCTAAGGGCACCTCAAATAATGAGCATGGCCCCTGCTTCTTTGTGTGAGGATTTCTGTGCATCTCGGATGACTGTAAGTCAAAAGGAAAAGGTCCACAGGAAAGAGCGCCTTCTACGAGCACTGTGCCAGGTCAGCCCTGCAGTCGCCCTGCAGCGAGTCTCGGGCTTTTGTACAGAGGTACTGGTTAGTTCGATGCTTGTCCCACTTGCTTGAGATGCAGGAGCCCCTTACCCTGCCTGGCAGAGCCCCTCCTGCTCCCCAGTTTAGCAGCCTGCCCACCCACCCCAGAGGTCGGTGAGGTTGGTGGAGAGCCACCTGCCACGCCTCACTGACTGACTTCTCACTGTTGCTGTTAGTAAATGGAAACCATGACAAAGTTTAGCAGACACGTACGTATGCCCTGGCTATAAATATCCCAGGGTGGGAAACGGCACAACCACTCCATTCCTAGTGAAAATGAGCTAAAAGGAGCAGGGGATGTTATCAACAATGTTCCAGCAGAAAATCCCAACCTGGTGGTACTGGGCTCAACACTACGGCTTTTCCAGGCCTCCAGGGCAACTGAAGGTTTGCAGAGCCAAGGCAGCTCCCCTGGCAAACCTGGGGAATCCCGTCAGGGGTCTTGGAAGCTGGACACAGGTGGACGGTCAGCTCCTAGGCCTTCTCAGAGAGGTGAGGGAGGAGGATTTCAAACACACAGCTGGAAGCAGTGCCTCGCCCCCTGCCGGCCCCAGAGCTGCCTGGGCTCAGAGCGCCAACTGCAGCTTGGTCATGTTCCTCTGGTGCATGTTGTGGTGGCGGACGAGCTCATCAGACCGGGCGAACTTCTTCTGACAGCTGGGCCACCGGCAGCTGAAGGGCTTCTCACCTGTGGGCACACACACCGGTCAGAGACAGCAGAGGCCCAGGCGCCCATGCTGGGCGCTGCTGACCCCCTTACAAGCCCTGTGCTAGCCAGGGGGCTCTGTCATTACCACCTGTGTCCTCTCTGCTGATCCTACTCCACCCGCTGCAGTAAGGACCCATCCTCCTCGGGGCCCGGGTCTTCCTAGGGCAGGGACTGGGTTTTCCTCAATGCTGCATCCACACTGAGCCCTGTGCTGTGCTGGGCCCCGGGCTCACATGCCCGACTCCCCTGGGCCGGACCCGGCCAACAGAAGGGAGGCATCACCCTTGGCTGCAGACTGGGCCCATCCAGGCCCGAAGCCCCTCATCCTCCGTCTGGCCTGCCACCCTGTCCTGAGGCTCTTCATGCTGCCTGGAGGTCCCCTGGGGCCCTGCTGAGCCAAACAGCTGCTCAGAACAGAAGACAGCAAATGTGCATGGCTCAAGGTGTCCTCGGTTAGGAGGAGCCTGCAAGCATCAGCACCTTCCCCAAACGTTGTGACTCGGGACAACAAAGAAGTGGCCAAGAAGGGGTGCAGGGTGGGAGCTGGTGGGGCTGAGACCAGGCCTCCCTGGTTCTGAGGCCTCCCCACCCCCACTGTCCTGATAACGCACCCCCCCCCCCCGGCCGCCTCTTGGGAACAAATCCCAGCCCTGCTCCTCTGTCACCATCCTCAGCCTCTTGGTGGCACTGAGCTCTGCTGGCCCTGGTTGTCCCACGCTGCTTCGCTTGCTGGAATGCTGTGAGGACATGTGCCCCTCCCCAGCAAGGACAGCAGGACTGAGCTGCTCACTCACTAGCTCTGGGCCTTGGGGCAAGTCACCCGACCACTGCGTGCCTCAATCTCCCCTTTTGTAAGCGGAGTGAAATCTACCTCCCTGGTCATAATAAGGCACAGAGGGCACTGCTATCCTCAGCGATTGCAGTGGCCCAGCCAGGATGGGCAGTAGCTAGGTTCACAAAGGGGCAGTGGTCCCCTGGGTACCCCAGGAGAAAGATGACAGCCACGTACCACTGTCAGCCTGGCAGGCAGGGGGCATTCAGGGTTCAGGTGATAAAGCCCAGCCTGCAACAGCCTCTGCCTCTTCCGGAAGACTGCTCACCCCACACTGAGGTCCCAGAGCATCGGCAGGGCCCGGGTTATTGCTCCCTTCTCATCTGGATGGAGAGGCCCCAGCCCCAGTCCCAGCCGGGAAGCAGTACTCCTAGCACTCAGAGAAACCCCGCCCCCGACACACATACACAGGTCCTTTCTCTTCTCCACCACACACCTCGCTCCACACTCATTTACCAAAAATAATGAAAAATAAAAGTGAAGAAAAGTTTACGCACTTGTTTTACCTGTATGAGTCCTGGTGTGGGTCTTCAGGTGGTCGGACCGGGAGAACTTTCGCTGACAAGTTTTACACTGGAATGGTTTCACACCTAGACGGACAGAGAAGGTCTGGCCTCGGCCCTAACGTGCACTGGGCTGGCTTCCTGGGGCTGGAGCGCCCGGCTTTCAGCCACACTTTCGGTGTCCCCGGCGCACCCGGCCCAGCGGGACCATTGGACTCTGCCTACACTGAGACCCTCAAGGACCTGCTCTGTCCTGGACCAGAACACCCTGCCTGTGCTCGGCCAGAATACTCTGCTTTGTGCTGGCAGGCAGCTCCTGGTGGCGGTGGAGGCTAGGTTCCTGTAGCTCAGACTCTGCTCACTGCCACCGGCCCATCGCTGGGGACCATGAGAAATGGGAGACACTCCTGCTCTTCCCCTTCTTTATCTTTTCTTTTTTCTTTTTTTAAGAGAAGGAAAGTCTCCAGATGAGGATAAAGATTACAAAAATGAAACTGATACAGACCCTCTCATCCATGTTCAATAAGGAAGAGAACCGAGCACCGACCCTATCCCACGGAGGGTGACAGCCAGCCGCAAGAAGCAACCCACAAACCTGTGTGTCTCCTCTGATGCCTTTTGAGCTGGTCAGAGCGCGAAAACCTCCGCTCGCAGTCCTTGAAATCACACTGGTATGGTTTCTCACCTTGGGGAAGACACACATGCTGTTTGAAATGATTCTGCAAACGTGCGCTCCTTGGAGACAGTCTCCCGGGCCTGAGGCAGGCGGAGGGACGGCAGTGGGGACAGAGCCCCCGGGCACACGCAGGGGCTCAGGACCAGGGGCTGAGGACTCCCATTCCCCTCAGAACACTGAAAGGGGCAGCTTCCTCCTTGTGAAATGGGCCAAACTCTGACAGTGGCCAAGAACTCAGACAGAGTGGCCTGGGTCATCTGTGCCTGGCACAATGCAGTGTCTTCAGGGGACCATGAGCCAAGATGGAAATGTTATTCATGGGCGGAGTCAGGCAGAATTCTGAGGGATGTCCCAGGGGGCCCCTGTGTCACACCCGAGGCCTAGGTGTCCTCTGCTACCAACTTCCCACTCCTGGACCAAGCATAGACACTGCCCAGCTGTGCGACATGGGACTAGCCTATGAGCAGGGGCGTCCACAGGCCTGTGTTCCTGCCTCTGCCCAGAGAAGCAGGCAGGGTCTGCACAACCCCTGCTCGGGCAGCCCGTCCTCCACGAAAAGGTCGGCCAGCACCTGGAGCTGAGTTGAGGGCACCCGGCTGCCATGGTTTCCCTCTTGCCTCAGGATCCCAGGCAGACAGCAAGCCCCCTGGACGCCCGGGGTCCCCACTCTCTGCCACGATCTCTCAATCCATCTGTACCTGCTCCTGCAGCCTCACAATCCCAAAGTCTGCCTTGTGCTGAGCTTACACTGACCACTCTGTCCCTCAGTCCCGATTCCTACCACATGCCTCACAAACGCCATGCTTGGAGGCACCACGGGCAGAGCAATGCCCTTCCTTCCCCAGCTGTCCCACAGGAGCCATGCCTGGCCTTGACACATCACATGGACTTCCTGGGCTCTGGATTCATGTCCAACCAGACCTCAGCTCCCAGGGCAGAGGACACAGGCTGCCATCGCTTCCACTGCTGCCCCTGCCACTGTCACGACTCTGCTCCTGCTTTCTGCCTCTGCTGTACCAGTCTCTCATTGCCCTGCACAGGATTAAACTGAACTTCCATACCAGCACGGCAACAGTGCTCAGCACACGAGCCTTGCTGACACCAGAGATACAGAGAGAGCCCCACTCATGCAGGGGTGCTGCAGGCTGCTGACCACCCTCCCTTCCCCCTCCCCATCACCAGTGACTATGCTCTCCCTGCTCTGGGCCTGGACTGAGGTCCTTGATTGGTTCTATGACTGTGACAGACGCCCTTCAAGAGGCCCCCTGAGGAAGCTGGGTCATAGCACTGAGTGTGACGTGCACAGGTGACGCACATGGTGCTGCCGCCAGGGTCTGCAGCAGCAGCTGGGAGGAGCTGCTCCTCCACGCTCCATGCTGCCTCTACAAACTCGGGCCAAGTGCAGCCAGTGCCGCAGGGCATCGGGGGCGGCTCCTGCTGTGCTTCTCCAGCTTCCTGGCCCCACAGTCAGCAGGACCATGAAGCAATGACTCTTGAGGCCACCCCACAGCATACGAGACCAGCCACAGCCACCACAGGACAAGGAAGGCGTCACTGGGGGGACCCAGCCACATGCCCACTCTGTGTTCCCAAAGCAGGAGGCCTAGGCCAGTGCTTGGGCTCAAGCCAGCTACAGGACTGGGGAGCCCATCTCCCCAGCATATTATCCAAGGTCATTGTCTTTCTCAGGACCAGCAGAGACCATTTGACCACAGGCCCCATCTCTTGCTGGCAGCTGGTCACTGTCCCAGCACACGGCCTTCTCGGCCATCTCTGGGAAGCTGCTCCCTCCCCCGGCCTTAACAGCACCACCCCACTGCTCGCCCAGGCCTGTGACTCTCTCTGGAGCGGCTAGGAGGATCCTGGGGAAAACACCCCAGAGGCACCACACTTCCACACTCCACAGTGTCCCCTCCTCTGCCTGCACAGCTGCCCCACCCACCTGCACTGCTCTGTCCCAAAGGAGGTTCCCTGTGCACTTCAGCAACAGACAGGCGCCCCGGCCATCAGCAGCCGCCTGGCAGCCCCTCGGCTGCCTCCCCAACTCCAGGACCCTAGTCTTCCTCACCCGTGTGCTTCCGGCTGTGCATCTGCAGGTGCGACAGCTTGAAGTACCGCTTGTTGCACCCGGGGTAAGCGCACATGAAAGGGCGCTTCTCGCTGCTCTCGGAGGCCGAGCGGACCAGTGTGGGGGCCACGCCGGGCACACGGCGCACATCCTAGGCACAAGCAGAGGACACAGGCTGTCAGCCACATGCAAACAGCCTCCAGAGCTGGGGTTGCCCAGAGCAGGGACAGCGGCACAGGGCTATGCAGTTCGAGCTGTCCACTCCGTGCCCAGACAGTGCAGGAGGATGGCGGGGACCTTCTACACGGCTGCTGCACTATCTTGTCCAGCAGAAACCTGGATGGGTTAAAGCCTGCTCAGGGCGCCAGGCAGTGGGCACAGAGAGCAGGACAGTGCCCCACCCCCAGCTCAGCCCCGAGTGACCCAATCAGAGGTGCATCTGGTCTGGTCTGCCACGGTACAGCCACCCTCTTGAGAAGAAAATGGGAGTTTCTGAGTGCACTCCAAACCAGCTAGACCCTCATGCATCTCCAGAACAAGGACAAAGCAGCCCTATGACATCACGGAGTGGCCAAAGCGGCCGTTAGGGTGACACCAACATGGAGACTGTATGTCCAAAGCACAATGAGTCCCTTCCTGGGGTAAACTGAGTCACAGGGGAGCACAACCCCAGAGGCCACTAAGCCTCCCTATTCCATCACAGACAGGCAAGCTAAGGCCACAGCCATGTGTGCCTCCATGACCACAGAGTAGATCTGTGACCTGGAAGCAGCTGGCCCCATGGGATCCCCCTACGCCCACCTCCCACCTCACTCTGGTCTGGAAGAAAAGGTGCTATTGGCCTTAGCGTGCACAGCCTGGGAGCATCCAGAGAAGTGTGGCATGGGGTGACACTGGCCAGTGGGGTGGGTGGGGCCCTCAGGGAGTCCCCACTGTCCAGCGGGTCTGAGCAATGGGCCTGACGGGAGAAGACAAGGGGAGCATCTCTGGTTCCCCTCCTTGATGCCATGCGCGGAGCTGGGGTCCTAAGCCAGAGCTCTTCTCCCTAGCACCAAACGTCCTAGTTGGCAGAGCCCCGAGGGTGCCCTGAACCCTGCCTGTGGTGCATGTCTGTGTCTCCACTGCCCTTTCTCACAGCTAGAGACACTGATGCTCTCGGAGCTAAGGGCCTCACCTATGGAGCTAGGTGCCTGGTCCACAGGACCAAATTCTAGGCCACAGGCTCTCTTGGGGTACAACACAGCCGTCCTGTGGTGCAGCCACCGAGAAGATCCATCTGTAACTCAGCTACGTGTATGTGGCTCTGAGTGCCCCGAGAGGCACTGGATACTCAGGGACTCTCACTTCCTACCTCACTGTTCACCCTAACCTGACACAGAGCTGCCGGGCCAGGACTCCCCCAAGGAGGCCCTCGTGCGGAGTCCTCATCCAGGTGGGCACTCACCTGGATGCCCCGGAAGACGCCATGTGTGTGGATCCGGTACTGCGCGCCGCACAGGATGGGTGTGGTGTGGCTCTCGCTCTCGTACCCTGCACTGTGGCTGAGGACACAGAAGAACAGGCTCAGCCCCTGGGGCCCCTGCCAGTGGAAGCAGAGACTTCCTAGAGCTCCAGGCACTGCCCGGCTCCCACAGGCATCGCCTGGCCTGTGCTGATCGAGCACAGGCTTGGAAGGACCAGGGCTGGGCTTCAGCTGGGCAGGCTGCTCGCCTTCAAGAGCATCTCGGCAGAGTGACCTCTGGGAATGGCAGGAACGTGCGAGGCGGTCCTCAGCACCTTGGCACTGAGAAAGGCAGGACACAGGTGTCCCATCCTCAGAAGCGGAATGGCCTCCGTGACCCTCTCTGCTTCACCCTGCCAGCTCTCCAGATCAGCTGCACCACACTGAGCCACACCTCCTTGAGAGGGGGTTCCTCTCCCCTAACCTCAGCCTGCCTCGGCCCTGGGGGCAGGAGGACCCCACTGCCGGGAAGGAGCCACCGGGCTGAGCCCCTCCTCCCAGCTGCAGCGTGGTGAGCAGTTCTCATGGGTCCAGTTTCCAGCAGAGGCATCGAGAGGACGCGGCCGGCCCAGTGCACTCGGAATTCCGGGCGGAATCGTTGGCGGTGATGATGCAGCTGCGAAGCGGTGCAGCTGCACTGGAAACGAGGCTGCCTTGGCAACCCCTCAAAGTCACCACGTGACCCAGAAATCCTGGGAGGACAAAAGCAGAGGCCCATGCGAAGCCCCATTTGTGTAGTTCACCAGCGGCCTCAGGCAGAAGAACCAGGAAGCAGACGAAACCCAAGCGCCAGTGGCTGACCAGTGGAAACCAGAATGCAGGCACAGACCCAAGGGAATATTACTTGGCAATAAAAAGGAACGGAGTCCTAACACATGCTCCAACCTGGAGTTAAGCAGAAGAAGCCAGTAACGAGACCATATATCACAGGGTTCCATCCACACAAAACATCCAGAAAAAGCAAATCGGCCAAAAGTGGATGCACGGTTACCTAGGCTGAGGGAGCTGGTGGGCAGGAAAGTGCTGCTACAATGTCCTGATGACCACCCAGGGCAGTGGACACACTGAAGCCACTGCCCTGTATGCCCCGGGGGGTGGGCCTGGATGGGTATATGATTCAGTGATGTTCCTTTTAAAAAGTTGTCTCTGGAGCCAGTCCTGGTGGCTCAGGCCTCTGCAAGGCTGGGGCAGGAAGACTACACATTGGAGCCCAGCCTTAAGGAGACCCTGTCTGAAACTTTTATAAAAGAGAAAACGGCTGAACATGTAGCTCAGAGCCAAGGCCTTGGTCAGTCTCCAGGACTGCACCAGCCAGCCATGCAGCCAGCCAGGCATCTCTGGGGACAGGGCCATGCACGCATTACCATCTTTCAGAGCCCCCAGGTGAGATGGGTTTGCTGCTGGGCTCAGAACCCATTCTCTGCCTCTGTTGCTGGAGCGGTTCAAGGGGCACTGGGAGAGACAGGGACTTGCAGATGGGTGTGGAGAAGGGAGGAGGGGTGGACTCGGCTCCCATCCCTTCCTCTCTGGAGAGAAAGATGCCTGCCAGGACCCCAGCTGCCAGCTTTTCCTCTGAGCCCTATTTCTACCTTGATGCTTCTGGTTCACCACAGTCTATAGCAACAGAGTTGGCAGACCACGGACTGATGCTGCAAGCCCAAAGCAACCTTCCCCCTGCAAGTCTCAAATCTTGGTTATCTGCTCTCCGGAGAGCTGATACAGTCATCTACACCAACCCCACGCCAAGCAGGAACCCTTCCAGCTCCTGCCCAGCTGTTGGCCAACAGGACAAGGACCCCATTTCCATCTGGAAGGAGTTCTGATAGTTAGCAAAGCTCCTTCCACACTGAGCTGAAGTCAGCTGCTTCTGCCTCCTGGGGAGCCCAGATCCTGTCACTGTGCCAGCCAACTCCCGGGTCTCCTCTGCTCCACGGGAAACCTGGCCTTCAGCATGGAGACACCTCACCACTCTTGGCATTTTCCAGCCTGGTGATGCCAGCAGGCACCAGCCTAACTCCTCCTCTATGTCCCAACTCTGCTGGGGTCTCAGATTGTCCTTGGGGCTCAGGGCAGAGATGCGTTCTCTCTGCTATGATAGGATGAACTGGCGCCTGCTTTCTTTGTCACCTCCAGTGTCTTCTTTTGACACCATGTCACTAAATCCCTCTGGAAGGATGGTGCCCATGCTGCACCACATAAAGGGGCTAGAGGGAGGCCATCGGTACCCAGAAGCCTCAGTAGGACAGTACCTGCCCCACCAGGAGGGCTCCTGGTTTCTCCTCGGGCCTCCTGGTGCAGTGTGGACAGAGCACTAATATTAACATACCCGAGCACAAACTGTGCCTAGGCGCTGGGACCCAGGAACATCCTCCTTCAAGTTAAATCTCTCCCCACCCCGGATTTAGCTCAGCAGCATAAGCGCCTGCCTTGCAAGCAGGCAGTCATGAGTTCGATCCCTGGTACCGATAAAAAAGAAAAAGACAAAAAAAAAAGTCTCTCCTCATCCCAGGCCCGGCATGAGCCACGGCAGGTGTCTGGCCCTGATCCTGGAGGCCCAGCTGCTTCAAACTGGAACTCAGTACAGTGGAGCCAGTCTTCAGATCCCATCCTGTGGTGGTCAGCGAGTACTCCCTGATAGCCGGAAACCACCTCCCTGTGTTTCTGAAGCCTTGTGCCACGCCTCTGCTCCTGAAAAGCCCCTTCTCTGAGTTCCGGAAGTGAAACCTATTTCCCTGCTGCTCATGGGCCCCGTTTTATTGACAAGGTGGGTGAAATAGGTTTCTGTAGTACTCAGGAAGGGACAGGGGTCCGGGTCTCCCCAGGCATCCTGGAGCAGCTGTCCTGGAAGATTCAGCCCAAGTGGGACATGCTCAGCCATGTCATATGGCAGCGACCATCAGGAGCTGCCCTGAGATAGAAAGGTTCAAGAAGGTGATGGCAGCTTGTGGGGAAGCCAGCGTCAGGACTGAGCTGCGGCCTCAGATGTTCGCAGGAAGCCAAGCTTCACCCCGAGAGAGAAGTGTCCCTGACCACATCCAGGACCTGGATGGGGGCTGGAGCCCTTAGTCCTTTCAAAATGGCCAGGCACTGTAGCAAGGGAACACTGTCTAGGGCCACTTTCCAGGTATGAGAACTCACAGAGCCGAAGCTGCAGATGGGAGAAATCAGAAGCGCCCAGATCTGGGTCCAGTTTGTGGGGTGTCACATGAAAGCAGGCTCTAGAGCAGTACAACCCCCTCCAGGCCAATCAAGTGTCCCAGCCTGGCTTGGGAACCCCTCCCACCCAGTCCCAAGAAGGAATGCAGAGGCCGCTAAGCGGAGTGACCTGTGCTTTCCCAGGCTCTCGTTGGACATTAGTATATCGGCTCAGCAGAATGACATGGACAGGGGACTCACAACTTCATGCCCAAGATAACTAGGAGGACCTGAGGGCCACGTCAGATGGGGACCAGTGCTCAGCCTCCTGATGTGCTGCCCGCCCGAGACCCCCCACCTGTCCCCACAACCAGCCCCAAATGCCTCTGCAGCCTGTCACTGTGCTAACGACCTCTGGTCCAGGCTGGGTCATCCTGCCACACAGGGAGTGGGCCTAGGGCTGCACTCCACACCACCAACCAGCTCAGACTGGCTTTCTCCCCTTGGTCCCCCAGGACTGGCTGACAGCTTTCCCGAGAACTCATGCTCTGTGGTGTCCAAAATCCACTGAGTTTCCTGCTCCTTAAAAATCAAGACACCCCCCTGGCTCATCTCTGCCATCACCTCTCTCATTTTCCATGAATCCAGGATTACCGACCAAGTAGGAAATTGTTCCATGACAGAATACAGATTCCACTCCTTTTTATTTAAAGCAGAGTCACAGATTCAAATATTACCCCAGAGTCCAAGTTAATGAGAGAAATAAATGAAGAAAGCCCTGATGGATAAGACAGCCCGGAACGCAGGCACAGCCACTTGGGCCACCCTGTCCCCTGCCAAAGCCGGACCCTGTATGGTCACCTCTTCCCTTCTGATGAGAAGTTGGGAATCTCAGGTTTTATGAGATCATCTAAATTCTGCACAAATAAATGAACTTTGCAAGAGCCTCAATCAGCTTGGATGAAACCAACATCTGCCCTAAGGCAACTGACTAGATTCCAAGGCTGCACAGTAAAGGTTAAGCTACAAATGGGACAATTCCACCTTGATTTTCCTGGGATTCCCCACCTGGCAGGAAGGCAGAGGTGGGGATCTGTAGGACTCTAGGATCTCGGAAACCTGAAAGGATGCTGCAGCTCCAAGGCAGGAATGCCCAGAGTTGGACAGTGAAGTCCACACATCTCACCTTGGGCGCCAGAACTTCGCCTCTCACTCCACTGGCCCTGGAAACCAGGCTCAAGTACTGAATTCTAGACGGATCCCCTGTGCTGGCCACACTGCTGACCGAGGTGACAGCTGTGACAAACTACCCCAGGCTCGGCAGCTTAGAACAACCCAAGCTCAGTGTCCTACACTTCTGGAGGGCAGACCGAAGCCAAGGGGCCTGAAGGCTGCTTTCCTCCAGTGCGCTGAGGGAAGAACTTCATCCCTGGTCTTCCTGGTTTCTAGAATTATTTAGGCGGGGAGAGGCACCTATGAGGTTTGGCTGTGCCACCTGGGCTGCTTTCAGACTCCTGAATTCAAGCGATCCCCCTGCCTCAGCCTCTTGAGTTTGGGGCCACAGGCCCTATGATGCCCATCCTTTGGTCCCTTCTTGGCACCACACCACCCTCTCACTTCCCATCCCGCCTTTCGAAGGTCGGGACTCCCTGTGCCTCCTCTTACAAGACTCCTGTCCTCACACCTAAAGTTCCGCTCCCCTGGGTCGTTCCTGGAAATCTCTCCATGCACGGTCCTTCTCTAAGCCATGTCTGTGAATGCACTGGCCACACACGGCAGCACAGGTTCCCACAGGTGGGACCTGGATATCTCGGCTCAGCAGCTGGCTGGCCAGACTTCCCAAGGGGACAGGAGTCCCTTGGTTTTCTGCAGATGCATTATGAAAGCTGAATTAACCTAGATCCTTCGGCTCCAGACTGACTTGGGAATGCAGGAACTCTGCATCTGAAAACCTGTATTCTGTACCCACTCTCCAATTTATTTGCTCAAAGGCCACCTGTGTGTCACCTCACCCCCTCTGCAGCCATGATTCACTGCTTGAAAACACAGTTAATCCTCTACTTTAGGAGTTTGCTTTAGACATCACTCAGAAATTCACCCCACAGGAGGGCTGTGGTCAGGCACAGTGAGTGACCAATGACTAGAAAACTGGTCATTGTACATTTTGTGTCCACCCAGGAACTGACACAGCAGAACCAATGTCTGAACATCAGTATAACCTGGAAGTCGTGATGGTGTCACCTTGGGGATAAATGGGCCTCCTTGGCCCAGTTTCAGGTAAAGTGGGAACAGCAGATCCCATCCCTTTACCTCCAGTGTGTGGAAGGAGCCAATGGGGTCAGAGAACACAATGCCTGGTTGGCCTGAGTAAGAGCCCGCTTAGATGGCTGGTAAAGCTCTGGGTGTGCTTGGGTGACTGACAGGTAGACTGCCAACTCAGGAGGAAGGACGCACCCTGCATATGGGCTGCACTAACCAATAGGCTTGGAGCCTGGACTGCATAAACATGGCAGGAGGAGTCGGTTTCTTCCAGTGAGCTCCAGTCTTCAGCATCACTGACTTTGGATGCCCGCCCCAGCTCCTTTACGCTCCTAAGGCAGACCCTACATGCCCCCAACACAGACTTGCGCCAAGTTCTGCAGGGAGCTCCAGGCCTTCACCTTCCCCCGGATTAGGTAGTAAATTCCTACCTAATCGTGCACTCACGAGAGGTCACCGCAGCATATTGCAACATCACTCTCATTCACTACAAAGCCGCCAACAGTGGCTGAACCATTTGGACCAATGCAGGAGGGCATCGAATCCAGGTCACCATCCCCCTTCTTCCCTCACAGTTAGATGGGTCATCCCAGCGATGCCGCCCCCCTCAGACAAGTTCCACTCTATCAGCCTGACCCTGAACAATTCCCAGGTCTCTGCTCTTGGGAATGAATGAAATTGGACTTGTTTAACTTTAGAAAATGTAGTGGGGGTTTGGGGGAAGAAAGGAGCATGGAGATGGTGAGAAGGGTGAGTTAAAACCTGCCTCCACCGGCAGAATTTGGCTCAGCTGTAGGTGCCTGTTTATTTTTGGTATAAGGAACGCAGAAGTTGAACTGCTATAGCAGAGCAGCTCGATCTATGCACCATTTTTTACAAAAAGCAAAGTATCCTGTACCTATGTGGGAAAACAAAATCTGCAGAGGCAGTACTTGGCAGAGTACACACCTTGTGACCTCATTTCCAGCAGGGCCCAGACTGTACATTTTCCAACGCAGCATTCACACGCGTGGAACGGATCCTAGGAAAGTTTGCTTTTCCTCGACAGCTTTAAAAACCATCAGCTCACATCCTTGGAAAGCCCACATACAGGAAAAGCTCCCTCGCAGAACACGAGTGATGAGCCCTCCCCCCGCGAGGACCCTGCACACTGAGGCTCGCTCTGGGGAAGACGCCGCGCTGGAAGGGCAGCTCCTTTAAAATGATTAACTTTGATGTTCCCCAGGCACAAGAAGATTAATAAAAAGGAGCTGAGGTTTTACAGATGAGGAAAACCAGAGCATCTTTGAAATCCCTTATCAACAGATGAGGCAAAAGAAAGAAGTTGGTAAAAGAGAAGAGAAAGAGCCTTTGGGGATGCACTGGCCTTCAAGGAGATATTCAGAGAGGAGGACTCTGCCATGACCCATCCCCCCACCTGCAGCTAGGTGGGCAGCTGTCCTCACCTCCGTCTTCTCACCTCCGTGGGTCATCAGCACAGGGGAAGTTGGCCTGAGCCCCAGAGCGCAGAGCTCCCCATCTGGATCCATGCTGGACACTTGGCTTACATCTGGGGTGCTAAGTACCTGGCTGCTCCTTTAGCTGGCAGCCCATGACTGCAGGCCTGGGGGCCCAGGGCCCTTGTCCATGGAGAGGAGGGAGCCAGGCTAAGCAACAGGGTGCCCTTGATGCTCGCACACGAGAGGTGAGGCTGGACCTTAGAAAAGGAACCCACACTTAATTCTCTAGTGCTAGCTACCCGTTCCCAAGAGACATGGCACAGAGGCGCAAAGTTACAGGCTGCAAGGGGCAGCCACCTGCCCAGTCAGGACTTGTGGACACTGGGTGACCACTGACCCGCCAGTTCTGATAAATCCACAGGGGAAGCAAGTACAGAGGGGACTAAATGGGCAGCAAGGGGCTCAGGAGAGGTCAGCCGAGCTGAGGTCGCCAATCTCGCCAGCCTCTAAATGCTTCGGCTCTGAGAACCCCAAAGACCGAGGCCTAAACCCATACAAGGACAAGCCTGCACCCTACACAGGGAAGAGCAGAGGCTACTTCCAGCCCTGTCCTCGAGGCTCAGGCCCACCTGTTCATACACGCTCAGGGCTGCAGGTCTGAGTCTCTCTTGCTCCTCCAGGGGAAATGGAGGCCGGAAAGAAAGGCCTGAAGCTTCTGCTGGTCCCTCACTTCCGCAGGACACCCATGCACCTACCATGGCCAAGGCCCTGGGGCTCATGTCCAGCAGAAGGGCAGGAAAGGGAGGGAGGGAAAGAGGCAGGCAGAAGGCGGGAGGAGGAAGAACAGTAAGAGGGAAGGAAGGACGGAAGGAAGGACAGAACTACCTAGTAGTTCTAGGTTGAAAAAAAGGGAAAACCGTGTAATAAATTCCTATGAATTTATTCCTATGAATAAATTCCTATGAATTACACTGTTCCCCAAGGAATTCTGAGGCAAGAGGCATTTCGTGAGAAAGGGGTTCTCTAATAAGGGTTATCTGGCATAGAAGAAAAGCTGAAAACATATTGGGAAACATGTTTGTGAATAAATGATTCTAAACTTTCTAACATCAGTCTTGGCCAGACCTAATTTTCAAGCATAATGTGACCCATTTTATATTCCAGTTAAGACTCTGAAAAGCGAACCATCTATTTTGAAGAGCATAACTCCGGCTGATAGGAAGGCTGAAGCAGGAGAACTGCAAGTTTCAGGTCAGCCTTGGAGACTTAAAAAGGCTGAGGATGCAGCTCTGTGGAGAAGCCGTCCTGGAAGATTCAGCCCAAGTGGGACCTGCTCAGCCATGTCATATGGCAGTGACCATCAGGAGCTGCCCTGAGACAGAAAGGTTCAAGAAGAACCTTAGAATAATTCTATGGTTCAAGAAGAACCATAGAATAAACACAGGCATGTGTTTAGCGCAGTTTTAAGTTTACAGAGACACGTCCAAGATAATCCACCCAACATTCCAACTTGTTTCTTAGGGTCAGCTCCTACTGCTGCATGTAACATCTGCCACAACTGGAAACCAATACTGGTAGTATTGTTGAAATCAGAAGTTAAGATTGTCTCACAGAAGAGTCCAGCGGCCTCGGTGACTTAGTCCTTAGGCTGAGGCAGGAGGATCATCTGAGGCTGGGAGCTGGAGGCCAGCCCAGGCCATGCTCTGTGACCACATCTCAGTCAATCAACCAACCAGTAACGAGCAAGAAATAATAGCTAGAAATGCCTTCCAGAAAAAGGAAAGTGCTGGGGACCCTGTCCTCTCCTTAGGGAGACTGAAACTATAGCAAAGAACTCAGCCAGAGGCTGGGCGGAAGGGGCTGGGGAGTGGGCCCAAGGGAGGAGTTGAACATGGGTCCAAGGTCCGTGCTGCTCAGAGGAAGGAAGGGCTGCTCCCAGCAGGCCACTTCTCCCTGGAGAAGGATCAAGCTGGACTCCGAGAGCCATGTAAACCCGGGGTGAACTGAGTGTAAAAATGGAACAGATTCATTTTTATAAAGCTCAGGGGGAAGTAAGTATTCCCGATACGCACAAAACCATAAGGTGGGAAAAATCTTTTTTAGACATGATACAAAACCCGAACACCGGAACTGTGTGAAGAAGTTGTGAATTTTACAATGCAACCACAACACAGGCCAGGCTGCAGTCTGCAGACACCTGCAGTGTGATGGGCGCTGGGCTCACCCCAGCTGACCACCATGTCAGAGCACAACTGAAATGCAAACCAGAAAAGACATTTGAGTCCTCTGAGAGCAACAGAAGAGCCGTCACAGAACAGGGCCCTCACACTGGCGCGGCCACCAGCGCACAACCCAGTACTCACCCAAGGCTCCTGCTCCAGCCCCGCAGCTCTACCCCCACCCACTCTTCCTTTTTCTTTGCCAGCCACAGCCGCATCCGTGGCAAACAATATGCAAATACAGTTTCCTAAATGAAAATAAGTAAAGGAAAGCAACTTTTTAAAAAACACAATCTCCTCCGAGCCACGGATCGTGGCACACGCATATAATCCCGGTACACGGAAGGCTGAGGCAGGAGGATCTTTGTTCAAAGCCAACATGGGCTACCTACACAGTGAGTCCAAGGTCAGTCTGTGTTGTACAGTGAAAGCCTGTCTCAAAACAGAAACATCATAAAACATTTCCTGACTGTTGTCCTCTAGCCAGTGACACACTCATGCCTTCCTCCCTCTGCAGGAAAGTGCCCCTTCTGGACACCTCCAGCCTTCTCCTCTGCAATGGCCCCAGCCCCTCCCCCAAGTCCCTAAAGGTGTCCAGGCTTTTCTGCAGCTACAACACACACCAAACCGTTTGGTAAAGTTGCTTTAAAGCTGCTTTACGGCTACCTCAGGGTGACGAGGTGGCAGCTGCTTTTTCTCTTCTTTATCACGTCTGGGCACTGCCTGAACTGTTTCAGAAGTGATCAGCCTGTGCTGTTTTTCCAATGAAAGAGAAAAGGCCTGCTTTCATTTTAAATAAAGCCAGTCTCAGCCGCCCCGGCACCTCTCTTGGCAGAGGCACCTTGGGGGACGCAGCAGCTGGGCTCTGAGAAGCGCTCAGGTGACTTCATATTTACTGGTGCAGATTCTGGGTCAGTGGTTTTCTTGCTGGAGCCTCGGAGCTTTCTCTGAGCTTTCCCTTGGGGCTCCTGGGCCTGAGCACCCCACCCTGCAGGCTCCTTCCCTGCACACTCCTCTGTCAGCCCATCAGAGCCTCTGTAAGCCCCACTTGCCTGCAGGAGACTGTGAGGCCACCCCCACCTTCCTGCTTCTTCCTGGGCGGCTCCTTTCACACTGGGGCCTGAGCACATTTGGGAAATGAATGTAATTCCCACTTTAAGGGGGTTAGAAGCATCCTATAAAGATGAAAAGCAGACAAGGCCAGGTACCCCAGCCCTTTTCATTTTCGAGACAGGGTCTCTCAAGTTAACTGGCAGGATTCAAACTTGCAATCTTCCTGCCTCGGCCTTCCAAGTGCTGGGACTACAGACTGTACCAGCACACCAGGCTTTCAACTCTTCAGTAATTTTTAAGAGGCTGAGAACATTTTCAGAGTTAAGACTCTTGCGAAGGCTGAGACGGCTTGCAAGGCCTCTGACTACAGCAGATCTCCATCCACACTAAGGCCAGTCCTACTCAGGAAAGAAAGCGACCCACAACCAAGGTGTGCACAGAGAAAGGTCTACCTTCGGGTCACAGTGCTGCGGGCTCTGCCTGCAGGGCTACCCAGACACCTTCTGCTTCCTGCCCCAGAAGGCCGTGTTTGAAATGTTCTGTAGTTGACAGGAATTCTCTACTTTCATAAATTTAACACATAACCAAACACAAGCTCAGAGGCAGAAGGGCAGGAAAGGCCAGCAGCCAGGGTTGGGGGAGAAGGGACAGCACATGAGAAGCAGGGGGCTTCAGAAGGAGTCCTCCTGCAGGAGTAGGACAGGACAGGAGGCTGAGTCATGACACTCCCTCTTAGTCCACTTTCCTCCCTGGCGGAAGCCAAGTGCAATGGAAGGCGAGCATAAAGCAAGAGCTGTTGCAGCAGCACCCATGGGCTGTGCCGAGGACCAGCAGCTCCTGCGGGGAGAGAGGCAGAGGGCCAGGGACACCACTGTCCCAGGTGCGCTCGCCACCCGGCCCTGGCCACCCACCAGAAGCAGGACCCCATCTTCTCCCGGGGCTCTAGGTCCCGCTCCTGCTTCCACTCTGCCACCCCAGCCCGGCCGCTTCCATCGGGCTCAGTGACTTGGCCCAGGCTCAAGGTTGATGTGTTTTTCCCTTTCCCAGGATATTTTCTTCAGAAGACAAAACAGGCAACAGGGAGGCCACAGCTTGCAGGAATCAGCAGTCACGCAGAATGCAGAGAAAACTGAAGACAGAAGGCACCTCAGCAGGCTCAGTGAGCTGGGTCCCAAGATCAGGGAAGGCCCAGGCAGGGCCTGCCCTGGAAATCTAGTGGCGTCTGCTCATGGGGGAAGGAAAGGAAAGTGAGCTGTCAATCTCCTTTCTCAAATCTCAGCCGGAAGGCAAGATCTGAGGTCTCACATCTGAGGTCTCACAAACAGTATGGACCCCAAAGGACACATGGAGATCAAAAAGGGACTGAGGGAGGGGCCAAGGGAGGCAGAGGCCACAGGACCAACCGTCACAGGCTCACTTTGATGGCCCTGCCTGCCAGGGTCCATTCCCCACCCTCTTGGGGACTCTGCTCCCAGCCCTGTGACAGGGACCTCCTTGGAGCCCCCTCTCTGCAGAGGGACTGTCTAGAAAGTAACCTTCTCAAGGCAGAGCCCAGGCACCAGCACTTGGGTTCGATGTATGTGACTTAGCAAAACATCCATGATGCCTCACTCCTATGAGAGATGCAGACATCAGGTGCTTTTGCTATAAAATCCGAGTCCAGCACCAGCATACAGTTACCCTGCCCCAGAGCTTCCCTGTCATCTCAACTTCTTACTGCTGACTTCAGATAAGGTCAAAACCCTTCCAGATCAAAGCAAAAAGGTCTCCTCGATTCTTCTAAGGCTTTGCACTGAGCTGCAGCCCCAGCCACCACTTTTTAAAAATTTTTGGGACAGGGACTTGCTAAGACACAAACTTGCCACCCTCCTGCTTCAGCCTCCCTGAGTGCTGGCAATAGGCACCCCCACTGTCCGGCTCTAGGTCACCCCCAAGGCGCCGTTTCCACACTGACAGTGTTTATGTGTCGTGAGGAAGGAAAGTCATCTAGCATCGCAGAGACAATGCACCGCCCCCCCAGGGCTCCTGGGGGACGCCCGAACTCCCTAGTGGAAGTGCAGACCACCAGGCCAGCCATCTGCCTTCCTGGGTGTGGAGGAGACAGGCTGAACATCATCCCTTTAGGGCCAAAAAAGAGGCACATTGGGTCACGACATGGGGGCTAGATCAGGCATAAACCAGCCCAGGATACCACAGCCAGCATCAATGAGCTCCAAACCAACTAGGCAGGTGAGCATGTGCGCTCGGGATGGATGTAAAGCGTGGGGGCGATGCCACCTCAGTGCCAGCCCTGCCCTTCCCAACCCCAGCCACTGTCCAAAGCCCAAGGAGGACGCACAGGAGCAGTGGGCTTGGCACAGACTCCAAGGGACAAATCCACAGCCTGAGAGAAAGTCAGACAGACTGACAGCCGTGCCTCTGTTCTCTAAATGTTGTCCCTCTGTGGGCTATGTATGGGAACGGCGGATCCTGAACAGAGTTGTGTTCGCGACACACATCTTATTTCTGAACTCCAGTCCAAGACGTAACGAGTCAGCAGACCCCTCACGCTTTCCCCAGGAGGAAACGGCTGCACAAAACATACTTCCCACGCTTTGTTCTTCACCCACACAATAGGGGCTCTGCCTTCCCAGCAAGTGGCACGCGTCACGTGTCCAAAGACCTTTAAAAGTATCGAAATTATCTGCACCGTGAGACACCAAGATCTGCTCGTGCCAGGATTCCTGCCCCGTGACTCTGCTACCCGGCCCTGTGCTCCCGCGGGAGGGCACCGCCAAGACAGACCTCGGTGCCACCTGCACAATCGCCCTCTGTCTGTCTTTGGCACCGGACCCAAGGGAGTTGCTGAAGGCTGGAGAGATCAGCAAGAGGAAAAGGAAAGGACTCAGAAAGCAAGAGGGCGACCAGAAGGCCAAGAGGCGTGAGCGAGCGAAGCTGAATTAGGAGAAATAAGGACTAGAATCGCCACAGCCCTGGGACCTGGGGAGGAGACTGTGGATGGGGAGGGGGTGACACAGAGCAGAGTGAGGGTGAGGAGAGGGCCTGAGAGCCAGTCCCAGGGCAAGGGGCCTCCACTGGTCACCAAAGACCCAAGTGCCAATGAGAGTAGGAAGAGGGAGGCTGGCACTGGGCCAGGCAGAGAGGACAAGGAGAGAAATCACTGTGGAAGGCACTGGGTACGAGCTCCGAGGCTGGGGTCTTCACAAAGCCCTGCCACGCACATCGCTCAAAGAGTCAGTTCTCCCCTGAGACTGAAAGGCAAGCAGAGAAAAGCAAGCTGAAGCGCTGGGGCGGGGGAGATCTGGAGCAAGCGACAGCAAGTGTGACACAGTCATGGCCACAGGATGGGGAGTGGCACCACCCCATGTGGCCTACGGTGTGTCCCTGATGGGCATGAGGAAGTGGCCGAGGGTAGGCTCTGCCCATCCCCAACTTCCCGAGTCACCCTAACTCCTGGGTGGCCCAGAGGCAGCCACCAAGCCATCGTCCACTCACTTGCTGTGCCCTTCTGTCCATTTCACTGAGCTGGCGCTCCCAGCAGCAACTCTAGAAGAGAAGAAGAGGCGGGGATGGGACAGCAGCGGCGCCCTGGCAGCCCCCACCCCAGGATCTGCAAGAAGCCCCATGATTTGCAGAGACTCGAAGCGGGCTGTCAACCGCGAGTGCTGAGCTAAGTCTTAGCTCCTCTGGGCCCAGCATCAGGAGGAGGCACCAGCGAGAGCTGGACAGAGCCGGCTCTGGGTGCGAAGCTGCAATGCAGTGTGGACAGAACGGGGCGGTCACATGACTCTCAGAGTGCCAGCTCCTCAGCTGTACTGATTCCAGGGAGACTTCCTGAGGATGACTAGGTCCCTTGAGGACCCCCAACCAGGATTCCTGCGTGCCAACAGTGGGTCCCCGGGTCCTCATGTTTGAGTGCAGAGCAGGCCCCACGTCAGCCTGGTACCTGGGCTCTGCACACACCTCCCACGAGGCCTGTGCATGCAGATGGGGGTGTCTCGGGCAGACTCTCCAGGACACACGTGCAGACCCTGACCCTGAGCCCTGTGCTCACAAAGCAGTGCTCCACAGCCAGGGCAGTGCTTAACAGCTGTGATCCCACAAGCAAAACATCACGGTAGAGGAGGGGCAGGGACACAGTAATTCCAAGGGGCCATGCAGCACCCCCCAATTCACAGTCCCCTGTTCCAGACAGAAATCCCCTCTTGGTGTCTCTGAAAGCTTCCTGCTGATCACGACCCACTGGGGACAGAGGACAGCGTCCTATCCTTCAGAGAACCAGGAGAATTCACTAGCACTGTGCCCCTTGGGAGCCTCAAGGTGCCCAGGATGGTTCTGAGGGGTGCAGGGAGACCTTACTTACCCCTTCAAGGTAGCCCCTAAGTTCATCTGGTTCCAGGTCATGCATTCGAGCTGGGAGGTCATCTGGTATAAGTTGTCACTGTTGGGAGAACAGCCAGAGTTAGAAATGCATGCACACACGCGCGCGCAAACACACACACACACACACACACACACACACACACACACGTGCGCACACGTTCTTCCAGAGCTGTGGGGTTTTTGCTGGTCTTCCCAGCACACGGCTCTCCACCTTGCATCCTCACAGAATGGCCTTCACTTCCTCCCATGATCTGGGTCCACACGGCAGCAGGATGGGAGTGCTTTGGCGGCTTTACGCAAACCTGTCTGCACACACCAGAGTTTCCAAAGGTATAAACCTTGCAGGGAAGAGGCTGGAGGGAGGGATGCTTCCAAAGGCAACACAGGCTAGACAACTCAGCACTAAAGTTAAAGGCCTGGAGCCGAGAGGCAAGAGACAGCAGATTAATTATTCGTGAAGAGGCCATTAAGTTGTTTTAATCAAAAGGATAAGTATCCTGTGGATTACGAGGGCTGGAAAGTCAGTCACTGGTGATGGATGGGCAATCACCCAAGGGTACAGCACACAAAGGGAGGACCAGAGAGCGCCATGCAGGCGAGGAATCACACTGGGGAAACTTTATAATCTGCAACAGTCAAGTAGCATTTTTTTTAATCCAAAAAGAAAAAAGGGGGCCAATGTTTCATGAGACCCCAAAGAAAACTACATCAGCAACCATGGAAACCAAACCAAATCCATTCTCTCTCTTTACAGATATCTCATTTCTAGAAACCCAGCTCATACACGCTGTGGTCAAAAACTACAGGAGTGCATTCTTAAAAATTTATCACAATAAAAGACATGTGGCTGTGAAAGCCCCCCAAAACCCTCCCCTCAGTCTATGCACACTCATCCCATCATTCTTGCCACTTTCTGCAGCAGCTCTGGAGTCCTCTTTCCTGAGGGTCTTTAGTCACACTGGTGTGGTCGCCTTCATGTCATAGATGGATTCAAAATGTCACCCTCGTGGGGTTGGCTCTGGGGAAGTTGCCAGATCCACTGAGTAAGGTCAGTGAAGGCACAGTATAAGGTTTCCTGTGCTGCTTTTCTGCTGGACAGCGCTTGGAGGCAGCACTTCAGGTTGACCTTGAGCTCATTTTGTAGCCCAAGCTGGTCTCAAACTTATAACTATCTTCCTGCCTCAGCCTCTTGAGTGCTGGGATTGCAGATGTGCACCCCCATACCTGACTTCACCACATTTTCGATCCTATTGCATTAAGACACAAAAAGGCTTTCTGCTTCAGAAAGTGTAGCAAGCAATAGGATAAATGCATTTGAAGCAGAAAAGAGCATTCTGAGGGGGCTGATGGCAATGCGTCTTTCACTACACTCCATTTCTTTTTCACTTGAACATTCACTGCACATATATTTCAACCACCCTTGTAAATCAATTACCAAAAATGTCCTCCATTGCCAAGCCCTATTAGGAACACTTCAGGCCTGAACTGAAACAGTTAACATGAAATTGAGACCCAAGAGATTAATGGCTCTCCTGGGAACCTTCGGCCTAAACATATCACAGAGGGAAACACTCGCCCCACCTTCACCTCAGACCTGAAAGATAAGAAGCCCTGCTGGCTAATGTGCGGTATCAGATGGCAAAGCCCGGACGCCTTTGTCTTGTCACAAAATTTCTTTTGGTTGCTTCACTGAGCAACACTACTTTTAATGCACAGAAGGTTTTTTCAGGCCAAATGAGCTGGGGACCAGAGAGGTGAGAGAGATACCAGGAGCCAGGAATGAATGAGCACCATTGCCTGCTCTCTGCGTAGCCGGATAAATCACAGTGGAGTCCACCCGACCCCCAAATCATCGTCCTGAAAATTATCTGGCACCATCTCGAGGCTGACCCACAGGACAAGAAGGAAATAGGCTTCCAGAAGGGAGGTTTGCATTCGAAGAGCAAAGTGACTTCAGACTCCAAGCGTGTGCGGTTTCATTAGCCGGCCAGTACCTGGACCCCGCCACGCCCCCGCACCCGCTGGCCACTGTGCCGCCACAATATCCTCCGTATCAATGCACAACATGATTAGTGTTTCTCGGCAGCTTCCCGGTTTGCAGCGGCCGCCGTGCTGGTCGGTGCCACTGTGTTTCGCAATTCCACGAATTCCTGCTGGAAGGCTGGTGTAATTAATTCCTGAAGGACCCCAACTTTTATTAGAAGAGCCGGAGGCCGTGTTCAGCACTGGGGAGCTTCTTGAACTTTCCCCAGGCTGACAGTCCATTAATAAGCAGCCTCCTCCACAACCTCGCCGCTGGTTTCTGTTCTCCTGTGCATTTTCATCAAGCAATCCATTTATTAATCTCGTCATTAATCTCGGCAGCGGGCATTGTGTTCCCCAGGTAGCTCTATATTTTTGTCACTGATTTTCAAAAAACTGTTCACCAACTGAAATCACTCAGCTTCCATTGACAATTTTCGTAGGCCCTGGTGGGAGGTGGGACCTTTCTGAAATTATTTGATTCTTACATAAAACTGAGAGTATGATGATTTTCAAGACAGCTTGGAAACCAGATGAGTGAGTGGCAGATGCTTGTGCCAATGAATAAATCCCCAGGATGGGGCCTCACAACTTAGGAATTTCTGCAGACTCAATGCACACCCTGCTGACTCCCAGGCCATCTCTGGGGAAGCATCCCCAGGAGAGAACATCTTAAGGATGTTTCTGCCATCCCCAGAAAGTTGACTTTCTCGAGCACAGGCCTAGGTCTTCATCTACCCATCATCCTGGCAGCTGCTTAATTGTCACTCTGTCCTGCACTGTCCAGTGTGGTGGTCACCGCCACATGTGACTGTCCAGTACTGGAAATGCAGTGCCACACTGAAATACGACTTTGGCTATCCAGGGATCAGTGCAGTACTGTTATGAATTTCATTCTGCCTCATTTTGATGTGAGTAGAGCAAATGCCCCCGTGTGTCTGGCCTATACTATAGTGTGTCTACTGAACACCGTTTGTCATGGGTGTGGGGAACTGGGTGGATCACAGTTCCGCTCTCCACACTTCTGTGTTTTTGTCTGGTAAATGGCCCCATCAGGCTCAGTCAGCCTCATGGGTCTGGGTGCTTCAAGGCCCCTGCGGCTCTCTGAAGAGGACACAGACAGTACACCTTAGTTTTTCCAACAGCACCTCACTACTCCAGGGTGGCCTGAGATCCCTTCAGGTGGATATACAATGACCTCCCCTGGGCAGGCGGGACTGGGGCCTCAAGAGGCACCCACTGCGGGCACCCTGGTGCCCTGCACCTGCCTGGCCCCTGGAGTGCGCTGGTGCTCTTAGGGGGCCTGCCCTCTCCTTGCGTCAGGGTGATGACCACACTGTCCAGCCTGGGGAGCAGCATGGCCAGCCCAGTCTCACTGAGGACTACAGATCCTCTCACCACACTCACATCCCCCAACCCTCCTGGGAGCTCAGCTCGATAACCTCCAGCAGCAGACAGAAGCAGAGGAGGACTTTCCAAAAACCCCAAGCTCCTGACAGGTTTCCTGGAGGCAGAGGGAGGGCCAGAGCCTGGGACCCACATCCTGCCTTTTGCTGGCTGGGAGGCCGGTCGGCACCACCTTTGCCTGGAGAAGGAGACAGCAAGGCCTGTGGCTGCTGCTGGCCAGGAGCTCCAACCGGAAACCCCAGGCCCAAGCACAGCCAGCTCAGAGGCCCTGGGCAATGGGTCACAATTGGCTCACACGTGGACATCCACGGAAAGGGGTGGTGCTCTCAGGGAAGACATGGCTGCTGGCAAGTGAAGCAGCCAATTGTTACGTGACACTGAGGGTGCCAGGGAAGGTCAGGTACTCATCCCACGAACCCCAGCATCACGTAGGCAGCCCCAGCCGTGCAATTCTCCCCTCCCAGCCCGGAAGCCGACTCTGAAACCACAGGCTGCCAAAATATATTCCAAGAACCAGCGTGGCCTTTGTGTGCTTTTAAGCAGATCTAAAAAAAAAAAAAAAAAAAAAAAAAAAAAAAAAAAAAAAAAGTCACTTGTTTCCTATGCAAGACGCGTTTGAAGTTAGAGGTAAGGAAGAGAAGGAAGAAACTTCTATAACCGGGATTAATGCAAGTTGGAGTAAAATGAAAGGAAGTCAGCCCGAGCAAAGAGGGGAACTTAAAAGGAAATCGGTAGTAGATCATATAGAGTTTGTTTTGGCCTGGACCACAGTATGACTGAGCTCTCGACCTCTGCACAGAAAGAAAGGAAGAAGAAAACCTCAGCTATTATCTAGCGGGCTCCTCCCTCTCCCAGGCCTGTGTGACCCCAGTGCACACTCATCTCCCAGTGCACGCTCATCTCCAAGTGCGCTCCAAGTGTGTCTACAAAACTGTGGGACAGGACAGGAAGGGTCCGCCTTGCTGCTGGAACAGGACCCCCTGGCCAGCTGAGCTCAGGCTGCCCCTGCCACGTGGCTGCGTCTGCTCTGCAGGCCTGACCCGTGGGGTCTCGGTAGAAGTAGTCGCCTGGCACCTGTGGAGACGTCCACGCAGGGACTCATGCAGTCCGTGCCCCGTGCCGCTCAGGCCACGGCAGGCGGTCGTTTCATACTGCTCTCCTGCTATTGGGACCCCTCTCACACTCACAGCTAAGTGGAAAAATCCCACCGGACTTCTATTTCTACTCATAAACAGTTGGTCGGCACTGGAGACACGGGACTATTCGGAGCTCCATGTTTCCCCTCCCTGGAGACAAATTCAATACCACCTTCCTGGAAACAGCGTCAGGCCACCACCGCCCACCCTGCATGCCAGCCAATGTAGCACTTCATGGAGTGGAGACAGTGTGTGCCAGTCACACGGCTGGGCACGCGAGTAGGATTTAATGTTTTGAGCTCATGCAGCAATGGGGAGCTGCGCGGAGCAGGCTGCTGCCCCCGAGGAGCACGCACCACGCAGGGCTGCGCTGTGCGCTGCTGAAGCTCCTGCTCCAAGTGCAGGCAGGGCAAAGGGAAAGATGATCTCACTGGCAGCACAGCAACCAGAGAAAGCTGTGCAAGCCTAATAAGAGAGCAAAACACAGGAGGAAGACTAGCCTGTCTCCTAAAGACGGGGTTCTACGCTGCCAGACAGCAGGATAAACTGGAGACGTGAGGCAACACGAACACACCTTGAAATAAATCAGATACACGAGCTTAAGCATTGCATGTCTTCTCTTACATGAGAAACTCCAACTATAAGCAAATTAAAGACCAAAATAAAAGACAGAGGTTAGAAAACAGAAATAGATCTTTTGTAAAAGAAACCAAGACATGGGGAGATGGAATGAAAAGAAAGATGTGCTAAGTACAGGAACCGACTGGCCACCGTGAGAAGGTGACTGACCAAAATAAAGTGCAAAGGGTGTAACAGGAAAGCAACTCCCTGCTGCAAGTTTTCAGAGCAGCACAAGGCTCACCCCACAGCAGGGTGCCAAGGAGGTCAGCAAGTGAGCAGCAAGGGGTAGGGGCCAGGTAGAGCCCCACTGCCTCTGCTAGCAGAAATGAGGGACTCAGGGAGGCTGAATGTGGGTACCCACCCCGGGAGATCAGGGGTGGCCTCTGCTCTGCAGTCTGCTCCAGGACGGGATCAGGCTCTCTGCCGGGATCCTCAGGTGCCTGGGCCGAGCTGACCCAGCAGCTCCTGCCCAGTGGTAAAGATGGAGCTGGAGAAGCCTGGAGAGTGAAGGCAGCTTCCTCCCAAGCTGGGGTCCCAGGGGAAACTCCCCTGCTTCCCACAGCACACACAGGGAACATCAGGCCCCAGCCACTGCAATGGGCATCTCTGGAGCCATGGGCAGAACAGACGGACAGCAGGACAGCACAGCTGCGAGACACAGAGCCCACATGTGGGAGCCCAAAGACAGATGCGGTCTCCAGAAGGAGAGCGGCCTGCAGTCTGGAAGCGGAACACCTGTTCTGCCCATCACCCAGTCCCCTTGGGACCTCAGTTTCTCCTCTGTAAAGACGCCAATAACCCTGCCAGCTGTGGTCACATAGGCCAAAGAAGTCCACATGGGCAAGGCGCTAACAATGGCTTGCAGAGCACCTCGGGGAGCCGTCCCATTGACCATGATCAAGGCACCAGCAGGCTCTTGAGCCAGAGGCGGAAAATCAAATCCCAGCTCTCATTCTTGCTGGCTGTGTGACCTTGAGCAAGCTGCTCAAGTCCTGAGCCTTTTCCTCATGTTACGCACCTCTTGGGCAGTCAGCAAGGCTAAGAACACGTGAGGGGAAGTTAGTGCAGCCTGCTGAGTGTGTGGGTGACTCCTACGTCCATCCCCCCATCGTTACTGGAGGTCACTGGCCAGCATCCAGTTTCAGAGTCCTTCCTGACCTTGGGGCAAAACTCTCTCTGACTTCGATACTTGGGGGAGGCTGGGAAGACCACCCCAACTTCCCGCTTGGGTCATTGTCCACTCATTTTGTGCAGCCCACACCCACATGCGTGCAGCTCTGATCTGGTCCGATAGATCTGTCACCTGATGAGGAGGGGACTGCAGGGCACCAGGGAAGAGCCGGTTTTGAGGCTTTGCTCACAGCAGGCTCACACCAGACATTGCTTCCTGCATTCCAGGTCCCAACACCGGGAGGCTACAGGAGGGGGAGCTCTGCAGGAGGGGGTGCTGAGCCGCTATCTCACTGGGTCATAGGTCAGCCTTTCCTAGGAGCCCCCAAAACTTTAGAAAGGAAAAGAAATAGACGCAGGGGCCAGTGAGAGCACCCCCAAATAGCTACAATTCAGAAGTTAAGCCACCAACCAATTAATTGACACCTATTTTACTGTTTTTCAAACACTGCATTCACAAAGACATTTAAATGTACCTCAAACTTTTTTTGAGGCAGGGGAAAGAAAGAAACCATGGAATTGAGTGATGTCACTGCACAGACACCATCTGAAGACACTGCCGCAGGCAACCTTGGCAAAGTACTCTTGGAGGTGCAGGTCACACAGGGCAGGTATGGTCTCAGCATGAACCTCCCTAGCCTGGACACTCCTCCTATGGCCTCAGATTCTCTTCTGAGATGCTTTGGAAATTTGCATGAAGAACAAAGTAGTATTTTTATGAGATTCGTGTCAAAACGAGAGCAGTTACAGAAAGGAGGAATAAGCAAACATTTCTTAAAGACGGGAAAGACAAAAAGTTGCTTCCTACAGTGGCCGACAAGAAAATGCGAACGTTTTGTGCACAACATGCGATCAGGCAGGGGTGTAGCTCAGCCCACTGTTCTGGCAGGGCAATGCCCTGGATCCAACCTCCAGTGCCACAGAAACAAAACCAAACCCAGGGCTCAAGGATGGAGCATGTGCTTAGCATGCAGGAGGTGTATATCACAGACACCTGCAAGGACTTTCCTGCTTCCACAGTGATCACAAACTTATCCCTAAAATCCATGCAGGGACTCCTTGTGGGGAACAGCCATTAGAACAGAAGTTTATCCCATGCTTCTCTTTCTGGGCTGCTCATGTCCTATCAGGGGCCCACAAAACAAGGCTGGCCTGGCAGGGAATGGTACAGGGTTTACGCAGAGCCCAGCATCACCCCTGCAAGGGGCTGCACCCCCAGGGGCCCTAAACCCCTGAACAATGCCCACTCCCACACTAAAACCTTCCTCTTGCTTGGAGTGAGATAGGGGTGAGAGCACAGAAGCCAGGAGGAAGGGGTGGGCCAAGGTCTTCCCGTGGGAACCATTCCAGCAGTCTCCCCCAGCTACCTGGACAACAGCAAGGACACCCTGACCTGGGACAGGAAAGAGAGTTCTAGAAGATGTCAGAGGCCGCTGCACCGTGCTGGGGGAGGAGGTAGGGGGAGCAGAGGGGGCAGCCACTCCTCTGGAGCCCCAGAGGGAAGGCGGGCAGGCAGGCGTGGGACATGACACTGTACTGGGACAGAGCTGGGTTCCAGAAGGGAGGGAAGGAGGAAGTGGCCCAGCACTGCAGCCTGCACATTTCTCGGCCTCCTCCCCCAGAACAGTGAGCAGATTCTGCTATCCGATTAGACCTTTTCAAGGATTGCACAGCCTGCGGGCTCAGACCTCAGACACAGAGGAAGCCACTGCCACAGGAATCTAGAAACTCCCAGGAAACCAAGTGCTCAGGCTCAGAGCAGGTCCGGCGTTGGTTGCCGCCTCCACCTGCGGTGGGGCGGAGGTCTCCCCCCCCCCAGGCAATGCTCTTCCTTCCTTCATTACCTCACTGCCTCCTTCCCTTGACGTCAGCCCTCCGCCCTGCCGGTGCCTGCTAGGAGGGGCTAGGGGCAGCCAGTGTCAGGACCCTGCCGCATGGGGGAGGAGCGGGGAGCTTGGCAGCTCCCGGCTCCAGCACCCCCCCCAGCCCAGGCGCCCCCAGCCACGGTTACCAAGCAACCCTATCAGGACACAGGACGCATGCCAAGTTCACCTAAAGTTGAAGAATACGTTTGGGGGAGAGGAGGTGAAGGGGAGTGAAGGGGAGAAGGAGCTGTGGGCTGGGTAGCAGGGGCACGCACAGGTGGCACAGGGGCCCACCTGCCCCCACCAGGCTGGAGTGGCCTCCACGCGAGCACGGGGGGGTGGGCGGGCAGGACGGGGCACAGCCACTGTGCAGTCGAAGCAGCTCCCTTCCAGGAGCTGAAAGTGGGGGTTCCCGCACTGGCCCTAGAAAGTTAAAAGCCCTTGCAAGGCCAAAGCTCAGGGCAGCAGCTGTCCTCATTTGCATCCAGCTCAGGAACCGGGAGGCGAGGGCTTTCACTCGCCCATCAGGACCACGCCAGGCGCCTGCCTCCTACCTGCTGTAGGGAGTCCGCAGCAGCAGCGCCTGGCTGCCCGCACAGCTGTCCGTGGGCGTGTGGCAGCCGTAGACCGGGGGTGGCATGGAGTACTGCTGCTCGCCTGTGGAAGGAGGGAACAGAGCGGCCAGAGTGAACTGCCTGCGGAGTTGTGGGGAGAAGGGCGCAGGGGAGACGCAGGGCACCCTGCACACAGCCCCGACAGATGGGGGGCTGAGTGCTTCTCACTTTGTGCGGCTTCGGCCGCCACAAGTGCTCTGGTTATTTGGTGCTTTCCTGACATTCTTGGGTGGAGGGGGATCCAGAGAGAACCTGCGACCCGCACTTACCCAAAGTCCCCTGCTGCCCCATGGGGTCCTCGTGCTTGAAGGAATGGCTGGGCAGCTGCCCTGCGTGGTGTGAGGGCGTGTGGCTGTAGCCGGGCGTCCCATCGAAGGTGACTGTGCTGTATCCTGTATTGGTGCAGAGAGAAGCGCAGGTCAGCGGCCAGGGAGACGACGAGGAACCCGAGTGTGAGCCACGGGGCTTCCGTCACTCCAAATGGTCCTCAGCAATCGGGGCCTCCAGTGAACTTGAGACTGCTCTCACTTCCCTACCACACCTGGCTCTGTGTTTCCAATCTATTTCTGCCCAGCTTCGGAGGGGAACCAGCCTCTGCACCCACCTCAAGGAGTCCAGTGCAAAACTCCTTGCCCTTGTCTGAGAAAGTCATTCTCCCTGAACCCAGCACGGGGCTCTAGGCAGCAGGCTGTGCTGTCCTTCAGGGGCTGGCTGGGGTTCCCCAGCCCTGGCTTCGGAGGGGACAGAAATCACCAGGGATCTGGTCTGGAAGGAAATGAGAGGGAGAAGTGGCCACACTCCCGTTCCAGGGCCCCACCACAAAAGTGCACAGACACTGTGACTCCTTGCCCTCGACAGCATGCCTGAAGTTCATGCTCTCAATCCTCCTCACCCACTCCAAGGTGGGAACCAGTGAAGTGTCTCCTTCAGAGTCTCAGTCTGGTGTGACACCTCGATGTGGTTTTAAACTTATCTCCCAGAGCGGCTGCAGGAACTTCCCAGTGAAGTGCAGCCCTAAAACACCTCACCTGGGGACTGGACTTCAAGCTAGGGGCTTGCCTCCAAGTCTCCAGGGAATGATACATTCCCTCCCACCCCAGGCCACGGAGGCCCCAGTGATTTCCCCTTCGTAAGTGCCCAGGACCCCAAATTCTAAGGCAGAGGGTCTTCCATGCCCGCTTGCACCTTGAGGCCTGCGGTCCAGCCTCTTCGAGGGTGAGAGTCTTGAGAGCAGTCCTGAACAGAGCCAGAGGCTGCTTCCCCCCGTCTGGGTTCTAGCCTTATTCAGGCGCTTCTCTCTGACTGGCCTAAATGTCACCCACTGTACACTGCAGGCTGGCGACAGAAGAAGCCACTGGGTCTCACTCTCTGCACAATCTCAAAGGCCTCCATTTCTTGCCCACTAAGTGGGCAGAGATGCCCAGTCCCATGTACACCCTGGAAGTGGGTGGGCACCCAAGGGCCCCAAGGCTTGCTCCTGTCCTAGAGTTGTGAATCTGCTTAGGCAGAAAACCTGGTTCTGGGAATCCGATTTTGCTAAAGATAAACCAAATTTCTGAAAGGATTTTTTAAATTAAAAAAAAAGAAAAGTATAAGCAACCAAGAGAAATTTTTTTCCTAGAAAATTTCTCTAGAGGAGCTCTTCTACATTTGAACTAAGGAGCAGGCAGGTCCCATAAGGGTCCCAACCGAGGTCCCACAAGCTCTTGGAGTGGTTGACACCAGGCCGGGGCAGCACATCCCGGGCTGCAGCTCAGTGCCCCAGAACCCTGCCTTAGGATGCCAGTACCCCTAGATGGGATACAGACCTTGGTGGCCGGGCAGTCTCCAGATCCTCCCTGGATTTGCAAGGAGTAGGAGGGAGACTAATTAGCTGCACTGGATTGGGCTGATTAGAGAGGCTTCCTCTGGTCCTAGGGCTCTGGTGCAGTCTTGGGGAGAGAGACCCAGCTCCAAGGTAGCTCGCATCTTTCCCGCAGTGAGTCTGCTGCACTGTGTGGGAGCAAGCCCCTAACCGAGCTTGCAGGGACGCAGTGCTTTAACCCAGAGGAGCTGGGACTCGGGAGTGGCTGGAGGGCACAGAGACGAAAGGCAGGGAGGCCTGGAAAGGACGCCGCAGCTGAGGGCACAGGGGAACTTCTCCCTAGGAAATAAATACTGAAACACCATCTCCATCTCTGGCACCTTTGGTCCTTGGACAGGGCTGGTCTGAGCGATCCTAGGATATCTGGGTGAGACCCAGGCGCAGTCTTGCACTGGGGTTCAGAGCTCCAGGGTGCTAGGGGAGTCAAGAGGGGTTAGAAAAGCCCTCCCTGCCTCTGAAGGGTCCTACTGGGATCCCCGAAGGTAACCCCAGTGTGGTCTGAGTTTCAGCACCAAGAAAGAAATCCCGTGCGGAAATGAGTGCCTGCCGAGACAGCCTTGGGGTTTGGCAAAACCCCCTAGGCCAGTCTGTCGGCATGTCACAAAGGAGGTGCTCCTGTTTGCTAACGAAATGTTCCCAAGCTTGGGCTGCCGGCTGTCTCTAAGAAACGAATAAAAGGAATGGGCTGGTGAGAAACAGGGGCGGGAGTGTCAGGCAGGGGTCTTGCCTGCGGCTTGGTGAGGCAGCCCTAGTGGAGATAGGTACCAGGTGGCCTGGAGTTTGGCCCTGGGCTGCTACTGGAAGACACCTTGGCTTCCATGTGCCTGCATTCCTGGAAGAGTCTCAGGGACCCCAACGAAGAAATGTGGACCCTGCAAGGGCAAGGCCCCGCCCTTGTCGCCAGGATGGGTGAGGGTTTGAAGGGCTCCTCCGGAGCGCACCTCTCTCCAGCTGTCAAGTTGAGCCCAAGGCCAAGCCAGTTCAGGCCCTTCCCTTTATGTTTCTATCAGAAGAGAATGGGAGGACTGAAACCTGCCTACCCTGGGGGTACCTCTCCTTTCCGTTTCTCCCTGGTGGACTAGGAGAGAAGACCCACAGATGCGCCTGCGACACACACTTGCTGGCGGCGCCTGCAGGGACCTGGGAAGACTGGGTGCTGCTGGCTTTGCATTTGAAGTAGGAGCCCAGGAAGTCAGATCAGAGCTCCAGACTGCTCACCTCAGCTTCCCTCTCACAGATGAGCAAACACAAGCCTCCAGATTCAGTAGCACCTGCCTCCTAAATAAAGGAGGCTCCTTAGGAGAACCCGATTCTCTGCTATTCACACTGGGATGGCCCGATCGATGCTCTGGAGTACAGAACATTTAATTCAGGAAAGTACAGGAAAGCCGGGCTCTGTGGTGTGTGCCTGTAATTCCAGCAATCAAAAGGCTGAGACAGGAGTTCCAGGCCACCCTCAGGTATACAAGAAGTTCAAGGCCAGCCTCGACCAACAGCAAAATCCCGTCTCAAAAAAACAAAAACAAAAACCAAACAGAACTTTATAGAACCTTCTTAGACCTGATGGGGTGGGGTTCCTTAGTGCGACTACACTCCAGATGCTGTGAGTGGAAAGAGGGTTTTTGGTTTCCATCAGACTTGGGGGGCAGGTGCTCCTAGCTGGGTGCAGACAAGAATAGGTGAGAGAACAGAGCCAAGGGTACTGGGGGGGGGGGCTCATCATCTCTCCCAGCAGCCTGCACAGTGCCCCTTCCGCCTCACACACCTCACCAACAGCGACTCCTGGGCCTGCACGAAGTTTTGCTCCATGAAAAGTGTGGCCACTGTGTTGTTAAAACATTTGCTAAAATATCGAATCAAACCAAATTAGATTTTCAACAGCACAGAAATCAAAGGAACTCAACAAAACAGTGGCTTCATGCTTTTCCAGTTCCTGTTGGCCTGGAAGAAAGGCCAAGGGTGCTGGGGCAGGGCACGGGACAGGGTGCTGAGGTCCTCCTGGCTCTCACCCCATTTTGGGAAACTCTTCCCGGCTCAGACCTGCACTAGCACGGAGAGGGGTGCTCTCAGTGTGCAGAGGAGGGTGCTCCGGCCTGGTGCTGCCGCTCACAGCAGGACACAGTTCCACCAAGCTTGTGGTCCCTAGGTGAGTCGCTTCTATTCCTGCAGCCTGCGTGGAGGAGTCCCACTAGACTACCATGCCCAAGACTTGCAGCAGACTCTGTCCCCAATGCCATCCAATTGCAGGGGCTGATGTCTTCCTGCGCGCCCAGCGTGGAGCAGCCTCGCGCCAGAACCCAGAGGTTCGCGGGTGCCGCGGCGCGTCGGTCCCACACCGGACGCTCGGCCCGACGCCCGAGAAGCCCACAGCTGGCTGTAAAGCAGCGGTGCCCTTGAGGAAGAAAACCTGTTCCCAGGCAGAGCCAGCCCTGCAAGGTGCCGCTTTCTTCTCCCTAAAGACGCGCATCCGGGAAGTTCCCGGACTCAGGGGCCCCAGGCGCCTCCCGGCTCCTGCGAACCGTCGGGCAGCGGAGGGGGCCGAGAGCCGGCGCGGCGCGCAGCACCGCCGCCCCGGGAAGGAGGCGGAAAGGCCGGGTCTGGGGAGGGAGGGAGCGGACCCGGGAGCGGCCGCAACCGCGCGGAGCCCACTCACCCTGGTTGCGGATGGTGGGCTGGCTCTCCAGGCAGCTGGGCAGGTAGGGCGCGTTGGGGAACATCCGGGCCTGGCCCGAGGACGCCTGGGCGGGCGGCGGGGGCCCGAAGGGTCCGTAGCGGCAGGCCCCGGCCGTGCCGGTGAACTGGCCGGAGAAGTGCACGGTGAAAGCGCTCAGGCACTGCTCCTCGTGCGCCTCCGCGCCGCCCCAGCTCGGCTCCTGCTTGATGAAGGAGTGCGGCGGCGGCGGCGGCGGCGGGGCGGGCGGCGCGGGGCCGCCCAGGGAGCCGTAGGCCGGGGCGCCTGGGGGCGCGAAGTCCAGCACCGGTGCCCACTGCGCGGCGCCGCTCACGGGCAGCGAGCAGCCGCCGCCGCCGGCCAGCGAGGGCACCGCGGGCAGCAGCGCGTTCAGGTCCCGCACGTCGGAGCCCATGGGTGCCGGGCTGCTGCTCCGGGCTGAGGACGCTGGGCGCCCGGTGCCGCCGCTCCTGGCTCGGCCCCGACGCCGCCGCCCGGGTCGCAGGCTCGGAGCGGGCGCGCACGTGGACGCCGGCGCCGCAGGGGAAGCGCAGGACCCTGACTCGCTGCGCTCCAGCCGCAGGCGACGAGCGAGTGGGAGGCGGCGGGCTGCAGAGCCGCGGGCGTGGGCGCTGCCTTGAACTCCTTACCCCGGCTGCCTGGCTGCCCCCAGCTTCCCAAAGCTCAAATACGAGGGGCCGGCGCCGGGGGAGGAGGAGGAGCCAGCGGGTCCGGCCGCGCCATTCACACCGCGCTGGCCCGGCCGGCGACGCGTGCTGCTCCCGGGGCGCCCTCGGCGTGGGCGGGGGCGAAGGCGGGGGTAGGGGTGAGGGACGGACCCCAGGACACCCCTCTTTCCCTCCCCCCCTTTCCCTTTCCCCGGCCACCACCTCTCCAGCCGCCGCTCCCTCTTCTTCCCTTCCAGCCAGCACAATGGGGGCTCGAGGCCCGGGCGGCCCCTCGGGTGAGCCAAGGGTCCCACGTACGAGGGCGACGGGAGGATCGCGGGGGCGGCGGATCCGGGGGGCGGGCTGCAGGGAGGGGAGGGGGCTCCGAAGGGGTGGGACTTAGGAGCGGTCCCAGCGCTCTTGGGGCTCGGGAACGACGCCTCAACTCCGCGCCTGCATCTCGGGGTTTCTGGGGAGGGGTCAGCCCCGGTCGGGATCCGCGGGGAAGACGCCCTGGGTGGGGGGCCCGCGGGGCGTCGCCGATCGTTTGGTAGGGTACAGGGTGAAGAGGGCCGCGGCGGAGTCGGAGGGGCTCAGCTTCTTCTTGACAAGGAGCATCTGGTACGGCCGAACCGGGAAGCGGCCGCTCGCGGAGTGGGAACTAGGGGCCGCCCGGGCCGCAGCGCCCGGCACTCTGCAGAGGAGGAGAGAAAACCGGGATGTTGAGCGCGAGGAGGCGCCTGGAGCGCTCCGCGCGCGCCAGGGTTCGGCATCGGGGTCCCTGGCCAGAAAGCTCAAGCCGATCTGGTGACCTGGAAGTGGGGACCCCGGCCTCTTGGCTCGAAGGAGGCAGCGCGCGCCTTTGGGAATTCGGAGCGCGTGGCTTCGCCAAAACAGACTCCAGCTGGTGTTCCCGGGAGCCCCACGCCTGGGGGAAGGGGTCGGGCCTGCTTTTAGTTTGGTTTTCAGTTTTGTGACGTGCGTTTCTGCGGCTCGCAGAAACACCCAGGAGCTCCGGGAGGCGTCGGCGACGGCGCAGCCTGGGACGGCCAGGCGCGGGCGAGAAGCGGGGCACTTGGGGCCCGCACGGGCTGGCGGGGAGCAGCGCGGGTCTTCCCGCCCAGCCTGCCGCGCGCAATCGAGATCGTTGCAGTTTTGCAAAGAAACGGAGCGTGCCCGTGAACTGATTTATGGCTTTGGTTTTCCCTGGCATGCTGTCTACACTGCCACTGCTGGGTTCTGGCTGTGACCAGAAGCTTCGGATGTTCAGGCCGAATGCGATGCCCTCCTCGGCTTAGGGTTCAAGCCCCTGAGACGCAGGAGACCCCGCGGGTCAAGGCTGGCAACAGGAGTTGCGTGCATCCCTCCTTCCACCTTCCCGCGCTGCTCTCGAGCTCGGCTTCTCACTTTGCTTTCCCTTCACTCAGAACCGTTTTCTGGTTAAGAAGCGAAGGGTATCTAACTGCTACACCCTGCAAACACACTCGGAAGGGAAAGGTAACCTGCGGCGAGGCGCGGCTGCCAGCGGCACGCACTGGAGCCTGGTTGGACGCACCGGCCCCTACAGGTGATTCCGCAAAGGCCAGGTTGACCCCAGAGCGGCCCAAATTCCTGTCTCTCCCTCCTTCCTCCTCACTTCTGATTTCAACTTGGAATTCGTTTTTTTGTTTTGTTTTGTTTTGTTTTGTTTTGTTTTGTTTTGTTTTTCTTAACAAGGACTCAAGTTAAGTCCTCCTGGGGAGCGCTGTAGGCAAAAGCAGAGTTGCGAAGGAGAGGCGGGGTTGTGCTCTTTACTCCTCTTTGCAAGCTTTTCTCAGAGGGGTTGTAATCAGGAGCGCGCTGGATCCCAAGCCACGCGGTTTTTCCCGGAGTGGCGGGTGAGCGTCAGTAATAGGCAGGAGAGGAGCTCCCAACAACTGAGGACCCACGACCCTGACATTTGTTTTCTCAGGGTCCCTGATAGCGGCAGAGAAAGTGCAGTTCCCTCTGGACCGCAAGGTGCCTGGGCCCCTGCCCCACACTGGCCTGGGCAGGGAAGTGAGTGCCACTTTCTTTCTTCTCAGGGTCAGTGCCGTGGGCTGGTGGGCTGCAGCGCTATGGGAAGTGGAGACCTTTTCTCCCACCTGTGCTCCTTAGCTCTCCAGGCCGTGGGTTGCTGTTTGGTCCCCTCGCTCACTCCCCTGTCTGTGACCTGGGCACTGTTGGCATGAGGCCCCTTGAGTCACCTACCTGTGGGGCTGGGGATGAATCTCCGTACTCTAAGGGGAAGGAACCCCAGGCCCAGACCGAGCTGGAAAAGGGGCCAGGGACCAGTGGTCCGTTTTGGGCTCAGCTTCGTGGCCACCTGAAAGCCATTCAGCCCTCGAAGGCAGGATGTCCATCCTGGGCCTCAGTTTCCTTACTGTGAAGCGAGGAAATGCGGCGGTAGGTAATACCCACCTCATGGTGCTGTCCTGCTGATTTGGGAGCAGGTGTTGGGCTCTAACAGTCCATAAACCTTGATTTTTTACTGCAGTCATTGTCTAGACGCAGGTAGCAAAGCCTTAGCAGCAAAGCTGTGACCCTGCCTCATGCAGCGGTGGCTTTAGCCACCATCCTGGCCTCTCTGCAGCTCATGGACTGGTTGGGAAGCAGAGATCTTAGACACCCTGGGGTAGCTTCCACACCTTGTAATGTGTGTGGCCCAGGAAGCTCAGCTAACATGATAGGCAGAGGCAGTGAGGACTTTTACCCACTACCAAAGGCATTCTTATGTGCCCAGCCTCAGCTGTGGCCCAGTACCCCGGTGCCCATCCCTTTGATGCCTGCTACCACCCTAAGTGAAGAGGAGCCCTGTGCTGGCTGATGCCCACCTGGGGCATAGGCTGACTGGAGCCTGGCCATGCCCAGGACCCTACTCTATCAGGGCACAAGAATCAACCCCCCCCCATCCTGTGCAGTTACCACTGGGCACTAGGAATCTTAAAATTTTTAAGTGAACAAGGAAGGCGCCCTTCTCTCTCCGTTTGCCAGTCTTCTCCGTCTTTATGACCAGTCCCCCACTGCTGTGCTCTCCTTCAGAGACCCTGTGCAGGGGACAGAGCCTTGAACACTAGCAATGCAGGGGTGTGCAGTGGAAGCCCTTTCCCTGCACGAAGCCCGGTTCCTCTGTCCCGGGTGAGCGCCTGCCCGCCTGGAGTCGCATTGAGAGGATTCCACTACGCTGCCTCTATTATTATACCGTAAATCTCTTTAAATTCTGGAACTAATTACGTAGAGGATATGTCTCAATTTGTTCTGCATTGATGCCGCAGCGGGGACGGGGGCCAGGCCATGGCTGCTCAGATACATGGGCCCATGAAATTGATGAACTGAGAGCTGCTTCCAGCCCTGCGCGCACCATCTGGAATTCCAGTCTGAGGTTACAATTAGAACTCCTGACCCCAGATTCAACTTTGCAAACAACAGAGAAAATGGGGAAAAGGAAAAAAAAAGAGAGAGAGAAGAAAAGAAAAAAATTTATTCTGCACCTGTAAAAAAAATCCACACACGATCTTAAAATCTGTCCATCTTAGCAAATTCTTTCCAAGTGTTTCTTTTGTGTTTTTAACCTATAAAAGATAATGGAGTATATTTTATAGGCTGGGTTTTATCTCATCCCCTTTCCCAACTGCACTCGGCACTTGTCAGCTTTCTCTTGGCCTTGGATTTAATTACACAGAACCAAAACATTCCCCAGTAGATTAGCTCGCTAAATATTTTTGGCACTTCTATGGTTTCCCCCCTTGAGAATTGGATTAATCCCGGATATCTACCTGCTTCTGGGAACCTTTCTCTCTGCCCCCTTGACTGCTACTTGGTCTTACCCATAGTAATTGGACCTTTTATTTGGGCCAATGTCTTCTTTCTTTAGCAACTTGCTCCTTTCTTCTCCTCTCACTTTGACTCCCTGAAGCAACGAAGAAGCAGACAGCCCTGGAGAGTCTGCTAAATTTATTAGCATAGAGGCTTGGACCAGGCGGGGTGTAAATCACTCTGACAGATTAAGCCATAAAGCATCCAACGAAGTCAGCCCCTTGCCAGGGTCCTGGTGTGTAAATGTTCGTATAAAACCAGGTATCGGTATCATCTTCCCTGTGAGTGTGTCTAAGGGTGCCCGGGTGCTGCCTGAAGCCCGGGGGCAGGGTGGGGCGGGAGGGGATCCAGTGTGAAACCGGGCAGCACCCTGGCAGCAGCTCCCAGAGTGAGCTGGGCGGGTGGTGTCTCCACAGCTCAAATTTGGAGTTTTTGGTGAAAAAGAAACGCAGATGTGTGCGCTGAGCAGCAAAAGCTTAGGGGAAAGAAAGAAAAAGGCAAAAGACAAGTGTTTTCCATAGAACGAAACCCCAATCCCAGGCTGGTTTGACTTCACAAAACTCCAGTCCTTTGCATAGCTAAGTGGCTGTCTCGGGGAGCACCTGGCCGCAACGGGGGGCGGGGGGGAACAGTGCCGGCTGGCAAGGACACAGTGCCCAGGCGGTGGGCGGAATCCAGAAGGTTTCCTCCCAGACCAAGCTTCCCAGGACGCCCAACCCAGGGCTCTCTGAAGTCGGGCAGATGGGGCAGTCTTCGCCTGTTAGAAAAGATTTTCCTAGGGCTCCTGTGAAAGTTCAAGGTGTCACAGGGAAAGCAAGGGTTCCCCACGCCCTGCTGTTTCCCCAACAAAGGGAGCTCATCCCCTCCCCCCAAGTCCTATCCTTGGGGTCACTTTTGGGGTCCAGCACCCCAGCAAAGCTGGGGACTTGGGACCCCACCCTCTCCCTGAGCACCTGTCTGGTTGGGAGAGGTCCTGAGGCCAGTGCCAGGCTGCAAGGATTGAAGGAGGCTTCGTCCTCTCTCCTTTGCCTATGGGTGTTAAAGACACCTCAGATTCTGTGTTCTGATAAAACTGAGTTAATTCCGGCACCATGACTGACTAGGTGACCCTCATGATAACCGGGCAGCCCTGCCTGCTCTTCCTCGAGGTGAAGCAGCAGCAGCACTTACTGGACCTGACAGAGACCCCTGGGGGAAGGAAGAAGCCCTGGGGAGTGGTGGGCTCTGTGCTACCCAGACCTAAACCGACGCTCCCGGGCCAGGCGCTCTGAGGGAGCCCTCTCCACCCTTGTGCCGTGGCCGGGAAGGCGGAGGAGCAGCCTCTGCCTAAGCAAGGCCACGCTGGCTGTCTCTGGGGAGTTGGGGTCGGTCCACCTGTGCCCGGCCCCGAGGTAGGAAACGGGTGGCCACACTGAAAGTCAAGTTTGGGTCCCTGGACCCTGGAATCTGCGGGGTACAGGGCTGCTAGCAGAGCCGGTGCAGCCTGGAGGGAGAGTCCTGGGCTCAGTATAAAAGCCTCTGGGGAATCCTGACCTGGGATGGGAGGAGAAGTCCTAGCTTTGGTGCCCCCTCCTGTGCATCAGAGAGTGGAAGGAAACCAGGCCTGGGGTGGGGGGCGAGTGGGCTGTGAATGTCCTGAGGGAAGGCGAAGCACAGCACTGGCTTGCTGTCTGAGTGGGCTCAGGTGGGAGGTGTGGGCAGACAGGACCCTGCTGACCTCTTGTTTCCCTGCAGCCATAAGTGTGACCTTCCTCAGCCTTAGTTTTCACTGGGGGAGCTTTTTCCTGAAGAATGCTGGGCCTCAGTACTGGCATCTCCTGTGTGGCCTGGGCAGTCTTTTCCTTGCTGTCTGTGAGCCTGACTCTTCTAGCTGTGAAATGGGCGGATGACACCATTGTGGCTCAGAGTGATCTGGAGAGCTGTGTGTACAGTGAGGGTGCAGCAGGGCCAGGGGGAGGGGAAGAGGGACAAGGGATCAGCCCTTCAGAGCTGGTTGTTGTTAAACCCTGAGTTTGTTTCATGGGGAGTTTTAACCTTGACCTCAAAGAACGGACCAGCTGGCAGCAGCTTGAGTGACAGCAGGGTTCCATGTGGCAGAAACAAGCCTCTGTTGTTTGCAAGCCCAGTGACAATGCTGGGAATTGCTTTCTTTCATTTATGAAAACTTTGCAGCCCAGGGGTTGACAGTGTGTTGCCTGTGTGTGTGTGAGAGAGAGAGAGAAAGAGAGAGAGACTGGGGATTGCAGAGCCTTCACACTGAGTTTTATCCCAGCTCCATTTTGTTTTGTTTTGTTTTGAGACAGGGTCTCCCTAGGCTCTAAGTAACCCGACTGGATTTGAAATTGTCATCTTCCTGCCTCAGCCTTCCAGACTGCAGGGCTAACAGATGTGAACTACACCAGGCTCATTTTTTGCCTTTTGGCTCTGAGGCCTTTAGATTAAAATTTCAAACTCCATTTCTTTCCAGCGGGTGTCTTTGCAGAACATCCAGTTTAAGTCAAGGACTCTGGTAGTCCCAAATTTGCTTTCTTTTTTTTCCCCTAATTTTTCAAAATAGACAGGAAATTGTTTTCAGCCAATAGAGAGAGAAGGCAGTTTGAGCCTCTTCCTGGAGCTGCTTGCATAGCTTTTATTAATAGCTCAGTAAACAGGCTTGAACATAGTATCAGCTTGCTGCTCAAGACATTACAAAGTTTATGAGAAGTTGCTCAAGAAAAACAAGATCCAGTCATTTGAAATCCGATACAGTCAACAGCAAGGGCTCCAAGCCTGTAAATCACAAACAGCCAGAATTCTGCTGTGCCCACTCTTGCAGGGCGAAGGGACCCTCCTCTTTGGGAGAAATTAAGTACGTTTTAGAAAGCTCAGTATCTTTCCCCTTCCAATACAGAGGCTAATTACAAATTTCCCAAGAGATAATAAATACTGAACTCTAATCAACACATGTGACACAAGATAAATACGAAGCACATAATTTAAACTAGATTCCCTGAGCCAGGGAATGTTTATCTTTAATTAACCCCACCTGGGAACAGGATACATAGTATCAGCTATGTTTATTATTTATTCCTGGGTTTTAATTTTGCCAGGAACAGTCTCTGTTTAACCTGCGTCCTAACTTAATTATTGGTTGCTCTGCGTCTACTCCCAAAGTTCTTACCTGGGATTTGATGGTTGGTAAGTAATATTCCACTTCCTTAAAATTGTATTTTATGAAAAAGATTTGAGAAAGGCTTAGAACTGGGTGTGGTAACACACGTGCTGTAACCCCATTTATTCCTGAGGGTGAAGCAGGAAGACTGCAATTCCAAGGCCACCCTGAGCTATTTAGAGAGACCTTGGCTCAAGACCAAAAGGGCTGGGGATGTTGCCAAGTGCCTGCCTGGCACACCTGAGGCCCTGGGTTCTCCCTCCAGTCCGGGATGGGCATAATAAAGGTGAAAGAAAGGAAGAGTTGCTGGGGCCAGGGAGATGAAAAGACTGGGTTAAAGTTAGGAATCGAAGAGTGAAAATAGTATGGCTTAGTGAGGGAGAAGTAACAGTAGCTATGTCCTTCCAGTGTGATAGGATCAGGAAACACAGTTTCTCAGGAGAGGCCAACTTTTGTGGTAGTGAACCTGCAGAGGAGCTCGGCAACCCTAACCCTAACCCTAACCCTAACCCTAACCCTGCAGTGAGGGCCACCAGCGAGCAGCGTCAGCTGTCAGCTCCCTGACCAGTGGTTTCTCATTGTGACCCAGTGGTCACAGAGTGACAGACTCAGCTCTGTGAATGCCTTTGAGGAGGAGCCAGGCAATGGCTTGGTCTCCTAGTTTTCTGGACTTAACTGGACTCTGGACCCCGAGTGTTCACCGGGGACTGCATCCCAACCACTGCCCCTTGAGGCAATTGTCTCACTAAACCATTGAATTGCTCACATTGGGTTTGAATTTGCTGTTCTCCTGCCTCAGCCTCCTAGATTCCTGGGATTACTAGCTTATGCCCTCATGCCCAGTTCCCACCGGTAATTTCTTAAAAGCCTCTTTTCTTCATGAATCATCAAATTTGTGAACCAAAACATGCTCTTCTCCAGAATTTGTGCAGGACCAGGAGAGCGGCTCAGGTGTCTGCACTGGGCAACCTGCTTCCCAGAGACGCCAGACACTGCCGGGGGCCTGTGGGCTGGGAGTGTGCCCGGCATCCAGGGGGAGACAGGCAGACCTGGCTTCTGCTGGGCAAAGGAGAGCTTGATGGAGGAGGGGGCTTGGGCTGGGTCCCCTGCCCCCAGGGAGCTAGTTCACCGTGAGCGCCAGCGGGCAGGTGGGAACGCCAGTGGGGAGCAGACGGGTGTCCTGGCGTGAGCCCCATTGACTGGGCTGTGTCCACCTCCGTGCTGGCCACAGCCACCACGGCAGACACGGGGTTCACTTCCTCTCCGGCATGGCATTGTCTGACCACTCCCAGGACACAGATTCACTGGAACTTGGTTTGCTGTCGCATGAAATTTAAAAGCGGTGCCTACAGAGAAGGCTGACCCACGAGGGCCGGCAAATTCCAGAGCACTGCTGTCAGCGGCCAGCACTGCCGGAATCGCCGGTAAGAAATATGGTTCTGACCCAGGCTCCGTGTCCCGTGCAGAGCGTCCCCTTCTGAGTCACGGAACGCACCATGAGAAAGGACCGCCGAGCCCGGCTGCGACTCTGGCCATCTCTCCCCTCGGAGTGCAGCCAGCAGTGAGCCGCTTGGCCTGCTGACATGTTTACCTCTGGCTAAGGGAAATACTGTGGCTGCCGGCTCCCTTCCCGCCGAGGCACCGGCCTGGAGCCGCGTATTTTATGTCCCTCTTTGATGATTCACAAATAAATTAGCGCAATCCAGAAGGTCTGCCAACATCTAGGCATTACAGGAGAAATCCGAGATGGTGAAAAATGTCTGTGATTTATTGTATTCCGATACTTCCTTCTTAAGAACCAAATAAATATCACCAGCTAGTTTATGCCCTGACATATTTATTGCAGAATTCCCGCCGGAGGACTTCCCATTGTCCTGTGTTCTCACACATTGTTTTCACAAATTGTGGCTTGAAGAAAGGCAGGGAAATTCAGGCCGGAGAAACAAGATGTTATCTTTTGGAAAGGATGAGCCTTCTCTAATGCAGAGCATAATCCAATCCGAGGTTTGGAAAGCCCAGTCCTGCCAGGGTGTGATAAATCCACCGGATCTGGAATCCAGGACTCTGCCCTGGGACATGAAGTCAGTGTGGACGACTTAGGTCCCAGATAAACACAGTATGTCACTGGATTGGACGAGTGGACGTCTGCGGGGTCAGGGTTGCCCCGTTTTCCTGGAGCGTGGTTGGGTTTGTGGAGCCCTGCTCTAATTATGTCCATCACCAGTGGGCCCCGGGGTTCCTGGTGCCAAACCCCTTCCCTGCGCCTCTGGGTTTGGACCGCGTCCCCTGCCCGTGCTGGTGGGTCCCGCATGTGTGAAACCGTGGGTCCCTGCGATTTCATGCTGTTCTCAGAAGGCGAAGATTTGTGGGACAGCAGGTCCCTCTGTGCAGAAATCTCATTTGTGTGCTGAGTAACCCTGCGGGGCAGAGGAGTCTGAGCAGCTCCCGGAGCAGCCTGGGAAAGCAGTGCCGTCTTTCTAGGACAGCGGTCCCTCACTCATCCACCCATCCACTCATTCCTGCAGTGCGCTGCACAGGCCGAGCTGGCTTCTGGTGCGGCGCTCTGCTCCGCCGCAGCTTTTCTGTGACCACTGTCAGGCCTGTGCTTGACGCCTCCCCACCCCATCATTTTGCAGAGAGCCCTGGGGGGGGGGGGTGCTGGAGGAGAGAAATGACCACAGCAGCACCCAGGGTGGTGTCTCTTGCTGTCTACGTTGCCTCCCAGGCTGCTGCCAGGACCCTGGAGGGGGGCTCTTCTGGCCTGGCAGGGCCCTGGAGCCACTGCTGAAGCCATGGCAGTGGTCAGAGGAAGATAACCAGATAGCCCGCAAAGCCACGCCTCCTCACACAGTGCTAGTGACACCTGTCCCCAACAGCACCCTCCGGGACAGCCATAGACCAGGGAAAAAGAGGTTCTCCCGGCCAGCGGACCTAAGCAGCGTTTCAGATACACTCAGAACGGCCCTGAATGCTTCCCCCAGCGCACAACTCCTGCCGTTGAATGTTTTCTGTCTGTGCCAGAGCCCTTTCTAAGCCACGGCCTCGGCTCACTTCACAAGGTCCCCAGAGCAAAGCACTGCTCACTGGGCCCAGGCCTGAGCTCTGAGGGTGGTGCCGACTCTGAGAACCACGGTGCCGACTGAAGTATTGTGTGACCAGAACAGAATAAAGCGCCATAGTTAGAAACAGCAATAGCCACCCTGCTGTGAGCCTTGGCACAATTTCCTTCCTTTGTGTTTTGGTGACAGGGTCTCACTGTGTAGTTTAGGCTGGCCTTGAACTTACTGTGTAGCCCAGGCCTCCAGCTCTGCCTCAGCCTCCAGAGTGCTGGGGTCACAGGTGTGCGCCCCAGGCTGCCGAGTCCTGTCACCAGTGCCCACCTCCCCTCCTCTGTTTCCTAACAGGATCCAGTCCAGCTGCCACTCACGGCCCTCCTCTCCCACTGCCCCAGCTCCCTTGCAGAGGCCCTGGTCACCTGCCTTTCCCAGCAGGCTGAAGCAGGGAGGGTCACATTGTGGTGGAGGCCACAGTCTTGTATCTGGACAAGGGCACCTTGGAGATCTGGGAGGGAGGGTTGGGGTCCACAAGGCAGGTCCCCCTTAGACACAGCTTGTTCTCAGTGTCCTCAGGTCACCTTGCTGCCCCTACCAGGTCCTGCTGAGACCCCTGGCTGGAGGAAGAGGAATTAGGTTGCTTTGCTGATGATCCCTGTGCTCTGTCACATCCTCATAGAGGCTGCGTGGTGTCCCTGGTTATTGTTTTGTTAATCACAGTGAGCAGTAGCCACGTGCCAATCTACTGGTCCTGGGCCCCCAGGGAGACCCCTCTGAGTCATCTGAGCATGGGTGAGGACTGAGCAGAGTGGCAGAGTCGTGAGCACCTGGTACTGTGCCCACGTCACGAAAGAGCCCCGTGGGCAGTGGGCAGTGGCCCTGTTCCTGCATCCTCAGGACTTGGGAGTGAAGCTTGGGGTGTCATCTGGGTCTTCACAGGCCAGCGATGGCACGGGAAACCTGCATTCCACATTTTCTTAGATTATTTCATTTGACCCTTGAAGACCCTGGGCGAGAGCTGTAAAACATCCCCCTACTACACAGGTGCCAGGAAGGCCAGGATGTAGCTCAGGCAGAGCCCTGGCATAGCTAGAGGCCGAGGGCTTGGTGCCCAGCACTATGACAAATGACCATAAAGGTGTCCAGTGATCCATGCATCCCAGCCTCCTGTGCCCTGGTTACCGGCTCCCCTGGGGATGGGGAGCAGTGTGTGTTTCACCATGACAGTTCAGAGCCACAGGCTTTTCCACCGTCAGACCCACCAGACACCGCTCTAGAAAATAGTATAGTGGTTGGGGTGGCGGGGAGAGAACCAGGCGAGTCAGCCTGGTGGAGGCAGGGAAAGGAGCCCCGCTCCTGTGAGCGCCAGCTGATTCAGGAGAACCTAGGTCAGGATAATAGCAATGGAGTAACATAAGTAACTGAGATGGTGTTTGATCTGTGAAGCTGAGTGTCCATTTAGAGGTTAGCAATACACAGTATAGTAGCTGTTACGATTTCCTACTGTCTTGTTTTTCCCAATATTGTTCTCATTGTTTTGTTCCCTTTAAAATAAAAATAAATGTGATAACTGGGTATAATGGTTTGTGCCTATAATCCCAGCAATTCAGGAGGCTGAGGCAGGAGGATCATTAGTTCAAGGGCAACAGAGTGAGACCATGTCAAAGGAGAAGAGAAAGGGAAGGAAAGGGGGAGGGAAGGGCGGGGAAGGGAGGGAAAGGACAAAGAAAAGGGAAAAGGAACAGTGTGGTGTCTCCTCGGTGAGCTTCCTATTTTCTGTCAAGCCCTTGTAGCTGGGAGAAGAGAGTACGCACTGCTGGATTGTGGCCTCCACTGTTGTGGCCTACACTTTCGTGGTCCTGGAGCACAGTGGCCACCATGTGCCATGGAGCACAGTGCTGGCCAGAGGTGACCCCAGACCCTTAGATCTGGAGCAGAGCCTGGGGACCCCAGTGGCCGTCTGTGTCCAGCCACCCAGGCGGCCGGGACGTTGGATTTTTTGAACAATAGAAACGAAACTTCACAGGAGGAGGGAGAACAATGGTGTTTTGACAAATGGAACAAAGATAAACTTTGGCTGATAATCCAGGTCCGGGTGCAGCCTCCTTGCCAAGAAGTGGGCGCTGTCCATCTCCAGCACTGGGCAGCCTGGGGTAGGGGCGTGGCCACTTGCACTTGGCTGTCCCGTGGGGTTTTCTGTGGAGGGGCACTTCCGGTGGGGCTGCAAACAGAATGAGCAGACAGAGCCTGCCACTGATAGCCACAGCGTCCCTGAGGCCAGGAGGACACGGAGAGGGCAGGGCTGCACGGCTGCTGCTTCCCCATCACCTTGGAGATCTGGGCAGCCTGGCCCTTTCCGGACCCGTGTCTCCTAGGGACAGGGACAAAGCCGACTCCCGTGTCCTTGGTGTGCGGAGGCAGTGTCCAAAGGGAGCCAGGAGACAGTGCTGGGAAGCTGCACACTGGCCCATCCGGTCCACTGACCCAGTAGGCAAGCCCCTGTGGTGAGGCCACGGGTGTCTGTGGGGATAAACGGCAAATCCGCGGGACAGTGATCTTCAGGGGCCCTTGGTGAGGGGCGGTGACCCTCACCAGATGTCACCAGAGCTCTTCTTGTAGGACTGGGTCGCATCCCACAGAGCTCAGCGCGCTGGCTGGTGAGCAAGGCTGCCCCTGCCCCTACCCTGCGCCTGGGCCTGGCCCGCCTGCACAACCCAGCTGCTTTCACCCACCCAGCTGTGTAATGATAGCCTGGGGGCCCCTGACAGCTGTGACTGCGGCCCTTCCAGCCACCAGAACCGGGAGCCCAACAAATCTTTTTATGAAGTTTTAAAGAAAGGTGACTACTGGGAGTCCAGCCCCAGATTCTGTGTGTTCCGGGTGGGAAGGGGAAACACTGAGTCTGGGGGGCAGGTGTGGATCATGGGCTGGGCCTCCACAGTAAGCAGAGCTGGAAGAGGCCACCTGGCCAACCAGGAACCCCACCTGCAGGTGTCTTGAGATCACCTGTTCCAGGCCTTGCACCTCTGTCCAGGCTGCGACTCCCATGGGAAGTGCCGGGCCCACCCCCCCAGCCAGCTGGACAGATGCCCTCTCCATTTACCCCTGCAGCAGAATGGCTGCTTCCATGCTGGGTCTCAGTGGGAGGTGGAGGCGCTGAGATTGTAGCCAGCTCAAGGGAGTGAATTCAATTGTGGATATAAATGTCAAGGCACAGCTCTGGGCGCCAGCTCCCTGCTCACTGGGGCACAGTGTGACACCCCATTGAAGGCCCAGCCATCCCCAGCCAGTCCTGTGCGGGCTGCTAATGATGGAGCCAGGGAGGGTGACCTTCCTGGGAGGCACAGGACGGCTCTGCCAGCTCCACTGTGCCCACCTGGCAGTCCTAGCCCCACCAAAGGCACGATGGAGCCCTGACCTAATGTGGCCATGCCCTCCTGGGTCTGCAAAGGCTGCTTCTCACCATCGTTTATTACCCTGGCATTCACTGAGGCAGGTAAAGAGAGAGACCACCAGTGTGAGGGGCCAGCACTGGCATCAGGAAGCCCAGGAACGGGCACAGACGTGGAAACGCGGTGTTTGGAACAGCAAGGTCCAAAGCACCATCCTGTGCCATCAGACAGGAGGGAAGCCCTTTGGTAAATCCACACAGGACTCACCAATGGTGGGGGACCCTGCGACCTGGAGAGAAAAACACCCAAAATACAGCTGCGGCAGACTGTGTTCCCCCAAATGAAGCTTGGATTCCGTGTGTGTGAGCTGTGTAACCCCCACCACGTCTGTTTAATGATGTGTTCACGTGTTCAGAGACAGGGAAGGGACTGGGAAGATTCCTCACGGTTCCTGGAGTCTGTCGCCTGGTGTGGCAGTCACACACACTATGGAGTGCTCACAACCCGGCTGGATTAATTGAGGAATGAATCCTCAATTAACTACTCAGTTACAGCATGGGGGATTGAACCCAGGGCTCACCCATGCTGAGCCCCACCCCACCCCACTGAGCCCCAGCCCAACCCATTTTAAAGTTTTCTCCTAGGCAGGGTCTCACGGGTGCCTACACATTCAGTAAACCTGGGGTCCTCCTGCCCCAGGCCCTTCAGGGGCTGTGAGCACAGGTGTGGGGCACTGCCCTTGCTTTAATTTATTTAACTCTAATTACCTCTAATCTACTTGGAAAGCTGGCACTTCATTCCATTATTAAGTGAGCTGTGAGGTGTGTTGACAGCGGCAGCTTTGACACGTGAGCCTCCTTCTCCAACTGTCTTAGGAAATCTCGGTGCCTCGCCTGTGCCGATGAGAGTTCAGCTCCCAGGGGGACATGCACTTCAAGGACAAAACCCAGCACCTGCAGAGGACAGCACCAAGCTGAAGAAAAATGGCCACTCTGTCTCAGCAATCTGATAATGCTGATTACATGTTGGAACGATTATTTATATACATTGGTTTGAATCAAGTACCTAATGAACTACACCTGTTTCTTTTCACTTTTTAACAGGGCTCCTAGGAAATTTTACGCCACACACACGCACACACACACACACACACACACACAGCGTGGCTCCCATATACCTGGGGGACCTGCACCACCCTTGGGACTGGGGCCGAAAGGGGGCTGCCTCTGTTTCACATTTTATCCCATGTCCTGGAGGCTTCTTTGGTTTTGCTACCATAAGTGGGAGTTCCTTTCAAACTTACAGACAGTAACACAGAAGTGAACCTCTCCGATGTATCTGAGGTAGCTGGTGGGCAGCGGGGTCACTGTGTGGCAAGCGCTGTGCTGCCATGTGATATGAGCAGGGACTGGGGCATCTTTGGGAGGTGCCAGCGGGACCCTCAAGGGTTCCCGACCTGCAGCCGCCCGCTGTGCAGGAGGGGGCTCAGAGAGCAGAAGTCCAACCCAGGAAAACAGTGAAAAGATAAACAGCCCCTGCGGGAACCTCCCCTCTCCTCTGCAGCCCTTCCTCCTGGGTGTGGAGATTCCCCAAGCCCAGGGATCCGAATTCCAGCCTGAACTTCTGTCTGCTCGCTGACGCTGTGGCTGCCTAGAGACAGGTCTCCAGGACATGGGTGCCGCCGGGGAGGAGCACAGGCCCCCCTGAGTCATCCAGCCAGAAACACTGCCTGCGGAGAGGGAGCCACAGGGCTCGGCCTAGGTGCCACCAGACTGCAGAGATTGGCTTGGAGCCCTCTGGTCTCTGGTTCGGTTGTTTGGCTCCCCCTCTGCCTTGATTTACCCTGCTGGATTAGGGTCCCTGGGGATCTCACAGGAAGCTGAGTCTGGATCTGAGGACCAGGCTGGAGCTGGGGCCCAGGTCTCATGAGCTCAGGAAGACCCGGACCCGCGTTCCCCCATGCCCTGGGTGGCTTCTGTACAGCTCCGTTCCCAGGCCTTCTCTGCCCCTTGTCCACTGTCCTTCTTACTGGACTGGGCCCCCCAGGAGTTCAGGGCCTGACAGCTCTATGAAGGGGAGGAACGGAAGGACTTGGCATTCGAGGGCCAGCCCTTACCGTGGGTGGCACTGAGTTAGTTCTTACCTCAGAGGTGGACTCGGGGCTGCCTCGGTGGCCTGTCAGGACAGCGGCTGCATCGGGGTTGACCCTGGGGCCTGGCCAGGGAGGCCCAGGCATAAACAAGTAACGAGGGTAGACAGTCGTCCCCTGGATGCCACCAGGGGCTGGTGCTCAGGGTGGCAGGGCCACACTCACTGAGCCTAGGTCTCCTCCTGTCCCCACGGGGGTTGGGTAAGCTGAGGGAGGGGTGCGAGGAACAGCTTTTCCCTCTTCCCGCAGTGCTGAGGCCAAACTGTGGACCCCTTTGCCCTCGGCCAGGGTCCCGCTCCAACCCCAGCCCCAGCCCTAGGCAGGGCTTTTATTGCAGGATTTTATTTATTTCTTTATTTTAAATTTTATTTTAAAGAGAAAAAATTTCAAAACAAGGTAACAGGACAGTAAGAGTGGTTAATACATTGCATATTGTTATCTTTAAATTACTCAGAGAACAAGATAGCAGGCATTTAATTGTCCAAACAATATTAGCCCAGACCTCTCTTTTCAGTGAACCGAGAGAAATTAGCAGTAGGACTATCCCATCTTGTGTGTATATACAATTTAGCTTTTCCCTGCCTTCTTCCTTTCCCCCGTTCCAGTTTCTCTTTGCTTTTAAACAGTTTCTTCCCATTTCACAATATTTATTGTACATTTTAGACTTTATTTCCTCTCTCAGTTTCTCACACTGGGGAGACAATATGATGTTTACAGATGAGTCAGATTTATTTCACTTATAAGTATGGTCTCAAGCTCATTCATTAACCTGTTAAGTCTCAAATTTATCCTTCATTGTGCCTGTGTAGTATTCCATTATGGAAAAAAAATTCCCATATTTTTTTTTATACATTCCTCAGTTCATGGGCTTTTGCGTTGTTTCTGGGATTTAGCTATTAAATTGTGCTGCTATAAATATGTGTGCACAGGGCCAGGGATTTAACCCAGCAGCATAAGCACCTGCCTGGCGAGCATGAGGTTGTGAGTTCAATCCCCGGTACCAATAAATAGGTAAATAAGGATGCACATACATCACTGTGGTACAGTGTTTTTAATTCTTCTGGAAAGATACCCAGAAGATGGATAGCTGGGTTGAATGGGACCTTTAATTCTCGTTTTTGAGGAATCTTCACACTGATTTCCACAGGGTTTTACCAGTCTGCATTCTCACCAATAGTGGAGAAGAGTCCCCTTTTCCCCACAGCCCCTCCAGCATTTGTATTGCTTGATTTCTTCATAGTAGCCATTCTCTCTGGGGTGAGGTGGAATCTCAGTGTTGTTCTAATTTGCATCTCTCATATGAGCAGTGATGTAGAACATTTTTTTCACATATTTATTTTCTATTCTTATTTGCTCATCTGAGAAGTGTGTATTCATCTCAGATGCCCATTTTTGGACTGGGTCTTTAAGTCTGGGAAGAATCTTGTTTTGAGTTCTTTATATGTCCTCGATAGTAACCCTTAGGCTGAGGTACACCTGGAAAATATTTCTCCCAGGTTGTGGGTTGTCTCTTCACTCTGTTGGTGGTTTCTTTTCTTTCTTTCTTTCTTTCTTTCTTTCTTTCTTTCCTTCCTTCCTTCCTTCCTTCCTTCCTTCCTTCCTTCCTTCCTTCCTTCTTTTTTCATCTTTCTGATACAGGGTCTCACTCTGCATTCCAGGCTGGCCTTGGGCTTACTTTCTAGCCCAGGTTGGTCTTGGACTTCCAACCATTCTCCTGCTTCAGCCTCCTAAGTGCTGGGATTACAGATGTGTACCACCACACCTGGCTGTTGGTAATTCCTTTTGCTTTGCAAAGCTTTATGATGAGCTTCCCCTGTGTGGATGGGGTTTTACTCATAAAGTCTTTGCCTACACAAATGTCTTTAAGAGTTTCACTTAGTTTGTATTCTAGCAGACTTAATATTTCTATTTAAATATTTAGATCTCTGATCCATTTTGAATTTAGTTTAGTGCATGGTGAGAGATGCGGACCCAATTTTAATCTTCAATATGTGCAGAACCAGTTTTTCCAGCCATTTATTAAAGAGGCTGTCTTTCTTCCAGTGAATGTGTTTGACACTTTTGTCATCTGGAGTTGTTTCTGCATCTTCTAATCTGTTTCATTGATCCTCTGGTCTGGATTTTTTTTTTTCCAGTATCATTCTAGAAGGGGAAACCCACCTGTCACCCCCACCCAAACCAGCCAGGGCAGGCTGGGTGTCTTCATGTGCTCAGTCTGTCTCCACCCACAGCCCTGACCTTCCGCCACTCCAGCTGAGCTCCCAGACCCAATTCCTGTTTCTTCCCTCTGTGGCACCCTGCACTCTCGTGGCTCCTTCGTCCTGGATGACTGCGGTTGGTGCCTGACCACTGCACCATGAACATGGACAGGAGCTGCACGGCAGGGTCACAGTTCCTGTCTCTGCTGCATGGTGATGCCCTGACTGATGTCTGAGCAGCAAGTTCCCCTCCTTCCACACCCCTCCTTTGGCACCCGGGGCTGCTGGCTTCTCGCTGCAGGGCCTGTGTGGGGTTCCCCTTTTCCATTGTAAAGAGACCACGCTTTTATGAAAACTACAAGACAGTTCTGATACATGGTTCTGTGTGTTGGTACTGCTGTTGACTCAGAATTTCTCCAGAATTATGTTCATGTTCTAAGTGGTCTACAATTTGGGATCAATTTCTTCTATATTTAGGGATATATATATATATATATATATATATATATATATATATATTTCCAAAAATGATTCATGACTCTAAAACCTGTAGAAGAAAACATGGAGAAAGTCCACAGATCTGAGCTGAGGGAGAAAGGTTCTTAGACAACATCAAAAGCACGCTTTGTGAGAAGGTTTGTAAATTAGACTTCATTGGAATTTTTTAAAACCTTTGCGCTGGGAAAATCCTTGCTAACAGGATAAAGAAAACAACGATGATGGGGCTGGGGATTTAGCTTAGCTGCATAAGCGTGCCTGGCAAGTGCAAGGTCTTGAGTTTGATCCCTGGTACCACCAATAAATAAATAAATAAATAAATAAATGAGAGAGAGAGAGGGAGAGAGAGAACAGTGACAGGATGAAAGGGAATTTCTGCAAACCACTCACCTGATAAAGGACTCAGCTCTCAGAGTGAGAACCATCAAATGAACTCCAGCCAAGACATGAAGGGCAGGTGCATCCGGATGGCACAAAGAGCCTGAAAGACCCGAGACCTCTTCTCCTCTTAATTAGTGGACACAAACCAGAGCACAGGGTATCCCCCCTGGTGCACCTATGGTCCAGGACCTAAGGCCAGGGCTCTGGTGTGAACTGTGGCCAGGAGCCCGTCAGTCAGGTCAGTTCACCCTGATTAAGACCCTTCCCTGGAGACTCACAGCTTCTCCTCACACCTTCCCTGCCCACCCCCAGGGCTCCCCCTCTCTCCCCTGTGACCTTGTTAGATGGACTTTGTCACCCTCAGCTCAGTGCCCAGCCACTCTCACTGCTGACCGCCTATCCCCAGATTGCTGTTCCGTGCGGGCTCCTGCAGGCTGTGTACCTGAGGATTTTTTGGTTGTCGCTGGATTTGGGCTTTTACACATCAGGCTGTTCTCACATTCCCGTACAGGTGCTGGCATGGAAGTAAGTTTTCATCTCTGCGAGGATAAATACCCGGAGTACCACTGCCGAGCAGCCTCTTGGGCATGTGTGTGTTTATTCCCCGATACACCAGCCCAGCTTCCAGGTGCCAGGCCTTCCTGCTAAATTCACAAAGCCTGAGGCGCTTTCTCCTGGCCAAGAAAAGAGATAGCCTGGGGGGGGGCCCACCTGTCCCTCCCCGCTCAGAGGCATGTGGCCCCAGCCCCGAGGGTTCACCAGTGGCTTGGTGGCTTCCTCTCACTGCACTGTGTGCATCTGTAGCCATATGCAGTTCCAAGAGTCCTTGTACCCGGAGCCCTGTCACCTGTTACCACACAGTCGCTCTTAGCTCTTCGTGCCTAGCCTGATCTAATAGAAGGGGACCCAAGTGACAGATAACACTGTATCCACCTTTCTGTCAGTGTACTTACCGCCAGCACTCTGCTCTGGTGGGGTGACCATCATGGATGTATATGGGCAATTCTTACCTTTCATGACATTTTCTCTGTCCTCCTCCTGCAGGATCTCTGTTACATCTGGAGAACTCTCTGCAGCCTCGCAGTGACCTGTGGCCATCTCTGTTCATACGGGGTTGGTATATGGGTCTGGGAGCCACCTGTGGACTGAAGATGTTTCATCCAGGCAGCTGCCAGAGGTTGAGAGGTCTGAGTCCACTTAGGTGCTGGAGGATACAGGCAGGACTGCAGGGTATGGGGTGGGGGGTGGAGCCCACCTTCGGTCGGTCTACCCAGCAGCAAGGCATGTCCGTGGCTTCTTTCCACACCCGTGTTGTCTAGAGCATGCACTAAGTGGTCTCTTCCAGGCAGCACTTTATGAGCGCTCCTGCACAGCCTATGCTTGGCCCAGTGTCTCTGTTCACCATACTCTGGTGCCCGGATGCTCGGCCACCGCATAAACCCTTCCAGCCTCTTCCCGAGCCACAGGAACTGTGCCTGTCACCCACTGGCATCTCGCTGGGTGCAGAATCTTCCTCCTGAGCCCTCAAGATGTGCCAGGTAGCAGGAAAGCGGGAGGGGACCCTTCACAGAAGGGAAAGGGAGCGGGAGGAGGAGGGAACAGAGGGAGGGCATGAGAGACACAAGCCGGTCACGATGGCCCAGGCTCTCAGAGGATGTAAGAGGTGTGCTCAGAAATGGACCAGTGGGACAGCCAGAGGCGCTGTACCCGCACCTCACAGAACCCTTACCGCGTCACCACCTCCTCTGGGGCAATCCTGTCAGGCCTGCATTTGTCCTTGTCCTGAGTGAAAGCAGGTCGTGAGAGTTCTGGGGTCCAGTCCAAAGTCAGGGATCAGAATGCAGGGCCAGGACTCAGCAGAGCCGGCCACAGACACTGGAGCTTCCTTCCTTGCTCTCTACCTGACTTAGCCTTGGTTTCCCTATCTGTGAAAGGGGCGAGTCACCCTCCTGCCTTGGACATCATTGTAAGGTTGACCCAACAGATCTGCCTGTGTTCCTGGAGTCACCAGGAAGCACAGGCCTCTCGGCTGTGGCCTGCTCCTCCCAGCTCCAGCGGCTTAGAGCAAGCAGCGGAGCCAGCACCTTCAGCCTCAGGTCCTCACAGGAACACAGAAGTGCGGGAGGCAGAGCAGGGAGGGTGGCTCTCCTCTGCGAGCCACCAAGGTTTCCGAGAGGAAGCGCTATGCTGTCAGCCTGCATCTGCCCCTGGTGAGGACTGCAGTCGGGTCCCCTGGCAGTGACATCTCGCACATGGAAGCTTTCCCCCACCAGGCCCCGCTAGCCTTGCTCTTCCGCTCCTAGAAACGCAGTCATCAGATTTGACAGTCAGTGTCAGAGTCCGCAGCCGCTCACTCTGAAGACCGCAGTTCTCCCAGCGCTGAAGGTTCCGAGGTGCTGCCTGCCCACTGGTGACTGCTGGCCATGTCCCGAGAGCCCTGGTGTGGACAGCAGCTGTCTGCCTGTAGGCTGGTCTCCATTAAAGAACATCCCCAATATTGAAATGCTGGGATCCTCATTCCCAGTGCAATGGTGTCAGGGTGCCTTTGAGGTTGGACCACTCCTGTGCCCTTGGAGGGGCCCCAGAGAGCTCTGCCCCAGGGATCCCATGTGAAACACAGTGATACCCAGCACACGGTGGCTGAGGTGAGCCTCGGCACGCCACACTTGCTCTGAGACTCACCCTTCACAGGTCACCATGCATCTGTGGGGTTTCCTTACAGCAGCTCAAGGGCCTGAGACTGCAGGGCAGATGAGCACATCTGCATCTGGTGGAGCTCACGAATGCTGAAGAGCAGCCACAAACAGTGGTCCAAGGGGCGACCATTCCTACCCTACGTGGGCCTGGCTGTGCACCCAGGGCTTGAGTACTGGCGCTGGCCCACGGCTGGGTGCCCAGTCTGCAGCTCTGAGTCCTAGCAAGAACATGGGCTCCCCAGGCCTTTGGGGTGGACAGGGTGGGGGCCTGTTACTGAATCCCTAAGGCCCTATTAAGGGGGCAAAACAAAGCGAAACCAAACAAAAACCCTGATGCCAGCACTGTGTCCTAGGATCTTCCTCTTTAGGGTGCAGGGCCTTCTCTGAACCCAGTTTATCAGCAGCCCTCGGCCTCCACATTAGTAGAGGGTGCAGTTGAGCTGATTATTTTGCAGTGGGGAGACTGAGGCTTGTAGTCTCAGCACTGTGGTGCAGCACAGGTCCTGATGACCAACCAGGTCCAGAGATGAACCGTAAAAGTTCTGCAGGAAGATTGCTGCTATCTGCCCCCAGCAGCCAATCACCTCCAAAGGATGCTCTGTCCACAGCCCGCTCTGGTCTCCACCTGGGGACCAAGCTTCCTCACGTAAAAGGCTTTGGCCAATTCGGGAAATGAAGCTCTGGCTTGGTGTGTGGCATCCTGGCTTTGGAGAAGCTGAAACCACGTGGCCAGTTTGGGATGGAGCGGGGCAGTCCTGCTGAACCCCACAGGTCTCTGCTCCTCCACTGAGTGATGGATCTGGGAACTGTGCTGAGCAAAACCCCAGGAATTGTGCAGGTTTATTCCACCTCTCCTCCCAGGGTGCTCCCCGAGAGGTGCTGGGGTGGGAGTGCACTCGGCCCCTTTCCTGTGCTGCATCCAAACCTGACAGAGAACGGGCATTGCACTCTGGCTCTTCTGCCCCTCTCCTCGTGCTAGTCATCGTCCGTTACCCTTTGGACAAAGCCGCCTTGCGGGTGCTCACACTCAGGTCAGCTGCTCTGAGCCTGGGGTGGACTGGACAGTGGCTGCCCAGGAGAGGACAGTAATAGGGACCATGCACTGTGTTCCGAATTCTCCAGTGACGGCCTCTTGTTCTGCTTTACTCAGCACCAGGCTGGAGCCAGGAGCAGCTGCTGACCCAGTAGCAAGGAGGCTGAGAACTGCTTGGTTCTAGGCTCAAGAAAAGTAAGATAAAATTTTCAAAAAGCTTTTAAATTCAGTGGCCAGTTACAGTTTATGTTATTACACTTTTAAAAAATAGGCAATGAATTAAAACACTGAAAAGGAATTAGAAAAACAGGATCAGTCAAAAAAAGGATTTTGGTGAGACACTTTTCAAACTTACTGCTTTTAAACTTAGGCTCAGAGGTTCTTAATTTTTCACTTATTTTTGAAGTTGTCCCCTCTCCATCCCTGTCCAGGCTTGAAGCCTCTGGGGGGAGAGGGCTGTGTCCCCTTCCAAATTATCCTATGGTCTCCTCAGTACACAAGTGGTTTAGTGGCCTCTCCTGCCCAGCTGGCAGCCTTGGCTCTGTGCCCTGGCTCTGCCTGGCCTGTAAGCAGTTCACCCTACATCACTCCCGGAAGTCCTGGCCACAGGAGGGAGAGACTTACCTGCTCCAAAGAAGCCAGCGAGAAAGCATTCAGAACTTACAGTCTGGGAAACCGGGGACTGGAGCTGGATCCACATGCCCAGGCCGCTGGGCAGGAGAAAGCTGACCAGGCTGTGTAGACAAGGTCTTGGATTAACACTGGGAGTCCCAAGTGCAAGTTCTTGCTGTGTAAATTTTTTAGCAAACTTTGAAAACTGCCTGAGCTCCTCGTGTCCTGTCCATCCAGTTAAGCATGAGGCCATCTGATCCTGGAGCAGCACTGCTATCTCAGAGCCTGTGAGAAGACGCTGGCGCAGCGCAAGGCACTGCGTGTCTGACAGGAGGTCCCCGGCCAGGAGAGCCCCAGCAGCCTCTGTGTCGTGGCCACCTGCATTGCTAGCGGCTCCTGCTCCACATGGAAGTCTTGAGCGCCTTCTAGGGCTCCCAGAAGCCATCCCTGCATCCTGAGCTGGGCTGTTCTTCAGCCCCACTCCTGCTGCACTGTAATACCTCTCAGAGCGGGGCTAAAAGAGCCATTGAGGTACCCGTCCCCCAGAGAAGGCCGAAGGAGTAGAGCTCAAAAAGCAGATGAAAGTTGCTTGAAAGGCTTCAAAGAGGAAGACGGGTCTAATCCCCCAAAGCTTCCTTTCAATCCTTATCCCTTCATTTCAGAAAGTGGCCCAGGGCTTTTAAAATGCCCAAATATCACTTTACAGCTTGGGGTCATGATAGAGAGCAGTCCCCATTGCCGCAAGGGCTCCTCGAGGCTGCACCTCCTTTGCAAAGAGCTGGCACTAGAGGGTGGGGCCCCTTCTGGGGTCTAGGGTGCGGGGCAGCTGTCCTGGGGCTCCAGGCCTGGAGCTGCAGGATAACGACCACCTGGGGAATCCCTGAAAGCAGCTGAGTCAGGCCTTTCCCAGTTACTTCTGGGCGAGGCTTGCATGTCTGTCACCATGTGGAAGAACGCCCAGTCCTGCTACTAGGCAGCTTGGGAGTGAGAGAGTCCAAAGGAGGAGGAAAACAAGGCCACGGGTACAGCCAGTGTTCACTGCCCCAAGAGCAGTTCTGGTGCCTTCATGGGCCCAGGGAGGCCAGCCCCTTTCCACACCCTTCCGCTGCCCATGAAGAAGCTCAGTGTAACCCATAGCCTGGGTCAGCACCATGACAGTCAGAGACCAGCGCTGGGCCCAGAGCTGTGCCCAAGGCTGCACACAGCGCCGTGGCGGAGGCGCCTACAAGAGCTCTTTTCCACTGCTGAGAGTGGGGTGGAGATGGGGTCACGAAGGGTCACAGCTACTTGGTGTTTGATGGGGACTTGAACTTAGGTCTGTGCCTGAGACCTTTCCCAGTCGGACACTGAGGCTGCTGTCCCCATGGTGGGGTGGCATGGTCATTGGCAGTGGCTCCGGAGACCCGGGCCGGTGGTTCACCCCACTCAGGATCTCATCTCAAGCTTCCCTGGCGACCTCGGCCCCTCCATGGCCACCTCTGCTCTTCCGATTCCCCCTCTCTCTGCAGCAGCTCAGCCTAGCCTCCAGCCTGGCCACAGAATCTCCTGGGGTCCACTGAGTTGAAGGGCAGTGACAGGCATCCTGCTGACCCGGCCATCAGAGACCACAGCCCCAGAGTAATCGCAGGGACCCTGCCCCCAGGCCTCTCCTTTAGAGAGGAGATAAAAATAGTGAAGAAACAACACTTCCCTCCTTCCCTGAAAGGCTGGCAACCTTCCAGGATGGACTTATGTACTTTTTGTACTTGGAGGAAAAAAGAGATGGGATTTGGTCCAAGAATGGTCCTGCAAGCAGGAGAAATATGGAGCCGGCAGCTGGAGCGAGGCGGCCGAGTGGTACCGCCAGCTGCAGGCCCATTAATTAGCGGGCCTGGTATGCGCGGTTCCCGTGACCCCGGTTCTTGTTGAATTCGCAGAGATAATTTTCACAGAGCCTGACTTTCTCCCTGCCGTATATTTATCCAAGAGGTACCTTGTCCGTTTCCCCTCATCTCTCTGTGCAGTAAATTTATTCTAATTGCAAAGAGATAGAGTAAAAGCCTGATTGAATGCTAGGTGGTTTATAGAGATTTATTTCGGGGGCTTAAGGGGTTTTTAGAGTGTGTGGCGAGAGCAGGGTTGGGGGTGCTGGGGAAAGAGCCCAGGAGAAAATGTAGATTTAATGGATCTATAAAACGACCCGGCCGTAGACAAGGCTGAAGCAGCCTGGCCCATACCCAGGTTAGGCTGGAAGTATCGGTAGGGTTTTGGGGTTTCGGGGTGAACAGTATCACTCCCCAGGCAGGAGGGGTCTCTTTTCCCAAGGGAAGAAAGTGCAAGAACCTCACATTTCTAAGCAAACCTCTAGCACCTGCCTTGAGGACCCTGGCTGACTCCCTGAGTGCCCAGGTCATGGCAGACACTTGTGAGTGCCAGGATTTCTGACCCTGGCTCTGAGGAGTCATCCCCCTGGAGCCCCGTGTCCTCTCAGGCTCCTGGGGATAAAGAGTCTCTACTCTTTCACCTGCCTGCGGCTGGGTGGAGGCTCACTCTGCTGAACTTTTCCCCCAGAACCTTCAAGGCTCCTGATCCCAGGAGTGACATCCGTCTCTTTTGCAGCTGCTCTGCAAGTTGTGCTGGGGATGAATTTAGGACTTTCAACTGCTAAGTGGGTTCCATTGTAAATCTAATCCCGGCTGTAATGGAGACGTTTGCTCTGGAGGAAGAGGCCTTGCTGGGGGAGCAGGCCAGAAGGAGGGTGACTGCACCCCCTCTTGGGCCACAGGCAGAGGGCTGGGTCAGGTCAGAACCACCCTGACTTCCGTTTTTTCCAGGAGTTGGCAGAAGAAGACCGCAGGGAAATGGCCAGGCTTCTTGATGGTGAAGTGTGACACTCACCCAGGAAAACGCAGCTCTGGTGAGGCCTACGCCAGCAGGCAGGGCCCCTGGGAGGCCCCAGAGCTCAGGCCTCCTGAGTTAGGAGTGGCTGCTGCGCTCAGGGCCAGCACTGTCCAGCTCTTGGCATGTGGCTCTGCAGACTGTGCTCCTTTCAGCGCAGGAGGTCCCGGCTGTGCTGGCTGCCAGTGGGTGTCTGTGACGTCCAGCCTGGGGACACTGCCAGTCAGCTGCATGCAGGCCGCTGTGGTAGGCCTGTCTGCTGTCCTGGATATCAGGGACACTGAGTTTACTGTGTCAGTGACCACTCTCAGCCCCAGTGTTGTCTCTGCTCCCTGCATCTCCCTATACCACAAAGCTCAGGAGTCACGGCAGAGCCCTTGTTCCCGGGTCAGGTCCCAGGCATCCATCTCAGCCTCCCAGGGTTAACCTCGGCCTCCTGAGACATGGTGTGCACCTGGCTCTTCTTTTCCTGCCTCACACTCAAGCTTCCTGGGACCCAAATGAGCTTCCTGCATCCCTGTCTTTGTCTCCTGGGAGCTTCCAGGGGTCACAGTGCTGTGTGACTCCTCAGTCCTGTGACCTTCAGGGAGAACTTGCCTTGCCCGGGTCAAGGGTCACAGTGCATCCCTGGTCCCCTAACTATTCCTGGGGAGACGAAAGGAGAGGTTAGTGCAGTCTGGATACAAGTGATATTTCTAGCACCCTGGTTTCTGTCCTCCTCTGCACAAAGTTGGCGATGGGGTGCACAGACACATTTCCACTCCAGCTTTTGGTCAGGACACAGATGTATAAAGAACTCTCATGATCACTGTGATGACAACTTCATTCTGCACAAGAGTTAGGGATACAGAGCACTCTCAGACCTGAGGAGGTCAGCAGCTCACCAGGAAGGGGTCAGAGGGCTTCAAAGGCAGAGACAGTAAAAAGGTTTGAACCCCACCACACCAAACTCACTGTCTCCCCAAGGTCTGTGTTCTCCCAGGGAGGCAGCAAGCACAGAGAGAGAAGCCCGGGGACTCCAGGTCAAGCCTTCAGTGCCTGTCCCCAAGTGTCTGGAGTCCAGGCCTCGCCCTCAGCTCTCATCTGCCCACACATTCACCGAACACTTGCCCTGTGCCAGGCCTCTTGGGAGCAGATTGGCAGCTATGCACAAAAAGAAGTTTCTATAGTGTAAATCTGGAGGTCACCGCAGAGCCTCCAATGCTCAGAGGGGGGCTTTGGAAAGGTGATTGACCTATGGGGTGTTACGGTTTGTGTTTAATTGTCCCCCAAAGCCTCATCCAGTTGTAGGGGGCGGGCCTTTCGAAGGCACCTGAGCCTAGTGTTTGTGATTGGCTCCTTGTCTGGTGCTGGGATTGGCCGTGCCAGCACTATACCCGCCCAGGGGCGGAGCCGGCATATTTTATAAGGGAGGGAAGGCAGCTTGTGCTCTTCCCTTTCGCGCTTTCTGTTCTTGTTGTTTGCAGCTGCCATGAACAGCTGCCCCTCATCCACGCCACCCTGCCTTGCAGCCAGCTGTGTGGACGGAAACCTCCAAAAACTGTGAGCTAAATAAACCTTTCTTTGCTTCACTTTAGGCACCTGGTATTTTGTCTCAGCAACAAAAGAAAAGTCATGAAGTCATGAAAAACCAAGACATGAAGTAGCTAAATGTGCTCTTAGGAGGTAGACTCTGCTCGGATGAGGCCGGTCACTGGCTTGTGTCTCTTCCTGCTTCCTCTCTTCTCTCACTCTGCTTCCTCTCTTCTCTCACTCTGCTTCCTGTCTGCTCAAGGTGAGCAGCTGTCCTCCATCAGACCCTTCCACCATGCTTCTTCTGCCTGGAGTCTGACCAAACAAGGATGGAATCTGCGGGGCCCAAACAAACTTCACTAAAGCCATGGGGATTGGGAATTGTGTCTCAGTGATGGGAAGATGACTAACACAGAGCTAATATGCATACCCCTCATTCTAGGCCCAGCAGCACCTCAGGGAAGAATATTTACCAAGGTTGAGCCAGGCCTCACCTGGAGCAAAGACACTTCCTGCTGGCAACTGACCAGCCAGGCTCTAACAAGGAGTAAGAAAGAATCTTCTAGAATGTTCCACACTCTTCTCTGTAGGGGCACCTCCTAAACTCATCACTACTCAAAGGCAGCTGCCCTAGGGCTCCTTCTCTACATTAGCCTCAACAGCCCTCCAAGTGCAAATCCCTTTTTAAAAATACAGTATCAATATTATTACACCATGGATCTGTACAGTGTACTTTGTAGACTCCCTGGAGGCTAACAGGCCTCAGAAACAGATCTGTGGGGTGAGTGTCCTTCACTATGACTGACGAGACTTGATCCAATAGTTTTGTGCCCCTCTTTTTTCAGGAGAGCAACCTTCTCATTTTCACATCCCTATCTTGTGAGTTTGAACAGCCTCCTGCTCTGCAGCTCCCTTGTTTGGGCAGCACCATCTGCGATGGTCAAAACCCTCCTGTTGGGTCGAGGCTGTGATTTCCAGCTGCCCTCCCCTGCACACTGCTTGCATATACCCAGTTTGGGCTGGGTCCTCTCACCACACATGGTCATGGAGTCCCAGAATCCTCTCCTCCTGGCCAACTGCTCTTCCTGATAGTTCTCTTTCTATGAATGGGATCATTTTCCCATTCAGATGTGCTCTGCATCTTTCCTTTTCCTTGTCTCCTACATCTGCATAACTCAAACACTGGACAGATTTCCCTGCCACGGGCGTCTCCATCACCAGCTCTCTGGTTCGGGCCCTGTTCAGCATGGACCTGGTTGCTTACTGCAGCTGCCATCTTGGGTCCCTCACAGTGGGGTCTGCTGTCTCCCTCTGTCGTCTGGATCCTTCTCATTGGGTGTGTTTTCGGTCTGGTCACTGGTCGTAAGCTCCCTGAAGAATCCCTTGGTCTAATGCAGTACCTGGTACATGGCAGACACTTAGTAAACCCGGATTGAATTGGTTATTTCTCTGCTGAAATGTTCCAGTGGCTTCTTATTCTCTACAGGGGGGCATCCCACCCTGCCTCTTGAGTCCCCCAAGCGGCTGCCACTTAACCTTCTACTATCATTTGCCCTTGGTGCCAGTGTCCCAGTGAAGCAGACCCCGGCTTTCCTGCACGCACTCTACACATGCACCCCACTGTCTTTCCTTCTCCTTTGGAATGCACGTTATTAAAGTGCTCGGCATAACGCTTATCTTTTTTTCCTAAATGTAACCTTTTAATTGATAAGGCTGTATTACTTTTGTGATTTAAAAACCTCTTAAGTGTTTTAAATTCAGTATGTTTGAAATATTTAATGATAAAATGGGAGAGAGGAGGCAAAAGGGAAGTAAAAAGGATCAAGATGCAATACCCACAGCTACCAATTCCCCCAGTGAATGTCTTCCATTTTTTGTTGCACAAATACACTAATAAAAAAGGAGGAAAAAGGAAAAATATTTACTTGAATTTCCCCTGATCTGAACAGTTATATGGGCATTTAAAATATAATTGTGGTTATTTATATACTGTTCTTTTATATTTCATATGTTTGAGATTTTTATATAAAACTTTAAAAATGTACAGTTACAGTCATGCCTAATATAAAGGTGTTTGCAGAAGGATGGAGTAGTTGGTGGTGGCGTTCACAGTCTTCCTGGTTCTCCCGTTTCCAAGCGTGCTCCCCAAACCCCATGGAGCTGAATGTGCCCTGGATGAACTCTGGTCCATCCCAAGCGAGCTGCAGCTGTTCGTGCTGCTCAGAGCTGAAAGTCTCTGAGCCCCAGGTGTGGCGGCTGCACGTCCTCTCCTGACGGGCACTGGAGTCAGTAGGAAAAGCCACTGAGCGTGGGGCTGCTTGTTGCTACTCATCCTGGTTGATACGGATGGACAGGTGGGTCAACAAAAGCCTCTCTAAAATCCAAGAAAAGGGACATTTTTAAAATGCATGGCTGTATTTGTCAGTAGTATGTGAACCCTTAAGGATGGCTGTACTCCCAGAGAGTGAACTGGAACAGGAGCTGAGAGCCAGCCATGCTCATGAAAGAAGACAGTGGGACCCCGCAGGAAATCAGTGTCATCTCAGCCCAGCACAAATCCCTGGAACATCAAGAAGGCAGGAACCAAGACTTGGAGATTTTATACTCTGTACGGGGCGGGGTTGCAAGAGGCCATTCCCCAGCTCCTCAGGCAGGACAGCCATTGGCTCTCACCACGCCTGGGTCCAGATCAAAGGTCAGCAAGCCACGGTGGTGATGAACAGCCAGCTTATGCCCCAAGGAATTTAGACACTGAAATGTGCAGGTGCAGAATTTTTTTATTTGCAAAAATGTATAGGGCAATTGTGTGCTAGGTACTATTATAAAAATTTCTATAATTTTGACATATTTAGTTCTCCTAAAAACTCTATGGAGTACTATTGTTATCTCATCTTATAAATGAAAAAGATGAGCCATAGACAAATTAAGTAATTTGTCCTCAATTTCTCTTACATGAAAACACTAGAATTCAGGCTGTTTAAGACTAGAGTTTATCACTATGTCTTGTTGCCTTTCTGACAGAGAATCACAAAACATTTATGAAGTAAGAAGTGGGTTTCTAAAGAGAAGCCAGAATGAAAGACTCTTGGGGTGATCAGGTGGATCAGAAGGAAAGGAGGAAGGGAGGGAAGAAGTGGAGAAGGAGGAAAAAAGGAAAGGTTAATTAAAACGGAAAATTAAATCATGAAAGTAATTTAATAACTAGGTTAAATATCTGAAGAGAGGATTTGTGAATCAAAGAAATACATGAAGAAAATACCTAGAATGTACTAGGAAAAATAGGAAACAGAAAATATGCAAAAAAATCCCTCAAAAAGGTTAAAGATGCAGAAGACAGAATGAGAAGTTTTCTAATATGCATTTACCTAGATTTTGCAGAGACAACAGAGTGCAGGAGGTGTGGTGTGGAACATTAGTACCTGGAAGCTTTTCTGAACTGATGCAAAGGCTCAAATCCACAGACGCAGCAGAATAAGTCACCCCTCCGACTGTCACAGAGAAACAAGGACATGAGAAGCAGTCTCGTGGCAAAGAAAGATCGTGTGGGGAGGGCAGGCTACGAGAGCATCTGCAGACTTCCCAGGAGCAGCAGTGAACACAGAAGACGGTGGAAATGGTCATGGCGGCTGTGAGAAGAGGCTGCCAGTGCCTGGCTGGGAAATCTGTCCATCACAAATACGGGTAAGATAAAGGCATAGCAAACAAAGTTGCAGACCACGCTGAAGACACATTCACCCACAAGATCTATCTCCAAGGCAACTTCTTCCCATCAGTCCTGGCGGGTTCCTCATCTTTGGAATCCAAAGCTTTCTAATGACACTCACCAAGTGCATGCGCATACTGACCTTTGCTACCCCATTTATTACCCCCTTCTTGCCTCGTCCACTTCTGCTTGTGAAAGGCTCCTGGCTCTCTAACCCAGCTGAGCCTCTGTTGCGATGATGTGATCACGCACAAGGTGCCAAATGGGCCCCGGCTGAAGCCGAGCCATCCATCTCCTGGCCTGTGTCCCACACACTAGCACCACCAAAGGACATGCACTCCAGAGGGTCACCCTTCAGAATGTTCGGAAACCCCACTCATGGTGCTGTCTCCTTCCTGCAGACCTGCTGTTACATGATTCTTCACCTGTCAGCACTTCCCAAGGCTATCTGAGCACAGGAAGCCAGGTGTGGTGGCAGACACCTGTTATCCCGGCACTCGGGAGGCTGAGGCAGGAAGATCCTTACAGGTTTGAGACCAGTCTGGGCTACAAAGTGAGCTCAAGGTCAGCCTCAACTACATAGCAAGACCCTGTCTCAAAAAGACCAAAAAGTAATAGAAATAATAATAAAATTATCTGAATATCGACTAACTCCTACCCTTCCCTCCCCAATATTCTCAAGAGACTAGTGCTTCTAATTTCATATTTTAGGAAAACACTACAGGAAGCAATGCCTCGTGTGAAAATGCCCCAGAACTTTCCATTAATAGCTCCCCACAGAGTTAGTTTTAGGTCATTTTCCTGTGGGCTCCTTATCTGTGCTGGCATGAGCAGGCAGCCCCTTCCTACTCTAAAATCCTGCAGATTAGAGGGTCGGGCTGCTGACATTCGGCCATTTGCTCACTTTGCAGATACCAAACCTCTGCTACGCAGCACCCCGTACAGCGCTGTTCATGGAGAGGTGGGCAGGACCAGTCTCCTTGATGTTTCTTGAGGCCACCAGCTAGGAACGCTTTTTTAGGGCTTGCTATTCAGAACATCATTCTTTGATTCCCAGGACAAATTTATTCTGGTTAAAAATTGATTATTTACTGTCTCCTTCCTTCTGTGTGTCAGGTCATGGAATGAATCTCTGGGGTCTAAGCTGTGGTTTCTGTAGGCTTATGATTCTACTTCACAAGAGACTTCCACTATAAGGTAAAAACCCTGATCTGGGAAGCACATCTAGTTTTAAACTCTCACCCTTGGGACAGGTGTGTGATTGTGTCAGTTTGAGGAGTTTAGTTCTGAAGCTTCACTAAACTTGCTTAGAGTTTCCACAGCCTAGGGTGTAGAGGACCCACTTAGGTGGCTGAGCTGGGATGGTAAAAGGGGAAACACGAAGCACAGATCGGCTTCTGTGTATCTCCTGGCTTCCAGCACAGACCCTTTAGCTTCTGGCCTGGATTGTTCAGCCTTGCAGCCTAGGTTTCAGCCTTCCGGCCTGGACTCCTCGGCGCTCCATCACAGACCCACTGGCCTCCTGATACGGACTCGCATGGATACTGCAGTGCGCTGTAGACCTGGACTGCGCCCTTCAGGCTCCAGTGTGCAGATGCCCTCCACATGCTTCCTTATCCGACCCTGTGGCTGACCACTGCTATAAGTTATTACACATTTGTATGTCCCGTATCATATCTGTTTCCCTAGTAAAACTCTGATTCTTTGACTTTTTTGTGAAAGTTCAATTCTGTGTGAAAAGCAAATTCTAAATATCCAGCATCACAGGGCAGAACTGTGCACTCAGCACTTCACACATTCCCTTACTTCGTACTTCCTGGCATCACAACAACCAGGCACCAGCACCCACCCCACTGACAAGATGGCAGAACCCCCCATAGTCACATAGCTGGCAGAGGTAGGTTTGGACCCCAGGCTGCCCTCTGAACTCCAGTGCAAAGCTGACATTATTTTTTATCACTGTGTGTTTGCCAACATAGCAGGGGGTGGTGTGTGCAGGTAAAGAATGCGCCATCATTTTTAATAGCTTCGTACTCCTGCTGCCACTATTCTTAATATCCCATTCAGAAGAGGAGAGGAAGGGAGGGGAGGGGAGAGGAAGAGAGGGGACAGGAGAGGAGGGGAGGAGAGGAGGGGAGGGGAGGGGAGAGGGGAAGGGAGGGGAGAGGAGAGGAAGGGAGGGGAGAGGAGAGGAGGGGAGAGGAGAGGGGAAGAGGGGAGAGGGGGAGAGGGGAGAGGAAGGGAGGGGAGAGGAGAGGAGGGGAGAGGAGAGGAGAGGAGAGGAGAGGAGAAGAGGGGAGGGGAGAGGAGGGTAGAAGAGGGGAGAGTCGAGGAGGGGACAGGAAGGGAGAGGAGGGGAGGGGAGGGGAGGAGACGGTCCCCATAGCTACTCTGCTGGATGCTTGAGGTTTAACCTCTCTGAGGCGCTGAACAATCACAGGATTTTAAAGGTCGAACTCCAGCCAGGTTGTATACTGAGATGATGAAAAATTAAAGGCTTCTTTCCTCTCTCTGGCTGTGCGTTAATCTTCCCAGTCTGGCTCTGTTCAAGCCTGAGCGCGCACTGCAGATAGTAAGGAAACTCGAGATTGGTGGAGGTGCTTTAAACCCTGCAAGCCTGCCGTGTTCTCTGCAAGTGTTCCAGAGATAAGGTCTCCTCTCAGACCCGAAATGCGCTTTGGGGATCTGCAGCACCACGTGGTGTTTATGCAATCGCATCAATTATGTGATGAGGAACTATGACCCTGGGCACAGAGGGGAATTTTAATCACAGACAGCGATACTTGTTGCGTTTTTCATACCAGAAATACAGTGTAGTAAAAGTGAGGCCCAAGCCCTGCCCGTGGGGCTCTTGGCATTGGTTAGGAGCCATTCTCCATGGAAGTGGATAAAACGTAAACAGTCCTTTATCTGGACCGTGATGTGTGCATTAGGAGAACTTCCCAAACCCGCCCTTGGTGTCTACAGCCAAGACTCTGCTTCCATGTTTCTGTGCAGCGGGCACCAGCTCCCCAGCTGGACCTGAGGTTTCTGCTTGGGGTTGATGATCTTGATTCTGCTGTGGTGGCTGGTAACACGCGTGGCCTGCATGGAGTTGCTTCTTCTCACCCAACCAGCGCATGCCTGGCTCTCAGGCTTGCTCTGTGTCAGAGTTCTGAGATTCCGACCTGGTTTCAGATTCCAGCCTCAGCAAGGCGACAGACCCCCTTGAAGGGCACTTGCTGGAGGGACCTGCTGTTTGTTTTCTCCTTTTATTTTCTGGCATTTGTAATCAAATCCAGGACATTCATACTGCACTACCTCCTCAGGTATTTTTTATTTTAGGAAAGGGCCTTCTCATTTGCTGAGTTGTCCAGGCTGGGCTTAGACTGCCATCCTCCTGCCTCAGCCTCCTGCTGAAATCACAAAGGTCCTGTTTCAAGCCGTATGCTAAGTGTGAGATCAATATGTGCAACAGCGACATACCCACCCGCTGGGTAGTGACTTCCCATAGGAACAGGTTTAGGTCATACTTTCCGGGTCTTATCCTCCTCCCCAGGGGTGGTCATGTGGAGGGCACTCTGCTGGCCTTCCACCTGCTTTTCAGTTTCCCCCAGGTCCTGTGTTCACCCTGGAAGCTTGGCCACCATTTCCACTCCCTGCACTCTGTTTACACCGCAGCAGCTTTGCTCGGGGGTAGATGCGCCAGCCGTGCCTGCCGGCAAGGTCTGTACTTGCAAAGCTCGAAGCCCAAGGGGTCTCTTACTCAGGGAGGCACAAGTCTGTTAAAGCTTTTACGACTTGCAAACGAAGAGGCGTTTCATCTCCAGCTATGAGACAGCTAAGGTGGAAGAGAGAGCCTTCTGCACCAAATAAATTAAGCGTTGGAGTAATTTACAGTTCAGGTACCCTTGCCAGACCCGCCTAACTGAATCAAGTCAGCAGATTAAATGTTCCCCCGGCAGTCTGCAGGGGCTGAGACACAGCACCTGGGCTGCCCCGTTGGGTCTCAGCATTGAATTACAGCCGAGCCGGGCCTGACAGGCAGGCGGTGGGAGCTGGTGCTGGAGGTGAGGCTCGGATCCCTGCTAGGAATGGCGATGCCCACTCCAGGGGAGGGAATAGGAAACCTAGGGGCCTTGGGGAGGCTGGGGTGGGGTGGCTGAGTCTTCCTTCTGGGTGTGAGGGCTGGACTGTGTTTTCACTATCTCAGAGCAAAAGTCAGAGAACAAGGGAACATTCCATATGTGGAACCAAAACTCATCCAAGTCAAAACAAGAAACTGTCAGCAAATCCTAAATGTCTCTCTCCCAAGTATCTAGGTGCTGCCCGGCACCTGCCTGCCAGGTGACACAGGGACATGTCACCTACGGTCCTATGTGGTCTCTCTGGGCGGGTCTTAGGAGCCAGACCCAGTGGGTCAGCAGGTCTTCAACAAATGGAAATTTAAAACGCCAGCCAGTGCTGGGGGGGGGGGGCTCTGGAAAGTTGGGCGGGAAGCCAGGAGACGCAGCAGGTAGCTGCAGGGAATTACTCACGGCGCCCAGGAAGGAACCGGGCTTTTCCGCCTCCCTCCCTACTATTCCCACAGGAGCCTAAGCACCAGAGGGAGACAGAGGCACAGCTGGGCTCCCACTTCTTTGCTGTGCCTATGACTTTTCTGGAAATGAAGGGGATAAGAAGAAAGGAAAGGAAAGGAAAGGAAAGGAAAGGAAAGGAAAGGAAAGGAAATCCCACACTGCGTTGCCATGGACCGCTGACCCTCTCCGACCTGCTCAGCTCTGGCCCAAGTGGCCTCCGGGCCAGGGAGAGGACAGGCTGGTGGTGGCCACCAGCTAGAGTGCAACCCATGAAGTGCAAAGCTTTGAAGGTGGGCCATTGCTGCATCCTCCTGGGTGTACAGCGTCTCCACACTCGCTGGAAAGAGGGGGCAGCAGGAGCGGAGGTCCAGGGCCGGCTCGGCTGTGGCCTTGAGGATGTCAACAGGCTCTCTGTTGTCTTGTGCACTCTGCAGCCAGGCAGGTGTGACGGTCCCGATCCATAGGGAGCGAGCGCACTTTGAAGCCAGAATCAAGGACATGGGGCCCTCAAGGAAACCGGGCTCAGATCTTCACAGCACCCGCGCCCGTGACCTTCATCCGCAGCCGCCGCCTCCCCTTGCTGGCACTGGCCCAGTCCCCACAGATGGCTCCCTGCCCGCCCAGGCAGCTCACAGAGGCGCGACCCCTCCAGCACCCTTTGAAGGCTACTTAATCTCCTCTCCTACATCGCCTTCGCTAACATAAATCCACTATCCGCCAGCCCAGGGGCCCGGATTGGCCACCGAGGGAGGCCACCGGGCCAAGGGATGGTCTGGCGCTTGCGTGAGATTTCTGCCTCTCTCACCCGTGCTGTGACCTCGTGGACCCTGGCTGGGGCATGGAGTGGGACCACAGGCCCCTCGCTAATGCGGAGGTGAAGCCTCGAGACCAGGGGCAGCTCAGAGGGGGCTCCTCACTTCATCCTTGCTTCTGGGAGTTTGAAGGCAGAAGCCAAATGAGTTCATGAAGAGGGAGAGAGAGTTGTAAACTGTCATTGGAAAGTAGCGGCTCACATTCCTCCACGCACAGTACGCAGCTGCAGTGTATCCCTCTGTCGTGTGGTCTTTTCCTGGGCTGTGTTCACTGTACACGTTCCCCTTCCTGCTTCCTGCTTCCTGCTTCCGGGAGCCCCACATCCAAATCAAGGGTCACACAACACCCTCTGCCCAATAGTCTCACACATACAGACATGCACAGTCACACACATGTGTGCACCAGCCTCGGTCCTCAGGAGCCATTGAATTGTAGGAGTTTTGTTTTTTTTTTAGCACTTATCCAACATTATGTGAATCAATGCTAGCTAGTGTAGTTCAACCTTTTATTTATCTTAAAATGAAAGTAAAATTGTTATTTCCTGGACCTGCCCTCACTGCATGTGCAAATGGGAAAACACCCCAGAAAACTGGAGGGGCCGAAGTGCCCTGTGAGGACTGCGGCACTGTAGCCCCTGGGAGCCACCACCCAACGTGGGGACAAGCTGCTGTCAGCATCCAGTGTGGAGTAGGGGTCCCAGCCCTAAGGCCCCCAAACAAAGACCAGACCAGCCCCCCACACTGAGGACGAGAAACCTGGTTCGTTCTATGCAGCTCAATGAGAAACATCAGGGCACAGAAGATCGAGGCCAAGGAGGGTCTCACCGTCCTTAACTGTGCACTCCTAGAAAACCGCAGCCATTAAACCGCCACGCTGAGAATTCCTGGAGCAGAAAGGCAGGAGGCTGATAAAACGGCTTCAACTGTGTGCCGGACCAAGAGCCTATGCATTCCCCAACAGGTTTATTGGTTTATTTTACAGACATTTTCTGAGAACAAAGGCTCCGTTTCACAAGAGAGGATTTAGGAGGCTGTAAAATCATAGCTATCCATTTGTAGGTTATATTTATGTAAAGGTTATAATGCGTTCCAAACTATGGAAATGATCTAAATTTTTTCATGACCTGGATTACAGTACTGTAGTATGAAGCATTATGGGAAACAAATAGATATGCCTTCCTAAACTACGAGCTGCATTTGAGAACTTTTTTTCTAAAGAAGTTGTTTTAACTCCCTCCACCCAGTTATTTGGGTGCAGTGAATGTGTGTGTGAGTGTGAATGAATATGTCTGCGCACACTCACACAAACACTCCTGTGGGTGACAGTTCCCCAGCATGGACAATGATGGAGGCACCCTGGGCACTGAGGGGAATCAGCAGACATCTGTAACAGTGAGTCATCTTGTCCAGCGACACAGCTTCTTCAGAGGAAGCCCCTAGTTTATCCACCTGTCTCTTCAGCTGGCACCTATCAGAGTCCAGTAAATGTCCAAGGATGACTGGATTGGCACAGGTGACCAGTGAGCATGGGCCTTTGCAATGAAAGTCAGTTAGCAGCTGACAATTCCAACAGCTGTAACTCAGAATCTGAGAACCCAATCTGAGAGCCTGGATGAAGAGGCATGATTTCAACAGGAGGTTTTGCCTCCTTTGCCACTATAAAATATACATTAAAGCTAAAAATGCACCAAATAAGCATCGATGTTTTACTAAGGATGGTAAACTCAGCTTTTAAATATCAAGACTTGGAGGACTGTGGAAGTCTCTGCAGAGCCCCTGAGCATCTCTGATTTCCTGAGTGTCTCATACATTTCAGGGTAAACCTTTGAAAGGAGCAGGGAGGAAAGAATCGAAGAAAAGCCAGAGAATATCAAAGCTTTGCCTTTCTCTGTTCCCTCCATCCAACCTCATGGGTGTCCCAGATCCATGGCAGCCAGCCAGCCACGGGGAAAGCGTTTGTCTGCGTGGACAGGCTTTGAAGGCCTTGTCCATGGAAACTTCCAGAAGCTTGAATAGGAGTACAAAGGACCAACACAAACCAAAACCAAACCAGCCCCAGGAGCAGGAGGAGCCAGCACTGACAGGTTGAGCTGGGCCCATCTGGCCACCAGTGAGGAGCCCTGTGCCCGACCACATGGGTGTGGCCTGCGGTACACACCTGGGGACCTGGCCTGGCCTTCAGGGGTGGGCAGAACAGCCTTCCAGAAGGAGGAGAGAGTAATAATTAGAAAATCCCCACCCTCATGTGAGGACTTTTCAGCCTTCGGTCCTCCCAAGCCTTTCTGGTTGCCCGCCCTTTTCCTTCTCATGCTGCCCCCTAGGACAGGCCTGAGTGGCCTTTCTGGCAGACACCCCAGGAATGGTGACACTGCCCTGTTGGGGACACCATGAACCTTGGTCACCCTGAGGTTCCTCTAGGAGTAGAGGACAAGGATGCCAACTCGGCGTGGTCACTGCCATCCCCTAATGTTCTGGGAGATTCCACTGTCCTAAGCGCTTAAGCTTTCTCACCTCAGGAATCAGTGGGAACGGGTAGAAGCAGTTGATGGTTGCAGGAACAGGAGTGGAGGCGACCCCTCAAAGCAGCTGGCTCCCCATTATTGCAGATGTTCTGCATGGACCTGAGCTTCTTGCTGCTTGGGAAGCAGTTAGAGGTTGGGGCTCCGAGACTGTGTTCCACTCGGCAGAGGGCAAGCACCCTGGCTCAGGGCCACGCAGAGGTGGTGTTACTACTGGTGTCAGGGCAGGGCCACGGGCTCCAAGGCCACACGGCCAGCCTGCAGAGCTGGAGCAGGGCACACGTGTTCCCCAGGTCTAGAGTAAGAACTAATATCCTTCCTGTATCCACTCTGGCCGAACACATTTTCCCCTCACCTTGCACCAAGCCAGGAAGCAAGCACCACACTGGCTTCACGCTGAGCTGCAGACCAAGCTCCAGAGAGGCCGAGGACACAGAGTCAAGCTGGGGCCTCGGGGCTTCCTGTCTCCCCTGCAGCCTGATCCACGGGTTTGGACACAGTCCTGTTGGAGTGGTGACCCTTGCACTCACTCACAGGTCCCTCGGTGAACCCCAGGGCACTGTCTGGGCCCTCTGTGCCTGTCTGGAATGCATGAACCCTCGGCTCACAGCTCCATTTCCAGTCCTCCCTGAGGAAACCTCAGGTACCTGCAAGCAAAGTTTATCGCACAACTGAGTTCTCCTTGGGGTTCACGTTATTTATGGCAGAGTGAGTGATGCACAGCATTATTTAGCTGTTAGATTCACGTGCCTAGTGGGAGAGGAGCTTAAATAGGAGGCATCGCCCTGGGAACTGCAGGGGCTGTTAAAAGTCATGTGTGATGTCAGGGGCACACTCGGGGGTACACGTAGTGCACACATCACACCACAACGGCCATGTAGTGCACATGCATGGGGCAGCATGCTCTGAGAAGGCAGGGAGGAGACATCAGCCCAATTTGCTGGGCACCGGGGCTGTTGCAGTGGGCCCTGAGGCTCGGCACAGTGTCTGGGGCTTCCCACACGCTCCAAGGCCCCACAGAATACGCTCTTCCATCTGCGTCTGTACCGCCCCAGCCATCTGCCACCCTGCACACACCTGTCCCATCTTCGCCCTCCCAGCGCCTCCACTTCGCGTCCCTGTGTCTGTGTCTGTGGCTGCCTGTGTCTGAGGCCGCCCTCTGTCCTCGAAGCCCACTCTCTTGCTTGGCAGCACCTGTTGCAGTTTATGAGGACACAGCCATGTTTCACATGTGCCCCAGCTTCGCTTCCCTGGTCCCGAGGCCCCGGAGGGTGAGGTGCACACTTGCCTTGTGCACTGCTGCACACTAGGGCACAAGAGGCTGTTTGAGGCCACCTGGGCAGCTGCGTGAAGGGGCACAGGCAGCACGGAGAGGTCCCCACCAACCCAGGAGGCTCAGCGCCTGTGGACAGGACAGGAGGGACCGGGCAGCAGAACGTGGGCTGCACCGGCCGGCCAGGAAGTGCTTCCTGTGTTTCCAGGCCATTGTCTATGAATGACTCTGTGGCCTGAACCATGTCCTGCCTCCCACAAGAGAGACGGATGAGAGAAATGTCACTGCGCACGGTTCTCCAGGAGGACAGTGCTGAGGCGCAGCTCAGCGGCCTCACCAACATCAGACTCCCCTCTAGAGCCAGGCAGGGACGCCTCCACCCCATGCTCCTGACCAGAGCCATCAGGGGCCCAGCACCACGTGAGAGACAAGAACAGAGGGGAAAGGCCAACCCGCTGTGTGCTGAGAGGGAAAAGACTCTTCCTGTGGAAAACCCTGCAGCAGCTTCCAGACAGACCCTGCGGTAGTGGGAGTGGAAGACACTGCTCATGGCCCAGCTGGATAGAGAAGCGCCAGGGGCCCACGCATGCAGGAACAGGGATCAGAGTGCTGTCCGAAGGCTCCGTGCAGGCTATGGGGGACCAGACTGATGCCCCACTTCCTGAGCTCCTTTCTCAGCAGCCTCCGCCTCCCACTGCACATGGTGCTGCTGGTGATTTTTCCAACCATCAGATTCACCACATAAATTAGCCTGTGCAAGAGGCCAGAGGCCACCAAAGCCCCTCAGAGCAGCCTGCCAGGATCGCCCTGGGGCAGGGCTAGTTTTCCAGTCCTAGGGGCACTACTTATTCTTATCAGAGGGGAGCAAAGGTTCTGTGTGTTTTTCTCTCACTCCAGGCCACAAACTCAGGTGTTTCTCTGAGAGAAGGAAAAGGGTGTGGGAACCCAGCAGCGGAGGAGTGGATTCTCCGGCTTGTCGAGGCCTCCCACCTGCTGCAGGCCGAGTCTCTTCCAAGGACACAGAGGCTCCTGGGTGAGTCTTTGGGGAGAGGTGGCACCCAGAGAGAGGAGGACGCCAGTGAGGGGTGAGCGTGCAAATACACAGCTACACACACACTCTTGCACACCCACAGCTGTGGCTGTTTTTCCCACAGGGTAGGGTCATCTGGGAACAAGTGATGCCGGCTCCGAAACCCCAAATCTGTCGCCTCCACAATAGTGACAGCGCTGTGTAGCTCTCAGGCACCAGCGTGGCCCCAGCTCCTGGGGTCCCAGAACTGGGTCAGCCCAGCCCCGCTGGACACTCCTGGTACCACGGCAATGCAGAAAACTGGAGACGGAATCCGGAGGAAACCCAGCAGGGCTGTGGGAGTCCTCGGCTGTTCCGCCTGTGCAGGAGCCCCAAGGAGCCTTGGCCTGCAGATCTGCATGGGAGGAAGAGGCGGCTGCCTGCTGACCTTGCTTCGGGTTCTGTAGCCGGTTTAAATGTTTTACCTATTCCAAAAATAAACTTGCATTGAAGGGAACAAACAAACCTGCCACCAAAGCAGCACAGAGAGCAGCGAGCCTGATGCTGTGGCCAGCCGACCTCCTTGCCCCACGGAGCCAAGGACTTCACAAGCTTCCCCTCTCAATACAGACTGGACCCACTGCATGGAGGGTGGAGCGGTTAGTGCTAGAAGAACCCAGGGACATTTTCCCCGAGACTGCAGTCAGAGAGGAAGAGGGAACCGGGCTGCACCACACAGCAGGGCCTCAGAGCCCTGGGCTGCACGGTGAGGCGGTGCCACCCTTTGTGCACCTTTCCTGCTTTCTCTAAGTTCAACGTTTTTTAAAATTTAAATAATTTAAAAAGATAAACTATTTCCTGCCTGCAGCACTCCTGAGGTTAAGAAGATCAGGCCTCGTGCAGGACACTAGCGAACACTGTCTCTTTTCTTCCCCAGAAAGAGAAGGCTGCGGGCTCTGTGCCTTCCTGAACCCTCCCGCTGGGAAGGGCAAGTTTGCACCATGAGGCTTCTCTAAGGCAGCGAGACAGCTGGGCCAGGGTGTCTGGAGGACAAGCGCTTCCTGAAATCTACCCCTTGCTTCCCCCTCCCTCCCTATCCCCTCTCCCTCCCACTTCCCTCCTTATTCTTCCCTCCCATCCTTTCCCCTTTCTCCTTCTCTTACTTCTTAAAAATTTAACAAATTCTAACTAAAGAAGGCACTGTTGCTTACAAGCATGATGCTGTACACCAAATATCTAAACTCATTTTGTGGGACCAGAATCCTATATCTGTTACACAGAGGCCCCATTCCCTCCCTGTCCTTTCTCAATTGTCCCCTAGGGTGGACTCCTGGTCACTCGAGGTCCTCGATCTATTCCTGGTGACCAGTTACTGTGACAGGCTGACAAATTTGCTGCTGTGTTATCCCCATAATTAATTTAGGAAGGAAGAAGTCTAGGCATTGCTGCTAAATTCTCACAAGCAAGTGAGAACACAGCCAGGCTGATGTCACGGAGCTGAGGAAGTGACCTTGTACCACAGATGTCATGTGCAGAAATGCCACGGTATTTTAGGGATGGGTGATCTGTTTCCCTAATTGAACTTCTAAGTGACTTATTGGTGAGTCTGCTCATACTCTTGCACACTTGCACACTCCTAGTGTGCAAATCGACTCCAGACCTCTGTTCACACTATTTAGTAGTGACCACATAGACCCAGAGGACACTTGTGGACTCCCTGCATGGCCAGTGACCTCCCCTGTGGGCCCTGCTTCTCTCCCCAGTTCTGCATGTTGGAGGCCTGGTACTCAGGGTGGCACTGAGGGAGTGGGGTGTAAGTCTGGCCTCCTTTCTTTGGGCCTCCTCCCACATGTACCCCACCCGAGATCCTCCCTAGGACCCCTGGGACTTTGAGCCCCGTAAACCTCTTCTGCTATAAGGCGACCCACCTCCTGGCTTCCCTTGTAGTAACGGGAAACTGACTGATACACAGCTGCATTTTATCACACTGGTTGTTGGGTCAGGCCACTCCTGTGTGTGTGTTTACACGTGCACGTGTGTACATGTGTGTACAGGCCACACTACCCACAGCCTTGTTGGTACCTACTCCCTACCTTCCCACCGGACTTCACAGACAGGTTGCACACTGTGCCCCAGGAGGATGGCATCAAGGCCACCACACTGCCCAGCCGGGGCCATGCTATGATGGGCAGTGTGGTGGAGTCAGCATCCACTGCACCCCAGAGAGCCCTGGGTCGGTCACATGTGAGGCTCAGCATGGTGGGGATGGTGCATCCAGGCTCCCCACAGAGGCCGAGTGGTCAGCTGTGGCTTTAGGGCAGACTTGGGTCCTCCTTGCACGTCCCTCCTTTTTCACCCCTGTCTAGCGCTCAGCTTCCGGCTCAGCAAAGATGAAGATGCAGTGAAAGGGAATAAGGCAGGTGTCCCCATCCCAAGGTGGGGACAACTTCACCCTGGAAGCCTTGGTACCCCAGGTCCTTACCATCTGCAGCAGCAACAGCGTCCAGGTCGCCCCTGTCCCGGGAGGAGATGAAGGCTGGGGTCACACAGTGGGTCATGTGATTAGGGATTGCCATGCAAGGCTGTCTGAGCCCCAGAGTCACATTCTTGACTTTGGGACCATGTGGCCGGCCCTTTGTCCTTGGCTGAGGCTGGCATGGACCTAGAGAGCACCCGTGGAGTCCTGTTCCCTGCTCCTCCAGGCCCTAACTTCATTTGCACAAAGCAGGAGTCTACTTGTGGTATGCTGTCCTGCTATGGCCTGGCCAGGAAGGGACCCCACGGTGCAGGTGAGATCCTCAGTGAGTCCAGGCCCCAGCGGGGGGAGCTCTGGGGCGGAGGAGGTCCGTGTGTCTTGGAAGTCCCCGTGGGCCGCCACACATCGCAGCCCCCAGAGTTGGTTGTCTCAGCACTTTCTGTTTTGTTTTTGTGTTTTCAAAACACAAGAGTAATTGGGAGACTAATGGGTAATAAGCTCTGCTCAAACTCAAATCATTAACTTGAAAAACGTGGTCTGCTGACAGGATTATTTTGGAATGTGCGTGGCACGTATCTGAAGGAAAGCTTTTCACAGTAAAATCTTAATCCCAAGATGCTGGTAACCACTGGACCTGCCACACACACAGACAGGTCCCAGGCCCGAGCAGGAGGTGCTGCCAGCCACCCTGGGTGAGGTCCACGGCTTTGGGGTGACAGTGACCAAGCCCCCTCTAGGATCCTGAGAAGACAGATTGGGTTCCAGACTCTCGGGGTTGGTAATTGAGCTCATTCCTGAAGGGCCCTGGAGCACAAAGGCACTGAAGCGAAGCCCTGGAAGCCAGGGGTGTGGATGGGGCCCCCGAACTTTGGTAAAGAAAACATTGCCACCAGGCTGCAAGGGTAAAGCTACGGAGAGACCAGAGCCTTGCTTTTCTCACACGGTGCTGGGATGGAATCCAGGTGGGCACTGCTGAGCCACCTCCTGCCCTTTACACTGTGATGTTTCATTTGAGAAAAGGTCAGGTGGGTTGCTCAGGTCAGCCTCCAACTTGGGATCCTCCTGCCTCTGCCTTCTGAGTCACTGGGATCATACGCTGCATCTGCGTGTCGGTTCTCTGTGGGAGGAGAGAAGGGAAGGGGAGAGGACCCAGGCCACCTGCACCCATGCACCTGTGTCCTGAGTCCTTGGGTGCCACCCCCATGCTCCCGACCGAGAGAGGACATGACTGTGTTTCTTCCTCCCTCAGCAACAGGCCGGCCTTCCATGGACTGGCCTCTGCAGTAGCCATCCTGGCGGTCTTCTGAGGACTTCCTCACAGTGCTATTGATCTACATCTCCATTTTCCATCTTGTTTGCTCTCCCAGGGGCAGGGTTACCTGGGCAGGACCTGCAGGACCGGATCCCAGTGCATGACACTCTGGGCCTGTCCTGGACCCAGGCTGAGCACAGAGCGTGTGGGTGCCCAGCCTCAGGAAGCCATGTGGGCAGCTCGGACTGCCTTCAGATGGCCGCCTGCTGGCCCAACCGAGAAGACACTGTCCTGGCAACATGACCAGGTGAGGTCTCTCACCTCAGGGATCTGTGAGGCGTCAGGGTTGCCCGTTCCTGTACTTGCACTCCGGACTGGGTGACACTGTGCCTGTGATCGCCAAGGGTGCAGGGCTGGCTCTGGGTTCTCTCTGCAGGGTGGTGGCTGCATCCACACCAGACCTGTCAGCACGGAGAGCCGTGGGGAGCCCTGACAAGGTGGGGGTGCCCCACAGAGGTATCAGCCCTGGGACATGCCCACCACAGGGGAAGCTGGTCTGTCCCCTGCTGTGGGTGCTGCCGTTGGCACTGTGGTCTCCCCAGGGGGTGATGAGTTCCTCAGTCCTGAGGAATTGTGGACAAAGTCCCCCTCAAAACCCAGGAGAGTCCACCCAGATGCTTCTTGTCCCAGTGTGGGGTTTGGAAATCTCAGCCATGTTGTTTCCCAGGGTCCCCAAGATGACACAGACACCCAGTTGAGTCTCCTGGAGCCTGCTGACCATAGAGAGCCCACAAGAGCCTCCTGAGGTCCAGATCGCCGTCCTGGTGCAGGCTGCGGGGTGTCCCTGAGCACCCAGCTCTGGAGCTTCCATCAGAACTGCTCTGGCATGGCCGGTGTGTGCAGTCCCAGAAGCACCAACATGGCATTGCCATGGTTCCCCTGGGTGTGCACCACAAGTGTCCTGTGCATTCAAAGACTCACTTTGGAGCTGCGGTGCAGCCCAGAGAGCACGTGCCTCATGTGTGGCCCGGGTCTCCAGCACCTTGCTGTGCACAGGCAGCTCTGATCCCTGTGTCCTGACACAACTGCTGTGTGTGTGCATGGAGATCTGGTGCCTGCACGCTTGCACAGGCTCTGTGTTCTCCGTGGACAGAAAGCATGATGGACCCACCACTGACCACATTTTCCCATTTGTCTTAACCAATTCAGAAAACATGAACCCTGATGGCCCTCGCTGGCCCCCGTCAGTCTCCAAGCTGGTCCTGCGATCTGCGGTGGGCATCCGAGCCACAGTTCGTGTCCATCTGGGGGTCAGAGCGCCAGAGCAGGGAGAAGCCATGTTAGCGTGTGGTGGAAGGGAGGACTCCAAAGCCCTGTGCAATGCAGGACCACTCATGTCGGGCCGCACGTGCAGAAGCCCCGAGGTCTTTGCTGATGGGCTTTGTCAGCCAGGGGCTCAGCCATGGCTAACACAGCATCTGCCCACCTTGGCTCCAGGCTCCAGAATCAACTTATCTAAAAAAAAAAAAAAATAACTTCAATGCTTCTTTTCTAGTTTTAAAAATAACCTCCAGCTCCCTTTTGTACATGCGCCAAGCCCGCTCCAATCCTAAGGCTCCACCACCATCCCACTGGGGATTTCACCCTCATTCACATCCCTAAAACACTAATGAGTCTACCTAAAATGGGGACGTGGCCTTTGTGGCCTTCAGCTCACCCTTAATTCAGCCACAGCAAAAAATATTTCTTCCCAACCACCAAAAAGACTCAAATACCTAACAAGTCAATTAAACATCCCCAGGCTCTGGGAGACATCGAACCAAAAACAAAACAAAACCCCCAGCATTCACGAAGACATGGGGCCGGGAGGGCTGCAGGCCTGTGACCCCTCCTGACCCAGTGTGGACCTGCGCAGCACCAGCCCCGACAGGGACACCCCTCGGGCTTCCAACGGCTGGTCTGTCACCTGTGCTGTTCCCCAGCTCCCTCCCTCCGGTGGACCCTGGGCTGCGCTCTGCGCTCTGCGGGTGATACCTGCTCCTGCCTGCCTGGGATCCCGCAGCTCTCCACCTCCTGGGCCACCTATTCCATCCTCAATCTTATTCTGTGACTGCCTCAGCATCGTGTCTGCTGTCCTGCGAGCCGGGACGGTGCCCAGCGTGTCGCTCACAATCGGGGGAACGAGGAGGGCCAGGCGGACAGACCCACTGGCCCGGTGTCAGGCTGTGACTCGCTGGGCATCTGCGAACTCTTGAAAGCCTCTGGGGCTGCCAGGAGGGCTGCGGGGCAGCAGCTCACTGGCTGTCCTTGGCCTGGCCCAGTGTGGCCCATGTGGCCTTTGTGTCAGGACTGTTCCTACCGCCCAGCCTGGCTGGGACCTGCAGAGGCTGCATGCCTGTCAGTGCCCCCTGCCCCGATTCCAAACTCACGCTGCCTGCTCCACCAGTGACCACAACCTCCGCAGAGCAGGCCCACTGGAGGCCAGCCCGGACTTCACACTGGGTCACACACTTTTTATACTGGTAAGTTTTATTTTTAAAAAGTTCTGTTATAAAACTATGTCCTTCCAAAAATAAAATTATTTAATACTGAGACGTATCCATCTCCATCTAGAGGTGTCAGGGACCCTGAGGCAGGAGCTTCGACCCTTTTCTGTCAGCGGCCTGAAGTTCTGAGAGGGTGAATTCGGCCACTCAGCCTCACACAGAGCAGGTTCTCCATGACACTATGGCATTAGCGTCTTTCGGAGGAAAGTTTTGGGGCCTTTGAGCTATTTTTAAAGTCCTGGGCACTGAACTCAGTCACACTGAGCCCCTTCCACAGCCCCTTCATTATTATTATTATTTTTAGACAATGTCTCGTTAAGTCATCAACTTGCCCAGCCAGGACTTGAACTCTGGATCCTCCTGCCTCAGCCTCCCAGAATGCTAGAATTAGAGCTATGCACTCCTTGACTGGAAAGAATTGTTTTAGGAATTGTCAAAACTCCCAAGTTGCTTTTAAAAGTGAGTTTGAAACTGTGTATACCTTTGATTTTTGTAGAGTATACTTTTATGAAAGCCTGTTTATGCTATAAACCCAGAGATGCAGGCTGAGTCACAGTAAAGCTCACTAAATGGAAGATACTATCAATTCTGTTTTTAAATAAAGCTTGTAAATGCTTTAGTGCAAATAATTTATAAAATGTATTTAAATCAACTTCATGGAGACATAACTTACCTCCAGTAAAACCACTCAGTTCAAGGTAGATGAGGCTGGACATCTTGCACCTGCCCTGATTTTCCCCTTTTTATCAGGAGTAAGATCTGTCCTAGAGCTACCCGAAATGGAATTATACCAAGACCTCTGAACTGCATGAAAAAACAACCGCATTCTGAGATTCTAACATGTAGCTGCTCATTTCAGCAGTTTGCTCTTTTTGCAGGCTGAGTTATATTCCACTGGGTGAGGTACCTCCAGTATACTTCTTAGCCATTTTCTGAACAACTATGAACAGAGCCGCCCTGAGTCTTTGCATGGACGAACATTTCAGTTCTCTTCGATAACTCTTGGAACAGAACTGCTGGCTCAACAGGACGGTGAATGTCTAATTTTGGGAGAAACTATCTGACGGTCTTAAGTGACTCTATATCCATACACACAGTGGAATACTATTCAGCCACAAAAGGGAAACCCTGTCATTTGTGAAACTGAGATTATAATGTTAAATAAAATAAGCCAGACCCACAAAGACAAGTATGGTGTGGCCTTGCTCAGCTGTGGAATCTAAGAAGTTGTTCTCATAGAGGTGGGAAGCAGAGTGACGGTCGCCAGAGATGGGGGCAGGGACTGACTTTGGGGAGGCTGAGTCAGGAGGGGCAGGAGAGAAGAGGGGGCCATGCCCTCACAGCGTAGCAGCACACAGCAGGAGGTGGCCACAGGGCCTGATTTGGATCAGACACAGCAGTACCCACGGAACCAGAGCACCACCCTGCCTGCTACAGTCTCAGGAAACACGACACGCCGAAGCTTGAGCCGGCCACATGCCTGACCACTGCACCAGCAGTGCCTGCTGAGGCCTTTAGACGCTGGGAGCCAGAGGTCAGCCTGAAGCCCGGTCAGCACCACCCCATCTTCCCCTGCTGGCCACTCACCTCTCTGCTGAGGCTCCTGCCTGGGCTTTTGCTGTGGTGGCTGCTTCTTTATCCCACCGTGGAGTCAGGAAGCCTCGCTGTGCTTCTGGCCTTGCAGAGAGATGAGGATGCCATGCCAGGCAGGGGCTGCCTGGGAGACCCCGTCTACAGGGAGGATGTGTTGTGACGTTAGAAAAGCAGGGCCAGGCGTGGCCACACCGATGACCCTAGCACTCTGGGGTTGAGGCAGAAGGGTCACAGGTCCAAGCCCAGCCTAGGCGGCTTAGAAACTTGGCAAGACCCTGACTCAAAATTTCAACAACAGCAACAAAGAAACAATAGGATACACATGTTTGGAGCAAGAAGAGGGAATTTGAGGACTCACAGTAATGTGTGCTCTACCATAATAAATTAAGGTAAGGAAATATATTCACCATGGTTTCAGTCACACCATCTACAGAGAGTGGGAAGATCCGAAGCCGGCACTTGAGAGTTACTTCATGGTCTGTGCATCCACAGGATATGGGGTCCGGCTCCTTTCTGCCCATAGGACCAGATAGAGCCTTGTGGCAGAGACCTGGGACCCCAGTCTGCAGCAAGAGCCCTGCAGGGCCAGAGACAGCACCCACAAAAAACGGCAGTCTGGGAACCAGGCATGTCCCGAAACTTCCCTCCCGTGCAGGAGGAGGGCCCCACAGGCCAGCGCAGACCCAGGGTTAAAGGAGCAAAGCGACCTTGTAAATGTGCCTGGCTGGGAACAAAACCCAAGGGCTACAGCATCAAACGGCCCGGCCCCGCAACACAGACTAGGCCACCCTCAGTGGCTTCACTGACCTCTCCACTATAGGCGCTCAGCCTGAGTGTGTCCTCTGAGGGTCATGGAGTGAGGTCACTCACAGTCTCCCTCGGCCTTTCGCCTGCTGCTGGACTCTGTGCGCTGAGAGCTCCCAGACTTAACCGTTAAGGGTGGGCTGAGTGCAGTGCGGAACCAACGAGGCCAAACCTCTCCAGGGCTGCTACCTGCTACGACACCACTTACCTCTCCCTGTCCACTCCTTTCGAAATATCTGTCCACTCTTACGGCAGCCCAAGCCCTGAGGGAGCCCAGGTCTCACAGGAAACCCTTGGCCTGGGGCGCCCATAACCTGCTGTGCCCAGCTTCCATTTTGAGGAACCGGAAGCAGTTGGGCAGTGGGTACGGGTCCCTGGGAGTTTTTCTAGCAATGTCTGTGCCCTCTGGGGACGTTCTTCTCGGCTGTGCCTTCTCCCTGGGGATGTTCAAGGAACACCGGCTGGGGGTGACCATCCTGGGGGGTCCAGACAGGTGCGGTGGCCACACTGACACTTGATCATGGCAGGGAGGGATCCGTGTGATTCTATGTCCTACAGCACCTGGTAACCCTGGAATAATAAAAGCTTCAGAGGAAATTAGTTTTTAGATTGAATGAATTCATTCTGATGTTCAGTTTCCAGACAGTAATTGTCCTTCCTTAGTCCAGCAAGACCCGAGCTATAAAGTCAAAGAGCAGAGTGGCCAGGGTTACTGTTGGAGCTGCTGAAGCTGAATAGATGTGCAGGGCTGTGGTGTGGCCTGGACATGGCGGACCTGAGAACAAGAAGACACCTCAAGAGGCAAGACAGGCCACAGCTGAGGCCTCCTGAAGACTTCTGGATAGTTTTCTTAATTAGCATCCTCTGTTACTCTGAGGGGTCCTTGAATCCCTCCCAAGATCCTGCTCAGGTTTCCTCCATTGTCCACTCAACTGCCTGCTTGTTCTGATTAAATATGGGCTATCCAGGATCAGCCAGCTGACCAGCTAGCAGAGTTACAAGCTCTGCCAAGGATTTTAGTCCACCTGGAGCCCTAAGACCATGCCGCTTGTCTCATTCCTTTGAGCCTTCACCATGCACCCATTTGGGGAATCGGGGATCTAGGCACAGACCCCAACAGGTTAAGATGCCAGGAGAGAAGACACAGTCCTGGGCTGAGGCTGAATGGCCCTGAGCTCAGCATGGGTTCCCATTGAGGGGGCCTGACTTCTCTACTGGCCACTTGTGCAGGCCAGGTTTGAGACGCGGCACCAAGGAATTGATAAAAATATATTTAAAGCATGGCATACTGTAAAATAGTTATTTTGACATTTGACGAAAACAAAAAAGATTCCCAAAGGTGTATGAAGAGAAGAACGTGCTGACACCACAATCTTTGCTGTGTACCCTCATTAAGCAGGATTGGCACTGAGTCCCAGGAAAAAGATTTTCTTTTTTCCTTTTTTTTTTTTTTTTTTTTTTTGTCTTTTTCCTTTTTATCGGTACCAGGGATCGAACTCACGACCGCCTGCTTGCAAGGCAGGCGCTTATGCCGCTGAGCTAAATCCCCAGCCCCAGGAAAAAGATTTTCTTTTTTTTTTTTTTTTTTTTTTTTTTTTTTCATTACTCCTTAGTGCTTATTACTTTTGGGGAGGGGGGGGGGAGAATACAGTCAAATATGGCAAAACAAAGCTGTCAGTCAATACCAAGGATAGACATAGCACATGGTGTAGAACACAGTACAAGTTTATCAACTATGGTTATCAACGTTGTCCCTTGTTTCCTTAAAAAGAATTGTCTATCTCATTAGATATTATAAAGTTGGACAAAACAGTAGAGAACAAGACCAATACAACTTAGGCATTGTAAACATTACAGGACTTCCAAAGAAGACAATAGTCAAACCAGAATGGGTATCTTAGTGAATCTTATTGTCTTCAAAGTAGTTGCCTATGTCTTCAAACTTGATACTACCATATAGAATGGAACAGAGTCTAATCAGTCAAAACAAGATCGTGGGAGTACTACAGGACTTCAAAACAAGTTAATAGGAAATCAAAAAGAGTTATTATTTATATATCCTAATTATTTGAATTTTTTCTTTAATTAAGACAAACATAAGAAATGACTAATTTTTTTAAAACAATAAGGGGGAGATTGAGATAAAACAGGACATAACAATATAACAATAGAGGTCACAGCATGACTGTTTCAACAACCTAGTACTTCACCACCATATAACCTGACTTAATAGTAGTTACCATAGTGTCTTTTTCCTTGAAATATTTGGATAAAACTTCATATACTCTAGCTTCAAATATTTTCAAATCAAGAAGCCCAGAATAAAGCCTTTCTAATTAATGAGTGAAAACTTTATAAGGCTCCAAGGCCACCTAATGGGGAATCATGATTACCACATATTTTTATATATTTGAATCATTACTTACATTAGGGAAACTATTCGGTATTCACACATGCGAGATTGATTTATTTCACTTATGAGTATGGTCTCAAGCTGCGCCCATTTATTGATAAATATCTCAATGTGATCCTTCTTTATAGCTGAATAATACTCCATTGTATAGAAATACCACAACTTTTTTATCCATTCCTCAGTTGATGGACACTTGGGTTGTTTCCATGATCTGGCGATTACAAATTGTGCTGCTATAAACATAGGTGCACATATATCACTGTGGTGTGATGCTTTCAGTTCTTCTGGGAATATGCCTAGAAGTGGAATAGCTGGAATAAATGGGACTTCCAGTCCCAACTTTTTGAGAAATCTCCAGACAGATCTCCACAAAGGCTGTACCAGTCTACACTCCCACCAGCAGTGCAGGAGAGTTCCCTTTTCCCCACAGCCTCTCCAGCATTTGTTGTCGGTTTTCTTGATCCTGGCCATTCTTTCAGGAGTGAGATGGTATCTCAGTGTGGTTTTAATTTGCATTTCTCTAATGACCAATGATGATGAGCATTTTTTCATGTATTTATTTGCCATTTGCATTTCTTCATCTGAGAATTGGGTATTCATCTCAGATGCCCATTTTTGGATTGGATCTTTGAATTTTGGAGGTCTGAGTTTCTTTAATTCTTTATATGTTTTAGACAAGAGGCCCTTGTCTGAGAGAGAGTTCACTAAAATCTTTTCCCAGTTTGTGGGTTTTCTTTTCACTATGCTGCAGATTTCTTTTGACATGCAGAAACTTTTTAATAAGAAGTGGTCCCAGTTATTGATTCTGGGAAGTATTTCCCGTGCAGTTTGAGTCCTGTTCATGAATTCTTTACCTACTCCTATGTCTCCAAGGTTTCTACCTAATTTGTCTTCCAATAGATTTAGTGTTTCTGGGAAAAAGATTTTCTTAATCCTAACACTGTTGAGGCTTCATAAAAACTCCAGATCCATATCCTAACAATTGAGAAACCAAATTATCCTAACAGCCAAAGCACAGGTCCTCTTGCAAGACTAAAAGATGATACACTCTCGCTGTGAGCCAGCGGAAGAATGTGGAGCATTTTAACACTGGGTGACAGTGCGCTCTTAGCACATATTTTGGAAACAGCTCAAAGTACTAGTTGACATTTCCTGGCTGTGCTTTAAGCCTGCAGGGCTGCTCCGAGCCTGTGTGTAAGGGGAATCCAGCTCTGGGCTGTGGAAACCCGCCTGGTCGGTCACATGACCCCAAGGACGCACAGGGCAGGGCCTGCTGGCCTCTGCTCCTGCTTCCCCGCCAGGCCACACCTGCCCCGAACCACAGCAGCACCTAGGCCTGTCTGGGCTCTGATCTCCAGCTTGTGGTGACTGCTAATTGGTTAATTATGCACTGCAGCATACAGCAGTACCTTGGTCCGTGAACTGCACTCCCTCCACTATTCTGGTGGCAAACCGAACCGGACGAGAACTGCCTATAAGGTCAGTGTTGACCCTAACTGACCATTGGGTTGGATTCTGTTCTCGTCCAGTTGGTTTGTGAGCCAGAATCCTGGGAAGAATTAAGTTGGGGAACCGAGGGAACATTGTTCTGTAACTGTACTGAACACTTAGTCCAGATGGAAAAGCTTCATTTTAGAGTTTGTAATGATAGAAATTTTTAAATCTATTTTGATTTCCTAAAATACTTCTGTGGCAGAGATGTAGAAGATCCACGGAAGTCTCTCAGGGTTAGAATGATTTACATGGATGGAATTCTATTGGTGGAGAAGAATGAAATATAAATTTGAAATAAATAAAGGATAAGATTTTCAGATAATGAAAGAGTTCTGGGCAGCAGGGCAGGGGTTCCAGAGGTCGGTCTCACAGGCACGTTCAGCTCGGAGCTCTGCTGCCCAGCACAGTGACCACCAGGGACCCTGGCACACTGAGCTGAGCCGAACTGAGCAGTGTCCCCCACATGCAGGGTCAGCAGGGTCACAGCGACCTTGGCCTCTCAATGTGTCCTGTGTGGTCCTGCTCTCCTGACTCTGGATGGTGAGATGCAGCCCCTAATGGGGCTCCCAGGTCCCAGAGCTGCAGACGTCTCAGGGTACAGCTGCCCGACCCACTGCGTCTGCTATAAGGTGGAAGCTCCACGTCCGCACCCCTCCAAACCTGAGGATGCCTTCCCATGCTGGGCATCAGTTGCGCAGGGAAGTGCTTAGTTCCTGGACCCTAACTCAGGTGTGAGGGCAGGATTCTCCAGAGGATCCCTCCTAAGGGTCGTCCTGACAGCTGAGAGGAGGAAGGCTGTGAACCTGGACTGTGACCCGAGGGGCGCTTGGCAGACACAGGGAAAGTGTTTCCCCCCGGCTGGAGGAGCCCAGGCCCAGAAGGCCATGGAGTGGAGATCACCCCAAAATGAACAAGCAATAGAGCCTCGGCCTTGCACAGGGCCCAGGGGCCTGGGAGGGCTGACAGGAAGTGGACACCAGCGCCCATCAGCTGTCAGGAGAAAAGGATGAATGGCAAAGGTGGACTACAAGCCTCAGTATGCAGGGTAAACAGAAGGTGGTCACTCAGCTGGGTCTAATGGGGCATGCCCGTAATCCCTGTGTTCTGGGAGACTGAGCCATTAGAACCCAAGTCAGAGTCCAGCTGGGACAAGTGAGTGAGTCTGTCTCAAAGCAATGAAAAAGCTGGGGGTGTAGGTCAGTGTGAAGGCCTAGATTCAACCTTCAGTGGCACTCATGCATGCATACACACACACACAGAGATGCATATGTACACATGCACACATTCATGCACATGCACACATAGTTTAAAGTCAGCAGAAGAGCAGAACAGCACCCAGAGGGCACAGGGCACCTGCACTGCTGCCACTTGTCCTGCTGCCACCCCCTCGGCTCCTGTCCTCAGGTCTGGGTCCCATTCATGACTGAACTTGCATCACGGCTTGTCACAGGCCTGGCGTCTTCTCCTGACTCGGGCTGCTGTCAGGGCCCAGGTCACAGGTGCATCGTGGGCATGGCCTGTCCCCAGGCACTGGCTGCACTACATGAGACTTGACAGCTGTGGGCAGGAGCTGCCAGGTTGGGCACACTACACACTCGCTTCCCCGAGAAGAGGGGTTGGGAAGGAGCTCCGGAGTGAGGATGCAGCCCCAGGCCAGCAAGGAGGAGGAGGAGGGCAGCCAAGTGGGAGCAGGGCTGAGGGACAGTGCCAGCTGCAGCCACCAACAGGACTCAGCGCGGCCTGGACCCCTCTCCAGGCACACTCGGGATCTGCTGTTGAAATGCACACAGTGTCCCTCCACGGGCCTAGGATACATTCATGCATTGTATGATGTGCCATGTGCGGGAAGCAGCAGAGGCCCAGCCCGTGGGAGGAGGGGATGCTAGCCGGGCTCCAGCTTTTTGAATTGGGGAGGGGAATCTGGGCCGAGTCACTTCCTCTCTCTACCCTGGCTGCGTGAAATGGGGCGACAAGAACTGCGGGGGATCAAAGCATAAAATAGAGATCACCACTCAGAAACTGTGGAAGTCAACAAACAAGCAGTCAACAACATGCACAGCAACTGTGCCATTAGACAAGCACACATACAGCAGGGCACACGCACCGCCAGGCATACGCACAGCAGGGCACACGCACAGCAGGGAACATTCACAGCAGGGCACTCCATTCGTGTGAAGAGGAACTGGGCCCTGCCCTGGGCAGGCTTTGTTCTGGAGCCCGCAGATGTGGGCATGGTGATTCTGTCGCGGTTATCTAATCAGGCTTTCTAGTTTTAAAATGAAGCTGATGCTGGAAAGGTTTGGAGACTTTGCCTAGGTCACACAGTGAAGAGGAGGCTGAGTGTAACTGCCTGACTGCCAGCCTGTCTGCTGGTAGCAGGCTGCCATCCCTTTCTGGTTTATACATAGAAGCATTAAGGCTGTTTCCACCAGGCCCAGGACTCCCCCTGCCCTCGAGCGGTGAAATCTTGAGGTCTAGTCCCCACTGGGAAGACAGATTTCTGTGCCACTGCACTCTGAGATAAAGAGCTCAGGCCCTGGCAGCTGGGAGGGAGAGAGCAGGGACCCGAACATCAGAAGGGTGAACACTGTCCTTGACCTGGGAAGATGGAGCCAGCCAGCCATGGTGCCTGCCTTTGGCTGGAGGGGCCTGGATGCGCCCCTGGCCAAGGGCAGCTCCATCTGCTTTGCATCAGTTCATCTCCAGATAACCTTGGACAGGTCTCTGTGGGGCCAGAGCTGGCACCAGGAAACTCAGACATCCATCAGCTCTTTACTTGGCCTGGGAAATGGCTGTGGAGCTTGGGGTGATGCTGCTCTAACAGAAGAGGCTGGACTCAGCCTCTAACCCAGACCTGCAGAAAGATTCAAGCCAAAGACAGCTTAGCCCAGAAACCTGGGGTGGTGACGGCTGCACCGTGACCTCTGCACCCCATGTCTCTGAAGGCGAGCTGATTTTTCTGTTTTGTTTTTGAGACAGGGTCTTGCTCTGTAGTCCAGGTTGGCCTTGGATTCACTATGTAGTCCAGGCTGGCCTCAAACATGAGGTGCTCCTCTCGCCTCAGCCTCTGGAGTGTTGGGATTACAGGCGTGTACCCCTATGCCCTACTCGATGGCAAATTTAAAACGGTAAGTGCTCTCATGTTTAGGATACACGGGGCTCGGCACCGGCCCAGCCCCAGGGAGCCCCTTCTACCGGCTGTCCCCCCACCCCACTTTGTACCCCAAACTGTGACTGCCACATAGGACTTCTGGTTCCGATGGGACTCACGAGACTGGGGTACAGTCGCTCCTCCAAGTAGGTTTCTGTCCTTTGCAGTAAACTAAAAAGGTAGTAAGTGTGGGATAAACCAAGGCAGCCTCTTTCTGTTAAGCATCATTTCTTAGACAATTAAATTGTTTTTCTACCGAGTGAATACTTTCCTTGTCTAATGCCTTCCAGTACCAAGTGCTGACCTTGTAACAGGGTACAAATAAACTTAGAGGAGGTATCATCAAAAAGACCATCCGGGCAAGGACGCCAAGGATGCAGGGTCACTGGAATGCAGGAAATGGTTTGGAAAAGCCTCACAGTGTAAGGCACAGCTGCTGTGTACCTGGCTGGCAGAGCACTTGCCCGGCACATGTGAGGTCCTGGGTTCCGTCCCCACTACAACAAAAAAGGAAAAGTTAAACCTACAGTAACCATATGTTATGGTTTATGTCAGTGGCCCCCAGGCCTCATGCCTTTGCATTATGCATCTATAATTGGTTCATTGTCTAGTGCTTGGATTGGGGGTGTGAGTGCTACACTGGTATCTTAGTTACTTTTTATTCTTCGCTGAGACAAAATACCTGAAGCCCAAAGTTGGGAAAGGAAGGTTTATTTCTTACAGTTTTTGGAGGTTCAATCTGTACTCAGTTGGCTCCAAGACAGTCTGGCATGGCTGGGCTCCAGTTCATGGCGGTTGCAAACAACCAGCAGGAACCAGCAAAGAGCAAGACACACCTTCTTCCTGCCATTACATCACATCCTGGCTCCACCCCTTTGTGGGTGGAGCACTGACACCATCAATCCAAGCACTAGACAGTGAATGAATAACAAATGCACAATTAAAACTCCTGAGGCCTGGGGGACACAGACATAAGCCATGACAACTGGTCTAGGGGTGGAGCCAGGATGTAATGTAATGGCATTAAGAAGGTGTGTGTCGCTCTTTTGCCTGTTTCCTCCTTGCTGTTTGCAGCCACAATGAACTACAGTCCCGCCATGCCACCCTGCCTTGGAGCCAACTGAGTATGGACTGAAACCTCCAAAAATTGTAAGAAACTAACCTTTCCTTTCCCAACATAAGTCATCAGGTATTTTGTCTCGGTAAGTAATAAAAAGTAACTAAGACACCGTGTGACCCAGAGTTCTACTCAATATGTACCCAGTAGAAACAAAAACATTAGGACCACATAAAGACTTGTTAACACCAGCATCAGCCAAAAAATAAAGAAAACATGGCCCTTCTATTCAGTGGGGTGTTGCTTGGCTGTAAAATAAACAAGATGTCAAGACGCTACAGTGTGGCAGCCTTTGAAAATGTTACCTTAAAAGAAAGACACCAGTCAGAAAACACCACCTGCAGTAGGATCCCCTGAGACACATCCATTATAGAGACAGAAAAGACTCGTGGTTGCCAGGGGCTGGGCATTTAAGGGTGGGGAGTTTCCTTTGAGTTGGGGAATGCTCTAAAAGTGGTCATGGTTGCACAAGTCTGAGGTCGCACTGAAGCACTGAACCGCACACTTCACGGAGGTGAGTTGGGCTTTACATGAGTTATCTCAGTGAAACAAACTGTTGGGAAGCAGACTCCGACTAAAACACACCGGCACCGGGAACTGGAACCTTAGCTTGTTCTCCGGCTTGAGAGTCATGCTCTTGCATGTGCGGGAAGGCACACTGGGAGCCATTGGCAAGCATTTGGTCTGACTCTTAAACCAGAAGGGGACACCCCCTGGACGCATTCGCACTACACCTTCAAACACTGCAACAAAGCCAGCTGAGCACAAGAGCTCAGAGCTTCAAGTGACAAACCGCACAGCGGTCCCCAGAAACCGCTCTTGGCCTGAGGTCAGCCCCTTGCCAGGGCTCCGACCGCCTGTGGGAGCGGAGACTTACAGCAGCTTTCCCTGGGCAGCGGGGAAGCATCCCCGCTGCAGTCACTCAGGGGAACCTGGGGATGCCCTGCAAGCCAGGGTGGTCTTGCAGGCCTTCCCGATCCCGCCTTCCCCACCAGGCTCCGCAGTGATGGTAGCTTCTTCACAAAGGATAATTCTCAGAGGGAGCCCATTTCTACCTGATGAATGCCGGGGCCTGTAAACTCTGAACCCTTGCTGGCCTTTGTTGCTTGTGACCCTGTTCAAATGATTGATGCTCCTTTAACCACCACGAGGCCCGCCAGCTGCCTGAGCGCCTGTCCAGGGCTCCGGAGAAGCAAAGTTGTTCAAACCCGAGTCTGGGGCCCTGTGCACCCAGGACACGGCTGGGTCACAGCGTTTAGTTCCCATGTTCTACACAGGGAACATACTCTTTATTTTACAAAGTTGTAAAAGGACCTTTATTTTTTAGATTCTGAAAAGCAAAGAATGAGATATTGTAACATTCTTCAGCATCGCCAAACTCGAATAACGGAGCCATGCTGGTGTGACCCACAGGCAGCCCTATTGCGCTGGCAGTAAGGGTGCTTCCAGCTCTTCAGACCAGAGTTCTGTGCCCCACCCTGCCAAGCATCATTGAGTGAGGGGTCATCTGATGCCTCTGCACTTTCACCACTGTTAAAACTCAGAACTTAAAGACCAGAGGTCTGCACTGGCATGACATCCATAGCATCACCTTAGGGACCTAGTGCAGAATGGACGGGGCCTTCCCTGAGTGACATCACCCGGAAATGTGAAGACAACATTCCGCTTCACTGGCTCTGTCCTAGCCTCAAAGCAGAGGCAAAGCCAGCAAGGGAGCAGGCATGAAAGAAGAGATAGGGTCAGGGAAGAGGGGGACAGAGTGTTCTCCTGGCTTACAAAGTATTTTATGAACCTAGTGTTCCTGAAAAGCTTCATAGGAAATAAATAAAAGTCTTCAGCAACTTGCTTGGTATCTACAGCATTTCTCCCGGAGGATAAAGGGTATTTGCAGCTCTGAAAATAAGCGCGTTTGATGAAATGCATTTTCTCCCAACTTTGTAAGAAAGGCCAGCCTAGTTCCGGGGAGGGGCACAGGAGGGAGGCACAGCTGCGGCAAAACCCACGGCTGTCGCTGTCGTGTGGACACTATCGGCCGGCCTCTCCTGCCTCGGCCACGCCGCATCCCCGACACAGCGTTTCTGTTCAGTGATTCACGGAAAGCACCAGCAGGGAGTTTCTTAGATAATGGGCCTAAGGTTAAAGTTGAAAATACCAACTTGACGCTGAGCAGACGTGGCCATGCTGAATGTCGCGTCCACATTTCCAGTAAATCATTTCATTATCCCTAATAATAATCTCCACAGGCTTTGCAAATAATTGCTTTGCTAAACTTAAAGGAAGTCTGATTCTAATTTGCTATCTACATCTACATTCTCATATTCTTTTTATAGATTTTTTCAACAAGCTATCAGGAGGATCTTCCTTCACTCTAACATAAGTGAAAGTTTTATCTATCTCGAGATATCGCTAAAATAATTTACTGCTGGGGAAACAAAACCTTTTGTTTCAAAGTATATTTCTTCCCGACAGCTGTGGTATTTCAGGGAAAGCACCAAAGCTATGATGGTCTGGGCTGCAATCAACTATTCTTAATAGGAAATTTTACAGACTTTTAATAAGATATCCTCAAATAATTTATGGGGAGAGGTTTTGAAGTGAAGAGGCATTGTTTGGCAATATGTTCTCCCTCTAATCTCAGGAAATTTAAATAAAAGAGTCCTCATTTCCTCTGAACTCAGCAGTTCTTCTTTTTTTTTTTTTTTAAAAAAAAAAAAAGAAAGATTAAGAAAAACACCTGCTACATCAGTCCCCAAGTGTGGCTCAGAAGCTTCAAACAAAATTGTGCTAAAACAAACAAACAAACAAACACTGCAGCAGGGGCTGTGGACTGCCTGCCTGGGACAGGGCAGGAGTTTCCAGGGAGGGCTCCAAAAGGACTGGCTTGAAAATCAGCAGAGAAGGGGCCTTCGTGTCCTGCTCTGTGGACCACGGCCCCGGAGCTGTCTCCGGTGACCTCCCCAGCCGAGGGCCAGATGCTGTCCCAGTGTTACCGTGATGGCAGCCTCCGTCCTTCCCAGCAAAGCTTCCACACTGATCCCCGGTTTCCTTTGTGGTGGTTGTAGTTTATGACATTGTTATCTTTATAATCATAATTAGATCATCTTCAGTTATACCAATATTTACTCTGTTTGTTTCCTGTATGGGTAGCAGGTGGGCTTCATCTATGTCTCTCACGTCCAAGCACACAGATTGTGTGGGCTTCTGTTGAGAAGCTGGCGGAAGGTGCTTCTTCCCAGGGTCTGATCCAAGGAGAAATTCTGCGTCTCTCACAAGGCCCTCCCAGCAGCAAGGGTTGGATGACATCAGAGGTCCCTTCTGGCTTCAAACGTCTCATTCTGGGGTCCCAGTGGGGCTCAGAGGGTCATCGGAGAGCCCAGTGTCCTGATGAGAAAAGTGTAGCAATCAGCTTCGACATATACTAATTGTTCCTCATTAGGAAATTCAGTCAGGAGAGGGAAAAAGACCAACACGAGCCAATTAGCAGTAAACACAACACTGAACATACCTTTGCCTTGGGTCAAAAGAAAATCATTGTGTCCATTTCCACACCTTCTGTGTCTCCCCTCTCCTTCCAGTGACCCACACCCCTCCTCCACACTTGCTTCCTTGCCCAGGCAGTTCCTGTGCTGACATAAACCCCACTGCATGCCCAACCTCACTCAGAAGCTCACAGAGCAGATGGACCGTTCCAACTGGGCACCGGGGGCAGGGTGTGGGCCGCGGGCTGCACCAGGTCTGTCCCTGGATCTCCCCTTTCCCACCCATCATGCAGCAGCTAAGGCTGGGCTGGATGGACTGCCAACCGCCAGCCACCACCATAAATAAAACCTTTCTCCAGAGTTCAGGAGATACTGGGTCAGCTCAGAGTGGCTGCTGTGGACTGGTTTCATGGGTTTTTCTTCTCTCTTTCCAGCGTGAGATGCTATAATTTAGGAAGGTGGGAAAGTCACCTCCCCACTGTCTGATATCTCCTCACTTCCGTTATCTGTGCTTTTCAAGAGCACAGATCAAAGATCTTCACTTTGTTGACAAATACCCAGTTCCACCAAAGGAAAGGCTTCCAGGACATTCATGTTATATTGTGTACATGTAAGTGGAAAGAATTTTAAAATCTTTCAAGAAATTACTTCTTGTAGAATTTCCAAATCTATTTGCATAAGCCTGAGGTCAAACTGTTTGAATTATTCCAAGATCAAAACTGACGCCTGGCGTAAATTCAAAGGCCTTAACCACTACCACAAAGAAAACTGCAAGCTGGGTGACACGGGGATGGGGAGGCTGGGAATGCGAAAGAGGGACGGGCTGTCCCTTTCTGCAAGGCTCAGAGGAGGAGGGAGGCCGGTGAGGAGGGGACCTTGCCAAGGGCGCAGGTAGCACAGACCAACAGGACCTGTGGTTGTCAGGCCCTGCTGTATAGCCCACAATCTCACAGTCGCTGGCCAGACAGAACAGCCTCTTTACCCTGTGGTCAGTTTCGTGGGTTGGGATTGAGATCCTCATGGTGCCCACGCAGCACCATGGGGTTTTCAGCAGGTGTGAGGGCACCACTAGCACCCCAGAGGGTGTCACTTACAAGCTGAGGCCTCACAGGATGGCAACAGAAGGCCTTCCTGCTGCTCTGCAGAAGAGCTGGGGTCCAACACAGGAGACACAGAGGTCATGGCCAGCTCTGAAGGTTAGCCGGTGCCACTTCTCTGTGCCCCTTTTGTGAAAGCAGCCATAACCTGCCATGCTCAAAGGGATGGACAGTGATCTCTTTTGTCTCTTTTCTCTTTTTCATTTTTCTTTTTTTGAGACGGGGTCTCCCTGTGTTGTTCAGGCTGGCCTTGAACTCGCTCTGTACCCTAGGCTGACCTCAAACTCACAGTGATACTCCCACCTCAGCCTCCTGAGTGCTGGGATCACAGGTGTATGCCATCATGCCTCCCTGATCCTTTTCTGGAAGACAAGAATGTCAATGAATTTCTGGGCACTTCAAAGAAAAATGTCATCCCCAGAACCCCAAGCAGACTTCTGGATACACCCAGCTCCCTGTCAAACATGGGCTCAGATGAGTGGACCTTTCTTCTAAGTGGGTTTATAAGAGGGCAGGTTGAGAGGAAAGCTCATACATCCATGTCCACGGTACAGTCAGATGTACAAAACCAACCCCTTAAAACTGTACGGTTCAGGTGGGCAAAACCCAGGTGCCTCAGCTTCTTCAGGCCCCTCTCCTTGGGTGTCATTCTCCTCCCACTACCTTGCAGAGTGTGCGGCCGTTCAGGTCCACCGTCAGCTGCAGGGAACAATTGTAGGTCTTCTAGTAATGAGACAGGAGGCTTACTGCTTTTCCACATTGGGGTTCTATTCACCTCCCCTAACAACACAGATGATGAGTGCATTACAAAGTGCTTTGATAGCTATGAATTCAGTATTAGGTGGGGCTAAGATCTGAGCAACAGGGTGTGGACAGGCCAGCTCAGGGCAGGGCACAGCATGGGCACCCAGCGGTTCCCAGACGCCCTCCCTCTGCTGGTTAGATGCAGGTCAGTTAAATCTAAACACGATTGGGGGTGACTCCCAGTGAGGACAGGGAAACGGGGGCGATGAACACGTTCTAGAATTTGAAAGTGGCCATGGCTACACAACTCCCTGAGAAAGCAGTCCTGAGGGTGGCCTTAACGCATGCAGATTATATCTTACAAACACAAAGTACTACTAATAATATGTGACCCTGAGAGGGCAAACAGGAGAAGGAATGTTATCAGCAACTGAAAACCTTTAAACATGCTTTTGCCATCCAGTGAAGTCTGCACACGCCGTGTCCCAAAGGGCCTGAACCAATCCGTCCCTCTACTGTGTGTGCAGCAGACAGCAAGGGTGTGGTACTGAAGCACACCATCAGGGAGACGGGAGCCAGCTCCTCGTGCCACTTGTCCCCACTCCCCATCCCCACACCGCTCATTAGGAATCCTGGAAAGAATGTGACCCGGCCCTTCCACCACACGCTGAGAAGACTATCAGCACCACCAGCTACACAGTGCCTGCTCTGGAGCTCACTCAGAGCCACAGTACCAAAAGCCTCAAGGATGTGAAGTCCCCTGAGCTGCAGCTGCGGTTCCTGGTTGCTGGGATTTGTCTGCCTGGTTAATTCACATGGCTTCTTTTTCATCCTCCCTCTGCTTCTCATTAAGGTTCACATTATGCTAAGAGTATCAGTTAGAGTCCCGCTGGCTGGGAGAGGAGAGGAACCCCCACCCCCAAGCAACAGCTGATTCAGAGGAACAGGGGCTGAGGGGACAGTGACTGAAGTAAAGAAAGAACTGAATGCATGCATAGTTTGACTGACTGCAGGACTAAAGCTGATACAGAGGATAGAAACAGGCAACAGAACAACTATTGGGGGTCTCCTTCTGTCCTGTTTGCGTAGTCCAATGTTGTTCTCATTGCTTTGTCTTGTATCATTTTATTGTTTTGTTTTATTCCCTTTAAAGTAAAAATTTAAAAATCTAAAAAATAAAAATGCAGTTTTAAAAAAATTGAACCTGCAAAGAGATCATGAGCATTCCTGCCAATTACTAGCCCTTGGAGAATCTGACACGTTAGTGAATACTGACATAATACAAAGAAGGGAGAGCGTCTAAGTTCTAGGCCTAAATTAGTGATAATAGAGATGCCCGGTCACAGCACTGTGACTGTGGTGCGCAGCCCTCATGCCAGGTTTCCCCTGGAAGGGATCCAGCTCTGCTGCATGGGCTGGGGACAGGGAGGGTAAAGGAACATGAGAGCCTTCTGAGCCCACAGCCAGGCAGCAAGCTGGGCTGAGGCAAAGCCTTGCTGGGTTTCCTGGTGGACAGTTCCCCACTGATGTGAGACAAGGGGTACGGAATCTATGTCCACGCAGGAGGGTCTGGGGTCTTGTCAGTGTGGATGGGCTGGTTTGCATTTAACTATCACCAAAGAGACAGGCCAGGGGAACTCCTCTCTACTCTGACTTGCGAAGGTCTGGGGTCCACGTGGTAGACAGGCTGGTTTTACACTCAGCATCCATCCCACTTCCTGGTAGGGCTCCCCAGAGCAATGCCTGAACTATACAACCGGAAGATGTACGATCAGTTCCTAGGGACACCGTGACAGGTGACATGCACTCTGACAGCTTCCCCCACCGTGGGCCAGCATGGGGGCTGTCAGGGAGAGTGCTGCCTCACTCTTGGGGTGTGGAGCTCAGTCGCTCCCTGGTTTGCAGCTGCCTCCCCCAGACTCTGCCTCCATCCCCTCCTCTCTCCTGCCCTGCTCAGCCCATCCAGGGTGAGCTCCTCTTCAGATCTTCCACAGGAACACATCTGCAGACACCTTGCCCTCCTCTGCCACATGCTCGGCTCGGTTCCAGGTGAACGTGCCTCTGGGGAGTCCCACTGCCCTCCCCACGGGGCTCCTGGATGAACTGGGCTCTGCCAGTGTGGGATCTTGAGGGGGAGAGAGATCGAAGTGGTGGGCAGTCACAGTGATAAAGACCTTCGGGCTCTTACCCTTCTGCCTAAAATGGTAAGCTAGTTGCGCTTCCTGCCGCACGACCCTGCCAATGGCTCCCTCCTTGCAGCTGAGGGTAAGTTTTGTTTTTATTGCACCACACACTCTCCCTTCTGCTTGGCTCGTGATGACCAAACAGAAAATCTCAACTGAGCAATGATGTGTGGGTGACCCCGTTTGGGGCTGGAACAGTGCTCTACAGGCCTGGGCAGCGGTGAGGAAGTGAAGCCGCCTGTTTGTCAAAACCCACAGAATTTCACAGCGCGGAGGGAGAACCTCAACGCGTGCCCATTTAAAACTCATTTAGGGTACATTCTGCCCAAGCGAGTACAGGAGACGAGGATCTCCATGGAGAGGTGGACAGGTGACCCAGCCCAATTGCAGCTGCAGAGGCTGATCTAGAAGACTGGAAACGAGGTGAGTCTGTGACACCGGACGGAAGGGACTTCGGAAAAGCCTCAGTACAATCCCCTTTTGGGGAGCATTGTCCTCTCTCATTCTGACCTGGGGCCCCTGTGCGGAGAGCTTACTCAGGACCTGCGTCAGGCTGTCTCCAGAGGCCTGACAACTGTCCCCGTGGGACTGCAAGTGCTGTCCCAGGTGGCCCAAGGGCCTTCACGCAATGGCCAGACTGTAGTTTGCTCAGTCCACCTCCAGGCTGACTCCAGATTAGTGATTTAGGTATAGGGATGTGGCTTTTCAGCTTTTTTGAAAACTTGGGAGTGCTGGCCAGGCTAAGGCCCAGTTTGCTAGCCATGTGCATGGGGCCTGGGGTGATACATAGCTCTGTAGGGCAGCTTCCAGTAGCTCTCTCCGGGAGGCCCTGGCTGGTGGTGCTCTCTTCCCTTGAGCAACAGACGTTTTCACATTCAGGTGGAGAAATCAGTGTCAGTGTCGGGACAGCGCGACATGGACACCAGTGCTGAGTGGCCTCCAGGGCCACCGTGCAGGGTCACTGTGCTTAGCGAGAGGAGAAAGGGATGTTCCTTAAGAGTTCTGCAAAGTCCCTCTCATAAAAGTGTATCAATCCCTTTAAACACAGTGCCATGACCTTGGCTTCCTTTGGTAGCACAGCCGTGAGAGGCTGCCATGCCCTGGATATCAAAGAACCAATCAGGCACCAGGCTTCTGGGTAACTCAGAACTGAACTCATCTTCTGTCCCAATGACCTTCCAGGCAGGGAGCAGGGAGGGACAATGGAAAAGGTAGAAAAACCAGAAGCTATGCCCTTGAGGTGGAGGTCCGGGCCCTGTCCTGTCTCTGTTTCTGTCTTTCCTGCCGTGCTCCTCACTGGCGCAGGCTCCTTATAGGAGGATGAGGGTGCTGGAGCACAGCTCCCCTGGAGCTTCCCTTCTCTGCTGTTCTCTGCCCTTTTTCCATCCCTTTACACTCTCGGGCACGGCCACCCTCATGTGCTTCCCTGTGTCCACTGTGACTCCCAGGACTCTCTCGTCCTCTCCTTAAGTTCCAGTGGGAAAGGCTGTTTCACCCAGGCTTCTGAGGACTTAGGGAAACCCCAAAGCGGCTCACAACCTCCCTCCGGTCGTCACAAGATCAGTGCTCAGCACAGAGGGCGACAGGGCTCTGAGAATCACCCTTACTGTGCCCAGGAGTCAGGATTGGTGCCACAGCTGCGGGCTGTATTTGGCAGGCGAGGTGAAGTCCCTCATCCAAGGTCTTGTGGTGAGAAGACCTCAGGGCATGGATGAAGCCAAGCTCTCTGTAGGCCAAAGCAGCCACTGCCTGTTACAAGCACCCTTGGTGGAGAGGACGTTCTGTCTGTGTCCACCATCAGCTGCCCACATGAATGCCCACTTTGCAACCATGACATAGTTTCTCACCAGTGTCAATCCTGGCCCTGAGCGTGGTCATCCAGCACCTTTAACACTCCCTGTTTCTTATTTATAAGCCCTGCCCTCTTAACCTGGTACTGATGACCAGGTTCTAAGCCCCTTCTGAAGACTCATGCATGAGTTCACTTCAGTCCAATGCTTGCTTTGTCCTAATACTACAGGAAACCTCGTACAATGCCGAGGGCTTGCAAGCCCAGAGGGAGGGTGGTGGCCAAACAGAGAACCTTTAAAAAAGGTGATGAGGTTCTCCAAAGGCTGGGGAGGAGCCAGCACAGCACAATATGCGGCCACCTCGTCCTCCAGCAACATGGTTTCAACCGTGAAGATTCTGCCCTTTTACAGAGATACAAACTGTGACTTCACACTCCACAGAAAGGGGTACAGAATATCATATCCACGATACAGCCACGGAACAACCTGGCTAGTGGAAGACAGGAAGGCATCCCAGAAGGATATGAAAGCCACTCCCACCTGTTCAAGAAGGAGCCTGAGGGAATTACTCAGTTGTCCTGGAATCTAGCTCCACCCAACTGGAGATCAGGAAATGAGCTTGGTAGACTGACCTGAGGCATCTCTGTTCTGAGACTCACATCTGCTACTTATGAGAGTGTGGCTCTTGCCACATTGTGACGTCATGTCTGTCTGTGGATGAAGTGTCGCCTCTGGGAGGACCAATTGCGCAGTGGAACCAGTATGGAACTAAGCTTTCTACCTGGTGACGTGTTCCTGGTTCTTCTTCTGGGCTCCCCCCTCGGGGGGAACACAGCAGCAGACGTGTTGGTCAGCCCATCATCACCTCCTTAGGTCAGATCGCTGAGGTTTGCCTCTCACAGGGGCCAGGGCTCCATACCTCCGCTGCCCCGTCCTTGCAGGCTCCTTCTGGACCGGATCCGGCTTCCAGGAATGCATTTGGGTTTTGTTCCCTTCCCAGGAAGAATTGTGTCTCACAGCTAGACTGGCTAGTTTCCTGGGTTTGCTTTTATTTTCCATAAAATCCCTTTGGCTCTTTGTATGCTTGGAGGCTGGAATAGGCACTCAATAAATTAAAGCATTATTGGGTTGCGTGTCCTGTGGGAGACGGAGCTGGGGTTGCCCTCTGCCCCTCGATGGGTTCCCACGCAGAGCACAGCTGGAATAACAGTGCCCTGCTCACGTGTTATAGTGCCCCGATCACCATCCACTTTTCAAAGTGTTTTCGTGTCTCTTATCTCATTTGATCGTCCTGAAGTCCCATGAGATACCCAGAGCAGATCTGATTTGTCTTACTTGATAGATGGTGGATGGAGGAAGGGAGAGTTAAGGGACTCACTGGCCGGGTCTCTCACCACCCCACTCCACCTGCCAGAATTATCTTCCTGAAAATACAAGCGTGTGGCTCCCTGCATAAAATCAGCAGCCGCCTGCCAGGGCTCCACACTGCCCCAGGCACAGCTCCTCCCCCAGTACCCTATGGCAACTTCCAACCTCCAGAACCCCGTGACCAGGCCCTTACTGCTCCTTGTCTGCCTGAATTCTGCTGGGCAAGCTGGCTGCTTCTTCCACACAGCCCCTGGCCCTGATTCTGGAAGCCGCAATCCCCTTCCAGAGTTTCGACATATCTTCTCCCCTAGAGATCTCACTAGCCTCAGACACAGCCTGACCCGCTGGAGACCCACATGGACGGGAACCTGGCAGGTTGGCTCCTGGGGTCCCCAGTCCCTAGACTAGCATCTGGCACACAGAACTCACAGGACACCCCAGAGCAGCAAGTAGGTTTGAGGTGTCTTCAGTGGAGAGCGCTCCCCTAGTGAGGGCAAGGCCTGGGTTGAACCCCAACACTGCACAAAGCAATGGTGAAGCAACTTTTGTTCAGCACTCAGATAAACCAGTCCTTCTGGCCAGGGAGGGGACACAGGGGGTGCCTATCACATACAGGGTCTCTGCAGAGAAGGCAGAAGCAGCCCTCTGGGGCTGAGGGCAGACAGCAGTGGCCAGTGAGGCAGGGCTGGCAGGGTGTAGACAGGATAGGCAGGGAGGGCTGAGAGGGGCCCCCACATCTCCTAAGCTAGGGAGTTTGAACACAGCCCTTGGGGAGCTGCCTGTGGGCTCTGGAGGACTGGTGGGGGCCACCACAGTAGAACCTACAGCCTGAGATGGAGCATCTGCTGCACCTGTGCAGACAGGGCCTGTGCTCAGGAGCCAAGCTGAAGGACCCGCCCTCCCTCGGAGTCACCCAGTCAGGTGCTGCCGGGGCCCATGTGCTCTGTCCCAGTCACCTGGGGTATCACTAGTTTTTGGAGGAGTGCAACCTGGCACGAGGGTGCTCGCCTGTGTTCAGAAGACACACTGGGTGCGCCTGGAACAGCACACTGCCCCTCCAGGGAGCCCCCGGGTCAGCAGTAGCAGAATGCAATTCCCTCTGTGAAAGCCCTGTCTCTGGCCTCCCTGAGCTTGAGGAGGCTTGAATTGTGCTTGGCTCTGTTTCTATCCTTGGATTGGTTAAGTTTCTAAGCTATGATCATGGAGTCCCGTGCTAGGTCTCCTGAGACCATCTAGGGCATGGCAGTGCCTGGAGATGGGCACTGGGCTGGGGGGGGGGGCTTGCTTCTCAGTGGACACTGGGCAGGTTGTCCAGGGGAAGCAAAACGCTGAGCAGGGCCCGGGCTGCAGGGAGTCAGACACAGGCTGGCTGGGCTGTGTGGCCATGGTCAGTGTCCTCGTCACTCTGTCATCCCCGAGACTCAACACCTGACACTCACAACCTAAGGAGGAAAGGCTTACTCAGGCATCTGTTGGCTTCAAGCAGGAAGGCCAGGCACAGGGGCCTGGCAGAGTACTGCTAAGGGCACAGTGCTAATGGCACAGCAGGGAGGAGGAACCAGGAGGGAGAGGACCCTGCCAGCCCAGGGCCCACCCCCAACAGCCAGTCCACCTTGCCCCCCTCCCCCACCCCACATCTGGTCCCCTCCAGAGGTCCTGCCTACCATCAGCTAGGCCTAGGGGGACATCCCCGGACTGGGGATTTTACCCAGGATGCCAGTGTCTCTCCAAGTGTGATCCAGGAACACGGCCAAAGGCTCCCTGGTCTTCCTTGCTGAGGACCTGATGACCCCGAACCCCAGGGCACTGTGCAAGGAAGGAGGAAGCGGTAAACCAGGCGACTTGCTGTGCCCAAGGGCTGGACCATGTGCAACCCCCTCTGAGTTCAGCTAGTTGGGACTGCGACTCGGTGTGGCCACACAGCCGCTTGTATTCCTGTTTGTTTGTTTGTTTGTTTGTGTACCGGGAATGAACCCCAGGGCCTTCCCGCCACGCTGACTTCCCAGCCCTTTCTTGATTTTAATCTGTGGGACCAGGTCTTATCAAATCAGTCAGTGCTCTAGATGGGCTCAAAACTGCATCCTTCTGCCTCAATCTTCCAGATTCTGGGACTGCAGGCACACGTGTGCTACCACTCCTGGTTCAGACTACAGATTTTTTTTTCAAAATAGATGGGCTGCTATCTATTTGTGGTTGCTCTCACCGAAGGCTGGAGATGGAGGAATTCACAAAGAAGAGTGTGGCTGGGAAGCCAACTCCACTCTGAATTCACCCCTGTCCTTTGTGTCTTTGCTGAAAGTGGCAAGAAGTAACCAGCACCTGTCAGCATAAATCACGCCCACCGCCTCCCTAACAGCCACATAAAGCACCATGCTTTATGTCCCAAGAAATGAGAGCAGACAGTTTTCCACGGAGAATGTTTTCACATCATGTAACAAGAGCCGAGCGCTTTCTCGCCTGTAAAATCTGTGTCCTCACTGTCAACGCCTGACTTTTCCTTGCAGCCAATGTCATAGTTTAGGGTCTGTTACTTAAGTGCTCTGTTTCTGGCACCAGATCCCATTGGTAAGGCTGAGTGCAAGGGACTACATTCGATGGCCAAAGTGGTATCCAAAACATGAGAGGTTTATTTCCTCCCAAATCAGAAACCCAGAGGTAAGTTCTTCAGGGCTGAAAATATGCTCCCTTAGGAGTCAGGGCCTGGGTTCCATTTAGCTTTTCACTCATCCCTCCAGCTGAGAGTTCACCCTCAACTTGGTCCTCCAGGTTGCAAAAAGACTACCGCACCTCTCCCTTCACATCTGCATCCCAAGTAAGAAGGGAGAGGCAAAGTGACAAACACTGCTGCAAGTTAAATCTGTATCCATTTGAAACATTTTTCCAAAAAGCCCTGTCCTTTCATCAGTGGAAGGTGTCATGGCCCTGTCCCCAGCTGCAAAACAGGCTGGGAAATGCAGTTGTTTGGCTGGGCGTGAACCACCTGAACAGAGGTTCTACAAGTGCTGGAGCTTGGATCATAAGTGTCCCTCAGGCCCCAAGCTTGAGACCTGGTGTGCTCTGCCCTTGAATGAGCCAGGGCTGGCAGGAAGCCTGCTGGCCAGATAGGTAGTATCTTGGGGGGGGGGGGGGCTGGCTGCTTCTCTCTTGCTCTTGGCTACTGTGAGGCTATCGGCTTCCTCTGTGATGTTCCACCTTACACCATGATGTTCCACCTTCCCCAGGTCCACCAACCACAGGTGGAGACCTCTGCCAAGGAGACCAGGATGAACCTTTTCTCTCTGTACGCTGGTTGCCTGAGGCATCTGTTACAGTATCTGAAAGCTGACTAGTGCAGCCACAAAGCCAGAACAGGTTTTGAATAGGTTACCAGCAGGGACTGCCACTGCAGTTAATTTTAGGTGATTTAATTGTTAAACAGGACAAATAAAATAGAGCTGTGAATTCTGTAAAAGTTACAGAGCCTCTGAGCACAGGCAGGGTGCCCACAACAGTGCAGCAGGAAATGCTGAGGGCCCTACAGTGATCCTGGTGAGGAAATTCAAGGGAGGGTGAGCGGTCCTCCCCTGTCCAGCAGGGAAGCTGAGTGATTATCACACTGGTCCTATGGGCTGGATACTGAGGCCCATGAGCATTCCCACGAGGGCACAGCAGCCACAGGGGTGAGGAGTGGATGGGACTGGAGCCTCCCTTCTGGCCTGCTCCCCCCAGGCAAGTGGCCTGCAGGAGTCGATTCTGGGCTCCTCCCTGGCACCTCCATCTCAGAGGCTGCCCTGGCAGATCTGGTCCAGGTTGAGGCACTAATTACCCAGCAATTGGCGGATGGATCAAGACATAGCACATATGCCCCACCAGCCTTTTGAAACAGTTGTACTGGTGTGTGTCCGTCTCTGGAGACCACTGCCAGGACCACACTCTGTCCACACTGCAGTCATTATACCACCCTGGCAGTACAGGTAGTGGCCCTCTCTCAATGTCGTTCCTGGATCTGCCGTGGAAGACCCTGTGTTAATGGCACAGGTGATGGGTGAACTTTAGTAATTTGTGCTAGGAGGTTGGGGTTGGCAAAGATCTTTATTTTTTGGATGAAATTGTTATTATATATCAAACATTCTTGTTGCTGTGCTGCAAAGCCAGAGCAAATTGAGGTGCTACTGAGGGTGCAATTATTCTCCCTTGTGAGAGGTGTCCTTGGGTTAAAAACCCAAAACCGAAGTGGTGGGGGAAGCCTTTGCCTCTGCCAGCAGCCACCTCCCCTGAAACTCCTGCCTTCTGAAAGCAGGTCTTCGCTTCAATGCTGGGTATTGTTGGTATCTGTCCCTGGACCAGCAGGGATGTCATGCTTTATGTAGGTGGCCCCCAGCCCTCATGCGTTTGCATTATGCATTTGTGATTGGTTCATTGTCTAGAGCTTGGATTGATGGTTGTCAGTGCTACACCCATATAGGGGTGGAGCCAGCATATAATATAATGGCAGGAAGGTGTGTCTTGCTCTCTTGCTGGTTTCTGCTTTGCTGTTTGCAGCTGCCATGAACTGCAATCCCACCATACCACCCTGACTTGGAGCCAACGGAGTATGGACTGAAACCTCCAAAAACTGTAATAAATAAACCTTTCCTTTCCTAACCTTGGGCATCAGGTATTTTGTCTCAGCAACCAGCAAGAAGTAACTAAGACAAGGGACCTCTGGTGCCTTCTTCATGACCTGGCCTTCCCGCTCCTCCATACTGTGGTTCTTCTAATGCATTTTCAGGACTTTTGTGATCTTGCAACTATCCAAGCTCCATTTCCTAAATTTTAAGAACTTTAATTAAAAGTTTAAATTGAAGGTGCTATTTGTAGACTTGTCACCCAATGGAAGCCCTGCCATCCTAACACATCCTTGAGTGTCCTTTTAAGACAGTGACACTGGTCATCACAGCTCAGCATCCTGTTTTTTGTTTTTTTAATGCTCTGCTCTCTCTGCTGATCTCAGGGGTCCCACCTACATTTCCCTACTGGCTCTCAGGTGCTTCTTTTCCACCTGGTTACATGTGACCACTATTAAAACATAGGTTTTCTGAACATAAATCATACTTCGGTACAAAAATTTCATATAAAAATACATTGGTAAAGAATTCTTACATTCCGCTTTAAAAATGAAAACACTGAGAACAAAATAGAAGAGGCCAGGGCAGTAGCCGTGATGTGAGCTAGTCCAGGGCAGGAACACTTGCCAACCCATGCAGTCTGTAGAAGGGAGGTTGGCCTGCTGCTTCATTTTTAATAAAATAAAAAATAACACTACTTTTCAGGTGTGATGGTTGATGCTGGGTGTCAGACTGGATGGGGAGACACCCAGGAAGCTGTGGCAAAGGCATCTCCAGAGGTGACCGTCGTGAAGGCAGTGAACTCTCCAGGCCCCTTAGCGTTTGCAGGTGGATTTGCATCAACAACTCTTCAGAGAGCTCCGGATCTTAAGTTTCCTTTACTTACTTTGACTTCCCTCTGTTATTCCCCTGTTATTTCTCAATAAAACTTTTAGAAGTCTAACTTTAGTTATCTTTTTTATTCTATGTGCAGAGACCTTCATTAGTTACCTGTCACTGGGACAAAATTCCTGACACCCAAGATTAATGGAGGAGAGCTATAATGTTCTGTGACTTAAGCCAGTTGATTGATGTCTTCCTAAAACACATCACACTAGAGCTGTAGATGGAACAGAACTAATGCAGTACCTTAAATCTCAATTGTGTTAGCCACAGGAGGCATTAATCTTCCCATTAGACTTCCTGGTAAGAGAAGTCCCGAGGTTAATCTGTTCACTTCACAGGACATGTCCAGTCTGCTGATGGCCACTGCAGGGCTAAGCAGCCTCGGAGGCTGTGAGCCCATCTAATAACCCCTTTCCAATTATATGCACTAGGGACTCTGTTCCTGTGGAGAACCCCAACTAGTACAACAGGATTGTAGTGTGACTCATGTAGAAGCTCAAAATAGGTTCCCGTCCTACAAGGTAAGTATTAGCTCATGAAAGTACTCTTGTGTTCGCCTGGTTGGAAGTTGCGAAGCTCTTCACTGGCATGTTTTTTCCCCTCGTGTATACACGTGGCTTTCTGGAGTCATTTTGAAAAAAAAGTTACTATGATCGTAAGTTGCATCAGGAGTATAAAATTTAATTATTAGCTATAAAGTCTCAGATCTTATAAAGTGATGGTAACTTTGCAAATTCAATGATACACAAGGGCCATGAGTCCAAGATTCCCACCACAAAATATGCACTACAAAAATTTGTTACATAAAACTTGTATTTATAAAAGTATTACTTTAAACTTTTCTGTCAGTCACGATTAGTTGTATCTATGTAAGTGAAAATCGATGTAATGGACCAGGACACCATACGGTGCCACACTCCTGAGATGACTACGGATCCTTCCTCTCCACTGTCATGGCTTACGTGTTGAAGGCATGTCTTGCCTTTTGTTTGGCTTCTGTGTCTTCTACGCTCAAGCTCCATGTTTTAGGCAGCAAAAGGAAGCGCAAGAATGAAAGTCTGCTTCCAGGTTGAGCTGGTTTTTTTGAAAGACCTTTCCCACAAGCTTCCCTTGAAAGTTTTCCGACATCTCCCTGGCTGTGTATAGCTGTAATGAGGCTGTGAAATTTAGTTTCATAGAAAGGAAGGTCACTGCACCACCCCATCCACCACTGACTTATAGAAAATTGGACCTTTGTTCAACTTTATGGTCATTCCTTTTAGGGAAGTTCCTAGGAACGCCTTTTAAAAACTCTAAGGATGAATATGATACAATAATTAAGTTTGTTATTACGGTAGTATAAACGACAACACCTATTTTATTACCTTTAACACACAAAAGTGACCTATATTTTATCTTGGGCATAGAATCAAGTTGGAATTAGTCAGCTCCAATTTCAACTGGCTCCAAACACCTTTATCTGAAACACTGGGAATCTTATTATATAGTAGAATACACAGTATTTCTCACACCATTTGTCTAAAAGGGAGATTTAAGTGAAAAAAAGATCACAGAACATTCAATTAAAAAACAGAGCTTACAGTCATGAAATACATAATTGTGTGCTTTCCTGCCAGTGCTCCTGGGAGCGTTCAGCATGACTCCAGGGCTACAGAGCGAGCTGGCTGCCTGCTGGGACTGTACTGGGACTGCACTGGGCCAGGGAATCGTTTCTAGCCTGGCCAGTGTTTTGTGTCTTTCCCTTCTATACATTTTTTTTTTTTTTTGGTTTTCTTTGGCATTTTAAATTAATGAGGTATAATTTTAAGATCAATAAACTACACATGTACAAGCATACCATGCTGCATACTGCTATCAATGTGGACCAGTTTGAATTCTCAGGAATTTTATGACTTGAATAGTACAGAATGTCTGGGTTCATTTGCATAGAAAAATTATTTTGAGGCTCATCCATGCTATTTCATATACCTGTAGTTCATCATTTTTATTGCAAAGTAATGCAGACATCAGTGTATTAGCAATCACATAGCAATTAACTGCTAAACTAGTAATAGACATAAAACATACAGACACAGAACAACTTATTCAAATGTCCATTCATCTGCTGATAAACTTCTTGGTTTGGGCTATTAACAAAAAACTGCTATCTTTTCTCTTTTTGAAAATAATACTTTCTCAAAATGATAAACACAAAGTTACTATACGACCCAGTAATTTTACCCACAGGCATGTAGAGAATCCAGGTATTTTGTGCATGAATGTTCATAAAAGCATTATTCATAATAGCCAAATAAAGGGAAACAACCCAAATACCTAACTGATACATAAACAAAATGTGATTTACTTATCACAATGAAATATTACTAAACAACAAAAAGGAACCCAGGAAAATAAGAAGGTGCTTGGAAACATTACACCTAGGGAAAGTAGCATAGAAGGCCACATATTTTATGTCATTTATACAAAATGTACAGAAGAGGGAAATTTACATAGTTTTAATTAATATTTTCTTAGTGATCAATGATATTGGTATCTTTTTTTGGGCTATGTGAACATTTGTGCATATTTAGTGAAACCTATTGTCTACACTACAACAATGTTTTCCAATTATTGAGCTTTTAAATTCTTTCTATTGTGGGCTATAGGTATGGGCAGATTCCACAACCCTGGATCAATCAACTGCAGATCAAATATATTATAGAAAACAAATGTCTGCTCCAAACATGCACATATGTCATTATTCCCTAAGTGGCACAACTATTTTCAGAACACTTACCTTACATAAAGTATTAAACACAGCATTGTACACAAGAGACCTGAGCATGAATGGATTTTGGTTTCTTTGGTGGGGTCCAACTGGAACCAATTCTTAATAATTCTTGAGGGATGACTGTGTGTTCTGGCTTTCAGTCCTTATCACATGTGATTTGTGGATATCTTAGCAGTCTCTTTCAATGAGCAGAAATTCTCTACTTCGATGAAGTCAAACTTACCAATTTATAATTCATGATTATGCTTTCAAAGATATACCAAAGGAAAAAAAATCTTAACCCAGAATCACACATTTTTCTCTTTTCTACTAGAAATTTAAGTTTTAGAGTTTATATTTAGATTAATTTTTCCATTTAGGATAAGGTCTGGATTCTGGGTCTTTTATTTCACATATGATTATTCAACTGTTCTAGCGCCATTTGCATCTTGGTTAAAGGTCAGTTTAAGGCTGTGTTAGACATCATTGTGACAAAATACTTGTGAGACACAACTAAATGGAAGAAAGAATTATCTTGACTCACAGTTCTGGAGGTTTCAGTCCACCGTCAGCTGGCCCAGTTAGATGTGTGTGAAGGCAGAAACATCATGGTGGAGGAAGGCTGTACACCTGATGGGGGCAGGAAGCAGAGAAAACATAAAGCCCCAGACAGGCCACAAGTATGGGCAGAGTCCACAACCCCGGAAGGGGCCAAAGAGGAAGGGGCTTGGTCCAGATACAGTCCCCAAAGTCCTGCCCCTGCCCCACCTCCTTCAACTGGGCCCCACCTCCTGCTTCCCTGCCATCCAATAAATCACGATGGGCAGACCAATGAGTGGATGGCATTGGGCACTGATGAAGTTAATGCCTTCGTGATCCAATCACCTCTCTGTACTCTGCTCTGAAAAGCATCCAGCCCTCAACACACAGGTCTTCAAGGGCCACCTCACATTTACACTATGGTGTGGGGCTACCTCTGGGCTCTCCGCTCTGAACCTTGTCCTACGTGTCAAACTCCATGCCAGTTCACACTGTCCTGACCACCTGTACCATTCTGCATTCTTAACAGCAACTGAGTGTTGCAGTGGCTCCACATCCTGGTTAGCACCCGTGTTTCCGGTTTCAAAGGAATCTCTCTTTACTATTACAATGAGTGCCTGGGCGCAGCTCATCTTGATTTGAATTTCCAGGTTTGTATCCTTACTATGAATTTCCCATCTTTTTTTCTTAATTTCCTCTACTTTCCTAAACAAAATCTGATACCCACCCCAGGCAGGCAGCAAGGCCTCCTTGTTGTGTGTGCCATCCTGTAAGAACTGCAGTACAGTCTGCCTGAGTTATGGAGAGCATTGCCTTGAATTCAGCCCAGACTTGGGGTTTCCGTGGCTTCCTCTTTTCTCTTGCACTCAGATCTGATTTGTCAGTAACACTAAAACAATATAAATGCAATGAATTTCTCCCAACCACCCCGCCCTCCTCTTTCATCTAGCTTTTAAAATGTCCTGATTCTTCTCCCTACTTTGACCTGTAAAGTGATCCTTTTTTAAAAAAAAAGTTTGATCTCTTCTTTTTCAGCTCAAACCCGGACTTGGCTTCCCACTTTAAAAAGTGCTTACTGCTGCCCTGCTCCGCCGCCAAAGGCTCTTTTCTGCTGTTCCCCTCTGCCTGCCCAGCCAGGATTTTCTCCTTGCCTCTTCCCTCGTTCCAGCAAGACTCCGCATCTGCGAGACACCTTCCAGTCTGCTTCTGAGGGTTCAGCTCCGCCCTCCCTGTACCTGTCTTCCAGGCGGCCTGTTCCCCTGACACTAGTGAGCGACAACAGCAGGGCTCACCAGCACCCAGCGCCCCACGCATCAAGCCTCACCTCGACTGCCCAGAGGACGCGGGCGGAGCCAGAGGCTGCCTCCGCTCTGGGTACTGCTCCTCCCTAGATACCCAGCCCCAGCCCTTCCCGAATTTTAGTTTGAAGCAGTGTCTCCCGCGGCCGCTGCCCCGCCCAGGCTGTGTTGGTTCTCGCGATCCTCCCTCGTCCCGGCTCGGCCCGGCCCCGCGCTCTCACGGTCCCGCGCGCCCCTGTAGCAGGAGCGCTGCCCGCTGGCGGCCGCCAGAGTCCACGCTTCCGCGCCGCGCTTCGAAGCCGTGGAGCTGCCCACGCGCGGCCAGGAAAAAGGAGGGCGCGGCGCCACTGCTGGGAAATCCACGCGGGGCGTCCTGCAGCCGCCGGAAATGAACCCGGAAAGAAGAGCTTAGAGGACGCGGCCCCGGAAATCTCCCTTAGCTCTGCCCCGGACGCGCGCGCATAACCCGGAAGTAGTTGTGCGGGCAGGCCGCGAGCACCAGCGTCCCTTCCGGTCGGCGTGGTGCTACAGTGTGGTGCGGGCTCCGACACTATGAGTGTCCCGGCCTTCATTGACATCAGCGAGGAGGACCAGGTGCGTATGGGTCGCCCCGGGCGGGGCCGCTTAGGGACGCGGGGCCGGGCGGGAGGCAGAGGCGCGCTCGCAGGCGGGGTGGGGGGTGCGGCCCGGCCCGAGTCCCTGCCCGCCGGCTCCCAGACCTCCCGACGCGGAGTGCGGCCTCTGGACGGCGCCAGCCCTAGGTGGCGCGAGGCAGGGCCGGACCCGCGCGCCTCGGGAAGACGGGTGACCCGCAGGGAGTCTCGCGGCGGCCACACCAGGTGCCCCCGGGTCGCGCGCATTCCCACCCAGAAGTGCGAGCTGCGTCCTGCTCGCGGCGCTGCGCCGCAGCCAGTGCTGCGTGGCCTCGTTGCTGCCCCTTTCCGGGCACAGTGGTCCCGAGTCTCTGAAGTGGCCGTTAGCTTGCAGATGCGACCCCGCCCCGCGGTGCAAACGGGTCGGGGGCCCTGGAGCACAGGACAGGCGCGGAGCCGGGACGCGCAGCGCACTGCATTGGATGCTGCTGCCAACAGCTGGCTGTTGGGTCACGGAAAAAGTTTCGATCTTTCTTTTGTAACACACGAAAGAATTTGTTAACGGCGAAGTTCCTGTCACTGCTTGTACAAGATAGCGTCCCTTAGGTTTGGCACTACTCGAGGCACGTCGGTGTCGCACTGGCTTTTCTGGGTTTCCATTTGGTCGGATGCCGGTTAGACCGGAGTTAACCCTGAGGTTCTTCACCCACGTTTCCTTTTACCTGTGCCGCGCTGCAGCCACCGACCCGTGAGAAAGGCGTGAAAACCGAAGGTTTCAGGGGTTATTTGAAAGAGTTTGCCCTGGATCCACAAGTGCCTCCCTGTGTTTCTTCTCCCAGTTATAGCGGTTGATGCCAAGGCCTAGCTAGAAAGGGGCTTTCCGGGAGGCTCCTAGGTGCTGGGATCACAGGCCTGCGCCACTACACCCAGCCGCCTTTGTCTTTTGGGACCATGTTTTGTTTCTCTAATTGCCAATGAAGCATGCTTTCCAATAGTTTTGTTCTCTGATAATGTGAGGGTGAATGTTTTGAATTCTTGCTTATAATACTAGCTCTCATACGAGATTACTATGTTTTTTGAAAAATTAAGCATTAACAAATCTGTCGACTTAATATACATTGCTGAGGTAGCAAACATTTGTGGGTTTGAAATTTTAATGGCTTCCACCAAGTTTTTTTTGGGTGTGATCTAGAAAAATATGCCTAAGCGTTACTAATGATCCCCTTTCATGTCTGGTTCTGTTTTCATTTTATTGTCTTAACTACATTCTTCATAATTGTCTACCATGAATCCTGAGCCCTTAAAAGAAAAAAGTATAAATTCATGTGACGAGGCACTTCCAACATGATACATATATTTGAGACAATATTCATGGGATTTAGTCTTTGTATGTGCCAAATGCTTGTCTTGGCTGGGTTCTCACTCGTTAAAACAGGCCTCCTCCTTTCCCAGGTAATGCCTGTGGCTTTTCTAGTCGTGTGGCTGTGTGTGAGGGACCGCACTCTTCAGGAAGGAAATGTGGCATGGAATGCTTTGCATTGCACTAGTTTTAGAAAGCTTTTGCTACAGGTACTGCAGTCCAGCCAGATGAAGGTGACCTCTGAGAGTGTCTGTGTGCTGGGCCTTCAGGAAGATAGGAGGGCCCTGAAACGGAGTGGGAAATAGATGGATTCTGAAATATAGTTGTTCGACATTGTTCAGAAGTGGCATAGAATGGTGTTTAACGTTTTGTTTTACTCTGTGGCTGGTGAACCTGTGGCACCATCCCATTGTTGTGTCATCGAAAGCTCTTGAGCGTCCACCGATCCTGACATACACCAGTCTTTGCTTCCACAGGCCGCAGAGCTGCGTGCATACCTCAAGTCCAAAGGAGCAGAGATCTCAGAAGAGAACTCGGAAGGGGGGCTGCATGTGGACCTGGCTCAGATCATTGAAGCCTGCGATGTGTGTTTGAAGGAAGATGATAAAGGTTTGGTTTTAATTTTTGTAATATTTCTTAATCATAAGATTTTGTTATGTTGTGTTTTATACTTTTCAGTACTATTTTAAGCCTTCAGGCAATTTTGAGAAAACCTCCTCTAACATTTGTATTTCTTCCAGGTTATTATACACATCAAATGCTGATAATTTCAAGTGATCTAAAAACAGTTTAATTATTAGGCTGATTCTGATTCCCTGTGTACTGCAATAAAGTGGGGACTTTTTGAGATTGCAAGTTGTGAAATCTCTAGACATGATTAGCGATTAGACTTGGCAAATGACTCATGTATTAATACTTGAAAGTGAGCCAGCAAAGGGAACATTAATAGCTTTCATTTCTAGATAATCCTGTGTGTGTAGTACAGAGTTTTCCTCGGCTGAGACGGCGTCCTAGCCTAAGGCCTAACTAGTAACTTCAAACAATCTAACATGCAAGCAGACATGGGGACTGCGTACATAGGCAGGGTCTCCTGCTCTGCTGTGCTCGTTAGAAGCCAAGTCTTAGCAGTTCTGCTCTGCTCAGGGCTGGCAGTCACTTTCTGAGCCTGTGTGTGCTACATTTTCTGCCCTCCACTGAAGGGGAGGTGGGCGCAGGGCTGCATCCCAGGGCCTGGTTAGCTGTGTGGGTACTGTAAGGTGAGGGGCTGTTGAGGGGGAGCTCCGGTGGACACACTGAGTGCCAACCTTGCTGTTGCTGCTATGCAGATGTGGAGAGTGTGATGAACAGCGTGGTCTCCCTGCTGCTGATCCTTGAGCCCGACAAGCAGGAGGCACTGATCGAAAGCCTGTGTGAGAAGCTGGTCAAGTTCCGGGAGGGTGAGCGACCGTCTCTGAGGCTGCAGCTGTAAGTCCCCACCCGGCGGCTGCCCCCCTCCTGCTCCTGGGAACTTGATGCTGGCTGTGGCTCTGAGACGTGGCTGTGGGCCGTGTGGGCAGGCCCTGCGCTGGACAGTTAAGAGCTTAGCAGTGATGGCACCTCGGGCCAAGAGAGTGCAGGGACCCCAGCCTGGCTCCCAAGGTGCTGATATTGAAGTTGCTCTGTTCTCTGCTCACAGGCTCAGCAACCTCTTCCACGGGATGGATAAGAATACCCCGGTGAGGTACGCAGTGTACTGCAGCCTCGTCCGTGTGGCGGCGTCCTGCGGGGCCATCCAGTATGTCCCCACTGAGCTGGACCAGGTGTGTGGTGGCCTGTGCACCTGCGGAGTGGAGTGGAGAGGGGTGTGCTGGGGTCGCTGCTCCACTGAGAGACAGTGTTTCTCAACTCTGTCTCTCCCCAGGTTAGAAAGTGGATTTCGGACTGGAACCTCACCACTGAGAAGAAGCATACCCTGTTAAGGCTGCTTTACGAGGCACTAGTGGATTGTAAGAAAAGGTACCCAAGCGGCAGGCACACGCTCCCCTCCGGGTGGTACAGGTTGGCGGGGATGGTTGTTGAAGGCAGGGTAGGTGCCCTTGTTCTCTTTCACCTCCGCAGTTGTTACACATCTGTTTTTGTAAGTTTTCCTAAGTTGCAGGGAGGTGTGTGCTTTGGTGGGGTTTGGGTCTCTGGGGCTTCCATCAGCCCTGCAGACTCTGCCCAGGACACTTCTTCCACAAAAGTTTTAGGCTGCCTTTAAGGGATCGGTTTGGCCCAGTTTTTGAAAATGAGTTTTTGTTTTAATGAAAGATAATCTGAAGTGGTTTTGTGTGTGTGTGCATGGGTTTTGTTTTTGTCTTTTTGAGACAGAGTTTCACTGTGCAGTGCAGGTTGGCCTTGAACTCATGGATCTCCTGCCTCAGCCTCCCAAATGCTGGAAACACTGGTGTGCACCACCAAGCCCAGCTGATCTTCGGGTTTGACCATCTTTTTAATTTGTTTTCTCACACTGATTTTAGAAAAAGTAACTAGTTTTCAACTTAGCCATTTCACACATTTCATAATGGCTTTCAGTTTCAGTGTTTAATATGTCAGAGAGTGTTGGCAAGATTAAGAGGTTTTTGTTATGTTAAAATAGATTGTTTTTGCAGACCATTTAAAATATCAGAAGAAACGCGAATATTTTTGTTGTGAAAGTTGGAATGCTTTGTTTTTGAAGAGGATGAGCAGGGGATTCTTGTCTTCATGTGAGTCTGAAGCTGTGGATGTTTCTCACAAGCGGCCAGAAGGTGCCAAGGGAAGAGAAAGGCCATTTCACTCGGAGGTCGCTAGTGGCTGTTAAGAGAAAGAGTCTGTGTTTGAATGCAGGTGTTAAATATCTGGGCTGTTCAGTTCTAATCTTTCGCCACTTGTTGCATAACCCTGGATAAACTGCACGTAGAGCACCTTTGCTTCCTGCTTCAGCGTGCAGTTGCTGAAAGGTGAAATGTGCCGCACATGTTCTTATGGCAGGCTCCCCGCACGGCTTGTTGGGTATCCCCGCTGCCACCCTTCCCATCTTTCCCAGGCTTTTCCTGAGGGCCATTGGATTTCCTGGCGTAGGGACACCTAAGTGATTGGCACCACCCTGACTTCCCAGACACTTGTCAAGGGCAGGTTTTTCTGTTCCTAATCAGCCAGCCCTCAGCTGTGGAGGAAAGTGGCTGAACGAATCTTCTGGAGAAATCCAGGGAGCATGGATCTACTGCGGCTGCTGCCCCTTCATGGTGGTCACAAGCGGGACTCAAGGCAGCTCTGCCAGTCTGTCCCCTGAAACCTCCTGCAGCTGGGCCGGAGGCATCATGCTCTGGAGTCTGCCCTGCCCGCCCTCTGGTAGCTTCTCTGTAGGTTCCTTTTCTTCTCTAACCCTGGACGTGGGCTGACCCGGTGTGGAGCTGTTCTGCTGGGCTGCAGGGTGCTCCACAGTCTTGCCGTGATGCTGGGTGGGCCAGGATTCGTGGTTTTGGGGAATGGGGCGTCCCCTGTGCTGTGTAGAGGGCTCCTCACATCCCGCGCCCGCAGCAGTGAAGCTTAGTTTTCCTCCTTAGCCGGATTTCTCTGTTCTCTAACTCCGGAACACTCTAACACTTCCAAGGCTTTCATGTGCTCAAGACCGAGACCTGGACTTCAGCCTGGGATTCCCTGTCTTTCAGCCCCACCTCTGGCCATCACCAGATGCCGTCAGCTCTGCACAGATCCAGGCAGACCTATGCTCGCTGCATCTATTTCTTACCTCGATTCCTTAAGTCTCTGCTAACTGGTTTCTGCTTTGGGCCTTGGCCCCTTTCCGTCTGTTACGAATACAGCTGCATGAAGTTCTGTTCAGTGTGGAGACGAGATTTTCTGCTCTGCTTAGAACCTTCAGCAGCTCTGTTCTGAGGAAGCAGAGCCGACTCCAGGGCGCTCCTTCAGCAGCACCCCTCCTGCCCCTGAGAAGCTACCCGCGCCTGCACCTGTGCTTCCTCCTGTGCTCGCAGTGAGGCGCTCAGCGCTGAGTGGCGGCCTGCATGAGGTTGGGTTCCCAAGTTTTTGCTCTGCTTCGGGTGGTGCCTGACCCTGGTGTCTCATGACTCTTGTGAAATACAGACAAATAGGGCTCCAAGGCCAGCGATGGCAGTGACGGTGAGAGGAAGCAGGTTTGAACAGCGGGGTGCCGTCTCTAAGCACCAGTCTGGTCGGGGCTATGGCTTCTCTTGGTGCAAAGGGAGCCTGTGTGAAGGCTGCTCCTTCATTGGGCATTGCAGCAGATGTGGCCGGGGGACTCTTGTTGCTCTTCCTCAGCCCTCGGCAGGCCATTCTGACTCCTGTGTGGGCTGGGATCTCTGTTCCTCTAATCCTCCCTTGGGCCAGGCCACTTGCCGTGCTTCGGGATGCGGAGCCACGTGTGTACCCCGGGCTGTGCTCCCGAGCTTCAGGTCTGTTGTCTGTCGCTTGTTCCCATTTGCAAGTGGCCCACAGGTGTATCAACTCAGTGTGATCTGAGGAGTGGGTCACTTTCTCCCTCCCAAGTGTCTGTGTCCTCCTGATAGTGGCGCAGCTATTTCTTAGCAGGATATCTCAGGGTGTCCTCAGGGCCCGCTGTCTGCAGCTCCCTGACTAAGCGCAGTGCCTGGCTGATTCCGTGCTGCAGTGATGATGTCCTTGGGTGTCAGCATGGTCCCTCTCTGGTAGTGGACCTTTGAGTGTTCATTTTCAGGGTGCAGAACAAGATACGAGGTTCCTAGCATAGCCCCCACACGCACCCCGCTGTGTGTGGGACTCCTCGACATGTCGTGTACTGCAGTGATGGGTGTGTGGGCTGTGATGCCAGCATCCTCTTCCCCGTCATACACAGACACAATGGCCAGCTGTGTCAGGCCCAGAAGCCTGAGCGATCGCCATCAGGACTGGAGCTGGCTCATGAGCTGAGGACGATTCTCATGCCTTCACATAATTGAGAAAAGTCGAATGGGAGTATTTCACTACTCGAACATCTGAATCTAAGTTTCAGTGTCGATGAAACTTCCTTGGGGCACACCTGTGCACACTTGTCTATGTGAGGTCTGGCTGCTTGGCAAGGGTTGGGTCACTGGCGGTGGAGCTCAGCTGGGCCGCAAAGCATAAGGTCCACCCTGTCCCACACAGCATGCTGGCCCTGTGAGGAGTCCATGTTTTAGTTGCGCACCTCCCTTTGGAGCAGTGTGTGCTGCTTGGGTCCCATTTGACACCCTTGGTGGACAGAGGGTTACCAGCTTGGCTTGGGGGAGGAAAGGGCTTGTCTGTCAGCCCCGCCTGCCCAGGAGGAAGGTGAGCACATCAAAGGTACTGAGTGGACGGATGCTGCTGGCCTGGGGCCTGGATGCCTGTACATTTGGATTTGAGTCTTACAATTTGGTTTTCTTTAGTGTTCATGAGAGTGTCAGGTATCATGCTGTGGATTTCTAAGTGGATTGTAAAGATTCTTTAGCTGGTAAGATCCACCAGATTGGCGTGTCCTGTGGCTGCTGCAGCCAGGAAGCGCATGGACCTGTGCTTGGAGAGTGGGCCAGGGAAGCTGAGACAGTCACATTACTCGATGGGAGACGCTAACTACTGCTTAGCCGTGCCTGTAATTGTATTTGTGTATAGACCTTAATTTTTAAAGAAACTTCAGAGCCCCATTTAGCTTTCTGACATAAGTGCTGGATTCCCTACTAAGTTTCTGCAAGTTGAATACAGGTGTGGAGAGAAAAGTGATTTTTTCAAAAAAAGAAGAAAAATCCAGTGTCCCCTAGTTTGGTAATGCCTTGTCTCACTGGCTGAGGACCTGCCAGTTTAAAGGAAGTAATGATGGGTAAAGGTAAACATTTTCTAGGAGTCCAAGTTCAGTGACGGTAATGTTATTTAACCCTTTTCTTGGCAGTGATAGTTGATCATCTACATGTTTTTAAGGATACTCTCATTGGGAGACCGTCACAGGAGAGTTGCTGGAGTATGTGCTGTGGTTTCCGTAGTCAGTTTCAGGAACCCGTGAACCTTTTTCTTGCCCTGAGCCTTTCCCGTGCCTTTCACCTGGAAAGCCGCTGACATCCCCCCGCTCCCCACCAGTTAGCCAAGGCGATAGTGGCAAGGGCTGTTTTATACCCTGGGCATCTCAGCTTCCTGTCTTGAGTAGCCACTCTCTGCTGCTTTTGTTACATCACCTTCGTTTCTGTTATGAGGTTGTTCCTCTCTAGTTGTCTGACTTACCCTGGTGCCCACAGATGCATCATCAGTACAGTAGCTGCTGCTTAGTGCTCATTTTAGCACTGAATGACAGTGACATACATTTAGATTCCTGACACAGTATTTCTTTTTAGTGATGCTGCTTCCAAAGTCATGGTGGAACTGCTTGGGAGTTACACGGAAGACAATGCCTCCCAGGCACGAGTCGACGCCCACAGGTAATGCGGAACATCGCTGTTGTGGGTGGTTCTATAACTCCGAGGCAAGCTGGAATACTTGGTTACAAAGCTCTGAGATCAAGTCTGCTACTACCAGTGGGCCAGACAGTGCACTGTGAGATTCAAGTTTGGTGCTGAGCTGTTGGTCACTGCGGGGAATCCATGGCTGGGGACAGCAGTTCCAGGGTGTGAGCTAGACCCCCCCTCTCTTTCACTTTAAGGTATATAAATGGGGAACATTCGTGGACTTGCTAGAAATTAGCCCCCCTGCTGATGAGAAACTAAGAGCTTTAAGCAGTCTGAGATTGCATGAGTAACAGTAAGGATGAAAAGCTCTATTTTCTTTATTTTTTTTATGAAGTTGCTGTTACTGGGCTGTTGCCCAGGAACCCTGGCCATGCACATCGGAGATGGGGTGTGGGCCTCTGACCTCAGCCTAGCCTGCCTGTGTTCAGATTTTCCTGCACCCCTTTTAGCGAGTGGGGACCGTGTTAGGCAGGTTCTCGGCAGCAGTAGTGCAGGAGCCCGATGCCAGTGTGTGACTCTGGGACATTCGTGAGGGGTTCAGGGATGAGGGGCCCCTGAGCCCCTGCTGAGGTGTGGCTGCAGCATTCTCTTCAGTGCTGCTTTATCTCCTTACGTTAAAACAGGTGACCTGGTACAGCCTGTGTTAGCCTCATTAATCTCTTTCTTGTACCTTTTTAGTGTGTGCACTTGACTCAAGTTTGCTGAGTTAATTTTGTGACCTGCAGAGAGAGCAGAAAGCAAAGATTTGAAGACACTGAGCTTGCTTTTCTGTTTTCCAATAAAGGTGCATTGTACGAGCTCTGAAAGACCCCAACGCATTTCTTTTCGACCATCTGCTTACTTTAAAGCCAGTCAAGTTCCTGGAAGGCGAGCTGATTCATGACGTAAGTGTGTGTGTCCTCCTGCGCCTTTGGTGCTGAAGCAGCATGCCCTCTGCCCTTGGCCTAACCCATGGAGCTCTGCACTGGGGGCAGCAGTTTGGGGCCACAGCTGTCCCCAGCCCCAGAACAGTCTTGTTCCTCGTCCCTGTCTTTGGTCAGACTCGGGTTGGCCATTATGGACTTCAGTAATACACATTTCGTTTATTAATGTACCACACCCATTCAGAAGACAGATGATGTTATCTTCTGTTTGGCTGTGCCATTTAACAGCAGTTTAGGCTAGCTATGTTTCTGATTATTTCATTTAAAAAGTGACCAGTGTGAAAGCAGAGGGGTTGGGCAGTGGTTTGATGAGACTCTTTCTGCAGCTATCAATGTCTTAAACATATTGAGTATAAATCTGGATTCTGTGTTGACAGTATCTTTTTTGTTTCATCTGTGTAGCTTTTAACCATTTTTGTGAGTGCTAAATTGGCATCGTATGTCAAGTTTTATCAGAATAACAAAGACTTCATTGACTCACTTGGTAAGTTTTGGGTTTCTGCCCTGAGGGATGGGTCCATGGGAACATGCTCTGGGTAACAGTTGTGGACTACAAGATGTGCAGACATGTTTGTAGCCTTGTCTGCATTCCTCTGAGTGGCCTATGACAGAAGAGAAACAAATGTTAAATGGCAGTTTAAAAGAATACTGAGGTGAGCTGTGGTGGTGGTGAGTGCCTTTAATCCTAGCTTCTTAAAAGGAGCGTTTCAACTTCAAGGCCAGTCTGGGCACCAGCATACCCTGTCTCAAAAACCTTCATATGCATGGGCTGGGATGCAGCTCCATGGTAGAACGCATGCCTGCCATGTACCAGGCCATGGTCAGTGCCCAGTGCTGCACGGGTGTCTTGGTTACTTTTCTCTTATTGCTGGGACAAAATGCCTGACCCCCAAAATGAAGGAAGGGAAGGTTTATTTAGCTCACAATTTGGGGTGGTTTCAGTTGATGCTCAGTTGGCGCCAAGGCAGGGTGGCGAGGCACTGGGACTAAACTTCCAGGCACAGAAGACAGCAGAAGCAGCCAGAGCAAAAGGAGGGAGCGAGGAACACAAGCCTCTTCCTCTCTTCTGTTGTAAGCAAGCTACATGTCCCTGGTTGAAGGAGCACTCAGACCCTGTGTACCCGCAGTTTTTTTTTGGATAGGAAATTGTCCTCAGGACTTTGGACTTACCAAGCTCTGATGCCTGGAGCTATATTGCTACTGTCTCTCTCCCCCCCCTCCCCCCAGGGTGTTTACAAAGTGACTACCCTGGCCCCTGCTGAGTTGCCTCCTTAAACTTCTAAATTTCTCAAGCTGAGACAGGTGGGCAGCAGAGGCTCCATAAACACATGGAAATTAACGTGAACTATCAATGGGCCAGTCTGACCATAGTGCACTGAAACTGGAAATTAATGGCGACCATTGCAAGTGGGAGTCACAAACCATGCAGGATACAAGATGGCATGTGTTATGACAAGAGCCAAAGGTTAGCGCTCCTGGGCCTTTTCTCTCCTAAGCCTGTTGGACTTGGGCCCCTTCAGTTCAAAGAAAACCATGATTCTCATGAAGTCCCAGCCAGAGTGAGGTGCCTGCAGGAGTAGTTCCATGATAGCCTGCAATTTTAAAGCTGGGTCGAGAAGGGCTCCTGTTGCCTCATTGTAATGGTGCTGTTTCAAGAGATGATTCAAGGCACTGTGTGAAGCTCAAGGTTATTGTTTGAAACAGAGTTGTCTCTGTGGAGAAGACCTTAATTCCTTAGATGTGTGGTGACTGCATTTTTAGCCAGTTCCCCCACCATGTAGCTGCAAAACTGTAGTAGAAAACATTTTTCCTCCCTCAAGTATGCCTCATGCTTTGATCCTTCTACCACCAGAAATTAAAGAATTACCAAAGAAACAACACTGCTGATTAGAAATAGATACGTAACAATTTGATGATAGGAACTGCCAGCTCCAGTGTGTTGAAGACCCCATAAAACGTCTGATTTTCAGGCCTGAGCTCTGTCTTCAGTCTGTCCTCATGCATCAGAGTTCAGTGCCGTTTGTTGAATTGAGTTGAACCTTGTCTTCGTTGAGCAAAGCCCCTGTGCCAGCGATCCTGAACCTTCCGGAGCTTCCAGTGGTGCAAAGAGCCTGCCATGGCAGGCCTGCCACAGGTTCGCCATCACTGTCATAACAGTTTATACTCTTTATTTTCTCTGGAGCATGTTTTTAACATACTACGAAGAGAATACTTAGGAAGAAACTCCAGTTGAGCAAGTTTTGAATGTTCTAAAAGGACAGGTTTTGTTTAACAGCAAAGCAACTATGAAAGTATGGGGCTTTGTTCAGGCAATAATCAAAATACGTGAGAAGGTGATGATGTGTCTCATATTTGAATTGAATTATTAAGTCTTAGGTTTTTGAGATGTAGATGTACAGTTATAATCTACCTGATTATACCTGGTTTTTGGCATGGTGATCATTCCTGTCACCCATTCCTGTCCCCAATTGGAATTGGGGAAGGTTGACTTTACTTGGACACAAGGCATTTGAAATAACGCCAAGATGAAGCAGAGGCGCGATTGTTAGTGTGGAGTGCTTTGCCAGGTGCACTAGACCCAGAAAACTACATTCTGTCCCAGTTAATTTGCTTTGTGGCATGAAGCCCTGTGATGGAATGTTAATGTCAGCACCCTCTTTATTTACGCACCAAGGCAGAGAGGAGTAGTAATTAACACTTTGACACTCCCCCATTGATGTGTAATTGACTGTTTCAAAGGAGCACTGGTTCATAAGCTATTGCATGCATTAAAATTGCGTTTTCTATGTGGCAGCATTTTAAGGCAGGGGTCAGTGACAATGCAGAAATTGCTCAATGATGCACATTTTTTTATTACTGCATTAAGGTTTTGACATATTAGTAATGAATAAATGTTTCCATAAAATTAGATTTTTTATAACTTTAGAATTGAAATACAGGGCAGAAAACCAGCCCCTTGGAGGTAGTGTTCTAGTGGTATGAGACAAAGGCCTACAACACCTCAGCTCCAGCTTCACTGCATCTGTCTGCATGTACGGAGGGCTAGGACTTTGTGTCTTTGTTTTAAACAATGACTAGACATCAGTTTAAACTCCTCAGTTTCCACATGTGGAATGGATGATGGTTTATGTAATCCCTCCTGGAAATAGTCATCACTGCTTCATTTTTTTCACTCATGGTAAAACTGTAACTGCACAAAGTAGCAATAAAATAGGTTTTAAAGGTATTTTTAATAATACCTTAGTATTTGCAGGAATTTCTATCATTTTATCATATTAAAAAAACCACAGATGCCCCAAGTACTGGGAATGTTAAGGAATTTTTTAGAATCTTTAACTTGCTCTGACAGGAAAAATTTGTAACCTTGCTAATTTATTTTACTAATTAGAAATCATTTCCTAATTTGCTTTTGTTTTGTGAACATGTACACAAATTAAATATCTTCCATCAGAAGTCTGTTAGTTTAAGATGTTTTGGAAAAGATACTTTCATTGAGTTTGTGTATTTAGAGTTACCATGGTATTATTTGACATTTATTACAGCTAAAAGTCAGGTTACAGATGTCTGGATTCCACAGGTGGCATGCATTTTTCGAAACATTTTTTATTCATTTCGATGGTGAGGCCAGAAGCATCATTACCCGGTGTCAGCTAAATTGCCCTGACATGGCCATGTGTGGTCTAGTGTTAACCAGTTGCTATCTTGTTTCAGAAACTTAATCAGCATCTGATTTGCATTTGTTAATTAGGGTTAATGTGCACTAATTGATTTTTTGTTGCTTGTAGATTACCATTAAACCCCGTTAGCAATACTTCTGTGTACCTCATTCATTTGAGTTATGATGATTGGGTTTTGTTGAATGTGTGCCAAATAGGAAGCTGCTTTCGTAATTACAGCTAATTAACAGATGATCATGCCGTATATTAATGGGTTCCCCTACTCTTCACTGTATGTGAACATTGTAAATTTCAGATTTATTTATGGGGGCTTAGGTAACTTTTTCAACAGTATAAACTTGGGGCTCTGAATTACTAAATCACATAATTGGTCATTTGCTGAATGTACATAATTTGAAAGCTCTAACATACAAGTGATTATAAGTAAGTTTTAGAAACATCTTTACAAAAGTGCCATTAAGACAAGTATTATGATACTCTGATAATGCTGCTTCTCCTCAGGGCCAGGTAGTAATGTGAGTTTGTACCTGGTCACATGATCAGCCATCTGCTATTTGCTCCTTGGTTGTGTTTCTTATACTAACGGAATTGGGACTTGGGTAACTTAAGTTTCTAGATCTGACAGATTTTTGTGATCTGATTAGTAATACCATGTTTCATGAGAAATTACAATGCAGAATTGGAATTATTTGTATAGTTTTCTAATTTTGCATTTTAGAACAAGTATCACTATTAGTTATAATACTATAACTTTCAGTTATTTAATTTAGTACTAAGTATTTTGCTTTGTAATGTTAAGTGATAACCATTTTTTTGGCAGTTTTTATTTGTAAATATTGAATCCAAAGTGACCTGAAGGGAAATGGAAATGGTTTCATAACTTAAAATATTTGTGAAAAAATATTATTACATAATGTTACTAGTGATAGCAACACAACACATCCTAGATAGACAATCCTTTGTGTTTAGATGAAGAACTATTAGTGAAAGTAAGCCTGGGTGGGTCATTTAACTAGGAAATGTACTAGGAAATGGGGGTTTTATCTCCTAAAATGTATACATACCAAAATACAAAACAGTACAAAATTTTAGGGCCTAAAGTGTCTTTTCATAGCCCAATCTTTGGACTCTGTGGCATGGCTGTAGTGAAGAACAGGCATGTGAAGTGGATAGAGAGGGTAGATATGATGTATGTGCATCAAAATATCACTGTGAAGCCTGGTGTGTACAGCTACTGTGCACTAGGAATTATGAAAAAGAAATACAGGTCCACAAAAATTAAACACTCATAAGTTTATGATGGGGTTACTTTATAGTTCACAAACACAGGGTTTCTGAAAATTGCCTGTCAAGTGCTCAAACCTGGTGATCCCCACAGCTTGCCTGAGTTGTGACTGTGGCCCTTGAGCGAATTCAGGGCCTGAGCAGGCTCTGTTTTGTTCTTCAGGCCTGTTACATGAGCAGAACATGGCAAAGATGAGACTGCTCACTTTCATGGGAATGGCAGTGGAGAACAAGGAGATTTCCTTTGATACAATGCAGCAAGAACTTCAGATTGGCGCTGACGATGTGGAAGCCTTTGTGATTGATGGTAAGGTAACTGGAATGTTTATGTCAAGGTCTAGGATTTCTGCTATGGAGAGTTTTTACCTTGAACCTTGTGCTAACATGTGGCATATGATTGTGTTTAGTAGATTAGCAGACAGATTTGTAATGTGAAGATTGAGTGGTGTGATAATTCCATGGATTTTGGTATTGTCTTCTGAAAGCACATAGGAGAGGCAGAGTTATATTGTGGTTAAGAGCAGGCCTCCCTAAATAAGCAGAATAGAGTTTGTGATTGTGAGGAGCAAATGAATTAGTGCAGATAAAGGACCAGGCCTGGCACCTAGCAAATAATCTGCAGTGTAGTTCAGAAACAGGAAATTGAACACTAAGTTAGAATAGGATGTTTGCCCAGACTCAAGCTTGAAAATCTAGTCAGTCTCTGCAGTGACATTAAAAATCAGTAGAATGTACAGAAGTGACAAGGTTTCTTTCTGATGCTCTAACTCCCTGGTAGCCCGTAGAAAAGCAGAGCCCTATTAGGATGGGCACCTAGGACTGCAGGGGAAATGCCTCAGAGCCAGGGGACACAAGTGTACCCTTCGGCTGGCTGTGTCCTGTTGCTCTCCTTCCCAGTCAGATTCAAAGAGCTGATCTGTAAAACACAGTGGGAAGGCGTGTAAAGTTTATTATGGTCATGTGGTCCCACCTCAGCTGTGTTTCTTGTGCATGTCCTGTATAACATATAATGTGAAAAATCTTTTTTCAGCGGTGAGAACTAAAATGGTCTACTGCAAAATTGATCAGACCCAGAGAAAAGTAGTTGTCAGGTAAGACATTTCATACTTCGCAGCATTATGTAGGACAGTTTGGTTTGATGTGATTATTGCACTGTTTAGAGAACTGAGGTTGGTGTTCTTTCAAGTTGGCTGTAGTTAAATAGTTGCTATTTATCATAATTTTATTAAAGTTCAGCCTGAATGTGATTAGCTTATTTAATGAAAGAGTCCTATTTTCCAGCACATTTCATTTAATGGCCGAGCACTGGCTGGAATACTAATGACTTTTGTGTCCACTTTATAGAGTTGGTAGGAGAAGAGAAGGTTTGATCAGTATGGTAAAGATTGTTTTTGAAACTAGTATTAATTTTTAAATTCTGTTACTTTTTTATATATATTTAACTTTGCTCTTAACTAGATTCAAGTGTGTAGTACTATAAAAAGAACACCAGAAGATAAAAGGTTGACTAATTCTTTGTTTTTAATTTCTTCCATTTTTAGTCATAGCACACATCGGACATTTGGAAAACAACAGTGGCAGCAACTGTATGACACACTTAATGCATGGAAACAAAACCTGAACAAAGTGAAAAACAGTCTTTTGAGTCTTTCTGATACTTGAAATTATATATGCATATAATTTTGTTCCTTTCTGGGGAAAAAATTAAATCATAGTAAAACATTATAAACTAAAAACTGGTCTGGGTGTTCATTGTCTCAAGTTTGAATTGTCTGCCTTAAGTAGTGCTGGAGTTCTGTTCTGTGCAGGATGCTGAGAGACAGGAGCTGTGGAGGCCGTGTATACAGTGACAGGAGTCTTAAGGGGTGCTGGATGCTATGGCAAATCCCAGATACAAGCCAGCTCCCCTCCTGCTTCTGCAGACCTCACCCTCACCATGGCAGCAGAGGCGGAAAGTGAAGACAGCCGCAGAGCTTGAGCTGCAGTGGCGCTCACCCCAGTGAGAACGGCATCAGCACCGCTGCATCATCTCACCACCGGAAGCATGTGTCACTGTCACTTATCTGTTATTCCCTCAACATTTCTTCCGCCTTTCTTTTTTTAGGCTGGTTGTCATTTTCTGAACTTAGATACTTCTCAATTTCAGTGACTTGGTTGGTCACGAGGCTCTGCCAGTTATCTTCACCAGAAGCAGAGGCAGCCAGGTCAGGAGGCCCTTCAGTCTTGATGGGCTGGAAAGGGCCTTGTAGCACCATTGGGCCCAGAGGCTCTGCTCTCACCTAGGAAAGACCGAGTTGTGCTGGTAAGTGTGCATGTGACTGTAAGAGACAGTCTGGTCAGCCTCTGCTGAGAAGCGAATGATAAAGCCAGTGTCTTTGGGTGATTTATAACAATTACTTGAGTAATTCTGGCACCAGAACCCTATACAATGTGAACCTGTAGCTTATATATTAGCTCTTGATAACCTAATATTTTCTGGGAGACCACAAATGTCTTCTAAAGGGTATTAAACATGCAGATAAAAATCAGTATTGTCTTCTACACCCTTCCCGTCCCAAACATGTCTGTTTTGTGTCTCCTGTCAAAGTGAGAATAAAACTAAAAAGACCAACCGGAAGTGAACTATAAAAGCTGCCTTTTACTTCGGGTTTCCTTGCGTGCTGCAGCATCCGTGCTAAAGAAACAGGAAACAGCAGTGAAGTATTTCAAAGTTGGCATGTTTCCAAGGAACTGCATTGGGGCCTGTTGTTTAAAAATGATGTTTTCAGAAATGTAACTTTAGCATTTTAAGTTTTTTGTCTAATAAAACTTCCTGGAAATTTAGAAATAGAAAAACATATATAGAGAAACTAAAAGTCTTCACGAATCCACCAGCCAGACAGGCCTGTCACTGCTGTAGTGTTTGAATTATTCTTTCGTGTTTCATGTCCTGTCTTTGCTCTGTGAGCAGCTTTCTAGGTCTTTGCGTTTTTTGTCAGCTGTTGTGCGTGGCTGCAGAGTCCCTTTATGGAGGTGTGACACTTGGCCACTTCCTGTTTGAATGTTTAGGTTATTTACAGCTTATCTGAATAAATTTAATGATTTCATGAGGAAAATGATCCTTGATGGACTTTAGATTTGCAGGTAAAATCTTTTAATGAAAAGGAATATTAAATCGCCTTAAGATAAGTCACTGTTATTTTTTGGTAGTAATGGGAACACGTGTATTTTTAGAGATACTGAACACAATACAGATAGCATTAAGATCACCGAGGACCTCATCATAAGTTTTTGTGATCTTTTGAGTATTGGTTTATTGAAATCTTTGGAGTCTGACTGGTAAAAGTGACCCACTGGTAATAACCTTGTCATCTGGAGTGAAATTAGACCATAGATTTTACTTTTAGATGAGTCTAAATGTCTAGGATTGCTTCTTTGAGACCGCTGTCCTGTCAGCCCCAGTCCTCCGAGGCCCACTGAACTCTGGAGTCACCCTCAGCCCCTTTTTACCCCAGGCAGATCGGCATGGGTAACATGGCATAGATGCGTATTTTGAATTGTGAGGCACGAAGCTGACCCACAGACCTCATGTAGCTCACAGGACCAAAGTGGACTCTACATCCCACATAGTAACAGGGACAGGGAGAAATGAACAAGTCTAAATCCAGGTGAAACGGTGGTCTGTATAAGATGGGCCTGTTTTGCCACCAAAATCCATTGGCATCCAAGCACCAATTAGCAACTTGCAAAATCCTAGTTCTCTTTATCTGGATGCTTTAGTTTGCTCAACAGCCCACTTGCAGGGTGAGAGCAGGGGTGGTTGTGGAGAAAACAAACCAGTGGAGAGGGAGAGCTAAGATCTGCACTGCACAAGTAGCTCCTGGTTACTATAACGGCTTCCTGCTGCGGCCACTGCAGTGATCTGGCTCCAGCTGTTAAATGTGTTCGCACCTATCTTCCTTTTCCCTTCCTGTGTATTTTTAGAATTTTCCTTCACCACCCTTTTCCTCCTTGCACCTAACATTTCCCTTAGCATGGTCTACTAGCCCTTTTGTTTCAGTCTGGTATTGGATGTGTGAAATAAAGAGCTCAGCTAACTCAAGGCTCTCACTCGTGTATGTAATCAAGACTGCAGCAGACTACCAACCTAAGAGCAGGAGTAAAAAAGGTGCACCCTCTCCTTTAGGTGCTTTGAGCCTACAGAGAAGAAGAGGAATGTGGCCTAATTAACTGCCTTGAATTAATTGTAATTGGTGTAGAGTACATAAAATAGCTGGGGAAAAACTTTCTATTCCTTTTTTGGCTGTAAGTCTTCATAAAATTCATTTGTCTTTATCTAGAATAGGTGGTAGGCTTTTCTGCCAGATACAATTTTGACATTTTAAGCCAAATTTCTCTCCTGCTTATTCTACTCCGGCAATGCAAAAGCATACAGTAGGTAAAAGAATGAGTAGGTGTGGCTTTGCCCTAATAAAATGTTACTAAGATGTGCTTTAGAAGTTGTTTCACATTATATAATGATTAAGCCTAAGCCAGGAGAGGGGTGCTTGGCTGATGGTAACAAGCACTTTGGAAGTGTCTGTCCAGCTGGGGACTGCATCTTGTTTTGCAGGCAGCAGTGCTTCCGGAGGAAGCTTTGTTCTGGGATCTCTGAGGAAGTGTAATACACCTAACCAGGAGCCAAGAGAACTGGCCGAGGTCTACTGCAGATTGTGTCTGATCAGTTCTGGAAAAGCACATATGTGGAAGATAGAATAATTGTTTAGAGGGGATGTTTTCAACATGTTTAAAAATTGTATACATTCTTAAAACAACATCCACTTAAGGACAGTAGGCAGCCTTAATTATTAGCACTGGGGATGCCGCTTTAGTGCCCCCAAGCTCCCTTTTGGTTTCTAATCGTGATGGACACAGCTGGCCAAGCTCAAAACCCGGTGCTGCACCCCAGCAGCCACACCAGAGGGGGCTGCATCCCTCACTGAAGGCTGCTGTGGTTCGAATGGAGTGTTCACTCCCAGGGAAGGGTTCCTCATCTCAGACTAAAAGCTGTTTTTGTACGTTTGTTTGGTGAGACAGGGTCTCACTGTGCAGGTCAGGCTGGCCTTGAGCTCACTTTTTAGCACCAGTTGGTCTCAAACTTGGCAAGGATCCTCCTGCCTCAGCCTCCCAGGGGCTGAGATTACAGGCCTGCACCTCTATGCCTGGTTTAAGTTGTTATTTGTTAATGATCAGTAGTACTGTAGTCATTTTTGTGACAGCTAACATGCCTCTCAAGCTCACAGGGGAACTTCAGAGTCTCATGCAGCTAGAGAAGTGATCATTCCATTTTAAGTCACCTTTCATCAGTTGCACAATTGTCTTTTAAAGACTGGACAGTACAGACTTGTTCTTACTAAACTTCTGATACATAAAACTTACACATTTAAACAAATAACCTGTTATCTGTGTACGTTGCTTTTCTTATGACAAATGGCCTCTGGGACCCACGTGATCTCTACAAATACTTTGTTTAACACATACATCCAAGCTCTTTCCACAGCATGGATGTTCTGTGCATTCATACATGGTATTCTAACACTTTCAGGAAACCATTTTCATCTCACTTTCCAAAAATCATATAAATTGGACATTATTAGAGACAATTAGACGTGATGAGCTTTTTTGTAGGTGTCAGCTTTGTTAATACCGAGTTCTGAGTGCTCACATGCCACTCCTTCTAAATTTAGGTGACAAGAAGTACACAGTGCAATGCCTCACACTAGCCTTTCCCCAACAGCCTGGATTATATCTGCTTGATTTATACACTGTGACTTCTTCCTGCTGTTTTCTATCAACCTTAATTGTGAAAAATGGTGCCACGCTGCCCTCTTGATATTCTTCTGGAGATCAGCGAGGTCTTAAAGCGTGCAGATGCACACAGTTCTGCACATAGCTGTGGAGTTAGCTCACTGGGCTCTGGTCAGCAGTATTTTTAATTGACTTACATGTTCTGTGGGAAAAGGAGAAACATAAAATGTCTCTGCAGTTGCATTCCTCTCCTTGCTGGGCGTTCTTTCGGGGTCTGGTTGGATGTTCCAGAGACTCGAAGTGTCGGCAGCTCTGGGGATGCGGGTGGTATCTGATGGACAGGAAATGGCAAGTGACTGAATCTCGTCTCCAGGCCCTCATCTAAGTGACAGCTTTGTCGTGATCCTATGCTTTTTAGAAACAATTCCTATTTTCTTCTTACTTTGAATTTTATGTTTTCTCAAGGCTTTGCTCTTACATTAGGCATTGAATACTAGTAAACAAAGTTTTATTATTGTCCTCTCTGAAAACCTGCTAACTGCTATAATTTCACATCAAAAGGAATAGGATGACATCGATGACCCATATGACCTAGGTTACTGCATTGTTCACGTGGAAACATTTGTATAGTGACTAGTTTGCAAATTCATTAATGGAAAAAGTCTGAGCAAACCAAGCAGATTTGTAAACTGTACTGAAGAAACCTGCCATGGTCTGAGCAAACCAAGCAGATTTGTAAACTGTACTGAAGAAACCTGCCATGGTAACTGGCCCAACCCAGCTTAGTTGGGAAGTCACTGGGCTGTGCTAAGTGATAACCACCTGTGCAGGTTAAAGCTGTGGTGAGTTTACAGGAGTGTTTTCTAAGTCACAGTCCTAGAACTAGTCCTCTTACTTTACATCACTGAAATATAACTTAGAAAGACCTTTGAGAAAATAGTGAACGTTAGAGTAGCTCATAAAATTAACAATCTAAATTTTACTTGTATTAAAAATTAGGAGAAAACTACAGTATTTTGGCATTTTCTGTTTGTCTATATTACTTGCAATTGTTGCTAGTAAAAAGATTCAGTTTTTAATCAAGTATTTTAAGTTTTTTTTCTCAGTTTTTTGAAGAGTTATCTCACTGAGCTCTGGTCAGCAGTATTTTTAAAGGCCAACAAAAAGAATTAAGATATGAATGTACAAACTCTCCATGATAAATGTAATCATGTACTGAAAACATAACAGAAAAAAGAAAAAATTGAAGTCCCACAGAATGCTCTCCCTGTAGTCCATACTTTTAATGGGTCGAAATGCCACCATTAAACCCGTTTCCTTACAATCTAAGAGTATCTTTAATACCCAAGAATAATGAAGTAAGCATTTTTCTTACAAGCATACATGTTGAACTGCTTCTTTTAAATCTTCAATGTAGTTATAGAGCACCTATTCATATGTAGTATATTATTAAAAGTCTTTGAAAAAAACAAAACAATAGTAGCAACTTCAGTATACTTGTCCCCTAATGCTCACCCATCACACATAGTTCATCAAGTTGCCCTCTTTGCTTGGAGAATTCTAGAGCAAAACTTGGGTATTACATTGCTTCATGTGCTCATGTAAGAATACAATGTCAGGGGCTGAGGATTTAGCTCAGCAGCTAAGCACCTGCCTTGCAAGCGCATGGTCATGAGTTCAATCCCTGGTACCGATTTAAAAAAAAAAAAAAGAAATGTCACCTTTATTCTCTAAGGTACAAAGCATCTGAATATATTAATATAAGTACATAACTATTAAGGCATCCAATGGAAAATGTTTTAGTGACAAACTGCAGTTATATAAATTGTGCTTTACTGTTGCTTATAAAGCCAGAAGAGTGAACTGGATTTGTGGTGCTGCAAAAGGAACAGATAAAAACGGAGGAAAAAGGGAGGAAAATGGGGGAAGAAAGTGACAGGAGAGAAATTAAGACATGGCTCTGTGGGAAGGAAGATTTTTAAGAATGCTAGGAGGTACAGAGAGAAAAGGACTACACGTGCACATTGTCGGAAATGTTACTAACTGCTGAAACTCATTAGTTCTGAGAAGTAGAAAAATCAGTTACTTGTTCCTAATTTGAAGTTAATGACTGGGGCCTGTTTTTGCTGCCCTTTGATGACAGAAAAAAGTTTCCAAATGTGATTGTTCACACTGATGACACTGGCCCAGATTTAGGTAAAAATAGATCTATTTTGATAAACTTTCCCTACCTTTACTTACCCAAGTGTATGCAGTACCTTAGGCTCACATCGAAAAAAAGAAAAATTACATGAAATACAATCTGCCTGGAAACAGTCAAGAATGATAAGTATGAAAAATTCTAAGCATTAAAGCAACCTTGTTTTCTTACCTGGCCCAGCATCTCCTCTGACATTGTCCACACCAGCAGTTTTACAGAGAGCCACTGACAGGGCCTCTGTTTTTCCCGAGGGCCCCACTGGTCCCTCCTGCAGCAACGAAGGAGTGCTGGAAGCCGAGGTGCTCACTGTTTGACCTGCAGTTTGATTTACTTTGGACCAGGGGCCAGGGTCTAGGAAATTCATGTATGCTGGCGTTTTCTCAGTTTTTTCATCTGAAGTGGGAAGATCAAAGGCTGCCCTTCCACTTCTGTTTACTGAATCCCCAGATGGCTTCATGCAGAGTGAATGTGATTTTCCCAGCTGCCCTTCACCATGTAATTTTCCTGAAACGATGCTATTTAATGACTCTGTTCTCTCTGTATTGTTTAACAATGTATTCTGTCTTTCATTAACATTCACAGAGAGGAAGTGGTCATGTTTTGTGGCTTCAGTTATCTGAGTCTCATCTGTCTTCCTCTCGTTGCAGATCTGTACTGTGCAAGTTTTCAAGTCTGTGTCTGGTGAAGCCTGACTCTTTTCACTATTCCTCTGAAGAGGGGACATGATCACACTGTTTCCTACATGTCCCAGGCAATTCTTAAATTGGCTGTTCTGCCTTCCATTCCTATCTTTCCATACGGTTCTTTCCCCAGGGTTGGAGTTAGGTGTCACTAACATAGGCCTAATACCGTTGTTATTAACCGAATTCGGAAGCACTTTTGAATTCTCACCAAACACAGCAGGTGACATGGGGTGGTTGACAGCTACATCAGAGGGCAGAGCCAGTTCAGGCTTCTCTGGAATGTCACCCCAAACCTGCTGAAGACTTAAGGCTGGATTAAAAGACAGTATACTATGCCTGCTGGTTTTAGTCAATGCCTGTGTTTGCTTCATCTCACCCTGTTGGTCACATACCCTGGCATTACTTGAATACTGTAAACTGTATTTCTCATGCAGCACAGGATTTATCTTTGCATCTACAGAAGAATCCAAAGCTGGCTTGCTTTGGTTGGTAATTGCCCTCCTGGTCCCTGGATGGGATCTGAACTTCTGTTTGAAAGGCTCATTTGCAGAAACATCCTGGCTGTGCTCTCCGTTATGGGCCATTGCATGCACAGCACTGTGAGGTGAGGATCTCTCATCTCTGCACTCCAGACATCCATCTGCATGGTGAAGGCCTGACCCCTCCGCTCTTTCTAGATACATCTTTTCAGTTTCTACTGATGTATCTTCCACTAAAAACAGGTTACTTGGTGATTTAAATTCTGTGCATCTACTGTCTTCTTGTAAGTCCAGCTTGTCTTTTATTTCTGCAGCAGCAGCTTTTCTGTGGTCAGGAACACTCCCAGTTGGTTGCGTGGTCACATCTTTACCTGCACAGGGAGTTTTGCTTAGGGAGACTCCATGTTGGTCTTCATCCTGAGTTACAGTTGTTTCAGTTTCATTGAAGTTCTCAAAATCTATCACAAGAACACAGCAAAATATTACATGCTCAGGGCCAATTTTGTAGAACATACATGTATCACCTGTTTTTGTAAAAACATAATTAGCTTTAACTATTATTAGCAAATAATTACACAAATATCAGTTTTACTTAAATATTGGATTTTCCAGATAACAAGTATATATTTAGATGCTAAATATTCAGATCTACTTTATTAAGTTTTTATTTCATAATAGCAAAAGTATTTGGGTTTAAGAAGAGGAAACAAGTTGGGAGTATTATACAATAGTTTTTATTTCTCTAATTGGCACCTCCTCTGGACACAGTACCTTGCAATTAAGCACATAGCTGTAGAAACTTATTTTAGCAGGTTTCAATTAATTTTTGTTACTTCCCAGGTCCAGTAATACTCAGAAGTTAACTTTCTTTTTTTTTTTTTTTTTTTTTTTTTTTTTAAATTTTATTTAAGGAGAAAAGGAAAAAAAAAAGCAGGGAAAGGGTACAAGTTATACAGATTTACAGAAAAAAAATGAACAGTAGGAAATCACTAGTTAATGGATTACATATTGTCATCTTAGAAATAATTGTTCAAGTCACAAAATTAAAGCTTGTAAAGTGGACATTCCATCAACGATACTGCAAACAGTTCTGTTCATTGATCCAATAAAACTCTGTGATATCATTTTCTATCTTATACACTTAAATATACATGCAGTTATATAGTTTGGAGCACTTTCTTTTCCTCTCTTTTGTACCATGACTATTACACATTTTGGGTTTCATTGCTCCCACGGTTCTTATTACTTTTTTGGAAGAGAGTAAAACCAAATGTGACATAACAGAACAGAATCGGTCAAGTCAAAAGGGTGGACATAATAGATAATGTAAAAACATAATACAAGGTGATCAACAATGGTTACTATAATGCCTCCCGCTATCTCTAATAGAATTGCCTATATCGTTAGTTATAATACAATTGAACAAAACAGTAAAGAATAAAACCAACAAAACCAAAACATTGGAGACATTGTAGGTCTTCAAAAGTAGATAAAAGTCAACAAGAATGGGCGTCATAATGAATCTCATTATCTTCACAGCTGATGCCTAAACTTTCGAACCTGATATATCCAGCAAAACAGAATAGGGGAACATCAGTTAAAAACCAGATGGTGAGAGTAATACAGGGCTTTAAATCGAGGTAATGGAAAGTCAAAGTGGGTTACTATAATATATCCTGCTATTTTTTTCCTTTAATTAAAAGGATAAAGATAAAAAAGTAAATAATGGAGTGGAGATTGAGATAAAAGAGGGCATAACAACGAAACAGCGCAGATCAAAACATAACCATTTAAGCAGAATAGTGTTTCACCACCAGATAATTCTAACCTAAAAGTAGTTACTATATTGTCTTTTTTTGAAATCCTTGAGTACAACTTCGTATACTGTAGCATTAAGTATATCAAAACGATGTAAAACCATTCAAGAGAATGACAGCATTACAGAGTATTTAGAATTGACTAACAGAAAATGAATAATGGTTTCTGTATAATCTCCTTGTCTTTACAAGGTTTTTGCTTATGCTATCGTACATAATAAAATCCAGTAAGATACAACCTATTTAGACCATTGGAGACAGAAGGACAAAAGCTAGATGAGACTTCAAAACAAGATGATACTAAATCAGTATTACCTATTAAGATGTCATTTTCTCCAAAATAGCTATTCCTATCATCCAATCTTCTCTGCCTCATTTCTGTTGAGCTCTTTTTCTGTCAGTAGCTGTCAGTTTGTCTTCTTCATTTTGTTCTCTGCTCCATTCGTTGTGGCCTCTCTGCCATTATTTCTGGATTCTTTGTATTTTTCTTTTTTTAGAATATCCTGCAATACTCTCTGTAGAGTTGAATTGGTGGTTGCAAATTCCCCCAGTTCCTCTTTATCCTGGAAGCACCTTGTTTTTCCATCAATTTCCAGGGACAGTTGTGCAGGATATCTCAATCTTGGCTGGAGATTATTATCTTTCAAAGCTTGAATTATTTCCCCCCACGCTCTTCGTGATTTGATGGTTTGTGCAGAGAAATCTGCTGTAATTCTGATGGGTGTTCCCTTGTAAGTGGTCTGTTTCTTGTCTCTTACAGCCTTTAATATTCTGTTCTTGTATTGAATTTCTGGAATTTTTATTATTATATGCCTGGGTGTTTCTCTGTTTGGGTTGTAGGTAGCTGGGGTCCTGTATGCCTCATACATCTGAGTATCTTTACCTTTTGCTAAATTAGGAAAATTCTCCTGGATTATTTCTGTGAGTAGCTTTTGTAGTTCACTTGTTTGTGTCCCTACTTCTTCTTTTATGTTCTTAATCCTTAAGTTATGGATCCTCTTATCATCTTCTTGTCTTTGTATTATTGCTGTTTGTTTCTTTGTTATTTTTAAGAAGTTTTTCATTTCATTCTCCCATATTACAAGTCTGCCCTCCAGTTCAGATAGTCTGTCCTTAGTTTCTTTCAAGCTGTTATGCCAGTCTTCTATAGACTTCTTGGTATCTTGGTAGTCCCTTTGAACCTGCTTCACGTATTCTATGGTTTCTCTGTTTTCTCCATCAAACAATTCTCCCCTTTTTTTCTGTTCTTCCATTCCACCGCCTGTTTTTTCTTGGGTGGTACTTAGCATTTCTCTAACTATTCTGCATACTTCTAGCTTCAGGTCATTGATAACTTCATTCCTGAATTGGTCTATGAGGCTCTCTATATGGTGCCTTATGTATATTGGTGCGGTGTCTGCTATTGCCTGTTTCTCAGAATTGGGGGCCGAGGAGCCTTTCTTGTTGCTGCCTCTTCCCATGCTGCCTCTTCTTCTCTGTTCCTTATATATGCAAGCTTATATAAGAGGCCCAGCTTCTCTCCCAGTCAGCCACAGCCTGATCGAATTGCGCCAGTTAGGTGTTCCCGCTCACCGCTGCGCACCAGGGAGTTACGGACCAGGCAGCCTACGCGGGAGTCGCCCCTCTGGGCCACCGTCAGGCTCTGGGATCTGGGTTGGGACAGCCTACCAGGTCCGCCGGCAGCGTCACGCAGGCCAGGCACTTTTCACCAATCCCGCCCAAGAGGGGGATGTGTGGCTGGAGTCGCCACTGCGCCCTGCTCCCGCAGGACTGCTCGGGCCCAGAAAGTCCTCCGCTGGAGTCAAACTGTGGTAGAGTGTCAGTTTCTCTCACTCACCTCACCACAAGTCAGTGCACGCCTCCCTACCGTTCGCAGATTGCTGTTCTCAGAGCTTCTGCGTGTCTCTCTCCTTGCTGAGCCACTGTAAAGGCAGCCAGCCGCCGCGCGGCGGGAAACCCAAATAGCGGCTTACAGTGGCGCAGGGTCCAGCTCCACACCGAGGCTTTTCTGTTCCTGTTTTAGCACCAGGACTGCATTCCAAGTTGGTTTCTCTCAGCCCAGTTCGTTCCTGAGTCAGCAGAGCATATCTCCACCTGCTTATGTCTCCTTAGTCCGCACCATTCCTGGCTTCTGAGCCGAGTCTTTCAGAGAGCCTCCGGTAGTTGCTGTTATCTGTCCGCCATGTTCTCCCGGAAACAGAAGTTAACTTTCGAGTTGAATGATGATCACTTTTTTATTTAAACTGTGTATTTGTATTTAAAAATGTTTATGAAATATTTTCAAGCTGTGGAATAGTTTTGGGCAAGATACTAATTTTACTCAAATCTTAAGTATAGCCAAAATGATTTCAATAACAAATGTTGGGACTCAAAAGGGTTTGAGTCCAGTTATTCTCTCTGCAACATCTCCACCAAGTGGCTGGTCCGCCTAGGTTTGGACACCTTCACCCAGTGTCATCTTCAGCAATTCTTCAAGGTGGCAAGGTCAGTAAACCATCTCAGTGCTTATGGAGGCTCATTTCTGGATGAAGAAAAGGGCTCTCTTCCAGTCACTAGAAAGCCACTGGTGAACCAGAGAATTGAGAACAGAAACCAGAATTCAAACAGCTCAGGAGTAAAAGAAGAAGGATAGGCAGAAATGTACCTTTCCCCCCAAATACTGGTTGTAAATATTGACTGTTAAAGATGAATTTGAGGAATGTGTTTTCTGCTGCCAGGAGAAGTGAAAAGGTGTTTCTAGCTTTGCTATGAGGTCCTTAGAGCAAACGCTGCAGTTGACATACCCCTAAATTCCCCAGAGAGCCTAGTGTGGTGCTTCGCTAGATCCTTCTGATGACAGGAAAACTCTACACAATTTAGAAAATAACTTTCAGGTTACCTTCTATAACTTCTTCTGTAGGCGGACTTTCTTCCGTTCCTTCCTGTTTTCTGTAGTCAGTATTGGAACAAAAGCCCTTAGTATTTTCTCCCCTTCCTTCTTCCCATGCATTATATTTCTGTATGATAGCCTTTCTCGAGTTTTCAGTTATTTCATCATTTTCATTATTTATTTCTTGGACATTCTAGGATAAAATAGAAGAGATTCCTTTAATGTTAAAAAAGATCCTTAAAAAGTGTAAAACATTTAATCAAACTTTGCTGATAAAAGTGGAATCTACATTTCCATTCAACCATTCAGCAACCTGTTTGAAAGTCAACTGACTTTAGCTTACTTTATGTGCACTTAACTACAGTTAAATGCACAGCTTCTGTTTTCATACAAGCGTACCACACTGTTGTACCACACCTGATGGAACACAACAGCCACCCCTTAAGCAAGCAAGCAAACTGGAGCACAAGTCCCCGTGAGGCATGCAGCAAGGCTCTGGGAGTCCAGGTGAAGACAGTTTCGTCCTCCAGGAGTGTCTGGACTGGTATACAGATAAGAAGGGAAGCAACAGTCAAGTGTAACCACTAGAAAGCTCTGCTCGAGTAGAGAGAGGGACATGCTATGTACAGTACTGCATTTGGAGTCAGGAATGGGCTTTTCAGAGACAGCAGAGCTAAACAGAGCGACGGAGTCACGGGTGACATCCAGGGAGAACAAACTACTTCTCAGTGTCTGCAAGAAGAAAGATGGTCATCTGCTCAGAGAGCTAGGTGTGATCTTGTGGCTGCAGCTTAGATGCAGGGAGAAGACAGGAAGAAAGAAGGCAGCCTGGGGTGCACTGGGCCTTAGCTCACAAAGGGCTAGTGTCACATGCTAGGAAGTTCCACTCTGCTGGGAGGAGGAGGACAGGGCAAGTCACTGAACACTAGAGCAAGAAGGTGGCTCACAGGCCCTGACAGGAAGGTCAACTTGTGTGCAGTGAAGAGCAGATGAGCGTTTCAGCCTCCCTGACAAGAACCAGCCCTGGACAATGTTTAGAACTCCAAAAGGACATACCACATGTTCTCCAGCTACTTATTTTCCACAAGGATACACCAGGAGGGCACCATGGCCATGGACAGTCTGACTCATGCTCAGGATTTACTACAACAAAAAGACTAAAGCAAACCAAATAGGCAAAGACCCGAGATAAAGGTGGAGGGAACCAGTTACCAGCATCCCAAAGCTATCGCTTACGGAGACCCGCTGTGCTGCAGCGCATGCCCCTGTGCTCTGCTATCCACGGTAAGGCTCCTGACGCACTGGCTGCCCAAGGCTGTTCCACAGGCAGCTCCTCTGCCTGCGCCCACCAGACTGCAGTAAGGAGGACAGATGTCCAGGAAAGACTGTGTATTTGGTACCGACATGTCACACACCACGAGCCACGGCCATCAGTCAGGAAGTGGCGAGGGGCCTGCTCCAAATCAGCCTTGCTCAGCAGGCCTTGCTAGCGACAGCAGTCTCAGGCCTGTTGCACTGTCTCTAACACAAGAAATTCAGACACTAAGTAGCTCTATAATTTAAACAGTGAATTCGCTCTTTAAAATACTCCCACTGAGATAAAGCCCTGACAGCTTCACTGGTGCATTCAGCTTAGCATTTAACAAAGGGTATCAATTCTATTCAAACTTTTACAGGACATACACGAGGAAGAACATATTCCAACTCAGTTTACAAAGTGGCCAGTAGTATTCCTTATACAAAACACAGGCAAATAATATAAAGGAAAAATAAGTACTATAGATCAGAATTGTGTATCCATGCTGAGGCTTTAATATTAAAGGCTTTAGCAATTCACATTCAACCATATAGAAAAAGCATAATGCCTTCTGACCACCTGGAGTTCATTCCAAGAATGCAAGGTTGTGAAAGTCAATTAATAAATTTGAAAGTCAGTTAACTGGGTTTTTAAAAAAAATGTGATCATCTCAATAGAAAAAAGCATTTGACAAAATTTAATACCCATTCATGGTAAAAACTCAGCATACCAGGAATAGAAGGAAACTTTCTTGATTTGGTAAGAAATATAAACAAGAACCTACAGGTAACAGTTCAGAATGATGAGATGAAACACTGGCCATTTAAGTGCTAAGCAGGCACCTCCTTCCCACAGCTTTCAGTCACCGTCACCGCAGAGCGTTCTAGTCCATGCAGTTGAGAAGAAGGAACAAATCAAGCTATAGGAAACAGCTATACAACAATTTTTACAATGAAGTCAATGTACAAAAATTAATTTGACTTCTGTGCATGACCTATTAATATTTCAAAAAATAAAATTTAAAAATACTATTCACAAAAGGCTGGGGTAGGAGTGGGTCAGTAGCAGATGCCTGCTTAGTACACTCCAGGCCAGGCTCAATTCCTGGCACCAAGCAAAACAAAGCAAAATATACACCAGGGCCCCAATGTGAAATACTCAGAAATAAACCTTATCCAGTACTTGCAAGACCTATACAATGAAAACCACAAAGCATTTCTGAGGTATTTTAAGAATATCTGCTCCAAATGGAAACCTACATTATGTTCTCAGTCTCAAGATTAAATACTGCTAAATATCAATTCTTCACAAATTAATCTATAGATTTAACACAGCACAAAATCCCACAGACTTCTTTTTTTTAGAAATTGACAAAACAATTCCAAAAGTGATATGGAAATATAAAGAATCCAGAAGAGCAAAAATGATTTTAAAAGAGAACAACAACTTTTATACATTTTAAAACTTTTAAAAAAGCTAGTCAGGTGTGGTGGCACATGCCTGTCATTCTAGCACTTGGGAGGCTGAGGCAAAGAAGACTGCTGTGAGTTCAAGGCCAGCCTGGGCTACATTGTGAGTTCAAGGGCAGCCAAAACTACGGAGTGAGGCCCTATCTCAAAACAAAAAAGCTTAACACCACTAAAGACAATGTGGTATTGGCTTAAATACAGACATATAATCAATAAATTAAATAAAGAGTCCAGAAACATGGTCAACTGATTTTCCAAAAAAATACCAAGGTGTACCAGGAGAAGGAATAATCTTTACAACAACAAGTGTGGTGTACTGGGACAAAAATCCACATCTGAAAAGGACTCTTGATCCTATGCCATACAACATACAAAAGTTAACTCAAATATATTGTAGACAACATGCTTATCCTTGTTTTTAAAGTTGAGAAATTTAAAATGTAAAACAGAAAAACATCAGCAATGTCTGTGGATCACAAACAATCAACTTGTAACACCCAGCTAAACTGAGTCAGCATAGTGCTGGGTATGGAAGGCCTACCTGAGGATCACCGCCAACAGCAAAGAAAGAGAACTGGAGAGGAAGATGGTGCACTGTTGATCCTCCTATAGAAGCCTGTCATGTTAGTTTTCCTGATATGGTATCAGCTGTTCTCATTGTCAGAAAAGCTCAGGCCTTCATTGTTACTGAGGATGGCTGCGTTTTCTTCGGGAACTCTGGCCCTTACCTTGAGTGTCGCTTCCTGCCTCCAATGTAGATCCCTCAGCCTACTGGCACAGACCTTCTGGCTTCCACCACTGACTGCTGGACCTTCCAGGTGCAGAACTTTGATACAGACTTGCATGAGACACTGTCATGGGCTCCAGGCCTCCAGCTGGACTCTTGGACAACATTACCATGGGCTCTCGGTCTTCAGCTGGACTCATGCAGGACACTGCGGTTGGGTCCAGGCTCTCGGCAGGATTCTTTGGGTCTCTAGTGTGTGGACAGATCTTCCTCATACTTTTGTATTTGATTCTTTGGGTGAATGTTATAAAATAATCCTATAAATTATGTGTCCTGTATTAAATCCCTTTCCTGATAAATCCTGACTGTAACAATGTCCTAACTTAAAAGTTTGTACTCAACAATCTTTAATTTTACCTGAAATTTCTTATCTTCCTCAAGCTTTTTCTGACTGCATAGGTTGTGTTGTTCTCCTAACTTAATGAGTTTTGTTAAATGATGAAACTTCATCTTTAAGCTCATTAATTTCTCTATTAAGTTCTTCAACCCCTTATAACACTTAGCCAAAATAAGCAAATAGAAAGTCCATTCTGTCTGAAAACATTAACACAAGTTTTGGGAAATAGTAAAAATAAGTACAATCACAAAATAATATTAAGGAACACAATTTATGAAACTGTGTTGAACACTTAATAAATATACTTCCAGACTCATAAAAGTTCTATGAGGTATTTTATGCTCAATTTACAAATGAGGAAAGTGAGGCTCACAAAAGTTAAGTATCCTGGCCCAGATCAGACAGAGAAAATGGCAGCCAGAGCAGGCACTGTGTTTCTAACTACTACGTTAAATGATACCTTGTTACGAATGAAAGCCTTATAGAAATAGCCACAAAGCTCTCTGAAAGTCACACTGGCCTATTCTGTTGCTGTGAGCCGGGTGAAGTGGTGAGGTATCCAGCCCTAGGTGGTTCAGCACAGACTTCATCCTGAAATCAGACCTACGTGTTGAAATTCTGCTGCCTGTGAAATTTTGGGATTTTTTTTTTTCCTCAGCATACTCATGCACAGAGACCTTCAACAGGACGGTGAAGAGAGCACTGCCCTTCGATCATGGAGGGTTGGGTATGTATGTGTAATACTCCTCATCCTGGCAGGGTGACCCATCTCTGTGAGGTACACTACTTCTCTCCCAGGCTCAGGCTCCATGTTTCTCATCCCACCCTCTCTCGCCCTCTGCAGTCTCAGTTCTATTTTCTCTTCTCTTCTTTTCTGCCACTTCCCACTCTGCACATCCCGCCAGCGTTTCCTCCTCAATGCACAAATACCCTCTGCTCATATTCCTCTCCATTCTCCTGGACGCAGTCTCATGCTCCTTTAGATATCCTTCCACTGCAGCAATCTGGCTGTTTCCTCAGGTTAGGACCATCTTCTTAACCATCACCTGCACATCAGCCTGGTGGCTTTTCCAGGTTGCCCACCACCTAGCAGCTCTGTGGCCCTTGTCTCTGTGCGCACTCCTGAGTGGGCCTTTTCTCTGGGCTGCTGTTTGTCCTCCCGGATCCCTGGGAGTGCTCAGCAGGCTCCGTCTGCTCCTGCCTCACCAGAGCCCACGAGCACCCCCATTCAGGGGTGGCAGGCCCCTGGGTTACACCCTCTTTGGCCTTCCTCAAGTCTTCTGCTCCTCTAGAGATGGTCTCATTGCTTTATCTTCAAATTTCACCTTTATGCTAATAAATCTTAAAACTATATCTCCTCCCTAACCTCGCTCCTAAGATGAGATTCACAGTTCCAAATGCATGACATGCATTTCAAGCTACATATCCTGCAGGAATCATAAATTCAACAGTTCTCAAATTAAACTAATTATTTGCATCCATCAAATCTGCTTCTCCTCTTACATTCTTCATGTCAGTTAATGACATTCTCCCTCTCAGACTTACACTAATCTCAGTCACGTGTGACCCTTTTCCCCTTCCAGGACTGACTATATATAAACTGTCACCAGCCATGGCAGTTCTACTCCCCAGTGCATCTTGTATCTAGCCCGCTTCCCATTTGCCTGCTCCTGCCCTAATCCACACTCTCACAGGCACATGGCTTGCTTACACAATATTCTCATGGGTCTCTTTCCCGAAAACCATCTTCTGTACTGTCATAAGTTATTTTTTAAAAGAACATACAACTTCCCACCTCACTTCGCTGCTTTGAAATTCTCGGTGCCTTTCCAGTACTTACAAAATGCACCTGCTTTAGGAGGAGACCCTTCAAAAGCTAAGCTCAGCCTATTTTCCAGTATCACATTCCACTTGTTTCATTTTTATTGGGGACACTAGTCACTACCTTGAAATTGGAGTTTCAGGCCTCTACACTTCCCATTAAAAAGCAAAACAAAACCAAAAAATCAGAATGCCACCAGGATGCAAAGGGAAGGGAAAATGGGTACCTCTGGTTTGGTGAAATTCTATTCTTCCTTTCAGATCAATTTGTGTCATCTTTTGTCCTAAAACTCTCTCACCTAGCTATAAATGGCATTATTTTACAGTTTTATAGTACCTGGTTAGTAATAATAAAAAGCACCCCGCACTGTTGTGGTTAATGCTGTGCTTATCTCTCTCTCTTGAGAGTGTGAACTTTGGTTATCTTCACATTTTAGGCGTCTTTGACAATCCAGTGCCTAGGTGAGTGCCTGATAAGTGTTATGAAGCAAATTTTTTTTGTCTTTTTTTCCCAATTTCTGGATATCGCTTATGGGTCTTTTCATTTGTATGCATATAATGTATATACAATGACTATACAACTAATCAAAATTAAAAGGTACACACGACTCTAGGAAACTCAATGGATTGTAAGTATATTGTCTGTTAATGCACACTAAGTTTTATTAGCACAGGATACTTGAATGATCTAAAATAAGCAGCAGTTACATGGTTCTAGTTAATTTGTGCCAGTATCTTTATTCTTTTTAAAGCTGTCTTGATTCAACCTCAATAGCTATATTATTACTGTATTGCCCTTTACTCAAACATGGTGAGAAACAGAGACAGAAACAGAACTAAAAGTAATGTGATATGATCTCCCACCCAAGAAAATGTTTACAGAACCAAAGCAGCTTTTTCTTACTGAGCCATCTTCCATATAGTACTGAAACACTGTGAAAGTGACATGATTACAGTTTCACCTAGACTTGGAGATTACAGACTCACCACCTGCAAAGCTGCCTATTTCTTTAATTTAGTTGAATGGTGTCCTTCGGAAAAGGTCACTGCCGCTGTCTCCTGAGAAAACGAATGTCTAATTTTCTTTGTTCAGCTGATCCTGTGTGTGTGTGTGTGTGTGTGTGTGTGTGTGTGTGTGTGTGTGTGTATGTGAGGTTTGGCATGTCCTTTTCACCTTACAGTCCTGGTGCTGAAAAGAGCAGGAAGGATCGGGGTACAGTGCGGTTTACCCGACAATACTATGCATGTTGCCTAACGATAAATTTTACCAATGGCGATTAAGCAGCATATTTTAGCATTCTACATAATTGAATATAAAACATTTTTCTTATATTTGAGTGAAGCTTATCAAGATCATAAATGAGGACATGTCCTCTTTGAACTGTACGTTACATTTAGAACTATATTATTGTAACGACATATGATATATGTATGGTTTAATAACAATCTAAAATATTATCATGCATGTATGCAATATGTCTTCATAAGTAATGATTTTCTATTGTTGTTGAGCTCTTTCTGAAATGAAAACTGATATTCTATTGATCAGAATAATCTATTTTGTATTCTACAAATCTTTAAAGTGAACCTTTGTATTTCATACTTCAGATTTACAACATTTTACACCATTATTTTCTGTTTATCACTGAAATTAAAATTAAAGAAACAGGGTAGTTTAAGGAAAGAGCTGTTCACAACATGCCAACTCATGGTAAAATGCTAACACCACAGTATGCAGCCAGTGTGTGTAACTAAGCATGGCTCTCACACAACTTGACCAGGCTGCTGAGGAAAGCAAAACCAACCCACTAACATGAGGACATGTATATCCTTGATGTCAATCACTTACTAAAATACAGCGCAATGGTTTATAGAAAAGTAAATTAACTTTCCTTTGTCACACGGAGGTCATCCAACATATATTCACGTAGGCGTGTATATATACACAGGCACATGTGTGTATAATCTTCCAAGCATGAAAGCATTACAAAATTTTATTAAATGTAGCTTTTAAAAAGCACTCACTTTTTGGAAATACAAGTGCAAGAACAAAATCTGCCTGGCTTTATTTTTGTATTATTTCTGCAATATTTTCTTAGCATTTAATAGTTATTTTAAATGCCCATGGCTACTTAAGCCATCTTAATATTTTACAATTTAATAAACCTATTTGTCTCTTCTAAGTTCCTAGTGCTTTCTCATGCTCATTTTGAAGATTAAGGAACTTTTCTTTATTTTCTTTTACCTTCTCCCTTTGCAGCTCATTATCTCTTTCAAGGGTCTGCAATAAAATTAATTATCCAAAAAATAATCAATACCACATTAATGAATTTTGATGTGTTTTATGTTGCTTGGACCTTTGCTTTGAACATGCTGAAAGTGCCATACAGATCAGTGATAATGTGCTATCTCAACAATAATTTTCATAAATTAACAGAAAGGTGCTTATAGTTTAGCTAACGGGGAATAGGGGGAGGTTATGATAAAGAAATGGCTATAAAAGGGTATAAAAACATTGCCATTATTCAGTTTCACTGCATAAGTTTTAATGTTTTGAAAAAGTAATATAAAGTACAGCACTGAGAAGTCTGAAATGTAGCACAATCCAGCTTAACACCATTAGAAAATTTTAGCTAACACAAAACATTTTTTCATATCTATTTATTTTTAAAATGAACTGGTCAGAAAACTCATAAGTACAATTTTCATTTCAAATTAATACATTTTTAGCATAACTTTAAAATTTACCATGTGAACTTATCTTATTGAATTAATGTAACAATCACTAGTATAGTACTGTCCCCACCAACAAAACCTTAAAGAAGGAAAAACACTACCAAGTGTTTCATAAGACTAGGGATTTAGAGCTATTGAATCTATGTCACCAATGTTATTAGGTTTCCTCAACCTCTGTTTATAAGACAAGGAATGACGTAAAAAAAAGTAAATAGTTATGACTCTTTCTATATCTCTAATACACATGGTTTTTTCCTCTCCTAGTCTCAGGACCTTCATAATAAACTACATCCCTAGGTCTTCTTCGTTTCTGAGACAAGGTCTCCTTGTGAAGTTGCCTAGGCTGGCTCAAAGTAAAGAGTGTAGATGTGCACCACCACTCCCAGCTCATATCTGGCATTTTCAAGTTCAGTTGCTTATCATTACTAAACCTATAACCACCTAAGGTAAAAATCTCAGACCACACAAAGGATATAAAAAGAAAACCAAAATTATCCTTGATCACTTGTCCTCGGCAAAAGTAATCCCATTCACAGTTTGTTGTGTAATTGTGTGTACCAACTCACATGAAGATATAAAAGATGTTTTCAAACGTTGATGAGACATGTCACCTCACTGTTCAGTAAGCTACTTTTTAAACAAATGTGTTCTGTAGTACATGTGTGTGTCTACCTCATCTCAAAGGCTTCATGATATTCTGTTTATCCGCATCACATCTAGAATATCAATATGTAAATACACAGTGATGCAAAGTTACAGCATAAAAAGCATTTTACAAGAGGGACACTCAAGCCTTTCTCTCGAGTCAGTGCTATTCTTGGATTGCAGAGGGAGCGAACCACGCAGGGAGGGAGAGAACCAGGGCTCACTAGGAGGTGACCCTCCACCTCTGCATCATTTTCATTGTTTCCTTAGGTTGGGTTTTATTCTCTTTTGTTTTGTTTGATTACCTTAAATCTGATGGCATGAGCAGCTATTTAAAACATAGCAAGACATATTATGGTAGCCATCTTGGATTTATTATTTGATTATTTTCAAGTCCTTTATTGCATTCATTGTTTTGTTTTTACTGTTTCTGCTCTGTTCTGTTCTGTTCTGTTCCATTTTTACTATGTCTGAAGGTATCTGCAGCTATTTGGAAGACAACAAGAGACATTATGGTAACTATTACTGATTTTGTAAGGTTTTGAAGTCCTGTATCACTTATACTAGTTAATCTCGATTGGTTTTATTGTTTTATTTTCCTTGGTTTATCCTCTTTAAAATAAAATTTAAAAAAGAAAAAATCATTTTACAACCTATAGCATGAAGCTCTTCCTCTGTCCCATCAGTTCTTGGGAGCACCTCAGTGAAGCACTATTCTGACTGCACCCTTAACTTGCAGCTACATAGAATACCAGGATGACTTTTAAATACACACAGTGGGGAATAATTAATAGATGCTTGGTACTTCTACATACAGTGTCTATTTATATTGACAACATGATGTGCTTTATAAGACAGACAAAGCAATGTTTAGGAAAGAAAAGGGGAGCACACAAACACACCCTAGGCACTAGTCTAGTCACACTTTTCTGGTGGCTGGAGATGGGATCTTCTATGTAGCCCAGGTTGACCTCAAGCTCATGATGACCCTCCTGCCTCAGCCTCCCAAGTGCTGTGGTAACAGACATGTGCTACCATGCCTGGCTATTCTAGTTCTGTAATACTGAATGACCAAGAGCATCACGCTCTTACAACACTGTACTATGCAGATCGACCGTTTCCTCTTCTGATCTGAACCCTATCTAGAAGAAACCTCTTCCCTCCAGAATTCTTGCTTCAGTTATTTTGAAAACTTACACTCCAGTCACTGGACTCCTGTCACTCCAGTTTGGATGCACTGCTCCCAGACTCTTCACAAATCAGAGTGCCCGTGCCAAGGAGGAGAGGGCAGGGCCTGTCAGTGTGGTGCAGGGTGGGGAAGGGGGCGAAGGCGGGGGTGGTGGTGGTGGTGGCTGCAATGACCCCGTCGTCCCCCAGTCTCGTGCTTCCTAAACTCTATGGTTTCCTCTTGGCTCACTCCCTTCCTGGTAGACGGAACTTCTGAGCCACCCCACAAGCAGAGCCTAGTCTCCCCTCTCCAGTGTTGCTGCTGAGAGTCTGAACACAATGTGTTAGGGTCTCACTCCTGATGACTCGTGTGGCATCTACTTCTTTCTGTACAGCTGCAGAATCATCTCTTCAAGGTGCAACATGCAGTTTCACAATTTACATTAGCATCAGACAAGAGCAAGTCCTGTCTTCAGGCCTGGAAAAGCTTTCTGTGTTCTTTCTCTGCTCATTTTCTTCCCTTTCGTTCCTTGCTTCCCTCTGGCAAGATCGCCAGCTTCCCGGACTAACCTCCTTGTGTCCTCTCATGTTCTGTCTTGTGTGTTGGTTCTGCTTTCTAGAATGCTACCCCAGCGTTATCCTCAAACTTCCTACTACACTTTTTTTATGACCGCTACTATAGTATTTTAAGGGCTGTCTCTTTTATTCTGAGTGCTTCTTTGTGGAGCTCTAGTTCTTAACTTGTGGATTAATAAAATTACTTCCCTTATATTTTCCTATTTCTCCAGGAGTATCTCATTACTTTATCATTACTTTATCTGTTTGGTCTGTTCTCACACTGGGAGTCTCTGCAAATGGCTGGTTATGCACAGCTGCTATTCATATCCAAGACTGTGGTACTGAAAAGCTGGTTGGAAGTTCTGTCCGATGGTGGTTCTCACTATGGATTCTGGCTTAACTGTTTCACTTGGGGCTTAACTGCACAGCTGTCAGCTTTCAGCCAGAGCAGGTTTGTTTTCTCAGAAAGGGAATCTTGCATTTTCCTTCCTAGAGGCTAGACTAGCCACTCTCTTCTCCGTCTAGTATTTAGACTCTTGCTCTGTTTTCAATATAATTCTCCCAATGCTGTTCTGGTGAAGTGGCTCTTCAAAAAGAGAAACTATTTAAAAGCCAATGTTTAGTATTTGTCATTTTCCATGATGTTAAACATTCCCATCAGGCCAGTTTCAGGCCCACACTCTTCACAGTCAAGTCACAAGCTCCCTCACAGCCGGCTCTCACCTCTGCATGCCTTCCCTGCACAACCCAGGGCCTCTGGCCTCAGCTGGCTGACAGACTCCCCATCACTACCCTCTGGTCTTCCGCCAAGTAGGGAACAGCACAGGGAAGACAAGCCAGAGTGGTGGCCTCTTAGACAGAGCTTCCAGTTTTGGACTTCGACTGCAAACCCTCCTTCAAGACCTGCATGCTCGCAGTCCTGGACTCTGCTGGTTTGATTTGTTGTGTTGTGTTGTGCAGTGCTGTGCTGTGTTGCACTGGGGATTGAACCTAAAGACTTAAGTATGTTGGGCAGATATTCTGTCACTGCGCTGCATCCCTAATCCCCATTTCTGCATATTTGATTTATATTTGTGGTCATTTATGTGCAAGATAAATGTCCACTTGGTTCTCACTTTTAAAAACTTATTTTTATTACTTTCTTTCCCATTTCCTTGTCACTGTGACTTATTAATGTCATTTTATTGCAGTTCCTGAAGGAGGCAGAAGTGGATGTGGGTCAGTTCAGTGTGTTTAACCAGAGTGCTGCCCAGGCTCCATCCAGAGTCTGGATGGGAAGAGTGGGAGCTCATTCAACGCTCCTCACTCACTTTTATAATAAAACTTGGTGTGCTCCACACTATTTTATTTTCTTATGCTACCAGTGAATATTTTTCTGTCTTCATGGAGTTTATATTCTACCAGTAAATTATTTGTATTATTTGCAACTGAATTAACAAATCTGAAATACATCTGTGAAGAAAAGGACATTGTGGAAGGTCAAAACAAAACCACTTGTTTATACTTCAATCTATAAAAAAACTGAGTAACTCTGCAAGTTAAGACTTATTAAGATTATACTACAGGAATAAACTAAATTTTTATTCTGAATATTATGACTATAGGGAGATAACTATGCTGGTAACTGCATTTAAAACACAGTAGAAAATATTTTCCATTGTGAAAATTTAGGTCTCTGTGCTCTAAGACTTACTATGCAAAAGTAAGATGACAGTGATTACTAAGCAATGAAGAAACAGCTGGCCATTACCAAGAGTAATGACCCTTTCTGTATAGGTAGAATCAAACATTTCTCTAGGAAACACTGCCATATCATGCAGCCTAATCCTCAGTAAGAGCCTGACGCTCAGGTATTGTTATGCTATACATCAGGAACTTGAAGACGCCAGTCTGTAGACAAGTGTTGATCTATGACAAGATTTCCACTAGTCCATGGCAAAAAAAAAATGTCAATATAAAGTCAACAAATGACTTTTCTTATAAAGAACTTTATCCTGAGATTATAGCCTTAAAACACTTTGATGTTCTCCTTTATAAAATTTTATAGTAATGATAGATGATGTTTTAATGTCCTTACTTATAAAAATAAGAAGCTGATAATCCCACTTTTGATGACACTTTGAAATATTACTGTATGAAATCTAGTTTCTCTATGTACTATCCAAGGGTAGATAATAACTTTAATAATTAAAGATAAATGTATTTGAAATACCGAAGATATTGGTAGTCATAGTTAAAAAGAACCTAGGACCATATTTATAGCCACCGTTAAAGAAAAACAAAACTACATATTTATGGCTATGCTAGGCTCTGTAAAATTCAACATATAAGCACTGGACTCAGAGCTCATGAAGAGATTTAAGACTTGTAGTCTTAGTATGACTGGTCTAACAGTTCTCACGGATCTGGCAGAAAATATCTTACAGTGATACAGTGCTGCAGACAGAGTGATGGGCTAGAAAGAGGACAAAGGTCTAATGCTAATTTTGCCACTGTGAGACCTTGAACAATGCTGCTTACATTTTCTAGGTCTTTATTTCATGATGAAATGGTTTGATTAGCTAACCTCTAATATATCATTCACCCTAAAATATGTTTCAACACAGATGTGGATTAGCAGATGCTCTTTATGACAGCTACTAATAAAGAATTTCAATAAACTGTGTGTTTTTTGGGAGGTTCTTAATACTCTCTCTCTCACTCTCTCTCGCTTTCTCTGAGATGTCTTTGTATTGCCTATGTGGTGCTATGATTCTCTGCACACAGGGAAATCCATACAGCAACCCAACAAATGTGCAGCCAACCTGCAGCATCAGAAAAGGAGAGCAAGCAGGGTCTAGGGCATCAGAGGTGGAATGGCCAGCAGCCCAGAACCAAGATTAGGAGGCAACACACAAGAAAATGTCCGAGCCGAGGCCCCACACTTCCCACATAGGTCCAGGTTCCATCAAACAACTTATAGGACAAATTTGAAGATAAACATTAAGGAAGCTGACTCGGTCACCACTGACAACAATGTACTGATGAGCTCTCGGTGGCAGCAGTGCCTCCATGGGGCAGGAGGCTGTAGCTTCTATGGTCCATGGGAAAAGTCAGCTCTGTCTGGTCTCCTCTGCTACCAAAAATTCCTCAGAGAGGCAGAAGTATCTCCCACTGGTCACTCTACTGCACATGACTCAGGTCCTTCTAAGTGGGACATCCCAGACGCTGGCCCAGGGTCACCCATGGGAGTTCCTGCCCCTCCCCTAGTCTCTGTGTTCCTTCACGAGGAGCCTAAAATCATCAAGGTTCTGTCTTGTGCACCCTTCCTGATGCTCAAACAAGCATAAGGCACTTCAAGTCTTACTCCCCAGTGTTCCTTCTTGATATTTCTAGACCACAACTTGGGATCATCTACCTGTTCTTCATGAGCTTCCAAGCCTGAAGAAATATACACCAAGCTCCTCCATGTGAACCTCCTGCGTTTGCTCTTAGGCACCACCAGTGTGAACCTTCTCTTTGCTACAGCATCCCAGGCATTCATCCAAGGAACAGGGCAACAGCCTCCACTTCCCGTGACACAGTTTTACAAGGCATTTTCCTATAGACTCAGCTTCATCTCTCTCCAGTAGCTTCTTTCTTAACCCAACTCTCCCAAAATATCGGTGGCCACCGTTTTCCCTCCCCAATCACTTTTTATGCACATGGGGTCACTGAGGAACAACGCCAGTTCTGGTACACTCCCACAAAGACAGGGCTCCCCCAAGCTTCTGTGACCTAGCTGACTGCTCCTTTAGATGTGACTGATATTTTCACCTTCTATTTTTAGCTTTAGACCTTGGTGACAATCCCAAAACAAAGAAAAGTCCTCATTCACCTGTCATAAAATGATACAATTTAATATTTTAGTTCGTTAAATGTTAAAAGAATATGTTCATTATTCAAACTCTGAAAAATTCCATTACCTTACCCCTAAAGTTCAAAGCAATCTTGATAAAGCTGGATTAATAATGCACCTACACAGGACATGCTCATTAGACAGAAATACAGTAAAATTAAATAAACAAAACCTGATTGTTTTCTTTTAGTGCTTTCAATTCTGCATCCATTTCAGAATTAGCTTGAATTTGTTGTTGAAGTAACTGCTGCATATGTTGAAAGGAAATGATGATATCCTTTAAAATATATAAATATGTATCAGTTTTTAAAATATTAATATAGTAGGATGTTTCTAAAGTCATTCTTTATATGTTTTCTAGTTTCTTAACCCATTATCTTTATAGTTTAACACTTTATTTTAAACTAATGGCACATTTTACAGTTTAATATCTAAAATAATGTTATGGATTTCCTACAAATACTATTCACAACAGTCACTTAAATATCAACTGTTTTTCTATTATCAGATTAAGAGACAATACTGAAAAATGTGAAACATTCAACACTAAAATAAACTTTTGCTGGCTTGCCATCCACCAGATTCCAAATAGATCTCTACTAAAATATTATGCAGGCTATAATACAAAATGATATAATGGACAAGATATCATGAAACAAATGGAGCAAAAGCAGAAGAGAAGGAAGATAGGGGTTCTCTTTCACACTTTTAAAAAGACTTGACAATTATATACATCAAACAGAGTAAAATGAGAAACTGTCCTTAAAAAGCATGCCCAACGTGTAAATACACTTCAGTAGTTATCCTTTAGGATACCACCGGTCTGAACAAAGGAAAAAACCCTCAATTTTCAAAAATGAAAGTATGTAAGTGGCCAGTTAAAAATATACCTATGTTCATTCAAGATTATTATTTGCTACATGCCACACACTGATACAGGTTGGCATGATTCCATGTGTTAACTTCCTTATTCCCCCACACTGCAGTTGATTTTCAAGAGCATTTACTGGCTTCCAAAGTGTCTGGTGATTGCTTACCTGCTTCTCTTCTTGAATACAGACAATCTCTTCATTAATCTTCTTATTTAATTCCAATTCCTTAAAAATTTGAATAATTTAGATTTGTTATATAACATTTACCAAATCATACAATTCAGTGCTCAGCTTGAGTGCCACGACTTATCACTACTCCACACACCCATATTTATTTGTGTTTGCAACAGTGGCCACAGTGAGCTGAAGAAGATATAGGACCCAAGAGCGGGTTAAAACTATGAATTTTCCATTGCTGATGGCAAAAATTACCAAATTTTTGAGATTCGTAATACCTTAGCTTTTTACTACATATATTAAGTATGTAGTAACATGTGTTACTATGCATATTAACTACATATACTACCTATTAACTATTATACTGCATATAACTATATATAAACTATGTAACTAATGTACATTTACTATGATATTAAAGTAATATTTTTACTGTGCATGTTAAGTATATACAAAGAAGGAACATTTTGTGCTGTAATCCTGAAATTCTTATATTTTAAAATATTAATTTTATACAATATTAATTTTATAAACCTGAACTCATTTAAGCAAATACCATGTTAAGTCTTTCTTGAAGTTCTTCACATTTTTGTTCTTTAATTGTTAGACTGATATTTTCTTCTCTCATCTTGTATTCACATGAGACCTTGGACTTTATCAAGTCTGCAGCTGCTTTTTTTAGTTCCTTAACATGAGAAACACAAACACAAGATTCACTGTAAATATTTCATGAAAGGGCTTCTGTTGACAGCTTCCAAGTCCATCTGTTGTTTTGTTTTGTTTTTTGAAGACAGGGCTTCACTGGCCCTGAATTCATCTTATAGCCCATGCTAGCTTCCAACTCATGGCAATCCTCCTGCCTCAGCCTCGCACCACCTCAGGCATGCATCACCACACTTGGTTCAAAGTCCATCTTTAAGTATACACACACACACACACACACACACATACACAAGGCCAATCACATGTGAGTAGAATGTATGACCTTGGAACTTAAGAATATACTAGCTAATAAACCAAAAAACCAGAATGAGGATGTTTTCATTTATTATTCAGTAAAAATCTTATATAAAAAGATGACAATAAGGCAATCTAAATTCTCAAGTTTATTAGCATTTAGTAAGAAAAGCATTACATAATTACAACATAATGTGATGAGTGCTATATCATAGGAATGTATCAGAAGCATCAGAAAAGACAGTTTGGTTGCAGGCATCAAGAATCTCTTAAATGAAAATAGGTATCTGAACTGAGTCTTTAAAGGTAAGTTTGCAAAGAGGTCAAAAAAAAGGAATAGACAGTCCAGGCAAAATGTTCGACATGCCTAAAGGCATAGAAACATGAGCACACAGAATTTTTCAGGAAAACAGAAATAATACATGCCTGGAGCTAACATGTTTCCTCGTGGGAAGGAAGAAAATTTTGGCATTTGTGGTTAGAAACATCAATGGCAGGATTCAAATATTGAAAGGGATGTGTACGTTGTGGTTGTTGGGGAGTCTCAACATGGACTGGCTTTGGGTTGTGCCTGGAGACTGGTGGAGCACACTTCTGGGTGTGCCTGGGGCAGCATGGAGGTGTGGCCTTGCAGTCTATGTCTGATCCCTCATCCCTTCCCCCTTGGCTATGTTCCTTTTGTCTGCTTCCCAGGTGCCATGAAGTAAGCAATGAGATTCCTGCCATGGAGCAAGTCAAACTGGATTAAAAAAATCATGAAACTGTGAGCCAAATGTATCCCAGTGACAAAAAACTAGGGCAGAAAATTGGTACCTGAGAAGTGAGGTCACGGCCCTGACTTACCTGACACTTGGTTTAGAAGCTTTTGGAACTAATTTGCTTGAGGGCTTTGGAAATGCAGACGAGAGAAGCCAGATAATGCTATAAGCAGAACCTCATGAGGGATTCTGGCTGGATCTCATAAAACCAGAATGCTTATAGGAATACAGACCATAAAGGTCAGGCTCAGTAGGTTTCAGATGCGAACAGGGACTCTGGTGACAGGTGGACTAGCAGTCATGTATCTGACACTCTAGCAGAAAATTTGTCTGCATATTGTTCATGTCCTGAGACTTTGCACAAAGTTTGATATTAGAGGCAGTGGATTTGTTATGAAGTTCTTGTGGTTTCTTTTGCCATTCATTTCCAATTTCATTGCACTATTGGTCTGATAATATGCATGGGATAATTTCAATTCCTTTGCATTTATTTAAGCATATTCTATGAGCTACTTTGTGGTCTATTTTGGAGAATGCCTTGTGTGCAGCTGAGAAGAAAGTATATTCTGAAACACTCTACTAAATCCATTTGTTCAAAAGTTTGGCTCAGTTCTAATATTTAATTGTTGCTTTTATTGTCTAGTTGATTTGTCTTTTTGTGACAGTGTGTTGGGGTCTGTGCCTAGATCCCAAACTCCCCAAATGGGTGCATAGTGAAGGCCCAAAGGAATGAGACAAGCGGCATGATCTTAGGGCTCCAGGAGGACTAAAATCCTCTACAGAGCTTATAACTCTGCTAGCCAGGCAGCTGACTGACCCTGGGTGGCCCACATTTAATCAGAACAAGCAAGGAGTTGAATAAAATGCAGGAAACCTGGAGCAGGATCTTGGGAGGGGTTCAAGGTAGTAACAGGGGTTCAGAGTAACAGAGGATGCTAATTAAGGAAACTATCCAGAAAGTCTCCAGGAGGCCTCAGCTGTGGCCTATCTTGCCCTGTGAGGTGTCTTTTTGTTCTCAGTTCAGCCATGCCTGGGCCATGCCACACCTACACATGTATTCAGCTTTAACAGCTTCAACAACAGTGGGATATTGAGATCCCTCAATACAACTGCCTTAATTAATTTTTCATGTCCATTAATATGTTTTATATTGGGTACACTGCTATTTGTTGCATATATATTTAAGATTGTTATCTCTTCCTGTTGTATGGTTCCCTTCATAAGGATACAGTGACCTGTTTGTCTCAATAGTCAGTCTTGGTTTGAAATTCACTGTCTGCCAATAGAATAGCTACCTTTGTTTTTTTTCTGGGTTCCTGTCACATGGAGTATTGATTTCCATACTTTGACTTTCATTCTATGAATTTCTTTCTGAATTAAATGTGTTTATGCAGAACACTGTTGGATCTTGCTTCTTGATTCTGCCAGTCTATCTTTTGATTGGTGAATTGAGACCATTCATATTGATGACTATAACTGATATGTATTGACTAATCTTTGTCATGTTATTTTCCTGTTGGCTCCCCCTTTCTCTCTCCCTCACCTCTGTCTATTTGCTTTGAATGATAAATTCCTTCTGTTAGGATTCATGGAGTTGTAGTTCCTGCTAGTACTTTCTAGAATGTCCTTCCAAACTTTTTGGAGTGCTGGCTTGGTGTTCATTAATTTCCTCAGATGTTCTTTTTCATGGAAGCATCTTATTTCTCCTTCAATTTTTACAGGTAGTTTTGTGGGTTACATCAATCTAAGTTAGAGGTTGTTGTAGGGCTTCAAATACTTCAGTCCAGGCTGTCATTGACTTGAGCATTTGTTTTGAGAAGTCAGCTGTGATTCTAATGGGCTTTCTTTTATAAGTGTTTTCTTTCCTTTTCTCTAATAGCTTTAAATATTCCATTCTTGTGTTGAATTTCTGGAATCTTGACTATGATATACCTTGCTGTAGATTTTTTGATTATGGCTAATTGTGGTTCTATATGCATGACTTAGCTGTATGCCAAATTTTTTTTCCCTGCTAGTAAAATTTTTTCCCATGATGTCTAGGGACAGGTTTTTAATATCATTTGTGTTATCTCCTGCTTTTTCACAGACTCCAGTCAATATTATGTTATTCTTCACTTGCTTTGTTGTTATCACTTCAGAGAGGCCAGGCAGGTGGCTTTTGGATTGTTCCCCCTCATTGTATCCTGGGTTTACCTTTGGTGAACTGGATGTATGGGACTGCATCTTGTTTAAGTGTTTTCTCATTTTACATTTTTTTGTAGTTTAATTCCTGGGTTGATGCTTATAAATGGTCTATGGTGAGTTGCTTTACCGCTAGTATTTAGATCTGTTAAGAAATGACTACTACTCATAGATGTCTTCCAGTGTAGCTGGTTTTTGGGTTTTGAGTCTTCTCCAAGATCCTACCTCTTCAATTTGTTGGGGGTGAGAAGTTGTCACCTGCTTGGTCCAGTTCTTTGGCACTGGCCCACAGTATTTTCTATGCTTTACGGCAATCTGTCTTGATATACCAGGAACAGCTAGTTAAAACCATTAAGTCACTTTGGCTAACATGGTGCAATCAGCAATAACAATAGCATCACACACAGTCACCAGCTGGTGCAGTCGTCCATGGCTACTGTTCCCTTGCACTGTTGAGTCTCTTCATGGAGGCCTCCACTGCTGTCAGCAGTCACCATGTGTCCACAGGTTTAACTACTCCTTCCACGCAGTGAATCCTGACTCAGGGAAATAGACTGTGCCAGCCACCTCCTTCTTGGTTGATGTTTCCCTCTTCATTCTCCCAGCGGGCTTCAATTCTCACTTCATATTCTTCCTGCGTCCAGGGGACCCACTTCCCTCCTTCTTCTCTTCCTCATATTGCTATATTCACAGTTCACAGTTTTGCACAGCTGCTTAGAAAAAGGTGGCTCGCTTCCGGGAGAATATGGCGGACAGATAACAGCAACTACCCGAGGCTCTCTGAAAGACTCGGCTCAGAAGCCAGGAATGGTGCGGACTAAGGAGACATAAGCAGGTGGAGATATGCTCTGCTGACTCAGGAACGAACTGGGCTGAGAGAAACCAACTTGGAATGCAGTCCTGGTGCTAAAACAGGAACAGAAAAGCCTCGGTGTGGAGGCTGGACCCTGCGCCATTGTAAGCCGCGATTTGGGTTTCCCGCCGCGCGGTGGCTGGCTGCCTCTACAGTGGCTCGGCAAGGAGAGAGACGCGCAGAAGCTCTGAGAACGGCAATCTGCGAACGGCAGGGAGGTGTGCACTGACTTGTGGTGAGGTGAGTGAGAGAAACTGATACTACCACAGTTTGACTCCAGCAGAGGACTTTCTGGGCCCGAGCAGTCCTGCGGGAGCAGGGCGCGGTGGCGACTCCAGCCATACATCCCCCTCTCGGGCGGGATTGGTGAAAAGTGCCTGGCCTGCGTGACGCTGCCGGCGGAACTGGTAGGCTGTCCCAACCCAGATCCCAGAGCCTGACCGTGGCCGGGAGGCTGCCTGGTCCGTAACTCCCTGGTGCACAGCGGTGAGCGGGAACACCTAACTGGCGCAATTCGATCAGGATGTGGCTGACTGGGAGAGAAGCTGGGCCTCTTATATAAGCTTGCATATATAAGGAACAGAGAAGAAGAGGCAGCATGGGAAGAGGCAGCAACAAGAAAGGCTCCTCGGCCCCCAGTTCTGAGAAACAGGCAATAGCAGACACCGCACCAATACACATAAGGCACCATATAGAGAGCCTCATAGACCAATTCAGGAATGAAGTTAGCAACGACCTGAAGCTAGAAGTATGCAGAATAGTTAGAGAAATGCTAAGTACCACCCAAGAAAAAACAGGTGGTAGAATGGAAGAACAGAAAAAAAGAGGAGAATTGTTTGATGGAGAAAACAGAGAAAGCATAGAATACGTGAAGCAGGTTCAAAGGGACTACCAAGATACTAAGAAGTCTATCGAAGACTGGCATAACAGCTTGAAAGAAACTAAGGACAGACTATCTGAACTGGAGGGCAGACTTGTAATATGGGAGAATGAAATGAAAAACTTCTTAAAAATAACAAAGAAACAAACAGCAATAATACAAAGACAAGAAGATGATAAGAGGAGCCATAACTTAAGGATTAAGAACATAAAAGAAGAAGTAGGGACACAAACAAGTGAACTACAAAAGCTACTCACAGAAATAATCCAGGATAATTTTCCTAATTTAGCAAAAGGTAAAGATACTCAGATGTATGAGGCATACAGGACCCCAGCTACCTACAACCCAAACAGAGCAACACCCAGGCATATAATAATAAAAATTCCAGAAATTCAATACAAGAACAGAATATTAAAAGCTGTCAGAGACAAGAAACAGACCACTTACAAGGGAACACCCATCAGAATTACAGCAGATTTCTCTGCACAAACCATCAAATCACGAAGAGCATGGGAGGAAATAATTCAAGCTTTGAAAGATAATAATCTCCAGCCAAGATTGAGATATCCTGCACAACTGTCCCTGGAAATTGATGGAAAAACAAGGTGCTTCCAGGATAAAGAGGAACTGGGGGAATTTGCAACCACCAATTCAACTCTACAGAGAGTATTGCAGGATATTCTAAAAAAAGAAAAATACAAAGAACCCAGAAATAGTGGCGGGGAGGCCACACGAATGGAGCAGAGAACAAAATGAAGAAGACAAACTGACAGCTACTGACAGAAAAAGAGCTCAACAGAAATGAGGCAGAGAAGATTGGATGATAGGAACAGCTATTTTGGAGAAAATGACATCTTAATAGGTAATACTGATTTAGTATCATCTTGCTTTGAAGTCTCATCTAGCTTTTGTTCTTCTGTCTCCAATGGTCTAAATAGGCTGTATCTTATTGGATTTTATTATGTACGATAGTATAAGCAAAAACCTTATAAAGACAAGGAGATTATACAGAAACCATTGTTCATTATCTGTTAGTCGATTCTAAATACTCTGTAATGCTGTCATTCTCTTGAATGGTTTTACATTGTTTTGATATACTTAATGCTACAGTATACGAAGTTGTACTCAAGGATTTCAAAGAAAGAGACAATATGGTAACTACTTTTAGGTTAGGATTATCTGGTGGTGAAACACTATTCTGCTTAAATGGTTATGTTTTGATCTGCGCTGTTTCGTTGTTATGCCCTCTTTTATCTCAATCTCCACTCCATTATTTACTTTTTTATCTTTATCCTTTTAATTAAAGGAAAAAAAATAGCAGGATATATTATAGTAACCCACTTTGACTTTTCATTACCTTGATTTAAAGCCCTGTATTACTCTCACCATCTGGTTTTTAACTGATGTTCCCCTATTCTGTTTTGCTGGATAGTATCAGGTTCGAAAGTTTAGGCATCAGCTGTGAAGATAATGAGATTCATTATGACGCCCATTCTCGTTGACTTTTATCTTCTTTTGAAGACCTACAATGTCTCCAATGTTTTGGTTTTGTCGGTTTTATTCTTTACTGTTTTGTTCAATTGTATTATAACTAATGATATAGGCAATTCTATTAGAGATAGCGGGAGGCATTATGGTAACCATTGTTGATCACCTTGTATTATGTTTTTACATTATCTATTATGTCCACCCTTTTGACTTGACTGATTCTGTTCTGTTATGTCACATTTAGTTTTACTCTCTTCCAAAAAAGCAATAAGAACCGTGGGAGCAATGAAACCCAAAATGTGTAATAGTCATGGTACAAAAGAGAGGAAAAGAAAGTGCTCCAAACTATATAACTGCATGTATATTTAAGTGTATAAGATAGAAAATGATATCACAGAGTTTTATTGGATCAATGAACAGAACTGTTTGCAATATCATTGATGGAATGTCCACTTTACAAGCTTTAATTTTGTGACTTGAACAATTATTTCTAAGATGACAATATGTAATCCATTAAAAAAAAAAAAGGTGGCTCCACTTAGTGCTGAATCAGCTAACTTGATTCCATTCAAGGGAACAACAGCAGCACACTTAAGAGATATTCCATGTTTAAATGTGAACGGACCAGAGTAGTTTTATTACAAACACTTGAAAAATAAAACTTACCAGATGGTGAGTTATCAGCATTATGTTAACTTTAAAAGAACAGCATATTTTATAGCTCAAAAATAACTTTGTTATAACCAACATTCTATATCATTAAGTTCAGATTCAAGAACATGCTGAGCAGCAATTATAGAAAGACAGTATAATAAATTATTATTCTAGTTCATATATCAAATGGCCTTAATTTAATAAACCGAATAATTCATAAGACTTTGCAATTTCCATTATGGGTAAGATCAGAAAAACATGGGATAATATTAAAATGACTGTAGATACTAAAGATGGAAAAATAATTCTAGTTTTTCTAGTAATCAATGTCCTAATGATTTGTGAAATTAACTCAAAGGTAAGATTTCTGCTAAAGGACTCTAACTGAGGTTAAAATGTATTGCACTATTTGGTGAAATGCTATCAGAGTAATTAAAAATCTTTTATGCTCAACTGATACTGTTTTTGAAAAGGCACAGTGATACTGACTTTAATATATGTATATATACCTTTTTCACATAAGTATTTCTAAAATCTTCTTTTCAAATTGCTTTTACATGTAATGTTTTAAAGGAAAGTGGCATTTACTTTTTCTTTTTCTTTCTTTCTTTCTTTTTTTTTTTTTTGTCTTTTTGAGACAGGGTCTCACTGTGCAGTTCAGGCTGGCCTTGAGCTCACTTTGTAGTCTAGGCTGGTTTTGAACTCGCAACGATCCTCCTGCCTCAGCCTCCTGAGTGCTGGGATTGCAGGTGTGAGCTACCACACCCGGCTGCTGGCATTTACTTTTTGAAATTTTAAGGACAGATATATTTGTGTGAGGTAAATATTCAAAGAATTTAGGAAGTGAATTATTAGATGGTTTGCTTTATACTGGTAATCTGTTCAAAGTTCACTCCCAAGACATCATGTCCCACTGATGAGAGGTAGATGGCAGAACTTGCATTCACTAATATAGCTCACAATTAGCTGAATGACTAAAGGGTAGTTTTTCAAAGGTGTTTTTCTTCTTCAAGGTTCAAAATGCAATGAAGTTTTATGTTTTTCTACATTTTTTAATAACTGAAAATGTGAAGCTGTTGGAATCAGGTACTTTATAGAAGATACACTAAAATGCATCAATTCCTATTAATTATTAGGAAGTAACAGGGAAGTAATGAGAAGGGTAGTAATGGAAAACTAACATATGGCTGACAAAATAAAACATAATAATTTCACATATCTCTCTCTTACATATGAATTAAAATTTTAAGAGCATAATAAATTAAAATCAAAGACCTCCAAGAAATGATTTTCAATTGAAAATTATGCTTTCGATTTTATAGCCTTTATAAGCTTTTAAATAGCCTGAACTTTTAGTACATTGTCTGTTTTCTAACCATTTTATTCAAAGCTGCTAGTGCAGCAAATAAACAGCACATTCTTTGATCTCATTAAATTACAACTTACAGTTCCTAGAGCCATAAATACCATGCTGTTTTCCTGCACCTCCCACCCTGGCAGGGGTGGTCTGCTTCACATCACTATCTCCTCAGCGCACCCATGCTCACTCAGACAAACTGCAGAGAATGTGAGTGCTGCTCACAGATAGCATCGGGCATTCCTGGTGATTGCCATCATGGTGAACCCAGTATTCAGCACTGCAATACTCAGTTTATCTAACAACTGAGTCTGAAAGGAATTCCACCTTATCATAAACCAATAACTTAACTGTTCTGGACAAAATCACAGAACAGTATAAAAGAAAAATGAACATTATCCTTAGGAAAATTAATGATTAGAAGTTTTAACTGAGTGATATAGTCAATGTTACTAGATTCGATTAGATTAGAAAGAAAGCCAAAAAAAGCTTTCCTTAAAAAGCTACATAAAATACACAAAATGTAAAACTAGTGTACCTAGGATCTACAAAATATTAAAAATTGGTTTGTAAATTATTTTATATTTATGTTTGTTATTATTCAGACTTTGAAGTCAAAAGGAAACAAAATTTTCTCTTTTCCATTACACAAATCTCTCTTGCAAGAACAATTTGGTGTACAGACCCTTACATAAGGCTTTCTAGAATGATAGAGCCTGCTGCCCCCTACCCTATCCATCAGTCCAGGCGGCCCTGGCTGAGAGCACAGGCTTGGGATGGGCAAGCCTTCTTGCAAGCACCTCATTCACTTGTTCTTGGAGACAGATATTCTTCACCTTCTCAATAAACCTGATAAGGGTCTTTTTTTTGATGGATTTACATGAGCTCCATTTAATCTGCAGGTCAGTGTCACATTAGAAATAAAATAGTTGATTTTATTACAATGAAACTTTTCATTTTATTTAATGCAAAAACAATAATTACAGATACTAGATACAGATATGTACTTTTCGCAACAGTACAATAGCTGAATAAAGACATACAAATAGTTTAATGAGCAAGTTTTTAGGGATATTAATACTTAAATCACTGACAAAAATACAAAATATTGCATATTTTCACTCATGTGGAAGCTAAAACAGTTGATTTTCATAGAAATGAAGAGTAGCATAGTGGCCACTTGAGTTTAGGAAGGGGAGGGATGGAGAGAAACAGAGGGAGTCTAACAACACGTACCAAAATGTAATTCCATGGGAGGGATATAGTCTAATGCTCTATAGCACAGGAAGGTGACCATGTTTACAACAATTTATTACATATTTTATGAAGAATTACAAGAGTCCCAACACAAAGAAATAATAAATGCTTAAGGAGATGCTAAATACTCTTATTTGATCATGGCAAACTATATACATATATAAAATATCACACTGCACCCTATAATTATCTAATAATTATATGAAAAAAAAAGATTTAAAACGGTCCAAAGACAGTCATCTCACCAAAGATATACAGACAGTAGGTTAGCATATGAAAACATTTGCAATGTTAAACGTTATTGATGGGTTCTGCCTCTGTGAAGCTCTGCCAGGCTCATGGTGGCGCCTGCCTAGCATGGTGTTGGACCCTAAGGACGGTAGCATGTCCCTTCTATGCTAACTTCTGTGTTAAGACTTCCAAGCCAAACTTGAACTTCCTGCTTTTTGTGCATGTGTGTCATACCAACATTCCCCCAATCATCTGTCAATACATCATTCTGCCCACCCCTTCAAACTCCATGCTCTCAAACCAAATAAAAGCCCACTGCTTCTTTGTCTGCCTCCAGAGGACCTTGCACTCTTCTGCAGCCCTCACATACCCACAATAAAGGCCTTTTTCCTTCTTTTTCTGCTCTTGGTTTCCTGCAGCATCTAGGAAAAATCTAACAGTAACCAGGATGTTTCAGATTGAAATGAGACAGACACATGCTGGCATGTAGCTCAGTAATACAGTATGTGCCTAGAATGCAGCAAGCCCAGGATTTGCTATCAGGCCTGGACAAACAAACAAAATCACCACATACCAATTAGAGTCACCAGACTCCGAAGTGCTGTGAGCATGGGGCACAGGTGAGGGTGACACTGAGAGCTTGTGCATGCATGATGACAGGAAGCCAAGAGGACTCTTGTGCTTTCCAATTCTCACACTGTGAATCCAGACTTCTAGAAAACAACACCTATTACATGAAATATCGTTACTTTAAGTAGTGAAATTCTATGCATATGACAAGGTATAAATACTTACATGGGGCACTTTTTTCTTTTAAAGGCAGAATCCTAGCTGGATGTGGTGGTTACATCCCTATAATACTAGCTCTGTGGGAAGCTGGGTCTGGAAGACCACAAATTCCAGCCCAACCAAGACAACGTATTGTCTGTGTGAGATCCTGTCTTAATGAGGAGAAGGGGTGGAAGGGTAGAGATATAGGCAATACAAAGGCCCAGGATTAAATTTGAAGTTAAATAAATAAATATATAAGCAGCCTCTTTCTGAGTCAAGATGACAAGATTGACCCAAATTAGTAGATTAATGATGCATCTGAATGAACCCCTTCATTCATATTTTCCATTCCATGAGTTCATGCATTTTGCAAAGGTGAGGTCTGGGGTGTGCATTAGTCGCTTTCCTTTTTTTTTTTTTTTTTTTCCTTTTTTCCAGTACCAGGGATCGAACTCATGACTGCCTGCTTGCAAGGCAGGTGCTTATGCTGCTGAGCTAAATCCCCAGCCTCTCATTGGTCGCTTTCCCATCACAGGGACAAAATATCCAACAACCACAACTTAAAGGAAGAAAGTTTATTTTGGCTCACAGTTTCAAAGTGTTTGGTCTAGGCTGGCTGGCTTCAAGAAAGAAACACACAGTGGAAGGATCTGGTGTAGGAAAGATTCCCAGCCCACGTCAGCTAGGAAGCTGAGAGAAAAAGGAAGAGCCAAGGATAAGCCTACATGCCTCCTGGGCCACACCCCATGGCCCACTTCCTCTAGCCATGGTCCAACTCTAACAATTGTGAACTTTTCAATGGGTCACTGATGAATACAGTGCCTCCGTGATCCACTCTCTTCCAAAAGCCTCATCTCTGAACACCAGACTTCTGGGGGATATTTTAGCTTTAAACCATAACGGGGTAAATCTTACATTTCTGAAACACAATTTTCCGTCTTAAGTCAAGTAACCTAGACAGTAATTAACTTCATAACCTTGGCCTTATTAATATTACAGCCTTTTACTAGTTACTTTTCCATTCCTGGGACAAATGCCGGATAGCTACAACTTAGAGATAGACAGTTTTCTTTTGTCTCATAGTCTGAGAGGGTTCAGCCCATGGTTGGTTGGCTCCAACACAGATACAGCATGTAGAAATGCATGGGAGAGAAAAGCTGCTCAATCTGTGGCAGCCAGGCAGAGAGTGAAGAGAGCAGCCAGGGACAAGAACATAGCCTTCCAGTCACACCCCAGGAAGCCAGCTCTTCTGGTCAGGCCCTACCTCCAAACAGCATATTCAGCTATGAACTCATCAAGAGACGAATCCATCATGAGCACAGTTCCCCACAATGCAGGCACCTTCAAAACATCCTTCCTCTGAATACACAAGGTTTTTGCAGGACACTTTAGATCTAAAGCATTAACAGGCTAAGCAAACATGGCATTCATGAGTTAGCATGGTTTGATGATTTATTTCCAAAGGAGTGGACAGGATACACACTAGCAGAAATGGAGCTGTCACCATTCCTAAGCAAAAAGGACAAGAAGATTACTGGAACTTGAAAAGAGCATCACGAAAAACAGGCCAATCTGAAAGCAACAGTGATCTGCTGCAGGGACCTCACAGGGACAGAACAGGGAATAAACACCCTCTCTTATGACCCTCTTTTCTTCTCCCATATTCTGCCCAGACTGCACTGGCCCAGCTCGGGTACAAAAGACAGAGAAGGCCATGGAGGCAACTCATAGGTAACCTTTGCAGGTATGAATCTGGATCTAAAGGAACAAGTGGAAGATATTTTGTACATAGAAAAATAACCACCAGTTAAATACATGTTAGCACAGGATAAGTACTTGTGCTAGGGAAATGGTTCTAGAGTGATCTAAAGTGGTATTATTTGAGATGGGGTATTATTTGAGAAGAGTAAAAGGAGGAAATGAGATGCCATCATAGAAAGAATAAGGCCTTAGCTATTTCTTTTTCCTCTCCTTTTTAAAAAAAATCAGTTTGGTATTTTCAGTTGCAGATAACTGAAAACTGAACTAATTGGCTGAAGTGTGAATGGGGGCTACTGGCTCCCATGACTGAAAAGCCCGGCAGTAGGCGAAGATGGGAAGTTTGGTGATACAGGGACTCCACAACGTTACGAAGGAACAGGCATGTTTATATCACTTCACTTTGCTGAGAAGGTGCCTTTTTGGGCTTCTCTCATGGTTGTGGGGGACTGCAAATTACATTCTTCCTGGTTTATAGTCAGTAGTTAAGGTTATTTATCTGATCCTGAATCAATGTTTGGCAAGAGTTAAGAAATAGGCTTATGGTGTCTGCCAATTTAGGTCAGTTCTAAAACTGGAGACATCAAAACAAAAATGGAGATAAGGTTAGGAAGGAGAAGAGGGATACTGGTGTTAAGTAGGCCACCAATCAATATGACCCTCCCGCCATACCAGACCTGTTCTAGTTCTGCAATGCTAAACTTTCCCACCTGAGGGCTCTCGTCCATGCCTGAAACATCCTCCCCGCCACAGCCTTCAGCCTAGTCCAATAAAGCTGCCTATATGTCATCTTGTCCTAACTGCTCCAGATCACTTGTGACTTTTTACAACACTCTTTCATCTGTATATTTGTTTTATGTCTTCTCCCCTGGACTGTAAACCTTATAAAATAGGAACGTGCTTTATTTTCTTCAGAGTTGTGCCCAAAATATGCGGCACACAAAAGTCAACACTGAACATGGACTGAAAGAATGGTTCTAATGCAGCTAAGATGGAGTGAATGTGACTGGCTACTCGTGTCACCATAAAGTGTAAGCCACTCATACAAGTCAAAGAAACAGCATTCTAAGTGGGCTGGAGGAAACTCATTATTATAGTACTAGAATCATATCTTAAGGTTGGGAATCTTATATTTTCCTACCAAACCTCTGTTTTCCAGTAGTAAGGCTATTTTAAGCTATAATTTTTTCTTAATAGTATAAAATTATACCAACTATACCTTTTTTAAACTGCATATTTCAGATTCTTGCTTCTTATTTAAAGCTGAAAGTCTGTTGTTTAATTGTATTGCTTCTTGTACTGTAAAATGAAAGACATTTAGGAAAACATACTCAGGGGATATTTCAAAGAAAATATAACTAGCTTACACAGGGAAAATAGTGTCAACACAATATATACAATTATTTAATATTGATTAAATAATATTCATTACTACTACTAATATCTGATAAGTTCAATGTATTCATAAGTTCATTTCAATCATCTCTAATGAATATGTAAATTTAAATATGATAACACCTATTTTTTCATTTTTTATTTTAAAAAGAATAAAACAAAACAGAACAAGCAAATCAGAACAGAACAATGCAAGCAATACAGGACTTCAAAACAAGATCACAGGATATCAACAGTGGCTACCATAATGTTTCTTTTTTTCTTTGAAATAGTTGACCATACCTTCACACACAATAATGTCAAATATAAAAAAATAGTTTAGAATCAATCAAAAGAATGAAAGCATTACAGGACTTCAAAACCAGATAACAGGAAATGAACAATTACACCTACCATTTTGTTCTAACTTTGTATGATTCTCTTTCACCAATCCAAATTGATGTGTTACCACAGCATAGTATTTCTCAATCTCATTTACCTGCTTCTGATAATCTTCCTTAGCCAGAAGATGGAACTGAACCTTTTGTTCCTATTTTGAAGAATAATTTTTAGTCATTCATATAACACAAACATAAACATATCCAACTGGCAGACAGTGATAAACAACTCTTCTTGATAAGATGCAAAAATAAATGTTATGAAAAAATACTCTAGAATTACACCATTGGGAGGACAATGTTAGGAGATACTACTAAATACATGTAAAATAAAGCATACCATTTTCCTGTATCAAAATAGTTACTTCGTGTAATGCTTCTACCGTCTACTTCTTTTTCAAAGTCAACTGACTATTTTATTTATGTATAAAAGCTAAAGCTAATCAATCACTAAATAAATTGAAGGGATTAAATCAACAAGTCGATACTTGGAAATATTTTTCTTTTTCTAATAGTTCATTTGAATATTCAAGGTCTAACAATCGTCATTTTTATTCTTTGTTCTTTTAGTTTGCAAATATAAATTTGCAAACTGTCAAACCGCAGGTAATTTTTCTCAGATTAATTTTAATAACACTGCACCTTCTCACTGCATTACAAAATGCAAGGACAATGACTCTCAGTGACAGCAAGGCAATACAGTATAGTAAAAAATCCACTTAAACTAGACACAAAATTGGTAATAATTGGACCCTATTTATAATATAAGGATCTCCACTCCTTTCCACTACCAGAGTTACTTTTACCATACTTAAGAATTAACATTAATCTTTAAAAGTTGCCTAGCATGTGCAAAGCCCCGGGTTCAACTACCAGTACCACTCCCAAAAATATGTTAGTAGAATCAACACTAATTTTTACAGGCTTTTAAAAAATCTTCACATTAGCAGAATCATTGATTGGCTTTACAGCTTTTTTAAAAAAACTGCTTCCCTTCTATAAAGAACAGTGCTACATTCTCGTTGACTTTTATCTACTTTTGAAGACCTACAATGTCTCCAATGTTTTGGTTTTGTTGGTTTTATTCTTTACTGTTTTATTCAATTGTATTATAACTAATCATATAGGCAATTCTATTAGAGCTAGCGGGAGGCATTATGGTAACCATTGTTGATCACCTTGTATTATGTTTTTACATTATCTATTATGTCCACCCTTTTGACTTGACCGATTCTGTTCTGTTATGTAACATTTGGTTTTATTCTCTTCCAAAAAAGTAATAAGAACCGTGGGAGCAATGAAACCCAAAATGTGTAATAGTCATTGTACAAAAGAGAGGAAAAGAAAGTGCTCCAAACTATATAACTGCATGTATATTTAAGTGTATAAGATAGAAAATGATATCACAGAGTTTTATTGGATCATTGAACAGAACTGTTTGCAGTATCATTGTTGGAACGTCCACTTTACAAGCTTTAATTTTGTGACTTGAACAATTATTTCTAAGATGACAATATGTAATCCATTAACTAGTGATTTCCTACTGTTTATTTTTTTTTCTGTAAATCTGTGTAACTTGTACCCTTTCTCTGCTTTTTTTTTCTTTTCTCCTTAAATAAAATTAAAAAAAAAAAAAGAACAGTGCTACAACAACACCAACAGCAACAAAGAACAGTATAGGCTCATCCACTGGCACTCAGTACTTATCTTCTGAATGAGTTACTACTGTCCTGAGTTCCAGCAGTGGGTGTTTGCAGAAGTCACCTAAGCCGTATCCATTTCCTTTACCAAATACTACCAGTTCCATAACTTTTTTCACTGAAATCCTTCTTCCTCATTAGCTTCACAGGACTAAAAGTCACAAGTTTTAGTCTCTCCTAGAGAAGGGAAAGGCATATTACCCAGAATAAACTAATGACCTACTTTTCTCAAATTTTAATCTTGAGCAAAAAGACAACAAAATGGAAGTTTGGTGGTGAGCTTATCCAAACTAGTATGACACCTCTGCTGTGCCTTTCTATATCCTGCCTTGCAAATTCCAAACTTACTCTGATCCCTGTTTATTCCCAAATGCATGCCCCACTCTCTGGCTGATTAGCGCCTCCACTGAAATTTCTGTTGTGTTCGTTAACTAGAGATAAGCTGTATATATTTAAATCCTGTCTCTGTGACTGAGCTATAAGTTCTTGGACAAACTATCTTAAAAGTGGAGATCATCAGAGTGTCTCTATCCTAGGGCTTCTGTAAAGATGAAATGAATTTATACAAAGCACTAAGAACAGACCCTATTCCATAATAATGACAATATAATAATTTGTGATTATTCTTTAACTGACAAAAGTATCTTTAATAGTTTTAATTGTAGACTAAGAAGAGCTTTCTCTTATATTCATCAAAAACACATAATTTAAGCTGCACCTAACTATATTATCTTGACAAGTATAATATTTTTTAATGACGTTAACCAAAGTTACAATATACCCAGTAATGATTACAACAGGTCAGTTCAAAGTTTCTCAAATCCTTTTGTGGGCTTTTTGACATCATCACTTGATCATTTGAACTAGTTGTTGACAACTGTTAACAATGAAAAATAATGAGCTATATTCAATTCCTCTAAAATATCATTTAACTCCTGATTGACAGAAGTAGAATAGCTTTCAGAATACATGTAAAAACCCTTTAGGATTTCACTGAGAACTGGTTATACAGCATTTTTTTAAATTCAAGAAAACTTTCAATTTGAATATGTATGTAGCTTTTAAGAGAAAACACTCTACTATAGTAATACATGGTCCCAACAACACACAACTTTTCAACTAAAAAGTAGTAGGTAGTCAGTACCCAAAAGGGTTTGCAATTCTGTTACCAAAAAGGCCAGAGATTTCATAGGTGCTTCCTACTTCTAGAGCTCTACACACATTAACTTGTGATATAGCCTATTCCATCGTCCTTTGCTGAAGCCAAAGTTGCATTCAATACAAATGTCATTTCATTTGTTTTTATGGCATAATTCTGTTTCCCAAGTGCATTGGCCTGTTCAGTGAACACAATGCATACTGACAAGACCCCATGGGCACTGGAAGCTCACCATAGCCCACACACCCACTGAGCCAGCTGGCTACCCCGACAGTCCCGAGTTCTCAGGTCTGCCACTAACTGCACTACCCATAGTTTCAAATTCTTTGAGAAGCAACAAGAAAATGCAGTGGTAATCACTACCAAGAACATTTTAAAGAATAACACAGTAATGGTATGACTACTATTAAAACTTTCATATTACACAGTAGGAAACAAAGCTTATTTCATTGAGATGACTAATAATTAAATACAAGTGTACACTAAGCACATTTTGTTCTTCTTGCCTCTGTGATTGTTATTTTTTCTTTTATACAACTTAGCCACTAAATACACAATTTAATCCACAAGAAAATAATGTTCAGATATAGTTTTATAAACACGCATGTGCTCCATCTTAAATGCATCTAATCTATACAAATGTGGATTAGAGAAAAAAGATAAACTAGAAGCATGGTCTTGAACCTGAGACATTTAAAGTGAGAATCCTTTACAAATATTGGCACACGATTTTTAGAAATACATTTACCAGCTAAGTGAGGTGGTACACACCCATAATCATGTTTTGTTGCATTCTTGTAATTGGCAATGCTTGATTTTTTTTGAAGAGAGGTTTGAGTAGTTTTAGAAATACACAAATCTTCTGAGTTCTGGTATGTTAATTTATCAATACCACCTCTATAAGAAAATCAGCTTATTGAATTCCCAAAAAACGTAAATTTACTAGTAGTTAGGTGCTCAACTATAAGAAAGCATGAACTTCTGTTAAAAGTTTCTTACATTATTTTTAGTGTCCTAATTTCTTCAAACTTTTGCCTTGACACCACTGTCAGTCTTTGTCCTGTTTTTATTATAGAGTCAAATAATATAAAAATAATGATGTACCACTCTAAAAATGATCAACTTTTAATACAGGAATGTCAATATAAATTACATAAGAATATGAGACAGTCGAGGATTTAGGTCAGCACCATAAGTACCTGCCTGGCAGGCGTGAGGTTTTATATATATATATATGAAAAATTCAGAATTATTATGTAAGATAAAGATACATCTGAATATTTAAAAAATATTTTTACCTGTTAAATTAAAAAATACTGTCAGAGTAGGCCTAAGATATTAATGTATGGATCAACATAAAATTACTTTAATGAAAATCAATAAAATGCCTTGAACTGTCAGAAAAACACTATAACTCAAATATTTTAGTACATTAATAGGTTGTAATTCACAACCACAAAAAGCTTGGAAGTGAACAAAACTAAGTATGTACTACAAGTTTCTTTTTTTTTAAAGATTATAAACATATGTTTAATAAAATTTTAAACTGGAACAATACACATTTGATGTTGCTTTTGATCTTTAACTTGTAGCCTTATCTCCCAGGTCAAAGGACACATTATTCAATTTCACTGTATTTTGTGTAAAATCACTGTAGCGTTGAAGATGACTTTCAGAACAAATGTCATGGTACTTAAAGCCAAACTGGAATCTAGTTTTTCAGCTTCTTAATTAAAATCACAGTTTAAAATAGTCTGGCAATACTATTTTATTCTTTCCAGTTGAACAGCAACAGAATTTCACATCTTTTAGTCAATCAAGCTTAACAATCTAAGAGCTCTTTTATTTTCTAAAACATCAAAATAATTTCAAGAAGCAAAATATTATCTTATGTTTTTATACTTAATGTCATAAGGAATGAGAAACTAGACTGAAAATTAATTTTACTTGCTTTACAAAGAATAAAGATTAAAATAGCATTACCACAAAAAGCTTTCTAAGGATCTAAGTGAATATAGGAGAATTCTCCTCAGTCAAAACCACACACACATAAGTCCTGCAGGATTAAGTAGGGCTAGAAAAGAAGCATAGTTCATATAATTTTGCACTGTAAAAACAAAAATATGTATTTTTATATACATGGAAAGAGAAATTCACAACAAATACTTGTTGAAAAATAAATACCACATCTTAATGTATAACGAAAAGGATGATTACCTTATCCCAAATGCCACTTCATCTATTTCAATTTTTTATACTAATTACATGTTTGCATGAGTATCTGGAAATATATCATAAAAATAGTTTCACATTTTATTTTATAATATGAGCACTATATCTTCTGCAAATAAACTTGTGAAAGAATTCATTATGAAAGAATTCATTTACTGAACTGAAATTACAAGTCTAGCTCTTAAAGTTGGTAATAATAGCCATTTTCATCTGTTAATGTTTTTAACCATAAATATCACATTTACATTCACAAAAGTACTGTGCATCTTATGTACTAATCCAGGTCGGGGAAATATATGTTGTGTCACTTCCTTACCATCTCACTTACTTTCTTCTGCAAAGAATATTTAGAAACCTTGAAAAAATAAAGAAGAAAAGCTCATTAGAAGTCTTTATTACAAATTCTTTCTCCTACTAAAATCTCATGCTATAAAATGTGGCATTTACTACACTGCTTTCGAAATCTTACTTACACTAGTTCTCTGCCTTCTAACAGTAAGAATGCATCCACTCCTCTATCTTAAACATTCACTACCACAGCAGCCGCCCCCCACGCCAGCTGTTTCCCTAGCTTCCCGCTTACAGCTGTGAACTACGCAGCTCTGTTCCTAGCAGGAGGGCAGCGGACACATGATAATTAACATGATGACATACACGATATGTTAGTGTGGGGCAGCTACTAAGACAAACTCCACGAATAGAGAGCAGCGGGTCTAAGAGTTCACTGAAGGAACTCTGCAAGAACAGTTAGCCATAAACATCATTAGAAACACCTAGATCATCTCCAAACCCAGACATCATTAATACCCTTCCAGACCCTTTTAGATGCTTTTATACTTTCAAAGGGAGCCATGGGGAGTGATAAGAGACGCACTATTTTATACCTTTTAAAAATCTAATACATAATAAACACTTTTCTGTGACTGGCTGACATACAACACAACTTTTTAACAGCAACAAAGTACTCCACTGTTTCATTTGATCATTGTTTGCGTTCCACTGTTTATAGGTTGACCTGGTTTTCAACTTTATATATATTATGAATTATCCTAAAATAAAACGCTTGTATCTGAATTTTGTAGTTATTCATTTTAGCAGGATAAATTCCAAGAGGCAGTATCTCTAACATTTGTTCACTTTTAAAAGTTGTTACATAGTCCTCCAGATTCACTGAGTTAAACTCCAACCAGCTGTTTATGAATGCTCATTTTTTAAACTGTACATACATTTATTAGTTTTTTTTTTTCCAGATAGGGTCTCATTGTGTAGTTCGGGCTAGCCTTAAATTCACTATATAACCCAGGCTGGCCTCAAACTCATGGAGATTCTTCAGCCCCAGCCTCTGAAGTGCTGGGATTACAGGCATGCACCACTATCCTCAGCTTAAATTCTAAACCAAAATACAACTAATTCACATTTTCCATTAAATAAATTCTTTAACCTAGTTCCACGAACCAGTTGATGTTTTTAGTTCCTCTTGGTGAAATGGGTAATATATAATTGCTTCCTTCAACAAATACTGAATATAGGAAACATACCAATGTATACAGTCAGGGTGCAATGCTAGCTTAGAGTCTCGGCAAGATAAACCATGAGTAACATAAATAGGTTAAACAGATGCTTTGTTAGTACTGATGAATGCTAAAGAAAAATAATAAACAAAGGAAGGAGATTTCATAGGATGATCAGGAAAGATTTTTCTGAGGTAGCACCTTTTGAATAAAATCAGACTATTTCAGCCAGTGCAAAGCCCCACAAGGATAATGCTGGTGTGTTCAAGAACAGCAAGGACGCCCATGTGGCTGGAAAGGACTAAGCAGGGGAAAATAGCAAAGATGACTTAGGAAATAGCAAAGAGAAGGGGGGACCCAAATCAGTATAGAACTTGTGATGTGTGAGAGGGTGTTTTGGTCAGCTTTCTGTTGCTCTAACCAAAAACCTGAGAACAACAACTTAGCAGAGGAAAGATTTACTTTGGCTCATGGTCTCAGGGTTTTTGGGTCAACCGTGGTGAGGTAGAGAAATGGTGGAAGGGTGTGATGGAGGAGTGCTACAAGAGTGGGGAAGGGGCTGGGACCAGATATGGTCCCTGAGGTCACACCCAGGACCACTCCGCTCAAAACAAGGCACAAGCTCCTAATTTTCCATCACTTTCCAGTAATGCTGTAGGATTATGATCTCATTAGTGGATTAACCCACTGATGAAGTTAGAGCCCTTGTGACCCAATCACCTTATGAAAACCCCACTGTGGCCTACATGCGGCATCTGGGGGACATTCTACACCTAAATCGCAACGCAGGAATTTAGATTCGGTAAGGAATGGGTCAGAAGCCACTAGGGAATTGCAAGCACAAAGGGAACACGGGCTCACTCTTGAAAAGGCTGGCTCAGATAATACATTAACATGAGAAGGGAACAAAAGTCATGGCAAGAGAACCACTTAACAGATTATAGCAATAGTCCAGATGAAAGGGGATGGTGAAAGGGAACTAGGGACAAATAGCCAGATGTAAGATACAGTCCAAGAGAGACCTGAAGGAGGACGGGAGAGGGAGAATATTAGAAAAAGGAATGTCATTATCCAGGGTGGAAAAAACTAAAAGAACAGCTAATTTTCAGAAGAGGGAATTTTAGGAATTTGGCTTTAAACATGTTAAGTTTGAGATGTCTTTTTCAGGTCTAGGCAGAGAACAAAAAGTTAATCCAGGCTGGTTCTGAATTGGAAATGCACATTTGGAAGTCATTTCTATGCAGATCACATTTTAAAGACTTGGTGAAAGCAATTTTTGTCCTTTGTGTTTTGGTCTTTTTGAGACAGGGTTTCACTATGCAGTTCTGGTTGGCCTTGAACTCACTTTGTAGCCAAAGCTGGCCTCAAACTCAAAGTGTTCCCTCTGCCTCAGGCTGCTAAGTGCTGGGATTATAGATGTACACTACAAGACCTGGCAGGCAGACTATTTTTAAGGCATGCAGAATAAAAGCAAAGTAAAAGACAAAGTATCATCTAGAAGATATTATAACTCAAAAGACATTAAGGAACTATCAGTCTATTAAGGAACTATCAGTCTATTACTGAATACTATCTGCTACTATTGGATAAATCTAATACACGCAGAGCAAACTTGCCAAATTATTTGAGGTTTTGCTTTTCAGATACCATAAGCGCTCTATATTAGCCCTCCTATTTTATAGTCCACAGTGCTATTTTACCAATGCCTTTACAGCAGTGCCTAGTTTATAAAGATACCACACGGTTTTCTGACAGAGTTGAATTTGAAAGTAAGATAATTACACTGACATGCAATCTTTCTATGAATTTTTAATTTTTAATCTTAAAAGTTTTATTTTTTAATCTTAAAAGTCACATACAATTTGGTTTACTAGACAAGTATATATCTAGTGAAAGAACAAAACTATGGTGATAATAATTAACATTAACTGTAGAAGGAATTTCAAAGATGACAGAACCTTTCCTAATGATTGTACCACATTTTATGAAAAAATGTAATGAAAGTTCATTAAAAGCACACGTCTATAGAACAAACCTTATTTTCTTACTAAGTTTTTCGTAAGTTGTATTTATATTACTTGTGAATAAAGAGTCCCCAAAATAAAACACTAAAAACATTTAACCCTTTCCTCTTTCACAACAATTCAGGCCCGAGTCCACGAGGGGAGCAGAACAAGGTACAGATCTGTGCAGAAGGTACTCAATGGGCCCAGTGTTGCAGGGTAGGAGCCAGCCTGACAGAGGGCAGGGGGCCCCAGGGAGGAGGGACAGGTACTTAGCAAGAGAGGGGCCTGGACTGAGTCCCCAGCAAAAGAAGGAAGGAGGCAGGGAGGAACAAATAAAGGAGGAAAGTGGGGAGGGGAGGGCAAAGCAGGTGACCTAGCTCAAGGTGTCAGAATCCACACTGGTTGAGAATGACACCCACATGAGGAAGGCACCAACATCCAAATAACAAGTGACTACATGCAGGAAGACTGTTCAAAGATGCAAACATGCTAATGATAATGCAAGTTGGTATCTGGAAGAGAAGAAAAAGTAAGGACAGAAAGGTAATAAACTAAATGAACCTCTCTCGGAGACCATGCTTGGACATGCTGTGAATTCATGGTTTTCAATCTACAGACCGACACAGAAATAAAGGGTAACGGTGAATGTGTGTGTGTGCATGTACATGTGTGTGTACATGTATATGCACATACACATGCACACGCACAGCACCAAGCAGGATATTGCCCCGATCTTGTCAGCTATGCCCCATTTTTTTGCTAACAGAAACCAGTTGAATATGGAGAAATGGTTTGTCCCAAGTAAAGTACACCATGATCCTGGCATATTTGACTTTTATCTAAAAGTGGGAAACTGCTAAAATAATGACGATGAGTCAGGAAGACTAAAAACCCAGCTTAAATGGACTCTTGCTGGGCAAACCAAAAATACTTTGAGGATCAAAACAAATGAGAGTTGTAAGATTTTAATCCATTGAATAAAGTAAGGAAGAGTCTATAGTGATATAAAAATAAGTATATTAAAAGTTTAATGAGAAATGAGGTATTTAAATGGTTTCAAAGTACCTCTCTACCAAATACTCTAATTCCAAAGAGATAAAGAGTAACTTGATAGAGGAGAACATGTCAGATAGCACCTCAGTTATCAAAGTGAATATCAATAATGAAACAGAATGAAAGTATGAATTATGTAACTCAGTAAGAACACAGCATTACTTCCATACTATTCTTGCAAGAAGTATATAAACTGAATCTTTAAAGAGTTTTGGCTCAGGCCGGACACTGTAGCTGGAAAAGCCTCAGGTAGAACCAAGGAGTTCCATCTCCCCCACCCCTAGGGATTTACCTATGGCGCCAAACAAAGACCAATGGGCTACCTGTGAATCCCTAATGCCCCCTTAGGTTCACCCCAAACCGAGGCTACTTATATGCCTCCACTCCATGTGTTCCATGGAGAGATCATCGATCCGGGGGGAGAGGCCGCACCCCAGAGGACTGGAAGTGTCTTTCCCCACATTCTCAAAATAAAAGTTATTTATATTTCATACTTCTTATCTTTTCAGCCACTGCTGGTCCCCCACAGTTCTATCATATGGTTCCCTGACTGGGAACGGCAGGCAAGAGACTCCTGGGGCTTTCCAGTTTGAGTCCCCTGCCATTCAGGACCAGGACCGGACTGTATCCTGCATTAATTCCTCACTTATACACTTGGGTGCTGTAAACTTGTCGCTGCCGGTTCGCAAACAACACTGACTCAATTTACCACAGGTGAGCAACTCCGTGGGTTCCCGTGATGCTCTGATGTCCTTAGATAGCCCAAGGCAGGGTCTTTCTGGGCCAATCTGTGTCCACACTATGAGACTCTCACGTCCTTTGGGTTTGGATAGCCTAAGGCAGAGTCTTCCTGGGCCAGCCTATGTCCACACTGAAAGACTCTCACGTCCTTCAGAGCATTTTAAGTTCTCATGGGCAGAGTTGTTACTAAACCCACGAGAAATCCACTCATATATTGGTGACGGCCAATTCTTATGAGTTTTGGAACCATATATATACCGATCAGTCTGTAAGTAAAAAGTGACGACTTACACTTAGCAGACCATGGTCCGTTGCCTTATCTGGCTATAACTCCATGGACTAGACCCCACACTAGATTTTATCTTGGGGACCACTTCCTGTTCCCCCCCCAAAAAACCATACCTATCTATGGCTTATCACACTGACGACAAGTTTACAAAACTCTTTATCTTTAAGCCTTTGTTTTGGGAATGTGCGTTCTTTCGGCTCTTCCAGGATCCTTCCCCCTCCCCACACTTAAAGAGATAATAGTGTCTTTCCTTGCAGCCTTTCAGAGCTTTCTCAGCGTCCCTTTGTCTCCTTGCCACTTCCCCTCCCCCTGCTGCACCCGCCATGCGCACTGACCCATTCCCCACCGAGTTGGAAAAAATGAGCCCAAACAGTGTTGAGAGATTCGCACTGGCTACTTTAAGTTCTCCCGCTGTGTTCCAGCTCAAACAGTGTTGGGAGATACTGCTGCTTTAGGCTTTCATGCTGCCCCCCAACTCCATGCGGTGTTTCAGCTCTCACGCAGCCCTCCAGGTCCAAGTGGGGTTTGGCTCTAACACTGTACCCTAATCCGTGCGCCCATGAGCAGCTTCAGCTCCACCTGGTGGCTTAGCTCCACATTGGTTGGCACCAGCCACGCCTCCGGTAGCAGCCCCAGCTTTACACTACATCCCAACTCTGCCTCCCAGCATGGGCACTGCTGCTGCCCCACCATCACGCTGCCCCCCCCCCACCTGTGCGCTGTCCCAGCTCCACCCCACCATGCGCTGCTGCCCCAGCCCTGTGCACCTGTTGCACATTTCCGTGGGCAGTCCCAGCCTGCCCTGTGTACTATGTCCAGGCACTCACCCCGCCTTCACTCTGCATGCCCCGCCCACACACCAGACCACCGTGCCAGACCAGTCTCCGCCTCCAAGCTCAAGTGCTGCTCTGGCTGCCAGCACAGAGACAAACGCAGCAAGTCACAACAGACAGTTCGTCTTACTGATGTGATGCTGTATTTGCGTTTTCAGCTATTAAGTTCAGATTGCTTCTGCTGCCTTTTTTTTTGTGTTCCAGCCATGACAAATGTTTTCTTTTAGATACAGATATATACTTAGAGATGTTTAACAACTAAAATTAAAAATAATTATAAATTCCTTTTGCTGGGAACCACTAACTCTTTTCCAAGACAAGGGTTTTATGATACATGCAAAACAACAAAACCAACACTGAGGCAGAAGCAAACTTAAACCTTTTCCCAGCCTATCTGCTTACCCTGGCTCAGCTCTTCACCAAGCCATAATTAACTATATTCAAATGATATTAAGTAACACCGTAGCTGATTTCTCTCCTAAACGAAAAAGAAAAAATTAATTAAATAGGCCATCCTACAAAAATCAGATGGCATTAGACATTTTAATAACATAAAGAGATACTCATATATATGACAAAAATAACATGTCAGTTCCTAAAATTCTCTGGACTTGTCCTCCTTATGGGAAGTCATTACTAAAATTATAAATACCCTATTGATTATATTTGAGTCCTGCATACTTACTTAATTTTACAGATACCTTCGACTGTAGTCCAGATCCCAAACGAAAAGGCAAAACTTGACCTTCAAACCTCATAGAGACCTTACTATTGGCTTTTCATGTTTTCAACAACAAAGATAACAATAACACTTGTGACACTTGGAGTTCTGAGACAGATAAACCAACACAAGGTGGAGCTGCCTGCTCCCCCCCCCCCCATCCCCATGGACCATGCTTCAAATGCAGCAGAAAACATCGGACAAGAGAGTGCCCCATCCTGGCATTCTTTGAGACCTTACCCCAGGGCTACTGGGCTGTCCTAGCCACCAGAGAGTGGGTAAGCCCTCACAGGAAATGCCAACAATGCCAGATTCATCGCTGACAGATCTGCTTAAACTTGCTGCCAAAAACTGATGGGGCTCAGGACCAACAAAAGCTCACTTTAAGATGTCTGTCTCAGAGTCGAAGTCCCACTAAAAGTCTCAGGTAAGACATTCTCTATACTTGTGGACATAGAGGCCACATGTACAGAGTTCTTCCTGAGTTTTCAGGTCGCTATAATAAGTCCTCAATCTCTAAGAGACATTGAGGGTCAACCTATGCAATTTATAAACAGGGCCTATTTCGTGCAGGTCCCAGTCCTAAATCTTAAAATGCTTTTCATTCCCTTGTGTTTATATAGACTGACTTAGACACATTGAGGCCTCAACAGCTTACACCTGTTATCACTAGTAAACTTCTCTTCAGTGATATAAGACCACCTCTTTTCTTTCTTATTCACCAGTTTCTCAGGCAACCCTGGTCAAGACTGGCAGATACATTTTGTCTTCTCACTTTGTTTATACTTTTTCAGGATACATAAAAGCCTTTCACACAACCAGGGAGACTGCTGATATACTTGCTAAAGTTCTGTTATAGCAAATCATTCCAAGGACTACAACCAGGTTACAGCGACCCATACCTGATATTCTTGGCAATCTCAACAGTGATCAAAGTTGCTAGACTGCCATCCTGGTTTCACATCACTCAGGCTAAGTGGTGTTCTTCCAGCCCTAAATCTAACCATCCTGTTGCCTACTCATCTCTGCCTTACAAAGGCCCCAAAGCCACAACTCTCAGGATGTCATGTTTTGTTATCCAATTTGGTTTCTAATTTCTTATTCCTTTTACAGCAGGACTCTTAACAATATTTCCTAAAGACTCCAATGTCATACATACCAGAGACAAGCCTTACCTACCTATCCTTTTAACTTTTACCCTTTCATATGGGGGAGTAATCACCTCTCATAACTTCACTCCTCGTAACCCCACATTTATTTTTCAGAATTCTGCCTTACCGTGCAAATGTTTCTATCTCAACATGGTCCTGATATAATGACGTGTAAATCAAAGGCACCTTTCCTTCTCTACCTCACTGGGTCCTTAAATATGACAGTGCCATGCCTCCTCATAACATCTTGTCTCTTTGTTTTTCCAGTCTGACATACATGCATTCACCAGTGAAGTTGTCTTAGCTAAAACACCTGGCACCAGCTTCTACCTGGGCATCAACCATCATCCTGTCAACTCCCCTAGACCTCAGTACAGCGCCCTCTGCCAGCAGGAAGCAGTTAAAGAAAGAAATCTTTGCCCCTTTTCATAATAATAATCATAAGATAGGATATGAAAGAGTTTTGGCCCAGGCCGGACACTGTAGCTGGAAAGGCCTCAGTTGGAACCAAGGAGTTCCATCTCCCCCACCCGTAGGGATTTACCTATGGTGCCAAACAAAGACCAATGGGCTACCCTTGCATCCCTAATGCCCCCTTAGGTTCCACCCCAAACCGAGGCTACTTATATGCCTCCACTCCATGTGTTCCAGGGAGAGATCGTCAACCCCGGTGGGGGGGGGGGAGATGCTGTGCCCCAGCGGATCAGGGGTGTCTCTCCCCGCATTCTCAAAATAAAGGTCATTCATATTTCATACTTCTTATCTTTTCAGCTGCCGCCGGTCCCCCACAGTTCTATCAAGTCTAATCAAGGGGAAATATCAAACAAACAGAAATTAAGGAACATTCAATAAAATAACTAGCCTGTGATGTTCAAGAGTGTCAATGTTATAAAAACCAAGCAAAAACCTGAGAGCTCTTCGAAACTAGAAGAAATGAAAGAGCTATGAGAACTAAATGCAACACTGGATTCTAAGCTGGATCTTTCTGCTATAAAATATTTTATTGAGATCACTGGTAAAAGTGAATGGGTCCTGGACATTATAGTTACGCACCAATGTTAATTTCCTGATTTTGATGGTTTGCTATAGTTTTATAGAATAATGTCCCTGACTGTAATGAAGATACATACTACAGTCACAGGGTGATGGATCAGGTTGGCAAATGATTACTCTGGAGAAGTAAGTTCTATGGATTGTATTTCCAACTTCTCCATAAATTTATGATAATTTCAAAAGAGAAAATTAAGTGACTTTAAAAATATTGTGGAATTAACTGATATAAAATGTTTGAAAAAACATAACTGATTGGCTTTATTCTGTTTGGTTTTATTCTCTTTAAAATAAAAAGAATAGCATCAATGAAAAATAATATATAACTTAAGTTCAAAAGAAAGCCAAGAACATTTGCATATGCCTAAAACAAGAAGAGAAACCCAAAGTGAGCATTAAAAGTATGCAAGCTGAAGCTCTGGTGACTCAAGGGCCCCACACAGCATAGAGCCAAGGGCTCAGGAACACTGGGGATAAAAGGGCCAGGAAGAGCTGCAACTCCAGAACAGAGGCCTGAAAAATGGAGCCACCAGCACAAAAAAGCCTGGTTCATCCCTTAAGAAACCGAAGCCGCTCAGTGAATGGCACAAAAGGAATGAAGAGCTCAGTACAGAAGCTCAGCCAATAAACTAATGGGCCAGTGGAGGACTGTTCAGCAAAACCTTTAGGGCTCAGTGCAAAAGCAAACCTAGAGGAGCTCTGTAGAAAGAATTCACAACACAGCCTCACCAGGAAATCACAACCGCTGCTCCAGAGGGGATCACAATGTAAAATTTATGAGCCACATTAAAAAGGAAGATCTACAATAAGGAAGATTCAGCAGACAGACACTGCAAAAAGGAAGACTTGTTAATCACCCCCAAATAATCAGAGATAACTGAATTTCAAAGACATTATAAAATTATTCAAAATGTTTGAAGATGAGACAATAAAAAGTATAAGAAAAGTATAAGATAGTGTAAAAAAGCAGATTTGAAAACATATCAAATAAAACTTCCATAGAAGAACAATATAGTCATAAAAATATCAATGGATAAATTATATGGTAAGTAAAACACAGTAGAAGAATTAGTGAGCTAGAAGATAGATCTAAGGAAATTACGTAAAATACTGCATCTTCACAGAGATGAAGCAGTGGCCAGACATGGTCATACCCATTATTAGCATCCTGGGATGATAAGGGAGGAAGATTGCAAGTTTGAACCCAGCCTGGGCAACTTAGCCAGACCCTGTCTCAAAACCTAAAAACAAAGGTTGTTCAGAGGGCTGGAAATGTAGCTCAGTGCAAAGGGTCCTGGGTTCAATTCCCAGGACTAAAGAAAAGAAAGGGAAGAAGGAAGGAAGGGAAGGAAGAGGGAAGGGAAAGAGGAGGGATGTGTAGGACAAGATTAGATCCCTACCTTCTCACAAGACACAAAAGGAAAACCACAAACTTTGTCAGAGAAGGTAACTTCAAGTGATCATGCCTTACATTTTTCAAAAGTGAGTAAGATACTAATTATCACACTGCAGAAACAAATGAAAATTGCAAAAAACAAGAAAAAGGGGACCCATATTCTGGTAATAAAAGTATTGACTGTCACTGCATTCAGAAAGTTGAAGGACTGGGGATGCTTTCTGTAAGACTTGGTGGGCGTTATATTTAGATTCACAGTAGAATCGAGAGGGAGACAGAGGTACCCACAGACTCCCTGACCTCACACATAAGCAGCCTCCCATGGGCCTCTCCCCACTGCAGTGGCACCTTGTTGCAACTGCTGGATCCACGGAGACATGTCGTTACAGCCCAAGTGCACACATGGGTCAGTGTACACGCTGTGGCTCTGGACAACTGCAACGACCTTACCACTCCACCTGGAGCCATCCCTGTCCTAACCATGCCCATGCTCTGCTTTGTCATCCCTCCTTCCGCAGCTCAGCATCACTGACCATTTTACTGTTTTCCACAATAACAAGTTTCCCCTTTTCCAGAATGTCAGAGATTTGGAGTCACAGCCTCTCCAGATTAGCTTGAAGTTTCTCCTCGTCCTCCTACAGACTGACTGCTAGCCCATTTCTTTTAATGCTGACTGACATTCCAGAGTTTGGTGTACTGCCACTCATTATCTGTTCACTCCCAAAACACGCTTTGATTGTTCCCGAGGTCTACAATATGAATAGAGCTGCTATGAGTGTCCATGCACAGGTTTTCTTGTGCATAGGAGTTTTTAGTTTGTCTGGTTTAACACCAAGGAGTGTGATTTGCTTTGACGAGTTTAGTTTTGTAATAACAGTCTAAATGGCTCTCGGGAAGCCACACCACCAAGCTTTCCTAGCAGAATGACCTAGAGCGCCTGCTGCTCTGTTCTCTCCCATACTTGCTGGTGTTACTGCTCCAGAGTGTGGTCTTCTCACTGGTGTGGAGTGCTACTTCAGTGATTTAATTCACATTTTCTTGATGATATAAGGGACATCTTTCCATATGCTTCTATCATCTGTATGTGTATTGTTTTTGGTGAGGTGTCTGTTAGGATCTTTGGCATGTTTTAGCCAGGCTGAGTGGTGTGTGCTTGTCATGACAGCACTCTGAAAGGCTGAGGCAAAAGAATTTAAAGTTTGAGCCTCAGCAACCTAGCTGTTATGGTTTACGTCAGTGGCTTCCCCCAAATCTCATGTAATCACAGTCATGGCCAAATCTAGCATTTGTGATTGGTTTGTTGTCTAGCACTGGGATTGGTGGTGTGAATGCTACACTTACCCAGGGGTGGAGCCAATATACAGTGTAACTGCGGTAAGACTGAGTGTCTCTCTCTTTTTTGCCTAGTTCAGACTTTGCTGCAGGGGTGGCCATGATCCACTGCTCCTCAGGCATGCCATCCTGCCTTGTAGCCTGCTGAATATGAACTGAAACCTCTAACCTATAAGAGATAAAGCTTCCCACCCCTAACTTTGGGTGTCAGGTATTTTGTCTCAGCAACGAGAGAGAAAAATAACTGAGACATTAGCAAGACCCTGACTAAAAATAATAAAAACATGGGGATGTAGCTCAATGTGAAGGCTCTGGGTTCAACCTTCAGAACCCAAAGGGAAAGAAAAAGAAAGAAAAGATCTTCAGCCTGTTTTTTGTTGGGTTGCTATCTTATACTTAGTTTTAAAAAGTTCTTTGTATATGTTAAATAGCAGCCTTTTACTAGATATATTTTCCCCCCGTCGTCCTTTCCAGACAGGGTTTTGCTACGAAGTTCAGGCTGGCCTTGAACTCACCTTGTAGCTCAGGGTGCCCTCAAACTTGTGGCAAGGATCCTCCTGCCTCAGTTTCCTAAATGCTGGGATTACAGGCGTGCACCATCACATCCAGCACGAATCTTTTATCTATAATTTTCTTTCACTTTCTTGATAGTGTCTTTTTAAGAGCAGATGCTTTTAATTTTTAGTGAGGCCTAGATTATCGTGTCTTTCATGGATCATCACTTCGATGTTATATCTAAAATGTCATCAACAAACACATGATCATCTAGGTTTTCTCTTATATGATCTCATAGGATATTTATGCCATACATTCTGGTCTGTGACCCATTCTGCATTCACTTTTGTGAAGGGTATATGTCTGTATGTAACATTTTTGTTGATTTGTATGTCTACTTACTTCAGAACCTTTTGTTGATAAGGATGCTTTTTTCACCTTCCCAACTCTGGGAACTTTATTTATTTATTTATTTATTTATTTATTTATTTAGTCTTTTTCCTGTTTATCGGTACCAGGGATCGAACTCATGACTGCCTGCTTGCAAGGCAGGCGCTTATGCCACTGAGCTAAATCTCCAGCCCCGGGAACTTTATTTTTATTACTTGTTCTTCTGTTCCTTCTCCAAAACACAAAATAACTCACATATCTGAGAACTCCTTACCAGTGGATAACTGTGCACTGGGAGCACTGATGCTGCCTGCCCTCTGCACTAGTCTGTTCAAGCATGCTGTGATTCAGCCCCAGCTCAGTACCTGCTAAGCACCATGTCAGAAAGGACTGGGGGAGGGTAAGAGACCCTGGGCTAATGCTATACCCCTGGAGGACACTGGCTAAGGCCAGGAGAGAAGCTTTGTTTGGTACAATCATGATCATCTGTCCCATTAAACCCTCCAAGCACTTTAGCTAAAAGCTTTTTTGGGGTGTGAGGGTCATTTTCTGGTTTTGGTGGTGCTGGGTATGTGATCCAGGGGCCTGTACACATGGGGCAGGTGCTTTATTCCTGAGCTACACTCCCAGCCTAGCTCACAGGGACTGTGCTCAGATCCAGTCACAACACAGTAACATTGCAACCCTGATGAATACTTCAACTTAAAGAACAGGAGGATAAAAGCTCTTGGCTTCCTGAGGTTGCACTCCTAGCCAAACACCCCCTACAGTAGCAGCAGAAAGGAAGAACACACCTTCTGCTAACACTGCACTTATGTGGGTCCTCACAGATTGCATGCCTCTGGCAAGAATGCATGTGAGGGTCGCAGAGTGGAAACCGTGACTCCAGTCTCCTCATTTCCCAGGAAGCACCTGGGTCTGTATTACTTTCTAACCAGGTAACAGGACCTCTGGGTGGAGTAGCCAGTCAGAGTCTGCATGAACTCCCGTCACCTAACATGGATCGCCACTCCCCTGCTGGGGTCACTGCAGACAACATAGCCCACTTACTCTGCTACCAGGATAGAAAACTACAATTTTATTACTATTAAAGATAATAAAAGTTACTTAAATATTTTTAAATAAAAGATACAGCAAAAATCCTGGTTTGACATTTAGGGTTCACAGAAAATCTATTAAATTATATAATGTATCACATGACAGTTTTTGTCAGCTTTGCCATGCTAACTTACATATTTAATAGTGTTTATTCATATTATGCTAAATTTGCACATTGCTTTTTCTGAATAAATTATTTAAGTAATACTAAGTTACATTACCTGTAACTCTTTTAATGTTTCCTTCAATCCTTCTATTTCTTTTTCTTTTATTTCTGTAGCAAGCTGGTATTTTCCCTTTAAATAAAAGACCATATTTTTAGTACTTCCTAATGTATACAGAATAAAGGAAAATTTAAGAACTCAAGAACCAAAGTCTCTACATGTCAAGCCTAATATTTCATAGGCTTGTACCTATATGACAAACTACTTTGCTTTTTCTCTTTTTTTCTTTTGATACTGGGGATCGAACTCACAACCCCATGATTGCCAGATACGTGCTTGTGCCGCTGAGCTAAACCCCAACCTACATTTCTAATGGCTTAAAAATATCAAAAGTTACAATAAGACCTTTATATAATTATAATTATTATGAAATGAAATATGAAATGACAAATCACTTTATAGTAGAGAATTCCCAGAACTTATAGACACTACATAATTACTTAACTCTTAACAGCTAGAATAAATATACCCTCACCTCCCAGAATCTGCAAGAAATTCCTTTCAAGACCTTCACAAATACCAAAACCTGAATATTCTTAAGGTGATTATATAAAATGGCATGGTATTTGCATATTACCTACACATATCTTCCCATATTTGTTAAATCATCTCTAGCTTACTTGTATCTTATAATACCAGAGACAATATAAATACTATGTAAGTAGTTGCACTTCTACATTGTTCACAGAATAACAGAAAGAAAATCTATGCATGTTCTTTTCTTCCCTAGTACTTTCAGTGAATAGTTGGTTGAACCCATAAAAATGAAATCCACAGATACAGAAGTCCAGCTATATTCCAATTAATAAGGTACAAGTGCATCTGAATAATAAAGACAGAAGATAACTTTTTAATAACCTTTTTGCTATAAATAAGCTATGAATTATTAATATTATAAATTATATATTATTGGCATATATATATGGGCTGGGGATTTAGCTCAGCGGCATAAGCGCCTGCCTTACAAGCAGGCGGTCGTGAGTTTGATCCCCGGTACCGATAAAAATGAAAAAGACAAAAAAAAAAAAAAATATATATATATATATAAAATAGCTAGAGAAAATATTTAGTTCCAAATAAACTTTCTAAGGTTTGTTGGGACACATGTCCTTTCCCAGTTGGTAAGCCAGATGTCAGTCATTTCAGTGTTTTTTGAAAAAGGCAATTACAATAAAAAAGCATTAAATATATTTAATAAAAATATTACAGTAGAATACAAAGCATATTTATTTGGGAGCTGAAAATCTTGGTTCTAGTCCCAACTTTGTCACAGCAAGTCATTTAATCATGTTAGGTCTTGGTACAGCGGTCTGTACTATAAAATGACAGATGTCAAATAACATAATTACCTGATACGCTTTCTGTTTCTGGAATTTTAAGCAATCAGCATTTTCATTTGTTATTAATGATTTTTAGTGAACAAATAATAAGTTCATTTAGTATGGTTCAAAATAAGTTACAAAGTAATAAATACCTTTTCTTCCTCCAAGGCACACATCTTCATTTGCAACTGATAATTTTTAAAATTAAAATGCAGGTAAAATAAACTATTAGTGATTTATGACAGTCAATAATACAAGTGAAACATCTTACATTCCCACAATGTTTGAATTTAACACAATGTAGGTATACTACTTCTACACCCAAAAGATAAAACAATGGGGATATAAGTGGGGGAATGCCAATCAACAGTATCAGTGAACACTTTATTTATCATTAGGGACACCAATAGTCTTTCAAAGCTTAGTGTTCTCTTCCATAAGATGTCTTAAATATCTGAGTATTTTCTCATATTATTAGATGATAGGGAGGCATATTAAGGTAGAAATTTATGTAGCATATTCTGAAGGTAGAAATTTATGAAATTAGCACTATTTTTATTTCCATAGTACTTAAGTATTAAATTAATTAAAATTAATTTTAAATGTACATAATAGTGAAATAACCTTTTTGAAATTATGACACAGTTTTTCAGAAAAACTGAAGTGTACACACCAAAGGAAAACTGTAAAATATGTAATTCTAGGATATTAGCAGAATTGGCAAGACAGGAAAATTCTTTTTGAATGTTCATCTATCTTTTCCAGCTGTATGAGTTGGCTTTCTTATCATTGAGACTCACACCCACCATTTACAGGAGAGGTTTAATTTGGCTCATGGTTTCAGAGGTTTCAGCCCAGGGCTGGCTGGGAACATCCTAACAGAAGGTGTAAACAAGCAATGCCTACTTTATGGTGACTGGGAAGCAGGGCATGGCAGCAATGCCAGAGGAAGAGGCAGGGACCATGCACAGTATCCACAGTCACACCTCCAAGACACCCAGACTCACTTAATCTGCTACATGTTTCTTAATCCAATATAGTTTACAAAGTAGGATTAATGGTCAAATTCTACCCCTTATCAACTTCATACCTAAACAGGTCTCCTTAAGCCATATTAATTTCCAAATAGATACAATAGTAAATTAGTAATTCTGCCTAACATAACTATCTTGCCTATAAATGGAATTCCAAAGTCTCAACAGTTCCAGCATTTTTCAGTGAGATTTAAGACAAAGTCTTATCTGGGAATCTCTATAAAAATAAAAAATGAGTTACATAATCTCCAGGTACAATGGCAAAGGGCAAATATGTCCATTCCAAAAGGGAGGAAGAGAAAGAAAAGAGTTGTACCAAAGCAAGGCTGAAATCCAGCAGAACACATGACAAATCCTATAGCTCCGTCTCGGGGACCCAAGGCCCGTGATGCTGAGACAAGTTCTAAAGGGTTTAGGCAACCCCACCTCCTTGGCCTTGCTGGCTGTAGCCCAGCCATATGGCCTCATATGCTGGATCCACTCCCAGCCTCCATTTTTCCTTGGCAGATGGTCCACAGTCCTGGCATCTCTTATTCCTGGGTCTCCACTGCACTTTTGACTTTATTCCGACAGTTTCACACACTACCCTGGCAGAGGCTCCTCATCTGGCTTTCCATGCCTTCCTTTGACATCTAGGTAGAAGCTTCTTTGACCCCACAACTCTTGCATTTTGCATACTGACAAAACCAGCAGTATATATATATGGATAGCACCAAGGCCTGCTACCACACTGAGCAGTAGCCAAGCCCCCTGGTTAGGGCCAATTTAAGCATTAGCATTTGTGTCTGGATAGCTGAGCACAGCGAAATGAATCCTGGGAACCAACCAACTCCTGAGGAAGCTCTATCCAGGAGGCCCAGGGACAATCTTTTCAAATGAAAGGTTTATGAATTTGCACCTTTAAACCTGTGATTAGCAGGGTCTTGCAAATTTTTGAGATTCCTTCAAGACATCTTTCTTCTTATCCCTGTTCAAATATTTGGTTCCTTTTTTAATGGCACTAATTTCTTCAGCAGCACTTTTTCCCTCAACTTTGCAAATGGTTCCTTTTGGGGCAAAATTTGAGTCTCAAAAATTTCTGCTATGTCTTTTGCCCCCAACTCTCACTATAATGCTACCTAAGCAGCCAGCAGTACCCATGCTATAGCCTAAATGTTAAACTATCCCGAAATTTCCTCCAGCAGATTAATTAGTCCATGACTCTTAAATCTCACTGACTGTTCTGTAAAGTATCAGGATATCATTATAATGTAGACAATTTTTCTGCCAGAATGTCACAAGTGTGGCTTCTAGTTTAACTGCCAATGGAACCCTCTTTTCAAAATTAAACCTACTTATCTTGGACTTACTCTCCGCATTCCTATCAACATCCAAGTCTTTTTAGCTCCGATCAGAATCACTCATTGAGTTCTGTTTTTAGGTTTATAGCATTCATTGGCTTCTCTAGTCTGTGTCTCTGAATCTTTCCAAACTCTGCACGCAAACTAGTTCTAAAGGATTTTAAACCAAATGATTAGATAAAATTATAGCAATGACCCAATTACTCTGGTACCAATTTTCCATATTATCCAGCTTTCTTGTTGCTAAGACATAATACCCACCACCCACAATTTAAAGGAGGACAAGTTTAATTTGGATGATGATTTGGGGGAACTCAGTATATGGTGAGTTGGCTCCCAGGCAAGAATATGATGGAAGGGTGTGGTGGAGCAAATCTTAGTTTATGACAGCTGGGAAACAAACAGGGTAACATGTATAACACCAAACACAACACTTCTATGACCCACTTGAACACTAATCTAATGTTTACTCTACTAGACATTTCTTAACCCAATGAAGGTGACATATCTGTAACTTCCTTGTACTCTGAAATGCTTTATTTAAAACAAACACAGAGCTAAGGACATAGTTCAGGAGTAGAGTGCTTGCCTAGCATGTTTCAAGGCCCTGGCTTTGGTCTCCAGTGTGACAGATAATTGCAGTGTCAATTTGAATAAGAAGTTCTGTTTAGCACAGTTCTGGCTGAGTATGGATAACTGACATACTGAAGACAGAGGACACTCTGGATGTGGGTGGTACCAACAGTAGGCTTATAGTTTGGATTGAATAAAAAGGAAAGAAGGAAGTCCTGCTACTGTTCTGTTGGTGATCTTCAGTCTTTACCACAATCTTTGGATGTTCATCTCAAGCATCCCAGCAAGGACCCTTCAGCTTCCAGTGACAAACTCACACAGAACTCTGCAGTGATCTCCAGCCTTTAACTTCTGGACTCTTTGGCTCTGCAGCATACACAAACCTTTCACATCCTCCCACACCTGATTTTTCAGGTGGCCACTGTAAGTCTATCCTGTAAATCTATATCTACCTATATCTTTATCTATATTAATCTGCTTCTTGAGTGAATGCTAACTGATATACAATTCTTTAGGCGGCCATTTTAAGTCTACTCTGTAAACCTGTATCTATCTAATCTCTATCTATCTATCTATCTTCTATCTATCTATCTATCCATTTATCTATCTATATTAACCTGTTTCTTGAGTGAACCCTAACTGATACACTCAACACTGGAAAAACAAACAAAGAGACCCCAGTGCATTTCTCCTCACACTTTCACTACCTGCATAGTCTTACTCCAAATCCTTTATGATAGTTGAGGCATAGACTTGTTTTTCCTAGACAACGTGCTACACTTTTGGCTTCTGGTTCCTTATCTTTTCTTTAAAACTTTAATATAGTCTGTCATTTGTCAAAGCAGATTCATGTCTAGATGTAAATTAGCAATAACCTTAACATAGGAGTGATGTAGATTGCATAGGCTTATTTCTTTAGCTGCATTTCTTCTTCCAAATACACACTTGTATGGAGATAAAGACAGAAAAGAGGGAAAGAAAGGGAGAAAAAATAAGAACAATGGGATAGATATCAGTACATGGGCACATTTTCTTAAACTATTATTGTCTAACTAGGGACTGAAGAGAAATCTCAGGTGATGAAGAAGGGTTATAGAGCTCAAATGAACTGAAAGTGTGCCCAGTCATTCTTCAACCTTTTTTTATTTTTCCCTACTCTTCCTTAGTCACTGGTGGTTGATATTTACAGAGGCTTCATGTGTGATAATCACCTCCCCTCAACTTTCAGAGCTCCTTCCTGTGTCTCAGCTCTTCATCAGACTCTGACTTTGGTAATGGAGTAATGTGGAAAAGATAAGATTCTAGGACATTCTAATAGAACAGAGAAAATGGGAGAGAAAGAACAAGAATACACACACTCTACTCACCTAAATCACTTAAAACCAGTGAGAACATATATCCTACATCAACAAGGAAACAGTGTTCCCAATTTTCTTTATGATTTTATTGTCAGTTATGACTCAAAATAATTTATTTCCTACTTTTTGTAATACTCTTTTTTATTTGTCTATTGTGGGTAAAAAACAGCTTGTCATGATATTCAAGGAAGAGAGAGGAAATACAATTTTTAAAGCTATATAGTTTGTGAAATTACCTGCTTTTTCAAAACTTCTGTTGCCTCTTTGTGTTGCTTTACTAATGCTTCCTTTTGATTCTGAAGAGTTTCCTATTTTAAAAATTACAAGTTAAAACAACTTAGATTTTTTGTCATAAAATCATCATACGAACATTTTGTTTCCAGTTGCTTCTTCATGATAAATATTATACTGCTGTTTAAACTATTTTTTATTTATATTTATTTATTTTTTGGTACTGGGGATCGAACTCACAACCTCATGCTTACCAGTCAGGTACTTATGCAGCTGAGCTAAGTCCCCAGCTACTACTGTTTAAACTTTTAGATTCTGGGCCTGGTAGAGCACTTGCCCAGCATTCATAAAGTTCTGGGTTCAATCTCCAGCATCACAATTTTTTTTTGAGCCTTGAAAGCTTTCTTCAAGAAAATATCTTGTAACCAAAAGCATTATAATTAACAATCTTGGTACATAAGCTAATTACAGTCTTAGGATCCCAAAAGTAACCATTTTTATTATCTGTACACAAATGTTCGCATGAAAATACATACATATTTTAAACTCTGAATTTTTTTTTTTTGCAAAACAAAAGCTACCACAGGACATTTAAAAAAGGATTCCATTTTCCTTCTTTATGGTGGAAGCTATTTGTCCTATCCTCTAGATCAAAAAGATTTAATACATTTCTTCTACCTTTTCAAAGTTTAGTAATTCTCATCATTAAAAAATAGGTCAAAGGGTGGTAACCACTTTGATGTTTTCCTTCCAGTTCAATCCAGGGCAATTTATATGCTAGGGAAGCACCCTTCCATTAGGTTACATTCCTAACTCTTACTTTTTATTTTGAGATGGAGGCTCATCGAGTTGATCAGGCTGGCCTTTACTTTGTGATTCTCCTGCTTCAGCCTCACAAGTAGCCAAGATTAAAGGTGGGCACCATTATGCCCAGCCACTTTCAAATCTTTATTTTCCTCAAAATATTGAAACAATACATTGGTTTACCAATTTTAAAAGTTAATCTCTTAAGTGGCCCATATGCCCATCAAGAGATGAATGGATTTTTAAAAATGCAGTTACACACCATATAGTGCTCTTCCATAAAGGATAGACTTGAGTCATTTGTAGGAAAATGAATACACCTTGAGATCATAATGTCAAGTGAAATAACTCAGACACACAAGCTTAAATATCACGTGGATTCTCTTATATGAGAAACACAGAGTAAAAGTAAACAGCAAAATAAAAGATACAAAATAGGAAGTAAGGAGACAGATAGTTCTCAGAGGAGAAAGAGATCAAGAGATGGAGGGAGTGGACCTGGGGATATAGATCCGAGCGGCACAGTGCCTGCCTGGCAAGCGCAAGTGCTGAGTTCGATTCCTGACACCAAAAATATAAAAACAAAGATAAATCTTCCAAAAAAAAAAAAGATGGCAGGAAGAGGAGGAATGGAATGGAAAAGAGATGAAAAAAAGAGGAACGGGATGTGCCATGTACATATACCAACCTCCCACAAGGAATCTAACATTGTGCACTACAAACATGTATTAGGAAACTAAAATAAGAATTTTTAAGTGTGTCTACTGGCCTCATGTTGTACTGTATGTTTAGTTTCCTTATACAACCATTTTTCTAAATCTTCCCCTACTCTGTCAACAGAGTTACCTCAGAACTGTTCCGAAGCCCCGCAGTCCGTATTTACACTGCTGTGACTATGTAGTCATTATTCCACCCCGAGCTAAAGAGTGTATCAGGGACTTTTTCTCATTCTGGCTTCAGAAGTTTGTAATTACTTGAAAATATTTTGTCTCATAGCTAACTTTAAAAATAATACTGCCTGTTTCCAGATATATATCAATTGGCTCCTATTGTCTGCTGAAAAAGAATGAGAAAGGCAAAATGAGAAAACTCCAAGTACAGCTTAGAAAAATTTCCACCTGCATAGGAAATGGATTTGGAAAAGCTGCAGTGTTGGGCAAAATCTCTCAGAAGCTATCCCCAAAATTTCTGCTATGAAAGGAAAATACTCTTCTCTAATCCTACCACCAAACATGAGTAAGTGCATTGGAGACTCAGGAATGAGTTTTGTGAGGACAGATTCTGAAAAATTGACCTCTAGCTCTCTTCTTTTCATGAACAGTGTTAGATCCAAAGTAGGGGATTTAATATGCAGCAAGTACTTGAATAGAAATTATAACCAGAACCCCAAATTCAGATCTTCAAAAAGGCTTAGAATAAAAGCCAATAATAGCCTGCTGACTTTACTGCTAAAATAGCTAATCACTGCTACTAGGCTAGCAGGCGGGAAGAGGGCTTGCCTTGGGAAAGCCAGCTGTAGATGTAGATAAGCAGATAAGACACTGGAGAAGCAGCAGCCCTGCTCTAGCTAAGAATATAAAAAAAAAAACTTAAGTGGCACATCAATCACTGTCCCAGGACGGAATTATATACCCAATTTTCATTTTACCCTTAAATTTACAGAGAAAAATGTTTCTAAATATTTGAAGCCTCTTCCTCAGAGTCAGTGAGCTACTCAGATAGTGGGCATCTCACGATCCATGGGCTCGCCTTACTCCAGCCTGAGAACATTACCGTCAGGTCCCCAAGTCAGAAACACTGCTTTTTCCTCTAGGATTCCATACCCACTAACTACACATACACTATTTATTGTACCTTTTTCTCAGCACCAGTGATGAGAGTACATGAGATTGAATCCAGTGCCTTCAATGTGAGAAATAGCCTAGTCCTTTTTTATTTATTTATTTTTTTGAGACAGGTCTCTTGCTAAGTCACCAACTTTGCCCAGGGCTGGGATTAGACTTGTGATCTTCTTGTCTCAGCTTCCCAGAGTGCTGGGACTCACTTTTATATACATTATTCATCATATGTATGAGTATATACACATGCATCAAATTCACTTTATGTACAATATGTGTAAGGATCTGAATGGAAAACACGTTTAATGATTTATGCCTTAAAAGAAAGGATTATATATACCAACACAGTGATCTAGAAATACTTTAGTAATCAGTAACTTCCTATATGAAAGATCTTTGACTCCATTTCTAATACATTTTGCCCATACAGATACTTTTGTAAAGCCTGATATTCCTGTTATCCAAAATTCATGACAATCTAGTCTCTGAGCACTGGCTCTGGTACAAGCTGACCTATTAGATACTGACAAACAGAAGAAAGGAAAAATATCAGTCTTGACACAAAGCAAAAATCTCAATTGACACCTATGCTGTGATTCCTCAGGAGAAATAAAATCAGCACAGATTGAAGAACTCACACTATTATAGGGCAAAGCTTGCCCAAAGCTGAAAGACAAAAGGGTGAACATGATAACAGCTATGGAGATGCCAATAATACAAACAACAAAGCCTTCTAAGCTCAGGAAGAATTACTATCTCAGATGGTCAGAAGATTCAGTGCTCTTGAGCTTCCTAAGTGGGGGAGCTGTCAAGAATCCACACTGAAAGGGGTCACACACAGGCCAAACCAAATGTTTTATGTTTCATGGTGCTGGGCCCCACTATATCCCAAAAGCCAAAGGTGGAGCGACTGGACAACGCTACTTTGAAAAGCCCAAAATGGCTCCAGAGTCTGGAAAAAATAGAAAAAACAAACAAAAAACCAAAACCAAAACAACAAAACACCATGAAGGTAAATTACCAAAGAAAATCCCTTTCAGGACAGACACTTGGTGGCACCAGAGGACCTCAGTGGACTTCACCCCTTATAGACAAAGACAAACTGAAAACCACACTCAGCATGGGAAGTTTTTCCAAGACTGCTGATGATGTCCCTGGTGCACATCTCATGTCACCAGCACCACCTTAATAAAACAGTTCCTTACAGATAAGAACCTGCACATCCCTACCTATGGACTTCCTAAAACTGACTCCTGTGGTGTAGGTTCTGAATGTGTTCGCATCACTGCTTTCTTCTTCTCTGAATGAAGTGAAACTTCTTACCAGAGAGGTAATTCTGAGATTGCAAAAAAAAAAAAAAAAAAAAAAAGCATCGTTTGATGTTACATTCCCAATCTCCAGGGATCACAGGGACAGGGGCGCTCATGTTTTCAGGACTTTTCTACAGAATTCGCAAAGCCTTATCGTTTGTTGAGAAGTCCACTGTCCTCCATCTTCCTAGCCTTGAGGCAAAGTGGAAAAAGCAAATGGTGAATCACTTTCCATCATCCCAGCCTAACAGCCATTCCTCCCCGTTTTCACTGGTTTTCCCCAGACACACTGGGTAGAGGTAGAGGTTGCCCCTTCTGTCTGGGGCATTTCCTCACTTCAGACAATGCAACATGCTTCAGTCTTACCAGTAAATATGCTGCACTTCCTGTAGATTGACCTGAATTCAGACATTAGCCTGAATGACCTTGGAGAATACACTACACCCTGAAACTATGTTGGAAATAGATCCATCAGGGACTTTGCTACCATAGAAGCTCAATTGCAGGGCACAGATCCTTGGGAGTTGTGGCTCTCAGTGAAACAAATTTTACTTTCCAACCCCTGATATGCCATCCCATCAAGAGACTGAAAACTGCAGAGCTGAACACCTCAGAAACAGACCATCTTCAGAAAGGAATAGTTCCACCAACCCAGATGAGAATCAAGGGCTGACAAACTATGACCCACAGGTCTCGTCTGGTCAACTATTTGTTTCCGTTTGGCCTGTAAGCTAAAATATTTCTTATACTTTTTAATGGAAATTAAAATAAAAGGAAATTATCAAAAGAAAACTCACATTTCAAGTCACCTGAAAACTGTCAGAAATTTAAATTTCAATGTCCACAGATAAAGCTTTTTGGAACACAGAACATCCCACCAGCTTGAACCACCAGTGGGACACGCATGACTGTCCCAGTGGGAGGTGCAAATGGGATCACACTTGTTAAGTCTTTTTCCTAATAAAATTAGGGGACAGTCGTTCACATACCACTAGTTATTCTAGCCACCCAGTAGTGAGTCTACGAATCACGGCCCATGGTGAATGGTGTTCATGGCCACTTTCACAACAAACCAACAGCATGGAACAGGTGTAACAGAGCCCATGGGCTCTGTACTGAAAACACTTGCTGGCCCCAATCCACAAAAGGAGAGCCACAGAGTATAATGCTGTGATTTTCTGGCTTTTGTTTTACTAAATATTTTACCTCCTCTTTATTAACCCAGAACGTGTAAGAGCTACCATATTATTTCTCAGTCATGATTAACTCTAAGCTCCTAAGTTTTGCTCTCTGCGGTGTGGTCACTCTATCTATGAATTCAGTACAGAGTGTATTTGTAATGAAATGTGCTTTGGAGACCTCATTCTCTTGATTTAACTCGGGTGTTGTCAGTGCTAAATTAGGAATGATCTATAAAGTGTAATAAAATCTTTTCTGTGGTGTTCTTCCATGCTTGTATGTCCAAATGGGTAGCTTCTGGAGCCTTAAATACAGTGCACAGGCTTTGTGCTAGGAAATGAGTCTACAAGTGATCATTCAAGACAGGAAAGACAGGGAACACATGACCTTACCATCAACCATCCCCAGAAACAGCCTTCTATACCCTTAGCACTCTTCACAGAGTTGTGCAGATCCTGAGTGACACATCCTAATACTACCAGAACCTTCTCCAGCTCATGCTGAAGATGCAGGGGGATGAACACAGAACTGAGCTATTGGAACTAAGCTGAGAATTCCTGTGTCTTTGACTCAGTTTCTTGTTCTAGGAAGGTTTTGTCCAGCCAATAAAAACGACAAAATGGTATCATTGTCTTAGACAACTGCTGCAGTTTTATCTGAGACAACAGTTTACTTGGTTAAACACCTGGCTTACCAAGCAACAGCTTAGTCTCAGAACTAGCTTCAAGCCCCTCATGATGCTACATTCACCTGTCCTAACTTTACACTGTAAGGTTTCCAAACCCAGTCCACACCCTGTCTTAAAAGACCTGCCGAAAGCCATCTGCACGTAGACCTATACATCTACATCCCCTCCAATGTGCTCTGACCAAAACAGTGAGCTCCTGTGGCGTGTTCATGTACCTTGGTTCTAATGAACATAGCTGCTTTCTAACAAGTTGTCTGGTACTCTTTGGGAGAACACAGCAAGATACTTAGGATCTACAATGCCAACAGCATAGGACAGTTTCTGTGTTTGTACAAGTTCATAAAGCAGCATAGAAATCTAGCTTTTTTCATCAAATGGAGCCCAACTCTAATACATTTATTGAATAATACCATCCGTGCTTGTTAATTTGAAAGCCATCTTTAACATTCACTAGATTATCTTTACGTATTTGGATTTATTCAGTTTCACTGAGTATACATGTTTCATGTATACAACAGAGCTACTTTAACTTTTATAGCTAAATAACATGTTTAAGAATCAGTGGCTATCTAATGCTCTTCTCTTTTAAAACTTTCCCAGCCACGCTTGCATGTGTATTTCCACATAAACCGTAGAATCAGCCTAAGTACTTCCAATATGCTCTTAGCACTTTTAGATTGCATTAAACTTAGTGATTAACACAGGAATTCTGGTAACATTATACTGTTGGTTTTCCCTGCCCAGTGGTAAGATGCAGTTGGGTGCAGTGCAACACCCAAAGACCCAGCTACTCAGAAAGCTGAAGCAGGGTATCTCTTGAGCTTGGAAGCTGAACAGCTTGAGTAATATGGCAACATCGCAGTCTCAAAATAAGTACCCAAACAACCAAAAACAGATACGATTTTAGTTGGAAATCTACTCTGAGCTTTGGTTTTTACTAAGTATTTACCTGTTCCTTCCACTGACAAATATGAAACAGACCTTGTATGATCTCCGCCTTGTTTCATTCCCACATGATGTGCAATCCTGTGGGTCTGTCCAGTCTCAAACTTCTAACCATTTTTAGTTAGGTCTACACTTGCCATTGGAGTTCTTGGTCTCACCTGTTAGCTGTAAGCGTTCACTTTGTAGCTGGTGAGAGCACTGAAGGGGAAGGTATGAGAAGGCACCAAAGTGCCTCAGTACAAACAAAGCTACACAGAAAACCAGAACCGAGATTTACTGTCAATTTGGTTACATTCTGTAACACCACCCTTGGAAAACATGGTGTGAATTCTGAGCCTTCACTGCTTTCAAGATGTCCTTGTTCTCATAGTATACACTACATTTCTCAGATGTAAAGCAAAAGACTTTTCAGAGTTATCCTCAATACTACAATATCAGAATGGCTAAACAAAATTTTTATTCCCAGTTTTCTAGAAGCCTAAATGTCATCAACAGTTTTAGTTGAAATTTTCTTCAGGCCTTGCTTCAGATAAGGCATTAGCCCCAGATAGCTTTAGGAAATTTAAATTTTTTTCAGTAAAAACCAGGCACAGTGGTGCCTACTTGTAGTCCCAACTACTGGGGAGGTTGAGGAAGGAGGAGCACAAGTTTTGATGCCAGCCTGGGCAACTAGAGACTCTATCTCAAATAAAAAGTGGTGTAGGTATAGCTCAGTGGTAGAGGAGCCCTGGCTTTGATTCCTAGTACTGCTAAAAGAAATTTTGTAGTAAGAATTAGAATGTATTTTTAATAGATGTTTAGAACATTAATTTGAAGGGAGAAATACTTACATTTTGCCATTTAAGTTCTTGCGTTTCCACAATAATTTTACCAATCTGTTCTTCATAGTGGGTTTCTGCTTCCTGAGTTAAAAAGAAAAAAAATAATGTTATGAACATTAAAACTTTGAGCCATTCCAGTTCAGCTCTTTTTAGGGAAACAGAAACAGTAAGGTTCCAGGGAAACCCAGACAGTGGACTTACTACCCCAAGATCTTAAATCAACTATTTTAAATATGCTCAAATAACTAATGGAAATCATGCACAAAATATTGCAGTTACTAAAAAAGTAGTAAGAGAATGTTAATCACAAAACATGTTTACATTCTCAATTTGAAACAAATGGTCTGATTCTTTAAAGACCCTTCAGAAAAAATCTCCTCACCAGAACTATTTCACTTAATTTTGCTAAACATTTAAATTGACACCCAAAAAACAGTAGACAAAATCCAATGTGCACTCATGATTTAAAAAAAACAAAAACAACCTCTCTGCAAGTTGAGAATAGGGGAAATTACTTTTACATTTTGTAAAGAGCATTTAAAAAGACTCTACAAATAACATAAATTACATATAATGGAGAAAAGTATAAGAGTTTTGCTCTAGGATCAGGAACAACGAAGGGATGTTGGTTCCTGTTGCTCTGGTTCCACACAGTGTTAGAAGTCTGACCATCGCGAGAAAAACAAACACTTAGACCAGAAAGGAAGAAATGAAACTGTCTACTTGCCAATGACAGCATGCACACTGAGAAAACTCTAAGCAACCTACAAAGTCTCCCAGAATAATGACCATGGCAGTCACATTGAAGCTGTGTGCCAACACCAGTCTGGCATCTGATTCCTAACCTCATGAGACCCCTGTCTTTCAAAACCACCAGGTGAAGTGTGTTTTCTCCCCGCTACATGTCCAGATGTCCCCCAAAGCCCCATGCAGTCATGGAGTGGAGCTTCTCAGAAGTGGCCAGTTTGTGACTCACGGACCAGTGCTGGGATTAAGGGTGTGAGTGCTACCCCTGAACAATGTAAGGGACAGAAAGGAGCTTGTCCCCTTGTCCCATCTCCCTCTTCTTGTTGCTTCTGCTGTCTTCCACTGCCATGAACTGTTGCTCCTCTGCCATGTGCCACCCTGCCCTTGGGGCCAGCAGACTATGGACTGAAACCTCTATAAACTGTGAGCTAAGTAAACCTTATCTCCCTTAACTTTGGGAATCAGGTATTTTGTCTCAGAAGTGAGAAAAGTAACTAAGACACTGCCCTTCCTGACTTTGGTGGTTAGTGCCTGGGCAGCAACCCCCTCCACTGTGTGCGGAACCTGCAGTGAGCAAACTAATCTGTGACAAGAACAGTCTGAGGAAATAATGAGCTTTTTTTCTTTTTTTGGATGTTTTAAGCTACTAATTTCTTAAATTATACTAGTTTATTTTAAAAGCTGTTCATTTATTCAATGTGAATATAGAAAACTAGGAGCAAGATAAATTGAATTCAAATGTACTTCCAGAAACTTTAGTTTGGTGTAGCTCATTCTGATTATTTTTCTATGTATATGTTTTATTTTAAAAAACAATCTTTATCTCACTTGCTCTTGAGTTACAGAACCGAGAAACATTTTATGACTGGGTAAGATCAGACTGCACGATCGGCTACATGACTCCGTGTGGGAGAAGGTGCCCGCCAGCTGCAGCCACCCAGTCTCCCCTAGTACTTGTCCTAATCAGCCTCAGGAAGATGACCTCCACTTTCCAATCAGCTGGCTCCCCGACAATGTTTCCCCACCACCATCCTGCCTGCTGACTACTGCTTCTGGGGTGCAGCAGGCACACAGAACCTTCTGCATGGGTAAGTAAGACAACATACCCACACAAAACCCTTTCTACATACCAACATTGAACATGGAGAAACCAAACTTTTAAGTCAAGCCAGAGGAAATGAAATACTGAAGTGTATTCTTTTAGAAACCGTAAGTGGGATGTTTGCTAATACAACATACATGGACTAGGACACACAGAGGGTAAGTACCTTTACCTAAAACAGCATGTAACTCATGAGTCCATTTCTATGAAATGGTAGAACAAACTAACTGAGTGTGAGAAAATATCAAAGGAGTGGTTACCTTCTGGGGAGGGAAGAGCAGTAGAGTTTGTCTAGGAAGAGGCCTGGGAGATATGGTTTGATGGAAACATTTTATATTTTGATACAGATTTTCTTTAAGCCTAAAAGTCTGTCAAACTCATTAAAGGTACAGGAAAGATTTATAGATTTCACTGTACATTCACTGTAGCACATTCAATTATAGGCATTTTAAAGTACTTAGTAGGTAGGAAATACTGGAGTTAAATTGATGTCTATAATTAGAAATCAAAAGAACAAAGTCAAAAGAGATATTTAAACAAGTACAGTAAAACATTAAAATTTTACAGTATTTACTGTAAAATTCTTCCAGTTTTGTATGTTTGATAGTTTTCATAACAAAATGTTGGAGAGAGGTCAAAGAAAGGACATAAGTGGACTCTGCTTTTTTAAACGAACTCTTTTGCTTGTGGATTCATCGTACGTTCACAGCCACACGCATTTATGCTATCTTACTCAGTGACAAACTTTCAGGAAGGCTGTCTCGTTCAGAATGCTTTCAGCAGCGAGTAACAGCAAAACCCAACACAGCTCATGGGAATTCTCTCCCATGAAAAGGGGACTAAAGAGAGAGCACTACACGATCATTTCAGTGGCTAACTCAACAGCATCATCAAGAGATACAACTCTGCTCATCTTTCAAGTCTGCCACTATCAAAGTAATTTTTGTTAGGCTTTCTATCTCTTGTGGCTGCAGAATGGCTACCATAACTGCCAGCACTGGGAGTAGACAGGAGAGTAACCTGCAGTAGAAAGAGTGCACTCCCTTAATAAAAGAATACAAGCCTCTCAACACACATCCTCTAGTCTCACTGCCATAACCAGCTCACTCTGAGGCCAGTCATCGGTGAGGACACACACTAGACATTCATGGATGACTGGACCCAGAGAACTTACCTGACCTACAGTGCTGAGAAGGGAGCCCTATGATACAGTCAGGGGTCTCCCACCACAGAAGGTGAGAAAATGCATACCAGCAATGCCTACTATGTGGAAGTGGGGTGAGGTGAAATCAAGATTTCTTGCAGTTGTATACAATACACATTATTCTCTTGACATGAATCAAAACACACTGGCCAGGCACGGTGAAATGTGCCTGCAAACCCAGCTACCCAGAAGGTTGAGACAGGAAAATTTTCAGTTCAAGGCCAGAAAACCTGGCCTGGCAACAAAGCCAAATTTGAGATATTATAGCCAAATTTGAATTTAAGAGAATAATTACATACACATTTATTGCTGTGCATACTACACACATCTTTTCCCAAAGCAGATGGATTGAAAATGGGCAAGACACTCACGTAGGTGTGGTTATATACTTTCTTTGAAGTACCAGAGTAGGTTCTGAGATCTTCCCATGATCTATATATTGTTCTAAGTATTTTACATGAATTGATTAATCCTGGGTACAATTTTACAAGGCAGATATTTTTAACTATTCTTATTTTACAGATGAGGAACTTGAGGTAGCAATAGGATAAATAACTTGCACAAAGTCACACAACAGAGCTAGTATTAAGCCCAGAGTCTCACCTTTTCCACAGTCTCTTAAATACTGCAGTACTTTGTCTGCAGGAGACGGTGGACGCTACGGAAGAGCAAGTTGTTATGACATTCTCCTCCCCTTCAGGAACATCAGAATTTGGACTTCATATCCCACAAAAATTATGACAGCATTCAAAATCACTTACCTATGGTAAATATGCAAGTACATTCTGATTTTTGATAGAATATTTCAAGATAAAAACTACAAATTTGCACTGCATGAAAAAGAATTTGAGAACTGCTTTGAATGTTTTAATACTAATATTTTTCTGTATCAGAAATCTTCATAACGTAGGAGATTAATTCACTAATGTGAAAACAGCATTTTAAAGGCTACTGGGAGAGATTTTCCTAAAATGAACATGTAAGCTATCCCACGACTATTAGAGATAATTTTCATGAGTACTTGTTAGGAAACTGGAACAAGAAACTATTTGGGAGAGCACTTAGTGTTTTGTTAGACACCAGGAGAAAATGAACTGAGCAATTCTGTAGGAGTGGATTATGGGTTTGGAAAGGAGAGTCCAAGTGCCCCGTTAGAGCTCATGCTACTTGGACATGTGCCTGCTGTCTGACTGTGTCCCTAAATCTGTTCAGGGTCAGGAATTGAAGAGGTCTGACCAACACACAGCCCATCTTGTAAAACTACAGCCTGAAGCAAGCACTTTAAAAAATCATGACACTTTCTAAAGGTTATAAAGAGTAAATAAACCATCAAATTACTCCTCTTTTATTGTTTTTGTAGAAACACTTAAATTCTTGTAGTCCTAAGGCATCTAATAAAAAATAAACACTTTTAAGATTCTGTAATCTATGATTTTTTATTGAAGTTACAGATGGGATTTTCTTACTAAATTTAATATATCTTTCTCATTCACAATTTCACAGGAATTTTTATTAAAAACTTTAAAAATCTGCTTGAAGAATGAATAAAAGGAAAATGAAGGTTCCATTGAAAGCACAATTTTTAATAAAAAGCATGAAGTTAAATTAAAATCCTAACATAGTAGAAGCATATATTCATGCTTTTTTTTTGGCAATATGGCTAACACCCATTTAAATCAATTTTCCATGTAGGATAAAGGCGTATTCTTCAATTATAATCAGAAAGCAATATGATTCCACACAGAAAAACTGATTTTATGGGGCACTGAAACACCGTCATGTTATTTATCACACTATACTAGTAATTGCCCAGTTTTCCCTCATGACTTCTTCAAAAAATCACTACTTTAGACTACTTGAAGCTCCACTTATGCCTATTTAAATATCTAATAGCTTTAATATGTTCTGTTTCTTCATAATTATGCTGATACCTGATGCTTACTTTGTGATAATGTAGTTAGTAATTAGTATGGCATGCTGTACTTACTAAACTTTTGACTCTACTACAGACAGAAAAAGTGGTTTCTAAAGTTTACTAGATGAATGCAGATCTTAATAGTTTAAAAGCTTCATGGTAACTGAGTGTGATTATCTCTGTATTCTCTGCACTCTGGGAGGCTAAGGCTGGAGGATTCCAAATTCAAACCCAGACTGGGAAACTTCTGACTTACTAGTAAGACCTTGTCTATACATAAAAAATAAGAAAAAGGAGAATGGGTATGGCTCAGTGTGAAGACTCAGGATTAAATCGTCAGTACCACAAAAAAATAAAAGCCTGATGGCAGAGGTCTATAATCCCCACTGCCAGATGATTTGCATCAGAAATGTATTTTGTTTAGAGACTTTAAACTCACTTCCAATTTTTAGAATCCAACAGATTTCACATTAAAATTTGCATATCTATTATTTTCCTCAAGAAGATACAGGCTTTTAAATTCAACAGGATCTCTACTTACATCACATGCCAACTATCTAAATTCTACAGAAAGCTAAATTTGTTGTAACTTCTGTAATTACTATGGACCATCTCTCTTCCATATTAGTTAATCTGTGAATCTATCTGATGAGAGCATTTATCAGAAATAGCACCTAACTTCTAAAGTACACATCTATGGATTCAATATAAACTATTTTATTGAATCATACTGTTAATTTGTATATCATTATTAATTGAAAACATTCCACATTCAATTTTTTCAAATATCATTAACAATTTAGGTTCAGAAAGACAAAAATGAGTACTGCCCACTCATGTTCATTACAATAAAGTCATGAAACACAGGGAAGTAAAAAAAAAAAAACTTTGACTTTATTTTGATATTATGCCTTTTTAAAAAGCTTTAAACTATTAACCCTTGACTGTATAGCTTGATGTTTGTTGGCTACATTATGCCTTCTGGTAACTTGCTATTATCCACTAGTGGAAGAGCGTTTGAAAAGAATAGGGAGAGCTAAGTATAGGTTTCGTATTTAGTCTTTCGAGCTTAAGTTGCACTAGAAGCTATCTCAGATCACTTCCAGATCAAATTTCATTATCTTGCAAAAAAGTCCAATGATTCAGAATACTCCAAATTCACAAAGAGAGGGGAAGAATAAAAAGGTGATGCTGATAGCAATCGATATTTCATCAGAGAATGAGAAACTGAGGCAGATCCACAAGTAGTCATGTGGAGATGGGTTTTGTGTTCAGGTCTCACCAAGGAGGAACCCTAGCAAATATATTAGGATTTTAGTTCGAAGCCCAAAGAGCTACACTCTAGGCAGAGACAATGGATATAAACCAGTCTTTAAAAGGGGAACAACCTCCAGTCAGCTCAGCCTTTGACTAGTAAGGTGACCTGTCCAACTCCGGTTTCAGAAGCAAAAGTAAATCTCTCATTCAAAGCCTCAAATTATCTTTGCGATTTTTTATGAATAAAGTCAAACATTCCATCAAAATGCACTGTACATTACAAGATACAAGGTCAAATGACCAAAAATTAAGGGAGAAAAAATATCAAGAAAGAGAATGAAAATGAAATGGATCTACAAAAGGTCCAGAATTGGAGTTTATTGGAAGACTTTAAATATATGTGATTGATAGGCTTGTGAAATTGATGACAACATGTGTTTCAGCAGAGAACTGAAAATTATGACAGAGGGGATGAGTGGAAATTTTTACATTAATTTTAATATTAATTTTAAACTAAGAACTCAACAGATTGACTACAAGATGATTAGATGAGCTGAAGAGTGTAATGATGGAGAGGAAGAAGGAAGATTTGAACAAGACGATCAGTATATTCACAAAACATTTTTCCAAGAAACACAGGCTACATACGCTTTCTAAAGTCAACAGTTTTGGGATATTTACCAAAATTGGTCACAGGCTTGGCCACACTATTATGCTAGAGAAAGACAGCCTGTAGCACACACATCTTCCGTGTTAGTCTGTACATATGTTCTCTTTTATTTCTGCCTCCCAAGAATCACTGAAGAAGAATACTAAAATGTGGCTGAGGAACAGACATTTCCAGAGTAAACCAGTTTGTTGATGTTAGATGTTCTTCCAATAGTATGAGTATATCCACTGCAAGCAGAGGAGAGCATGCTATGAAAGTGCAACTAGAATGATCGCAGGAAATACCAAGTTTCAGTATCTTCTTTCAGACAGAAGGACAAGTTAGATGTGGAATGTGTTATGTGGGGATAAGTGATATAATTTCTGCACAGCTCTCCTGCAGCTTGGTGGCTGCCTGTATTTTCCTTTAAGTTTTACTGTTTGAAGAAATGTTGAACAAGTCCTCATTCTTTGTGTGACAGCCCTCTAAATATTTGACACTATTATATTTTCAGATTAAAATCCTCCTTAAAGCATTTATTCAATGAATATTTAATTTTTTTTTGTACCAGGGATCAAACTCATGACCATGTGCTTGCCAGGCACATGTGCTTGCTGATGCTGCTGAGCTAAATCCCCGACCCTTAATTGAATTCTTGAAGGAAAAACTGAACAGCAGGCCTCTGGTGAACTCCCAAGTGTGCCAAATGCTTCCACAATAGGATCAAGCACACTTTCCTTAAGGAGCAGAAAATTATTGTGAAGGTGTTGACAGCATAAGGTGAGCTCCAAAAAGCTAAGTAAAATGAAGCTTTGGGGAATAATTTTTTAAATAAAAACAAACACCCACCCACTATTCCATTGCTAAACCTAAATTTTTCAGATTTAAAAAAAAAGAAACATACTTTTTAAGTTGGAAATATAAAACAGAATGAATGAAACACAGTAAAACAGTATAGCCAGGTATGGTATACACATTTGAAATCCCCGCACTGAGAGGCTAAGGCAGAAGAATCCCAATTTTGAGCCCTGCCTTGGAAACTTGAAAATATTCTGCCTCAAAATGAAAAATAAATACATTAAAAGGGCTGTAGATGTAGCTCAGTGTGAGGGCCTTGAATTCAACCCCCAGTACTTCAAACAACAACAGAATGTACATTTTTGATACTAGCCTAAAGTTGTTTCACTCAATAAAAGTGACATTTTAAGCCAATTCTGTAAAAAATATTTCTTAATGATGCTTATCCAAGATACACTGCTGCTGTAGAATTTTTTCTTTAAACAGATTTTTGTTACACTAACAAGTAGCTTTATATAAGATAAACACTGTATTATTTAAATTTTATTATATCAATAAATTTCAATAATTTGAAATCCCAGACCAAAGTTCATCTTATAGTAAAATTAATTATTTCAGATCTTTTTCTCACACTTACAGCTTATTTTGAGGAAGCTGACAAATTCTATCACTTTTTCTTTCTGCCTTTTTTGTTCTGTCTTCCCATCCTGTGTAAATCCCATTCCCTGCATCTTAAATCAATGCTATAAGTTTTACTGTTTATCTTCTTCTGTCCTATACCAGCTCCAATCTATTCTACACAGAGTTAAAAAGTACCATTCAAACTTAGATAATACAATTCCAGAAATGAAATGCTTTATATTAGGTGATTTGCATAAAACAGACCTGATAAAACTAGAATCTTACAATTTTACACTAGATAGCTCCTTTTAAAAAGGAGCTATTATTTGAATGACCACTTAAAAATGAGGACATTTGATTTTCTGTGCTCAGAATACTTAATACACACATTTATTATATCATTTATTTATTTTCTGCTTTGTTTCATTATTTAATCATTTCTTAGGTGCAAACTTCACGAAAATATAATCTGCCAGGAGCAGCTGTGATGTCTCACTATAGTGCTATTCATGCATTCCCAGAGACTCAATAAATAGTAAGTGATTATCAAAATTTAACAATCTGAGAATCTGTATTACTCTGCTTAGTTTCCAAATTTTGTTATTTCCCATTTCCTGATTATTGGTGTGTGTGTGTGTGCGTGTGCATGTGCATGTGCGTGTGTGTGTGTGTGTGCTGGGGAATGAACCCGAAGTCTTTGCATTGCACTACATCCCCAGCCCTTTTTATTTGTTTGAGAGAGGGTCTCACTAAGTCACTAGGTTGCCCAGGCTAATCTTGAATTTGCAATCCTTCTGCCTCAGCCTCCCAGTTGCTGCCATTGCAGGCATGTGTCACCATACCTGGCTGATCAGCAGACTTAATCTGTCCTGTATGCTTTTACTTCACTATTTGGACTGTATATTTTCTTTCTAAAGGAGAGGTTATTTTGTTAGACTTTTTCCCCTTGAAAAACAAACTAGAAAAAATCATGTTCTCTAGTTTTCAAACTTTTTTTCAAAAAAGAGCTCACCCTTCTCATACGCAATTCTTCTAATGCTTCCAGTAAACTTGTTTTGAAATCTAACAGCTGAATAGAAAAAATTGTCTCTGAAGAACTCTGAAGAGTAAAGGCAGAGGATGATGACTCACAGTTGATATCATTCTCCATATTAATATTTATTTCCTGTAATATAAAATGTTTTAAGTGAAAAAACATTTATATAAACTTTTCAAGTAAAAACATAGTTACTATAGAAAACTAACAACTTGAACTTCCCAAATTAAAGCAATTATTATTACAAATACATACTAATAAAAAGTTTTAAAAACGTAACAATCTGTATCCCACAATCGTTCAAGTTTAGCATTTAAGTTTTATTACCATTCCTCCTGTAATATCCACACTGAGAAAGAGCACTTCTGTTTCTCCAAGGCAAGGCTTTTTTGGTACCTGAGTACCCTGGGAAACCAGATTTTCTGCCCCTTCACATCAGTCTTTTCTGGGCTGGGTTCCTACATTGCAGGTAACACTTGGTACTTTTTCAGTTGTTTCATGACTAGATGAATGCACATTCCATTCCTACACCTTGCCTTTACGTAAAGCTACTTTGCAAGAACGATGTAAACACTAACAGTAATGCAATCTTCAAACTCAGTAAAATTGGAAAAGACCTATGGTAAAGTCCTTTTGCTTTAAAACCAAGGTATTTAAACATCTTCTCAAACTAGAAAATATAAGACTCAAGATATAAGAAACAACTTCTCAGCTTTTCAATTTGAAGTAATTATTGCTTCATCTATAATTGCCAAGAAAAACACAGGGAAATCCTACGTACCAGTCACTCAGCCTCCTCCAATGTCAACATACTGTCTAACAATAGCATAATATAAAGACATGTATCTGACAGTGGAACAATCGACAGAGCTTACCAGGATCTGACCAATTACACAAGCACTCATTGTGCGTATTTTATGTATCCTTTTATGCAATATACACACATAAGTGTATAGGTGTTTATCACAACTCTATGTCTATCATGTACAGTTTCAAATAAGTATCATACAACCACCATCCAGATGCAAAACTCTCAGTTTATCAGATTCCATCGTACAGCCCCAAACCCACACTCTCCCGACACCCCTGATCCCTAGACAACACTAATCTTAATCTAAGTTGCAGAAGAACATGTTAAGAAAATTTGTATTACATTAGATGGTGAAAGAAATTTAAGCCTATTAGCCCAATTTAAAATGCTTCCAAATTGGTAATGTATTAAAGAACCTAGCAGCAGCAAACACTTCTAGAGGGAGGCAACTTTACCATACGTATTCAAGGAATCTTCGTAAGTGATTTTTCAAGGACAGTGAGTAGAACACACACATAATCATGCATGGAAGGAGACATGTTTTTATGGGAAAGCGGAAAAAGGGAAAGCAGACCTGCTAGAGACTGGCATTCTCCCATACAGCCCATATAGCAACTACAATATGTTTAAAGAAAGTCAAGCTTGAGACGATGAAAAAAAAAAGCAGTGATTTTAATCAAATTTCTAGATATTCATCAAAGTACACAATCAGAAATAGATAAATCAGTTCATATGTTTTGCATAAGAATGTCTACATAGACTATATTTTGGTGGCACCTCTGATGATATAATAAAGACCCCCAGCACAATCTCTCAAGGACCTGGAAGCAAGACTCCTAGAAAACAACTCAGCAAAAAGCAAAAGAACTCCAGAAATCAGGAAAGAGCTGACAGGGAAACTGAAGAATAAAGAAAGGGGAAAGAAATATCTGGAAGGCCACCCACAGCTCCCAGGGAGGGGGATATGGCTCCACAGCACATGGTAAGCCCAAGAGGGTCAGCACTGCCAGTACCAAGAAAAGCCCATGGCTACTGTAAGCTATGTGTGAGATTTTGCTCTGAAAGTAACTCCTTCCACAGGGCAGGCTAGAGCCAGAGAAGAAAATCCACAGCAGCGCTGATCATATATGGGAGTGAGATAATCAAGAGCCATTTTGGGAAGGGGTTAATTGTTTAACACTGAGCTACTCCAGGAAGCAGAAGTGACACAATAATCACACTTTATATTACTGGAGTCATTCAGTCACTGTGAATGGGTGGGAAATGGCCACACGAGACAGTCGTGGACAGTGGGCAAACTAGTGGTAGCTACCCTGAGAAGTTTAAGCACCTGTGAGCTCAGGCCAGGATACAGTGGCCCCACTCTCTGTGATGAGAAGCCAGGTTTGTCCTGAGCATTTTCCTAAGGGCCTGGGTCTGAAAGAGGCAGCATGAAGTCACTCACTTTCAGACAGAGCACAGTGGTTTGCTCGCCTTCCTATCTGCCAACACGACCAATGATACACATGCCTTGGACTAGAAGGTTGCCACATACCAAGGTGGAGCCTCTAGGCCAGAGCGCAGGTGGCACCTCACATGTGTGTAAGCCGTAAAGCTAGGAAGACTACAGTGACTAGGGCACATGGAAGGACACAAACACTAAAACCTGCCAGCATTAATACAACTGTCAGGCAGACACAACTCAGCACTTACATAAAAGTTAATAATACTACTACTAAAGTTTATTAATTTTTAGCTACTTTGTTGGCTCTATGATACTACTGCTGAATTCTTTTCTATTGTCAGCGTGGTACAGTGGAAACGAAATATGCCCTCACTGTGACTCACCACTCTTTACCCCAGTCTGGCAGAGATTCCAGTATGATAGGCCTGGAAAGAAAACACTCACCCAAACACATGGAGGGATACTCTGACTCATTTCTCTTCCTATGTTTGTATTTTTGGTAGTGTTTGTTTGACCTCTTTTGCTTTGTTTCATTCTATTTTCTTTTTTTTTCTATTAACTTTTTCTAGTTTTATTTTTTATTCAATTAGATTTCACTTCTTTTTTCTTTTCTTTTTCTTTTTAAATTTTACCTTTCATTTCCCCTTTCTCTAACCCCTCCTTTATTATTATTATTATTAAACTTTATTACTTTTTAGCTATTTAGTTGGCTCTATGCTATTATTGCTGAATTCTTTTCTATTGTTAATGGTGGTATAGCTGTTGCATTCAGTAGTTACATACTCTATGACAATATTTGGATTGTCTTTGTGCCTATGATATATGCCAGATCTCTTTTCTATTGTTAAGAGTGCACAGTTTAGCTTTTATTAGTTCTTATGATATGTCAGTATCTAGTTTGCCTTTAATTCCATTATTACTGGCAATTTCTTTGTTATTGTCAATGGTAGCACAGTTGCTACTTTTCATTGGTTTTTACTGTATGCCAACATCTGGTTTACCTTTGTGTCACCAACACTGTTTGTTTTCTCCTAAGTGGTGCTAGGGGCAGAGGCCCCAGAAGAAGGTTAGACACCAACAAGATCCTCATATATTATGCTGAGGAGGTTGAGGAAGGATATAAATACAAATATAACAAAGCAAATGATACATCTGGGAGACAGATTCAAACTGGAGACATCCTCACAGTAGTGACAGTTTTTCTGCCCTAACTGATGTTCAACCAATAACACAAAAACAATAGAAATATGAGAAAGAAAGGCAATAAGATGCCTCCAAAAGTCTTTAATGCCCCCAAAGCTGGTATCATGGACACTGAAGCAGAGAAACTTAAAGGTAAAGAATTCATAAAACTAAATGGTGAAAATATTTGAAAAATAAAAGAAACACACAAGTTTGTAAGACATTTAGCAAGCTTAAAGATGATTTTATTAAAGAATTCCAGAGGAGTCTGGGAAGATGGTGGAATAGTAAACAGCAATGTAAAAGCCTCTCTGATAGAACCAATCCAGTTGTTGGAATATAGCATTCTGGAGAAGATAAGAAGGAAAGAAGTGAGTCCCCTCAAACCAGGGATAAACTAAAGTGAGAATTAAAGACCAGAGAATTAAAAAAAAAAAACAAAGAAAAACTTAAACAGAAGAAGGCAGTAGCTGGCAGCGCTTTCACTGGAGCCGGTCTCCCTGTGCCAGAAGCGCTGCTGGAACCCAGAGATGCATGGGCACAGTGAAGCTGGTGGCTAGCAAGCCCCAAGGCCTTGGCGGGGAGACGTGGTGGTGAAAGGGAGCAGCAGACCAGAGAACTGCACTGGCTGGCAGTGAGTGTGGGGGACTCAGTCCTCCCACGGGAGTGGGCAATTGGCTGGCCACCATTTTGGAGTTGAGCAGGAGAAGCCTGGAGGCAAAACTGCAGCTGGCTTCCTTCAGCCACTCCTAGCTTGGAGCATACTGATGGAAATTGCTTGGACTGAGTCCTGCTCCTGTGTGTGGCCCAATAACCACTGCTGAGTCTTCCCTAAAGCTATCCCTAACCAATCCCACCTGCTGAGTGCACACTAAGGTGGTGAAGACTCCCAGTGATTAACCAGCTCAGAAGGGAGGGGTCAGCCTGCCCTGTCTCTGCTTATACTCCAGTAGCCACCAGCAGACTGGGGAAAGCATCAAACAGCAGAAATACCTAGCCAACACATTTCAGAGTAATTATAACCAATACAGAAAGTGCCGGGGACCTCGCTAAAAGGTCCACTTGTCCAGAAGAAACCAGAAACATGACAAGAGGAAGAAGCAAAAGGCAGTCTCTGGCCTCCAACCCAAGCAGTACTGGTCCAGGAGATGTAAACATGGAAGAGATGGGGAGTTGCAAACCTGCAATTTCTGAAGCCACAGCAATTAGAAATAACTCCATGAAGCTATAAAAGAACTTAGAACAGAAATACTATTATAGGTAAAAGAAGATATAAGAAACATAATAAAAGAATTGCTAAGCACCTCTAAAGAAGACACAGATGGAAGAATAGAGGAGCATACAAAAAGGAGGGAAACCTTAAATGAAGAATATAAAAAAATTTAGAATACATGAAACAGATTCAAAGAGATTACCAGGAAATTAAAAATTCCATTGAAAGCTGTCAAAACTGCTTGAAAGAAACTAAAGATAGACTATCAAATCTTGAAGACAGGTTTACAGCTTGAGATCCTGAAAGGAACAATCTTTTAAAAATAACAAGGAACCAGGAAGTAACGATACAGAGGCTAGAAATGACAAGAGGGTCTATAACTTAAGAATAAAAAATGTGAGTGAAGCAGCTTTGTTCTGTACTGCTTTGTTCAATTTTATTATATCTGACAATATGGGCAATTCTTTTGAATATAACAAGAGACATTATGGTAACCACTGTTGGCCACCTTGTAATTTGTTCTTAAGTCATTACTATATGCATCCTTTTGTTTTGACTGCCTCTATTTTGTTTTGTCACATTTGGTTTCATTCTCTTCAAAATAAAAAAGGATTTCCTTAATAAAAATGCTTAACAAGCTTAAAGAAGACTAAAATAAACTGATATTATACAATATAAATGATTTTTGATAAAGAACCAAAAATTATGAATAGAAAGTAAGCAAAAATACAAAATATGAAAAAATTCAATAGAAAGCATAGGTAGCAGACTTGACCAATATGAAAAGAGTATCAGAAATTAAAAACAAGGTAGATACAGTGGACCATAAACTCAGATATCCTAAAAATGACAAGACATAATACAAACTGGATCCAAGAAGATATAAAACTCCTGAATATACAGATAACAGATAATGAAGTGTGGGCAGTAATAAGAACCCCAGCAACTAAGCAGGCTGAAGACCTGAAGGATTCACTGTAGAATTCTAATAGAATTTCAGGGATAACATCAATACTCCTTAAAATCTTCACAGCAACTGAGAGAGAAGAGGCTCTTCCAGGGTATTCTGGAAGCTAGCAATACTCTGCTAGCAAAACCAAGCAGGGTCTTAGAAAAAAAGGAAAGAAAAAGAAGGAGAGAGGGAGGGACAAAGACAGGGAGGGAGAGAGAAAAGGAGGGAGGGAGTGAGAAGAGTAGAGAAAGGAAAAGAAAGGAAAGATAAGATAAAGAGAGAAAGAAAGAAAACTACAGGGCAATCTTTTCCACATAGATTTAGAAATTCTCAAGATAACTGGCAAACAGAATACAACAAAATCTCATAAAGATCAGATATCATGACCATGTTAGCTTCATCCTAAGGCTGCAAGGATAGGTTAACATATGTAGTTAAATCAATAAATGCCCTACACTACATAAACAGGACAAAAATCTTTTTTTTTTTATTTAAAGAAAAGGAAACGAAAAAAGAAAAAAAAATACATGGAGATAAAAAAAAAGGGTAGAAATAATACTAAATTACAGACAAACAAAAGGTAAGAAATTGCCGGTTGATAAGTTACAAATTGTCATCTTCGAAATGGCTGTTCAGGTTATAGAATTAAAGTATTTAGAATGACATTAAAAAAAGTGACCCTACAAACCATTCTGCTCTATGGTCGAACAAAAGCTCCGTAATATGATTATCAGTCCCACCTATTTGTTTTACATCTCTAAGAGGGTAAGGTTAACCATATCAAAACAGAACAGAACATTTAAAAAAAAAATAAAAAATAAAAAACAATTTAAAGAAATACAGATTTCAAAGCAAGTCCACTGGAGATCTACCTTATCTAACTGTCTCTAGCTTCTTACAAATAGTTGTACCTAACTTCACCCACTTTATATACTTATTGCATATTATAGAACTAATCAAATCATTACAGGATGATGGAGTCTTTTTAGGTCCTCAAGTTCCAAATTAGGGAAGACAATAGCAACTACCATCGCATCTCTCATTCTCTTTGTGATAGCCGTCCCCATCTCTGCATATGCTGAAGTTGAGCTGAAGAAACCAGTCCAATGTCATTCTAATCAGCAAGCAATAGATTGCTAGAATTTATATTATAATGCTACAAAATAAGCCTCGGGTTTTTCAGGTCTCTTCCTCAGAGTATTTGCTCCTATCCTCTCTGTATTATAGGGAAAACCAAGTCATAACAAGACAGCGAAACAATTTCCTAGAAAAACATGCAATGGATAAGACTTATAAAACTATAATATAAATGATCTTCCGTAGCTACTATGTTTTCTCTTGTTATTTTCAATAGATTTGTCCACAACACTGGCTTATTATAGTTAAACATACTAACACCTATTTTTATAAAAACTTATCTTTGACTGCATTGTAGTATTTGAGAGCTGTTACTGATTCATACCAGTATGGATATCCTTTACATCTTGTCATGCTCAGAGTAGTTTCCTCTACTTTTAGGGTTGATTCTAACACGCATACCAATTTCAAATAGGATCAGTCAAGGCCAACCAATAGTCTTATGATTCAGATACAATTAAGATCAGTCATAGTAAGACAATGTAAGTAATACAGGATTTCAGCCTAAGTCAATAGGAAAGTAAGGATAGTTACCATGGTATAACCTGCTATTTTTGGTTCTAGAGGTCTGTGTCCTCAAATCTGACATGAGTGGACAGACCAGAACAAATTTAATTCAATCTAAATATGGCACTAGGACTACTGTGTCTTTTAAATCGTTATACACCATTAGCAATGACCTCTGCTTTTTTTTTTTAAATATAGTTTCAGAGCTGTCTCTACCAAAGACTAGCTTACCGTCTCTGCCTCATGTCTGCTACTCCACTTTTCTGCTATATTTTGTCCACCTTATTCCCTCATTCCATTGTCTGCCCTGTTCACTGAGGCCTCTCTGCCACTGTAGCTGTAATCCTGATTTCTCTTCCTCTCTTTCTCTGTAATGTCCTTCAGCGCTCTCTGTAGGGTTGGATTGGTGGCCACGAACTCCCACAGTTCCTCCTTGTCTTGAAAGTATCTTATTTCTTGATTAATTTTTAGAGAGAGTTTTGACGGATATATGAACTTCGGTTGCATATTTTTTTCCTTCAGGACTTGGAATATTTCTCCCCACTCCCTTCTTGACTTAAGAGTTTGTGTTGATAAGTCTGCTGTTATTTTGATAGATTTCCCGTTATAGGTAACCTGCATCTTTTCTCTGGCTGCTTTTAATATTCTGTTTTTTTGGTGGATTTCTGGGATCTGGATTATTATATGCCTAGGCGTAGATCTGTTTTGATTGTAGGTAGCTGGCGTTCTGTATGCTTCTTTTATCTGGATATCATTTCTTTTTGCTATACGTGGGAAATTTTGCTTTAATATATCCGTGAATATTTTTTGTATTTCATTTTTGGATGTTCCTGCTTCCTCACTCACATTCTTTATTCTTAGGTTATGTATCTTTTTATCATCTTCCAGTTTTAGAATTGCTTCTTTCTGGTTCCTTGTTATTTTTAAGAGGCTTTTTCTTTCACGTTCATAAGCCCTAAATCTCTCTTCAAGTTTCAGAAGGTTGTCTTTAGTTTCTGTCAAGGCATTTTGCCAATATTCAATGGAGTTTTTAGTTTCCTGATATTCTCTTTGGATCTGTTTCATGTATTCTAAGTTATGCTTAAATTCTTCTTCAGATGCTTCTCTTTCTTTTCTGAATTCCTCAGTTCTTCCATCTGTGTTCTCTTGGGCGGGGCTTGTCATTTCTTTAATTAATCTCTTTATATCTTGCCTCACTTGGATCAGGAGTACATCTTTAAATTCCTCTATGAGATCATGTAAGTACTTTTTAATTTCGGCTGATGCTGTGTCGAGTAGAGGATGGTTACTGTGTTTGTTCTCTTCAGTGTTTAGTTCTCTTGGGTTTATTTTCTCCTGTTGAACAGCTGGAGATTTTTTTTTAATTTTTATCTCTTGTCATGTTTCTGGTTTCTTTCAGACTGTGCTGGAGTTCTCTGGCCCTCTCTGAATTGCTTAGGGCCTCTCAGAAGCGTGCTGGCTTGAGTTTTTGCTGTCCTCCCCAATTTGCTGTTATCTGGGGTAGGCTGGGATGCAGGGGCGGTACAGTCTAGTCTCTAGCCTCTGTGTCAGTTAGTTCATAAATTAGGCTGTACTTTCTGGTTGTCACTGAGTTGTGACTATTTTGTATCCGCTTATTGGGCCCCAAGCAGAGGCTTGGTTTAGCCCCAGTAGCTCCTGCCAGTTCTCTTTGAATCAGAAGCAGCTGAGTAATGGCACAGGATTCTGCCCAAGTCCCAGCCGTTCTCTTCCAAACCTCTCTGTGACAGGAGCACCAGAAAAGCAGCTCTGCCCAAAACTAAGATGGCTCCCACTAAGTTCTCTGTGTGGAGCTGAAGCCAGCAAGTAATCAGGCTCTGCCAGGACTCAAGATGTCTTCCACCAGCCCTCCCTACAAGGGGACCTGGTGATGTCACCAAGCTGCGGTTTCTGCCGCCAGGCTAATATGTCTGCACCAGACTCTGTGTTATTGATTTCCCCGTGGTGGCGGGCCAGCTGTTCTCTGGCCAAACCCAGCAGCCGCGGGGTTCTCTGTACTCACCAGAGTCCGGTGCAAGTCCTCGTTCCGGGACCGCCGCACACCAAGCTGCCCACTTTTCCCGCACTCCCAGGACAGCGCGGGGCGGTGCACAGCGTGCACTCCCAGCACAGTGCTGACCGGTCAGATATCTGTGCACCGTTTAAATTTGAAACGCCCGAGCTTTGTACGTCCGCTCTGGTGCAGTGGTGTAGACTTGGCTGCTACTTGGAGTCTCGGTCCGGGTCTCCATTTCCCGCAGTCCCCAAAAGCAACTCAGCTTTTCGTGCTGGGTCCACGAGTCTGTTTGTTGATTTAAGGGCGCGAGATTTGCAGCCTCCCGTTGTCGGCGTTGAAGGTCTCAGCGCGACTTTAAATCCTCCAGCTGTACTGTCTTGGTTAATAAGAATCGCTATCGATTTGTCTGGCCCTCTCCATGCTGTCTTTTTTTAGCTTCGAGTTTGAATTCTCTGGAGAGACTCTTCGCTCAATCCCCTAGCCCGCCGCCATTTTCAGAATCTCCACTCAGGACAAAAATCATATGATCATCTCAATAGGTACAGACAAAGCCTTTGAGAAAATCCAATATCCATGCACTAAAAAACCCTGACAAAAATAGGTATAGAAAGACCTAATCTCAAGTTGATAAAAAGCCATTTATGATAAATCCACTGCCAACATAATACAAAATGGGAAAAAGCTGAAAGCATTCCTCTAAAATCTGGAATAAGACAAGGATGTCTGTTCTCACTACTCACATTCAATATATTACTCAAAAGTTTAGCCAGAGCGATCAAGCAAGAGAAAGAAAGAAAAATAAAAGGATAAAGAAAAGAAAGAAATCAAACTGTTCTATTCACAGATAAGATAATCCTTTACATAGAAGACCCCAAAAACTTTTACCAAAGAAGACTAGAACTAATAAACAAATTCACCATATTAGTCACATACAAAATCAGTACACAAAAATCAATAATGATCTTCTATACCAAAAGTGAACCCATTGGAAAAAAATCAGGAAAACAATGCCATTCACAGCTTTAAAAAAGAACTTAGGAATTAACTAAACTGAGGAAGTAAAAGACCTCTACACCAAAAACTATCACACTCTGAAAAGGGAGATTGAAGAGGACATCAAAAATGAAAAGACATCCCATTCCTGGATAGGCAAATTAATATCAAAATAAACATATTAGCAAAAATGACACACAGATTTAATGTTATACCAATAAAAATACCAACATCATTCTTAACAGAACTAGGAAAAACATCCTAAAATTTATATAGAGCCAGAAGAGACCCAGAGAGCAAAGGAGTCCTGGACAACAGAAGCAAATCAGTGGGCATCACTATCTCAGATTTCAAGTTATACTACAACACCACAGTGATTTAAAAAAAAATAAGCCAGCATGTACTGATACAAAAAACCGACATGTGGATCAGTGGAACAGAACTGAGGATGCAGAGAACAATCCCAGGCACTTTTAGCCACTAGAGAAAAGATAACCCTTTTTAACAAACAGTCCTGGAGAAATTGGCTATCTATATGCAGTAGAATTAATCCAAATCCACAAAACTCAACCTGTACTAAAATCAAAGCAAAACGGATTGAAGACATATATAAAGACAGAAACCCTGAATCTACTAGAATAGAAAGATATGGTAAAATTTTGAAGGAGAGAGGCCTAGGCAAGGACTTTCTGAACAGAGCACCAATCACTCAAGAAATAACACTAACAATCAACAAATGGAGTATATCAAATTAAAAAGCTTCTGTGCAGCAAAGAAAACAACAGAGTGAAGAGACAACCTATCAAATGGGAAAAATTTCACCAGTTACTCCCCAGAGGATTAATAGCTAGCATATAATAAAGAACTCAAAAAACTAGACACCCTCCCCAAATAAAAATCCAATCAAAAATAGGGAATTGAAATGAACAGATACTTCTCAGAAGAAGTACAAATGGCCAATGAGTACATGAGAAAGTGCTTGGCACCTTTAGCTATTAAAGAAGCTCAAAGCAAACAAACAAAAAAACCCCCAAAACTGAAATGGTTATTATCAAGAAATGGAATAATAACAAATGCTGATGAGTTTGCATGGAAGAAACCCTTTTACATTGATAGTGGGAATGTAAACTAGTACAACCACTATGGAAATAAGTATAAAAATTCCTCAGAAAACTAAAAATAGAAATTTCATTTGATACAGCTATGCTTCTTCTGAGTAACTTCCCCAGAGTTGAAGATATCATATTACAGTGATATATGCATACCCATGCTTACAACAGTAATAGCTAAACTTTGGAAGTAGCCTATATGTCACAGCAGATAAACGGATAAAGAAAAAAGTATATACACAATGGAGTATCACTCAGTCATAAAGGATAAATTTCAGCCATTTACAGGAAAATGGATGTACCCTGAGATCATGATACTAAATGAAATAAATCAGACAAAGAACATTAACTGTTGCATGGTTTCTATATGAGAAATTGAAAGTATAAATAATTTAAGATCAAAATAAAAGACAGGCAGATAGGAAACAGAGGATAGACTTTGTGGAGATGGGATTGGGTTTGGGGGTGGGAGAGGAGAAGAACTTACACATATTAAGATGTGATATGTCTATGTATTAATTCCCCACAATGAACGTATTATTATGTATCTCAATCATGTACCAATAAAAAAGGGAAAAAAACCAAGACTATTTTTCAAAGATAGTAGCTGACAATTTTCTAGACTTAAAGGAAACAAAAACCAACAAATCAAGAATCTTGGTGAATTCTATACTGGATAAAAAAATTCACACATGTATATCACAGTAGAGTGATCCAAAATAATATAAAAAATCTTAAAAGCTGCCAAGGAGAAAAAGATAATACTTTTAAGGAAGCCTCTCTACAGTAACAATGCTACTGAGGACAAAGGAGGAATTTTATAGTGAAGAAATAGTAATCCATCAAAGTGATACAAAGTGATACACATATGCACCTAACAATGGAGCATCAAATTATATGAACAAATCAATCTTTCTCCAATGCATGTTCTTATCATCTTCATCAAAAATCAGTTGACTGGAGATGCACAGTTTTACTCCTAGGCTTTCTATTCTGTTTCATTGGTCTCTGTGTCTGTCTTATGCCAATATAATTGCTGTTTTTCTTTTGTATCTGGATTTTTTTTCCCCCAGGATTTTGCTTTGTGGTACTAGAAATTGAACTCAAGGTTCCACGCATGCTAGCATATTCTCTACTGATGAGACCTAGTTCTGCATATTATCTGCTGTTTTGATGACTAAAGGTTTGAAAGGTATTTCAAAGTCAGGTCCTTCATTCTTTTTGTTCTAGACTGCGATGGCTATTCAGGTGTGCGAGGGCTTCATATGAATTTCAGACTTTTTCTAGTTTTTGAGGTATGTTACTGGTATTGTGATTACACTGAATCTGTGGCTTGCTTTGAGTAGTATGGATATGTTAACAATTAATTCTTCCAATCCATGAATACGGAATATCTTTTTTTTTTATTTTTCCTACTTAGACCTGTGTGGGTTATGTTCCCAATACTGAACTAATGACTGAGCTCGGGGTTGATGGGATCAAGGTTCCACATGCTCAGCCTTCAGAACTGGGTAAGAGTCAACTCAGGTCCATCTCACAAGCACCTCAGCCCTGAGGAAGTGAGCAGGATGGTTAAGGGAAACACTGGGGGCTGTGATAGGAAAGGAAAACACCCACATAGGTCAGTAAACCATTGTTCTTCATAAACTTCCAAATGAGCTAAGCCACAAGATTTTAAATGAATGTTTTTTTCCTTCAGATTAAAAGTGAGGGCCCTACTAGTAATCTTCAAAATTGTATATTAAAATAATATTTTCATCTTATCAAATTCACAAACATTTTAAAAAATTTACTCAGAACTGTTGGGCATGGTGGTGCATGCCTATAATCCCAGCACTCAAAAGGCTGAAGCAGAATTGCTGCAAGTTTGAGGTAAGGCTAATAGTGAGTTGAAGGGCAGTCTGAATTACATAGTGAGATGTTGTCTCAAAAAATTACTTAGAACTAGCAACGGAATGGTGAAAAGTACATTCCAACAGTTCTGGTAAAAATAGAAGCAATCTTTTCAAAACTTTTACATCTCAGAGTCATAAACTACACAGATCCACTGATTCCACTTCTAAGAATCTACTCAAAAGAAATGACTCCTAAATGTGGAAAGTGTTCTCTTGATAAATATTTGCTACTACTTTATTAATAAAAATAAAAAATTAGAAACAACCTAAATAAGCAACAATAGAAAAATAGTCAATTATCACTCATAGGCAAGTACTCTACCATTAAAAATGTGGATCCATGAGCGGGAAGCCAGCAGACATTTGAGGCAAAGTGTCAGAACAAACTGAAAAACAAAGACAGCAATTCAGAGGAAGCGAAGACTAAGCAGTATAAACTTTTCCAAAAGAAATAGTATTCGTATTCTTATCAAGAAAAGGAAGATTCAGAGAAAGAAATAGTTCTTCCAAAAATTAACAGCATATACATTTTAAAAATCAACAGAAGACAAATTTGGAGACATCTTAGCTGGGTGTGGTAGGATGCACCTACAGACCCAGCACTTAGGAGGACAAGGTAGGAATATCACTTGAGCTCAGGAGTTGGAGGCTGGCATAGGCATTATAGTGAGAATCTTTCCAAAAAAGGAGGGGTTGGAAAAGTGGGGAAGGAGGGAGAATACTAAAAAAAAAAAAAAAAAAAAAAAAAAAAAAAAGACCAGAAATCTCACCAAAAGCCAAAGGAAAAAAACTGAAGAAAAACAGGATTACAATTTTAGAGAATTAACCCAGAAATTCCAATAATTACCTAGAAGTTCCAGATAATGAATAAACTGGAAAAGAAATATCAAGAATTCTTAAAATCAGTTTTCCCAGAACTAAAAAATATGACTTTGCACATTAAAAGAGTCCATCAAATGCCAGCCCCAAGACACATCATGGCAAAATAACTGTCCTAGAAACAATGGGAAGATCCTATAACAGTGCTGGTGAACAGAGTCCTGTCAGCAGGGACCCAAGTCACTCCAGCAGCTGAGCATCTGATAACAGTGGTTTTTTCTAAACTAAAACCTCAGTATTCCATTTTAATTGCAGTATTGGCACTTTCTGATAATTAAGTGGGTTTGGAGTTGTAGTTTGTACATGAGGTCTCTAAAAGTTTTGCCATCACTGTCCTATATAAGCTTCAGAATTTATTCATGGAAAGGATCACAAATTACACTGATGTTTTCAGGATCCAGAATGGAAGCTAGAATAAACAACTAACACCTCTATTTGAAGGGAAAATGACTACCATACTGGACTTTTACCAGCCATTCCAAATGTGTGACAGAAGATATTCTCAGACAAGGAGTATCCAAGACTTGTACCCTTTCTCAGAAAGCTATTTAAGGATTTCTAAAACAGAGGAAGACAGGAGATCCAAGGAATACGGCATCTTTGTCCTACCCTCTTCAAAGTGCCTTAATAAAATACCACAGTTTGAGTGACTTAAAAATAAGAGAAATTTTTTTCTCAAAGTTCTGGAGGCTGGGAAGTCCTAGACCAAAGTGCTGGCAGATTCAGGGTCTGGTGAGGTGCTGCTTCCTGGTTCACAGCCAGCCATCTTCCTGCCTCACATGAGAAAGAAGAAAGGAGCCCCCTGGAGTCTCTTCAGTAACAACTAATTTCATTCATGAGGGTTCTGCAATCCTAACCTAATGCCCTACCTCCAACTACCACTATACTGAGGATTAGGTTGGGTATGAATTGGGGTGGTGGCACAAACATTCAGTCTACAACAATCTTATAGGATAAAAGAAAGGAACTTAAGGATGGTGAAAGCAAAAGCCAAGATGATAACTGCAGCAGAAGGAGACCCCAGACCAGAGTGGAGTGCATCAACAGGATCTGGCAGTGACTTCCTCATTATGATGAAATTAAGAGACCGTTTCTAAATCAAAAGACTTTTACCAAAAATGTCAGAGGTCGAATTAATAATTAATACATTAAAAAATAAGCAATGAGGAAAAGTAAAACAACCCAAGGTGATCAGGGAAAATAACCACAGCATACGACAGTGGTTTACCAATGAGCCACATTTATGTAGTCACAATATATATATACTGATACGATCGGGAGTATGAGGTAATTATATAAGCAGAATGGCTGATATACGAAGAGGGAAAGGTTAGAGCAAAAGATGAAAGAAAGCCAAATCATTATTTTCATTATAGAAATTTGTGTGGCATAGCACTCTGGGTAGCTGAGGCAGGACTGAAACTTTGAGCCTGGCCTAGTCATTCTACCAACTTAGAACCATTTTGTTCCATAATTAAAAATTTTTAAAATAGGTACGGGAGTGTAGCTCACTGTGAAAGTTCTGGGTTCAATCCCCTATACTGCAGAGAGATAGGGAGAGAGAGGGAGTAAGGTTGATTAGGTACTGTGTAAAATGTAACATTTGAATGATGAAGAAGATCAATGCTAAGGATTTGTTTAGAAATATGCAAGCAAATTATCTAAAGAATCAACTAATATAGTTTAAAGTACAGTAATTTGGTCTGGAAAGGAGAAAATGGCAGATGAGATCCCTATTTTTCTGAACAATCCTTGCCAAAAAACATCAGTAATTTTGTTTCCCTTTTCTATGAAGAATATATACACTTTCTGTA